>NC_058523.1:305433447-306090447 GCF_904849725.1 Hordeum vulgare subsp. vulgare
CCCCCTCCACCCCTCCCTTCTTCCCCCTCACTCCCCCTCCCCTCCCTTTGTAACATCCCGGAACAGACGCTCTAGAAGATTTCTCATTTATTTCGTTGTCGTCGTGTGATTAAATTGGTTGTCACGTTCGTCATCGTATCATACGCATCATCCACATTACATCGGTACGTCGTTGTTGTCATTTTTCAAAACTTGCGTCCATTCATAGTTGCCATTTCTCTCCATTTTCTTTGTTGACCGTTTTGAAACCAACCACACACGCATGCGCCCGCGGCATCATTTAAATATTGTTTTTAAAAGTGTGTATTAAATATTCTCGGATTGGGTTTAAATTTGGCATGCGGTCTTGTTTTAATGTAGGTGGGCCGCTTGCCAATTATTCGCAATCAGAGTCCGTTTGATACCTGAACGATCTACGTAGGGGCACCAGCATCGGTTTATTCGTCGGGCGTTTTTGCATTCTAAAACTCGTGTCACAGGCTGCCGCTTCCCTATTTTCTTGGCCCATCCCACTCTACACAGCCCATTAATCCATCCGGAGACGTCCGATCGCGATCGAACACTCTGAAAATGGGCAAAATCCCCTAACCTAGCCCCGTTTCCCTATTTATACAACCCCCTGCCTAATTAGGGATAGAACCCTAACTCCAAGGGATCTTGTCCCACAGTCGCGGTCGAAAACCGTGTCTCCAGTTTTATGCCTGACCAATTACCCTTCACCTCGGGATCTCTTCCTGATCCAAATTGATCCAACGAGAACCCCAGCCAACCACCATAGCCAGCCGCCCGATGGCCACCTCGCCCTACGCTCCGTGGACCTGTATAGCAACGAGAGCCCGCAACTCCTTCATCGCCTATGCCTGGACACACCTCTCGCCGCAGTAGGATGCCCCGTTAGAGCCCCCACCTTTGACGCATCCGCACCTCCCTGTAGCCAAGACCATGGTGCCCCAGGCCTCTAGCCACACCCCTGTAGGAGCCGGTTGTAACAGCTCGAGACCGACGCTCCAGAAGATTCCCCTCTTATTCCATTGCCGTCGTGCGATTAGATTGTCTGTCGCATTCATTATCGCATCATGCGCATCATATGCATTGCATCGGCACTCAGTTGCCGCCAGTTTTAAAAACCTGTATCCGTTATAAGTTGTTGGTTCTCTACGTTTTTTGTTGACGGTTTTGAGACGAACCACACACGCACGCACGTGCGGCATTGATGAAATATTGTTTCTAAAAGTGTCTGAAAAATATTCTTGGATTAGATTGAAACTTGGCGTGCAGTCTTATTTTAATATAGGTCGGCCGCCTGCAAAATTTCATCAGAATCGGAGATCATTTAATACCCGAACGGTCGACCATAGTGGCACCGTCATCCGTTTATCGTTACACGTTTTTCGGTGTTTAAGAATATCATGCTGGGACGCAAACTCCTCTCTTCTCTCAGCCCATCATGGTTACACAACCCACCTAGCCCATCAACACCACCCCCGCGCTCGGGGCCGTTCGATCATGATCGCGTGGTTGAAATGCGATGCCAAATCCCCCTAACCTAGCCCCCAATCCTACATAAACACCCCTACCCTGCCTATTTGGGCAGCCAACCTCCATGCTTTGGGACCCGCGCCCCAACAAACCCTAGCGGCTTCCCACCTCCTCTCCCTCATCACCTTCTCCTCCCTCTAGCCGTCGGCCCGAGAGGCTCGGTTCAGGCCCTCCCGGCCCGGATCGCCGGCCTCCGCCCCGCTCATCCTCCAGACACGGCTCCCCCGTGCTCTCTCCCGCAGCTCCCGGGGCAGCCCCATGCCAGGCTCCCGCGCTGCCGCCTCCACCGTCGGCCAACTGCGCCACCAGCTGCCAGCATCCTAGGACCGGTAGGCCACAACCCCGCCGCCGGTCCCTCTTCGCCCGAGCTCCATCCCGCTGCAGTTCCCGCTGCCACCTGCCTCGCCCGATCCGGTCTCGATCGTGATCCGATCGAGGCGAGTGGATCCCGCTACCACTATGGGCCGCGCCAGCAGCCAGGCTGCCTCGGCCCAGCGACCTCCATCCGAGCCGGCAGCTGCACCGAGCCACCACGCCAGTGCCCCTTCTGTTGATCTCCAGCTCCCTCCTCTGCAGTCGGGCCCCGGCCCATGGTGAGCCACCCCGAGCCTATCTATTTTGCTCCGTAGGCGTTGCTTAGTATGTTGCGCCCGTGGTTAGGTTCGGCCCATTAGCGAGATTCAGCCCGAGTAGTTTTTTTAGTGCCTGCGATTTTCTTTAATTTTAGAAACATGCATAATTTTAAAACGTCCGTAATTTTTAAACCGTGCACCCGATTGCAACAAGTTGTATATGGAAAATAACCAAATTTGTGCATAGGATAATTTTTTCCAACTCTCAAGCATATTTAAAACCGTTAACTTTGATGATTGCATTGGTTTGTGTGACAACGTGTTAAAAACGGTTTAATTTGTAGCTAGTTAACCGTAGCTCCATTGGAGATGAATTATATATGTAAACCAACTAGAACTATGTGTTGTTTCACGTGATCCACTTTATTTTTCCGTTTAACAAACATAAATGTGTTTAGGATAGATCTGGACAGATTTAGAATTTAACACATGGGGCCATTTCGGAGATGCTATATGTTGTTTCCGACCTCATTTAAAATGCCTAGATAGGTAGTTTAATTATGCTTCACCTATTGCCATGTTTAACAACATCTAATATTGCCGTTTAAATAAACGAGAGTGAACTAAATAATTAAATGTGGAGTTTCGTCAATAGGCAACTCGTTGCATATTGAGCTTCACTTAATGTGTAGTGTTTGATTGTTATGAATTGCCATGCCATGCCTTGCATAATCGAAATGGACATGCATCATATTAGTTTGTGCATCATATCATGCATGTGCCATGGTGAATATCGTGTGTTGATTCTTTTTTTCAGGTTGCTTCTTCTCGATAGAGTTCCGAACCGCTTCAGAGTGTGAGGATCCGTTCGACTATATCGGTTCGTCTGCTTCATGGACTCGTTCTTCTTCGACGCGGGGTCTCAAGCAAGATGATTATTTCTGTAGATACCATTACTATCATTGCCATGCTAGTTGTTTCGTTTCAATCACTCTGTCTCGCTGCCTACCACCTGTTAAATGTTAGCCTCGCAACAATGCCATGAAAAACCTTTAACCTTTCCACAACCAAGCAAACCATTGTTTGGCTATGTTACTGCTTACTCAGCCTTTTGTTAGCATTGCTTTTTGCAGATGCAGTTGCTTCCATGTGATAACATGGGTTCCTTGATATATCACCATATTATTGCTAATTAATTTAATGCACCTATATACTTGGTAAAAGGTGGCAGGCTTGGCCTTCTAGCCTGGTGTTTTGTTCCACCTTTGTCGCCTTAGTTTCGGCTACCGATGTTATGTTCCATAAATGACTGCTCCAAACATGTTTGGGGTTGTTATGGGGACCCCCTAGATTTTTGTTTTGGGATAAAACTTGTCTGGAAAGGACCAACATTGCTACTATATTTGCCCAACATAATAATTCTGATAATACTAAAAAACATAGGGCGTCATGAACCCGAGGAGTAAGTCAACATAATACGGGGAGGGCTAGTGTTGATGGTGCTGGTCCTAAACAGAGTCGTGTGCGGGGCCAACCCCGGGCAACTCGGGTGATTTCTATGAGGCCATTGTATGTTGCATGTCGTAGTTTTCTCACGGTAGATGTCCTCAGGAAAGGACTTAATGATGAGGCCATTGCAACTATGTGGCGACTCAAAGGGGTTAATCGGGAGAGACACACGATTTTACCCAGGTTCGGCCCCTCTGGTCGAGGTAAAATCCTACGTCCTTCTCTGTGTATATTGATGTGGAAATCGATTACAAGGGTGCGGATTCGCCTGACCTAGCTCTCGATTCATGATAACTTAAGTCTACTTGCCCTAGAGACTCGCCTTAATATACAAGTCGAGGCCCTAGGGTTACAAGAGTCTGGGTCACGTTAAGATTCATGACCTTGTATGTCTCTAACTCTCCTTACATCATAAGCAAGGAAACTCCTCGCGGCCCTCCTCCCGTGTGGGCCATGAGTAGCCATCTTCGTATCTTGGGCTACAGCCGGCTCTCGCTGGCTCCGCCTTATGTCTTCTGCTTCTTAAGTCAAGGCCCATCTTGAACATGAACGTTGAGCCGCCATCATCTTGACCTGAACTCTTGGGGCGGTTCTCATGGCAGGATAATACCCCCAACATTAGGCCCCAGATTGACCTGAATTTGTTCATGTAAATAAACCTTTCTCATAATCATGGCGGCTCATACGAAACCCAAGTTTTGTCCTCCAATGGTAGAAATACCGGTTTTAAAATGTACTCTTGAACTTCTACTATGTTTATTTATGACATCAGCCATCTGAGATCTTAGGGATCTCATAATGCTATTCCAACGGCTCTTTTAAATTATACGTTTAGCCCGACAATCGAGGCGCCATGAACTCCGAAATTGATTGTGCCTCCTAGATTCACGCGCCTGTCATTTCCATTTCCACCCCGGCCTTTAAATAGCGACAAGGATTCATCTTTTACTTTTACCCTGCTCCTCTCTTCGTCTTTCACCTCGAGACCGAACCTTCATCCCGCCGCCACTGGGCGTCTCATCATCAAGCGATCCGGTACAAGGGCTCCATGCCGTGACTTCTACTCCGAACCACGAACCTGCTTCGCTGCCATCAATGTCATCAGGCAAGATTTTTGTTTCTTGTCCTGGATCTGTTTAGGTCATCCGCCGTAGTTCAATGGAGTTCTTAGGGTTCGTCTTGTGTTCATCGCCATTATAGACCTGTTTAATTCTTTGATGAAACCTTCATCAACGATAGGTTGCGGCATATCTAGAGATCTAATTCTCGTATAAACCTTCCTGGATGCTTCGTGAGAACCATACGATAACCAGTTGTTGCTGCTCCATTTTTACTGCCATCTACGACTGTTAAGTTTTGTTTATCGCGTGCCATTGGTAGATCCGTATTTCCATACAATTTGATAGAAAATTGTTTGTCCAATACTTAGTGGAATCTGACGTCATTGTTCCTTCGTAAGTCGTTTTCACCCTAGAACCGGCTTCTTTGATACTTTTGTAACTCGCCATCTCGGTGAACCGCCCTTGCGTTATGGTGACAAAAACATTTGGAAACTTCCTTATTATTTGTTTCTTGAACCCGTTGCTTCTTCAAGCAATTTTTGTTCATCTAGATAACCCGCCAACGTACCCATGCAGCCCGTTTCCTTCTTGTATGTGTTGGTATGTAGAAACCTTAGAAATGTGATTGGTTGCCATCAGAAATTCGTGATACCACCCTCCAGTGATGTGTATTAGTGGGAGTCTTGTATTCTAAGGAGATCGTCGGATGGAGAGCCGTGGCTGGAGAAGTACGACCTCAACCCACCGAAGGAGAGGTTGTGGTCTTCACCGATCATCTAGAACGAGGGTTTTCTCCCCGGGTTAAAAAATTCTTTCGAGATGCTCTGAACATCTACAACCTTCACCCTCAAGACCTGGGTCCCAACTCAGCTAGTAATTCATGTCAGTTTCAAGTTTCCTGCGAAGCGTACCTTGAGATAGAACCCACTGTGTCCTTATTTAGGGAATTCTTCTACCTGAACCTCCAGACGGAATGGGACAACCATCCTAGCTTAGAACTTGGCGGACTTCCAATCCAGAGGCGGCGCGAGTGTGGTTTTCCTGCCGTCACCCTGCCCAGTCACCCTAAGGGCTGGGGAAAAACTTGGTTTTATTGCAAGAACACTGCACGTGCCGAAGAAAATCCTCTACAAGTGTTCCGAGAACAGCGCCTTCCAATGGATTTCCAACTTCCCAGCGCATTGACCTCTCAATAACGAGCCGCCCATACTTTCATCTTGTCAATACTTAGAGCTTAGAACCCCGAGATGGACTTGACTTGATCTGATGCTGGGTGGAGTGGCGTATTATGCCCTTAAGCCGCCGAAATGGACTAATGTGCCAATATGACGGTGACATAAACAATGCTCAATGCTTCACAAATGTAATGGTTGACTCTGAGGAAGTCAATAGCATTGTCAAGAAGCTATGTGGCGAGTCCAAAGAAGTATGTTCAAAAGTTGGTTTGAAACCATTCTGCGTCCAGAATCCGGCTCCCGAGGTAAATATCCTTAGCCATCACCCGCCTTACTTGGTATTTTCTTTTATTCCTTGGAGAACTAACCTCCCCCTTTTTATAGTGCTATAGAAAAACTCGCCCTCTTGGAAGCGTAGACCAGGGAAACCGCTCGTTAAAAAGATCAAAACCACCGCGAAGAAGAAGAAGAAGACCAAAATAGCTGCGGGCGAGTCATCTGTTGTGGGCGATTCAAAGAATGTTGAAGAGCTATCTGAGGTAAATGTCCATTCTAGACCCTTAGTGTCACGCGTGTTGTTCTAACCATTCACTTTAATATCAGGGGGATGATGTTGAAAGTGATGTTGAGGATGCTGAGGTAATTTCAATCTCTTCTCAGTCAAATATTTCCTTGGAAAGGCCTCCAAGGCGGGTTTGTATGAAAGTTCCTATGACTCATCCAGATGCTTATTTGGATCCTAACTTCCTTTTGAGGAAGGCTTTATATACTCCAAAGCGCCACAACCGTAGCTCCTCAGGTGATCTTATGGCGGGTCTGCCTGAGAAAGTCTCGAGTCGTAAACGCTGCACTGAAGTTCCTCTCTTTCTTTATAAAATGTATCATGTTTGTTGATTGCTCAAACTCACAAGATTTTCACCTTAACAGGTATCCCCTCCTTCATCGTGCGACTCGGCATCTTCAAAATTGCCACCTCTTGTTCGTCTCCCAGGGTAAATCATTTTTTGTCTATCTAGTACTTGCTTCAGTACTTTATATTTCATTATACATAACTGAACCTTTCATTCATTCATTTTTTAGAGCTCAAGCAAAGAAAAGGAAAACCGGCGGGTCAGTACCAAATAGTGAAGCACGTGAAGTGAGGGGAGTAGATGTTTCCATCCCTGAAGCTCTAGTTGAACCAGCGGAAAGTCATACTGAGCCTCGTGAGAACAATATTATGCATGACTTTCCTGATGTTCAAGTTGACCTAGGAAAAGTTGATAATACGGCCATGGAGGCGAGTCAGAGAAAAAATCTCAACCCGCAAAGCCCTGTGAAGACAACTAAAGATTCTATGCTCGAAGAAGAAAATGTTGTTGTTACTGGGACATGTCACCCGATGCCTGTCTTCAATGTGTTGGCTAAACATACCGCCAAGGGTGTCTTAATCGAAATGGAAAAAGGGAAAGCTAAACTTGAGCTTCCCTATATTGAGAAACTAAACTTTGAAGAACTGCATGCGACGTATTTGAATCGTCTCTCCATGAGCCGGGACATGGAAGCCAGCCTAGTAAATATTATGAAAAAGAGATATGAGGTATGATGTTGTGTAATAAATTATCGCATATATCCCCTTGTAGCCCCCAAGGGTCGGGTCATCTTCTTGAGGGTGAGCTGGGTCTTGTTAATAACTTGAAAACTTCAACCTGTAGCCCCCAAGGGCCGGTTCCTCTTCTTGAAGATGAGCCGGGTCTTGTTAATAACTTGAAAACTTCAACCTCTAGTCCCCAAGGGCCGGGTCATCTTCTTGAAGATGAGTCAGGTATTGTAAATAACTTGAAAACTTCAACATGTAGCCCCCAAGGGTCGGGTCATCTTCATGAAGGTGAGCCGGGTCTTGTGAATAACTTGAAAACTTCAACCTGTAGCCCCCAAGGGTCGGGTCATCTTCTTGAGGATGAGCCGGATCTTGTTAATAACTTGAATACTTCAACCCGTAGCCCCCAAGGGCCGGGTCATCTTCTTGAAGATGAGTCGGGCTTGTTAATGGCTTGAAAACTAAAGTGCATTAGCCCCCAAGTCTCAAGTATATTGCTTGCGATATGCTTGAGACTTCATACCAAATGATTAGTCCATACGGGTGGCTTGGTTGCGAGCTAACGTATTCGTCTTGCTTGATTGTGTAGGAATCTATAGGCCAGGCTGATTCATACTTAAGTGGCATGAAGAAAATTTTGGCACAGCAACAAGACGCCAGGGCTGCAGCTGACCAAAAACGTTGAGTCTCTTTGGCAGAACTTGAAAAGACCAAGGCTGATCAAATATTATACAGAGAGTCGACCGAAGGTGACAAAGCCTCAATGTTGAAACGTGTTGAAAATGCCGAGGGTCAGCTGAAACTGGTTACGGAAGAATTGACTGGTCTACAGCAACATATCTCCAAGATGACCATTGCTGTCTTTGGTAAGTATATTGTACATTGTCCATTGCAACCATTGTAAAGAACACAAAATGCCAAGCGACTTATATTCCATTTTTTCCTTGCATGCCCTCGATCCGCCAATCTTCAAGACTGTCGGCATTCCAGGAATGGGGGTACACAAGCCATCCTGCCTGTGGCCCAGGGCTGGCCCACTTCATCAAGAAAGCACAATCGGGTGCGGCACCACTCAAAGCAAGGTCTTCGCGGGAGGAACAACATCAAGACCCGTAGGAGTCCTCATCATGACCCCTCCGGAGTGGCGGATAATCCGAGGCAAGACCTGGCCTCAGGAGTCAAGGATGATGCGGAGGAAGGACAGGCGAGCAGCAGACAGTAGGACATAGCAGTTTCCCCTTTAGTGCAAAGGGGGAAACGACGAACCGGGGGTTCCCAAGGCATCTTCCAAAGGATTCCTTTCTGGTGCAACAAGGCCATCACCGCCCACCAGCAGGACAGACGTCATCCCTGGACCCGTCCCTGCAGCGCTGGCATCCACTTTACAGGCGAAGACTACCTTTGGGTAGGGAAGCATGTTCCCGTGTTCCCCTTCAAAATTGGCCGTCGTGGGATCCCTTCCCGCCGAAACGATAAGGGAAGAGGACCGGGCGGCCAATATATATATAGTTAGTAGGTTCCTTCATAGGGGTTCCGTACCGTTCATATTCGCCCACTGGCTCCACACAATAACCACCCAGACTCTAGAAGCCCGCGAACACTCTACTAGTTCATCCACCAACATCCACGAGATGCAATCCACCAAAGCAAGAGTAGGATATTACGCTTCTAACGGCCCGAACCTGGGTAAATTGCCGTGTTCTGTGTCTTCCTCACCATCGAGTGAGTTCTCTGCCATCCCCAGCCAGTAGCGAGTTAGGTGAGGGGAGCCCGCGAGAGATCTTCATACACGCCCGTGAGTTCGAATCTTTAGGTTTTGTGGATCCCGAAATTCGACATTTGGCGCACTAGGTAGGGGAAATGTCAAGGTTTCCTCCAAGCTCCGGCTTCACCAAGCATCGCTGTTCCGATGGCTGACGCTTGCCGGGCTCCAACGCATTGAGGAGCTCGTTGCTGCTGTCGGTGATCCCACGGCACTCTCCTGCTCGTTTTGAACCCAACTGTCCCTGGCAAACGACGAGGAGCAAGACGCGCCACCCCCACATCTACGGTGTGGCGCGCACCCCGAGGCCAAGCGGGAAGCGCGTCCCCGCGACCGGCCTCGCAAATCCAGGGCGAGGCCAGGAGATGAAGCGAGCTGTCGGGTGGTTCCTCGGCCTCGCGCCGACGCGCGTGCGCTCCTGGTGCTGCAAATCCTGCGTCGCGAGTGTGCCCCACTCGAAGCAGGCCCATTGGAGCAACAGGACCAGGTCGCCCTCGCGCACGTTGCTCCCGTCCGTCCGATGGGGTGCCTCGCCATCACCCTTGAGCTCTACCGAATTGTGTAGCTCTGCAAGTTCAAGCCCGTCCTACCCCCGTGCTACGACGACACTCTAGACCCAGCCGAGTTCCTATAACTCTACACGCTGAGTATCAGGGCGGCAGGAGGGGCGATGATGTCAGTTGTGCTTCCCTTGCAACGGCGCCAAAAATAGTCGTCTCGATGGCTCCAGGAATCCTTCAGCTGCGGCTACGCCTTAAGGGACTTCCTAGGAAAGTATGCAAAGGATTTCCCCCGTGGCCTTGGAGCCTTGCGTTGGTGTTCCCTCGAAGCGGAAAGGGTGATGTAGCACAGCGGTGGTAAGTATTTCCCTCAGTTCGAGAACCAAGGTATCAATCCGTTGGGGGAGTATCAGAAGATCCTGCACAAACACAAAAGCTTGCTCCCAACACTATGAAGGGGTTGTCAATCCCTTATAGATTGTTTGCCAAGTGAAAACTGAAAGCAACAAAGTAACAAAGCAAAGTAAAAGCGGAGGTGTAAATGATGGATGTGAATAGACCCGGGGGCCGTAGTGTTTACTAGTGGCTTCTCTCATGAAAGCAAGTAGACGGTGGGTGAACAGATTACTATCGAGCAATTAATAGAACCGAGCAAAGTCATGATGATATCTATGCAATGATTATATCTATAGGCATCACATCCAAAACAAGTAGACCGATGCTTTCTGCACCTACTACTATTACTCCTCACGTCGACCGCTATCCAGCATGCATCTAGTGTATTAAGTCCATAAGAACAGAGTAACGCCTTAAGCAAGATGACATGATGTAGAGGGATAATCTCAAACCAACGATAAAACCCCCATCTGTTTACCCTTGATGGCAACTACTTGATGTGTGCCTTGCTGCACCTACTGTCACTGGGAAAGGTCACCACATGGTAGAACCCAAAACCAAGCACTTCTCCCATTGCAAGAATCATAGATCTAGTTGGCCAAACAAAACCCAAGACTCGGATAGACTTACAAGGATATCAAATCATGCATATAAGAAATCAGCAAAGAATCAAATATATATCATAGATAATCTGATCACAAATCCACAATTCATCGAATCTCGATAAACACACTGCCAAAGAAGATTACATCGGATAGATCTCCATGAAGATCATGGAGAACTTTGTATTGAAGATCCAAGAGAGAGAAGAAGCCATCTAGCTACTAACTACGGACCCGTAGGTCTGAAGTGAACTACTCACGAGCCATTGGAGGGGCGATGATGATGATGAAGAAGCCCTCCAACTCCAAAGTCCCCTCCGGCACAGCGCCGGGAAGGGTCTCCAGATGAGATCTCGCGGAAACGGAAGCTTGCGGCGGCGGAAAAGTATTTTCGAGGCTCCCCTGATGTTTTGCTGAATATTTGGGAATATATAGGCCAAGGATCTAGGTCAGGGGGTGGCCAGGGAGGCCACAAGCCCTCACACCGCGGCCTCCCCTGGTGGCGGAGTGGGAGCTTGTGGGCTCCCGGGAGCCCACCTGGCTTGACCCAGAGGCCCCCTAATCTTCTTCCCTTCGGGAAAAAATCATTTCGGGGTTTTTATTCCGTTTGGACTCCGTTCCAAAATCAGATCTGAAAAGAGTCAAAAACACAGAAAAAACAGGAACTAGCACTTGGCACTGAATTAATAAGTTAGTCCCAAAAAAGATATAAAAGGTACATAAAACAACCAAAAAAGACAAGAAAACAGCATGAAACCATCAAAAATTATAGATACGTTTGAGACGTATCAAGCATCCCCAAGCTTAACTCCTGCTCGTCCTCGAGTAGGGAAGTGATAAAGAATGATTTTTTGATGCTTTCATGCTACCTAGCATAGATGTCCTTTGTAATTCCTCTTATGTGACGTGAATGTTCAGATCCATCAGATTCAAAACAATAGTTTGCTATTGATGTGGAAACAATAATAATTCAAGCAAACTAGCAAGGTAATCATGAACTTTCAAAATAACAAGGCCAAAAGAAAGTTATCCCTACAAAAGCATATAATCTGGCTATGCTCTATAATCATTGCACAACGAATTTAAATCATGCATAACCCCGGTATTGGCCAAGTAATTATTTCACACCTTTACTTTCTCAAACCTTTTCAACTCTCACGCAATACTTGAGCGTGAGCCATGGTTATAGCACTATAGATGGTGTGGAGTGTGATGGAGGTTGCAAGACAAAAAGGAGAAGATAGTGACGTTAACTAGGCATATGAATGAGCTGTGAAGATGCTCATCAATAGATATCAATGTGAATGAATAGGGACTGCCATACAAATGATCCACTAGATCTACGAGTATGTGAAAGCTCTTAAAGAAAACTAGTGGGTGTGCATCCAACTTGCTTGCTCACGAAGACCTAAGGAAATTTCGAGGAAGCCTATCATTGGAATATACAAGCCAAGTTATATAATGAAAATTTCCCACTAGCTATATGGTGGTGACAAAACGAGAGACTCTCAATCATGAAGATCATGGTGCTTAATATGCACAAGTGTGGAAAAATTGGTAGCATTGTCCCTTCTCTCTTTTTCTCTCATATTTTATTATTATTATTATTATTATTTATTTGTTTGGTGGGCTCTTTGGCCTCTTTATTTATTTATTTTTTATTCTGGTGGGCTTCTTTGGCCTCTTTTATTTGCTCACATGGGACAATGCTCCATTAATCATGATCATCACACTTTCAACTCAAAACTTAGAGCAACTATGACTCTATATGGAATGCCTTCGATAGTGTACCGTGGCAATGATCTACCATGTCATAGACATCAATGGAAACATCATGCTAGCTATCTTACGATCATGCAATGGCAATGCGGACGTGGTGGCACATGTCATGGTGATAGTTGCATGGCAATATATCTCGGAATGACTTTGAAAAGCCATAGTAGGTAGGTATGTGGCTGTTTTGAGGGAGGCTAATGGTGGGTTTTGTGCACCGGCGAAAGTTGCACGACACTAAGAAGATAGTGATGGTGCAAGGTGAAAGTGCATCTAAACAATGGACTCAACATTAGTCATGAAGAACTCATATACTTGTTGCAAAAGTTTTATTAGTAATTGAAACAAAGCATTCAACACATACTCCTAGGGGAAGGGTTGGTAGGTATAAACCATCGCGCGATCCCGACCGCCACGCAAAGGATGACAATCAATAGACTAATCATGCTCAGATTTCATCACATAGCGGTTCACCATACGTGCATGCTACGGGAATCACTCTCTTCAACACAAGTATTTCTAGATCCACAACACCTTATTAGCACGCCTTCAATATTACCATAACCACAACTCAAAACTAATTGAGATGAATCAAACTTCTCTAACTATTCAATGCACATGAAGGTGGAAGTTTCCGTATCCCTTTGGATAACTACCCCTTTTGAGACTACTTTCAAAGCATAGATCAACTACCAAGCCACGCACCGCTGTGCTCTAAAAGATATAAGTGAAGCACATAGAGCAAAAGTATCTAGCTCAAAAGATATAAGTGAAGCACATGTGAGATGAATTGTCTATCAAAAGATATATGTGAAGCTCGACAAAATCACGGTGTGTGCATGTATCTCTCTCTAGGTGTGCAGCAAGGATGATTTTCACACAACAAAAATAAAATACTCCTACGATACAAGACGCTCCAAGCAAAAACACATAACATGTGGTGAATAAAAATATAGCCCCAAGTAACGTTACCGATGGATTGAAGACGAGAGAGGGGATGCCTTCCCGGGGCATCCCCAAGCTTAGGCTTTTACGGCATCCTTGAATCTCTTGGGGTGCCTTGGGCATCCCCAAGCTCGAGATCTTGCCACTCTTTATCTCTTTGTCCATAAGAACTTCACCCAAAACATGAAAACTTCACAACACGAAACTTAAACAGAAACTCGTGATAACATTAGTACAAGAAAGCAAACCACCACTTCCTTAGGTACTGTAGCAAACTTAAATTCTACTTGTGCTGATGTTGGGTTACTGTACTTTAAATCTTCCATGGCTAATACCCCCCCATACTATCCATAGTTTCATCAAAATAAGAAACCAACACAACAAAAACAGAATCTGTTAACAGTAGACCAGTCTGTAGAAATATGTATATTTTGTACACCTCTGGTACTTCACAAATTCTGAAAAATTACGACAGTCCGAAGACTTTCCGTAGAAATCAGCAGAAAAAAGAATCAACTCAAAATCTCTTACAGAAAAAAAATACAAATTCGTTTCGTGAGCAGAAAGTTTCTGTCCTTTCCAGCATGACCAAACGATCATCCCCAAGACTAATCATAACGGTTTTGCTTGGCACAAACGCAAAAAGAAACACAAAAAAAACAATCATAACAGAATTATGAAAGTGTGGAAAACACAAAACAGAAAGAAAAAGGATAAATTCGTTGGGTTGCCTCCCAACAAGCGCTTTTGTTTAACGCCCTTAGCTAGGCAAAAAGTGATGCAATCACGTATAGTCATCTTTGGTGCTCAAACCATAAGTAGCCCTCATCATAGATTTATAAGGCAATCTTATTTTCTTTCTAGTAAAGTGCTCCATGCCCTTCTTTAAAGGAAATTGAAATCTAATATTCCCTTCCTTCATATCGATGATAGCACCAATAGTCCTTAGGAAAGGTCTACCAAGAATAATGGGACATGAAGGATTGCAATCTATGTCAAGTACAATGAAATCCATGGGTACATAGTTCTTATTTCCAACAATAAGAACATAATCGATCCTACCCATAGGTTTCTTGACAGTAGAATCCGCAAGATGCAAATTAAGAGAACACTCTTCAATCTCATGAAAACCAAGAATATCACATGAAGACTTTGGAATCGCGGAAACACTAGCACCCAAATCACACAAAGCATTGCACTCATAGTTTTTGATTTTGATTTTGATAGTAGGTTCCCACTCATCATGAAGTTTTCTAGGTATAGAGACTTCTAGTTCGAGCTTCTCTTCAAGAGATTTCATCATAGCATCTACGATATGCACGGTAAAGGCTTTGCTTTGGCTATAAGCCTGTGGAGAGTTTGCAATGGATTGCATCAAAGAAATGCATTCAAACAAGAAGCAATTATCATAGTTGAATTCCTTGAAATCCAAAGTGGGAGTTTCATTACTACCCAAAATTTTGACTTCTTCTACTCCACTCTCCACACCTTTATCATCCAGATAGGTGGACTCCGAATCATTGGGGCGTTTTTTAACCAAAGTGGATTCATATCCAGCCCCTCGATAAGTAGGTTTGACATGCGAAAACAAAGATTCAAGAGGAGACACACCAAGAACTTTAAGATCTTTGTGATTTGCATCACTAGAGCGCACCCTTTTAAACCATTCATGTCTAGCGCGAATTTGGGCGGTTCTTTCTTTGCTCTCATTCATGGAGATACGCATAGCTTTCAAAGTTTCATCCAAGCTGACCTTGGGAGGAGCGCATCTAACTTTCAAAGCATCAATATCACAAGACATCCTATCAACGCTCTTAGCCAAATCGTCTATTTTGAGTAGTTTTTCCTCTATGGACGCATTGAAAATCTTTTGAGAGTTAATGAACTCTTTGATATTACTCTTTAGATCAGAGGGTAATTTGTTGTGATTTCCGTAAGTGTTTTTGTAGGAATTGCCATAATTGTTAGAGGAGTTACTAGGAAAAGGACTAGGAACATAGTTTCCTCTAAAAGCATTATTGTTGCCAAAATTGTTCCTACCAACAAAATTTACGTCCACACTAGCGTTGCTACTCTCAATCAAAGAAGATAGTGGCATGTCATTATGATCTATGGTAGCGTTTCTACTAGCAACCAAATTCATCAACTCATCCATCTTAGCACTAAGCGAGTTAATCTCTTCTATAGCGTGCAACTTTTTGCTAGCAGGCGACCTTTCAGTGAGCCACTGAGAGTAGTTGGTCATGATATTGTCTAGGAGTTTTGTAGCGTCTCTTAACGTGATTTCCATGAATGTTCCACCTGAGGCGGAGTCCAAGATATTGCGAGAAGCAAAATTCAAGCCAGCATAAAAGATTTGTATAATCATCCACAAACTCAAGCCATGAGCGGGACAATTTCTAATCATAAGCTTCATCCTCTCCCAAGATTGTGCAACGTGTTCATGATCAAGTTTCCTGAAATTCATGATATCGTTACGTAAGGAGATGATCTTAGCCGGCGGAAAATACTTGGATATATAAGCATCTTTGCACTTATCCCAAGAATCGATACTATTTTTAGGCAAAGAAGAAAACCAAGTTTTTGCGCGACCTCGCAACGAGAAAGGAAAAAGTTTCAACTTAATCACGTCATTATCCAGATCTCTTTTCTTTAGCATATCACAAAACTCAATAAAGGTATTAAAATGGGATGCGGCATCTTCACTAGGAAGGCCAGAGAATTCCTCTTTCATAACAAGATTCAGCAAAGCTGCATTGATTTCATACGATTCCGCACTAGTGGTGGGAGGAATCGGAGTACTAATAAAATCATTATTATTAGTGCTCGAGAAGTCGCAAAGTTTGGTGTTTTCAGCCATGATGACTTCAACAAACAAACAAGCACACAAGCAAGCAAGAAAACTGGCAAAGGGAAACGGAAAAGGCAAAAGAAAACGGCGAAGGAGAAAAGGCAAATAAAAACGGCAAATGTGAAGTGGGGGAGAGGAAAACGAGAGGCAACTGGCAACAAAAGTAAATGCAAGAGAAGAGTTTGTGAGACCTACTTGGATAGTTCTTGATTTCTCCTCCCCGGCAACGGTGCCAGAAATACTTCTGATGTCAGCTATGCTTCCCTTGCAACGGCGCCAGAAATAGTCATTCGACGGCGCCAGGAATCCTTCAGCTCCGGCTACGCCTTAAGGGACTTCCTAGGCAAGTATGCAAAGGATTTCCCCCGTGGCCTTGGAGCCGTGCTGGTGTTCCCTCAAAGCACAAAGGGTGATGTAGCACAGCGGTGGTAAGTATTTCCCTCAGTTCGAGAACCAAGGTATCAATCCGGTGGAGATGTATCAGAAGATCCTGCACAAACACAAAAGCTTGCTCCCAACGCTATGAAGGGGTTGTCAATCCCTTATAGATTGTTTGCCAAGTGAGAACTGAAAGCAACAAAGTAACAAAGCAAAGTAAAAGCGGAAGTGTAAGCGATGGATGTGAATAGACCCGGGGGCCGTAGTGTTTACTAGTGGCTTCTCTCATGAAAGAAAGTAGACGGTGGGTGAACAAATTACTGTGGAGCAATTGATAGAACCGTGCAAAGTCGTGACGATATCTATGCAATGATTATATCTATAGGCATCACGTCCAAAAAAAGTAGACCAATACTTTCTGCATCTACTACTATTACTCCACACGTCGACCGTTATCCAGCATGCATCTAGCATATTAAGTCCATAAGAACAGAGTAACGCCTGAAGCAAGATGACATGATGTAGAGGGATATTATCAAACCAATGATAAAACCCCCATATTTTTACCCTTGATGGCAACTACTTGATGTCTGCCTTGCTGCCCCTACTGTCACTGGGAAAGGTCACCACATGGTAGAACCCAAAACCAAGCACTTCTCCTATTGCAAGAATCATAGATCTAGTTGGCCAAACAAAACCCAAGACTCGGAGAGACTTACAAGGATATCAAATCATGCATATAAGAAATCAGCAAAGACTCAAATATATATCATAGATAATCTGATCACAAATCCACAATTCATCGGATCACGACAAACACACCGCCAAAGAAGATTACATCGGATAGATCTCCATGAAGATCATGGAGAACTTTGTATTGAAGATCCAAGAGAGAGAAGAAGCCATCTAGCTACTAACTACAGACCCGTAGGTGTGAAGTGAACTACTCACGAGTGATTGGAGGGGCGATGATGATGATGAAGAAGACCTCCAACTCCAAAGTCCCCTCCAGCATGGCGCCGGGAAGGGTCACAAGATAAGATCTCGCGGAAACGGAAGCTTGCGGCAGCGGAAAAGTATTTTCGAGGCTCGCCTGATTTTTTGCTGAATATTTGGGAATATATAGGCCAAGGATCTAGGTCAGGGGGCGGCCAGGGAGGCCACAAGCCCTCACACCACCGCCTCCCCCTGGTGGCGGAGTGGGAGCTTGTGGGCACCCTGGAGCCCACCTGGCTTGTCCCAGAGGCCCCCTGATCTTCTTCCGTTCGGGAAAAAATCATTTCGGGGTTTTTATTCCGTTTGGATTCCGTTCCAAAATCAGATCTGAAAAGAGTCAGAAACACACACAAAACAGGAACTGGCACTTGGCACTGAATTAATAAGTTAGTCCCAAAAAAGATATAAAAGGTACATAAACATCCAAAAAAGACAAGATAACAGCATGAAACCATCAAAAATTATAGATACCTTTGAGACGTATCAGACGACAAGGTCATGGTTTGGTGGTTCCCCATGGCGCTCAAGAGCGGCGCTCTCTCTTGACTCCTCAACCTCCCAAGGGCGTCCATCGCCTCCTGGGATGATCTACCCGAACGATTCATCACCAACTTCCAGGGCACCCGCGATCGCGCTCCCACCATTAACGACCTATGCTTCATCAAGCAGCAGGAGGGGGAGACCCTGCACAAGTTCATACAGCGCTTCACGGCCATGCGCCTCAAGATCCCCAAGGCGTCCGACGAGGACGTCATCTCGGCATTCTCCGACGGAGTCACCGACCTCGTGATGAAGGAGGAGCTCGCTATGTTTGATGAAATGAGCACTACACTGGAGATGTTCAACCTGGCAAGCAAGTGCGTCAGGGCTGACGAAGGTCACTTTTCGCTCCTCAGGCCCCAGGCGGCGGAACGAGAAGAGAAGAAGAGCAAGGCCAAGGAGATGAAGCGCAAGGCTCTGGCGGTGCTCGCAGCCGAGCCTGAGGCGAAGCACGGCCGAGGGGAGTGCATCCGTCAGGAGGGGGGCAACGTGCATCTTACACGGCACCAGCGGCCATGATACCTCCGAGTGCCACGAGCTCCGACTGGTCCGTGCCGAGCACTTCAGCAGGACCCCGGACGGGGAGACAAAGGCCCCGCGCGCGGCGGTGGTCGCAGTGGAGGTTGCTGGGATGACCGGGAGCCGCATCAAGGGTGGCATGAACAGCCTTATGAAGACCGTTGGCGCGGCCAGCCTCAGGAAGACCGCTGGCGTGACCAGGCTTGGGACGACCTGTGGCGCAACGACCTTCAGGAGGGGTAACGACCCGGTCAGCCTCATGAGGCTTCCCCTCGTTAGGCTGGGCTGCTTCCATCCTGGGCGGCGCCTAGACCCCAGCCCCGAACCGCGCCTTCAAGCAGTTCGCCCGGGAGGTGAATGCCGCTCTCCTGAAGCCTGAAGCGATGCGCACCCTCAACTAGTCCCAGAGCACCATCTCCTTTGACCCAAGTGATCAGCTCAGGTTCACGTTCATGGCAGGCAAGCTCCCCATGATGTGCACCCCGACCATCAACAACGTCCTCGTCACCAAGACCCTTATCGATACTGGAGCGGGGCTCAACGTCCTCTCGGTCGATACCTTCGAGACACTCCAGCTATCGTACGAACAACTCATGCCGACCAAGCCCTTATAAGTAGTCATGGAAGGTTCCACCGTTCCCATCGGGCAGTTGCGTCTGCTTGTCACCTTCGGCGAGCTCAAGAACAACCACACTAAGATCATCATCTTCGACGTCGCGCACATCCACCTGCTGTACAACGCGATCCTTGGGTAACCGGCTCTCGCCAAGTTCATGGCAGTGACCCACCATGGCTACAACGTCCTCAAGATGCCAGGGAACGGTAGCGTCATCACCATCGCCTGCGATTAGAAGGATGTCGTCTGTAGACTTGATGACCCACAAGTGTAGGGGATCTATCATAGCCTTTTCGATAAGTACGAGTGTTGAACCCAACGAGGAGCACGAGGTATTGACATGTGATCTTGAGCAAGGAATAACTGCAAGTACTGAAAGGTAACTTTTTATGGGTTTTCTAGTATAAGCAACAATAATTAAATGCAAGTAAAGTCAATGTTTCCGAGGTGCAACAAGTGGCCGAATCCTTTTGATTGCAAAGGATAAGCCGAGGGACTAAGCTAATAAAGATTAAGGTGTTCCTGGGGACACACGGGAGAGATAGTCAAGTGCTTTTATCATACTCTGTCTAGTTCTATGTTTTGTATTAATAAGTGTTATGTGGGTGGATCTTAACTAGTGCATCGTCTAGGCTAAGAGAAGTACACTCTGATGCTTAATCCCTCTTGCAAGCATCCGCAAATACAAGAGAGAAATTAAGGCAAAGCCTAACCATAGCAATAAGCTTTAGGATCCAATATTCCCTCGTGCAAAAGTATGCGAACTGGGGTTCAGGTTTCTGTCACTCCGGCAACCCACCATAAGCATTCTTTATACACGATGCATTCCCCTAGGTCCTTAAAAAGGCGAAGTGTTATGTAGTCGACGTTCACATAACACCACTAGAAGAATAACACCATAACTTAAATATCAATCAACACATATTACTTCAACAACATATGACTACTAACATCTAGGCTTTTCCCATGTCCTCTAGAACTAATGGAACTACTCACAAGACATAAAAGAGATCATGATCAGAGGTGATGAAAATATGATTAACAATCTGGTCATAACAGTAATCCTCCAACAAAACTCAATAGCATTCACCGCAAAAGAGTAATAAACACCGGTAGAGTGGAGGGGATGAATAGTGCAAGGGACAACTCCGATTGCAATGGTGAAGTAGATGGGATGAAGGTGGAGATGGTGCTGGTGTTGGTGGTGATATTGATGATGATATCGATGATGCATGTGACGATGGTTATTACGATGACGACGATCTCCCCTTCTGGGAGGAGTTCTCCCCGGCAGAATCTGCCCGCCGGAAAGGTCTTTTCTTCTGTGTAGGTTTGTGCCGCGGAGCGGCGGAGGAATCGCGAAAACTCTTCTGTTCCGAGAATTTTTAGGTCAAGAGGGACATATAGGCCAAAGGAGAGCACAGGGGTTGGGCCCATCACCCAGGCGACCTCCTGGCGCAGCCTAGGGGGCGCCAGCAGGTCGCCTGGGTGACCTATGGCCCCCCTCTGGCTCTTCTTTGGCCTGTCTTCGGGACCTGTTCGGAAACTTCTTCCCTCAAAATTTCAGCGCAATTGGAGACGTTTTGATATTTTAAATCGTCGTGCTATTTTCTCTGCTAAATTTTGTGTCTGCTGTTTCGGCACCGGAAAGTTGTAAACTTTGTAAAATAAGCCAAAATACTATATGTACATCATAATAAAGTGAAATATATCAATGAATTGCGGCAAGTTATGATACAAAATAGTGATGCATTTTGGACGTATCAAGTCCCCCAAGCTTAGACCTCGCTTGTCCCCAAGCGAATACTGAGCTCGTTAAACCTGTCCACAAGTTTAGAGAGTGAAGTGTAGATAAATAATAATACGGACAAGAAGCATCATAATTTCTCTACTAAACTCAACCATCCTCAACAGCAATCTCAACTCATAAGGCCCTTATGAAAGAGTAATATCAATTACAATCCAAAGTAGAGCTAAGAAAACTCATCAAACCATGGCAAATATGTCCTTGGTCAAAGAACAAATAATAACTTTTAACTTTTGCTCTTGCTCTTATATTTTGATGAGATCAATTGAGGCTTTTTGAAAGAACATGTTATTAGTCAAGAAGTGAAAATGCTAACATGAAGGAAGATGTTTGCTTTAGCTAGGCTTAACAAACAACTCCTTTATCTTAATGATAACATCAACAAAGGTGTGATATGATAACTCTTAATGAAACGATATAAATGTATGCATCTTTGTCAACATAAGGTGTCTGCTCTTTTCAGGATAAAAAGAAGTAGGTTTACTGACTCAACATAAAAGTAAAAGATTGGCCCTTCGCAGAGGGAAGTAGGGAAAACTCATGTGCTAGAACATTTTAGAGAACAACAAGATTGTAAAACAAGCTTTTGAGAGGTGCATGATTTGTCAACGAATTCTAGTAGATATCCTAATACTTCTCATGTTGGACAAGTTTTGAGGAATGGCTCCCAAAGTGGGGACGATCACAACCCCTTAGTATCCTTTATTTATCACTACCAAAGTTTTCTGATTTCTCATCAGCAAAGCACGAAGGAGGTTTTGTTTGTTGTTATTATCTTTTCGAGCTGGGCACGCTCATGCCAGTCCCTCCTCGTATTAGGGGTTCGCAGATAACATGCAAACCTAAGATAAAACTTGTCCAGTATGAAAAGATCATGAATTATCTACTACTTCCTCATGAGCTAAAACAGAGGCACAAAACAGGGAGTAAAATTTGAAGGTTTAAAGATAGCACATGAGTAATATACTTTAGGAGTGGCGGTGAAAGATCACGTATAGGGAGATATGGTGGACTCTTGGGAGGGTTGAGGTTTTAGGGTATGGATGCACAAGCAGTATTCCCGCTTAGTGCAAGGGTTGGCTCGCAAAGGCATTTTGAGAGCAGACAAATAATGTTGACTTGGATGCAAAACAATATCAATTTTAACATAAATAACTGGCATAAAACATCAAGTTTTCTTCCTTGTCAGCATAACACTTCAAGCATAAGAACATAAAGGTTTTTGCTATGTCGCTACTAGAAAAAACTCATGCTTGTTGTTATGACCAATGCTATGTTTGCCAAGATTAAATAAAGTTTTCAAAGGTATACCTGATGTGTAAGATCAATACTCCCATAAGAATCCGCATATAAGATCGATTGCATGAAAAGAATACCAAGTGCAACAAACAAACCAATAGACTTCTCATTAATATTCCATCATAGACACTACACGCTCACGATACAAACTCTCCACAAAGGAGTGATAGGCCTCAATGCAAACACCTATTTCATAAGATAACTTCCCTAGACATGATATGACACTAAACTTGACCAAGAGAGGTAAAAGATAAAAAAATAAAGATACCTCGCACTCCCTCAAGCTAGGAACAAGCTAAGGGAATGCCATTACCCATGAAGATTTCACTCTTCATCCTTGTTCTTTTCGTTCTTCAAGTCCGCTATTATTGGCCGAAGGGTTTTGTTTTCAGCTTCCAATAGGGCCACATGTACTTTAAGCACACGGAAGTCTTCACAAAATTGGTTAGTGATTCCGTAAGGTTCGAATAAAGAATATGACACAGGTGAAACTCCTGGTGGAGTGGTAGTTTCTGGAAGGTGCAGAGAAAGATCATGTTGAGGGTTAATAAACCCTACGAGGATGGGGTTGTTGGAGCTGGGTCCTCGTGATGAAGGATCTCCTTCTTGCTGGGTGGTGACCATCTTGACTTCCTCTCTCACGAAGCACTCCATCTCCGCTTGTCTTGTGGCTATCCCTTCATTGGTGTCCCATCCGGTGACCTTCCCTCGGTTGATATCCTGCTGGACACGGCGGAGACGACGACCTGTGTAGTCTTCCCTGCTTGAGTTGCAAGAAGACATCTCGAACAATAGCTTCTTAGCCTGGCAAAAAAATATCGAAAGATAAAACACACGGAATCGCAAGATACAAAGCAGGAACGATCTGGGAGAGAATATAGGAAAAAAATTCTGCACCAAAAGGAAGGTAACGAGCCAAAGTCAGAGACGGGCTCCAGGTTGTCCAAGCAGCCTCCTGGCGCGGCCAGGGCCTAGCCCACGCGAGCAAGTTTCCTGGGTGACCTGGAGTTCCTCTCCGGCCCCTCTTCGGCTCGGAGTTTTCCTAATTTTGTAAAAACACATAATATGGAACTTTTATTGATGTTCACGAAGTTTCCTTACCGTATTTCATACCTTTTCTTATTCTCCTTCTGCGGGTGTCTGATACAGTGTTGCAATATGTTCTTCGTGACTCGTTACCTGTATCACATCCATGTCTACATTGATGGAGTCTCCAGCCATGTAATGCTTGAGTCTTTGCCCATTCACAACATGTGGTTTTGTGCCTTCAAAATTACTAATCTTGATTGCACCGGAGCAGTAGACTTCTTTGATATGGTACGGTCCTTCGCATTTGGAAAGTAATTTACATGGAGGAAACCTGAAACGAGATCTATACGACAAAACTTTGTCACCCACATTAAATTCATGTTTCAAAATTCTCTTGTCATGCCACTTCTTTACCTTTTCTTTGAACATTTGTGCACTCTCATAAGCTTCACTTCTCCACTCATCTAGAGAAGTCAAGTTCATGAGACGCTTTTCACCAGCAAGCTTCGGATCAACATTAAGCTCTCTAACAACCTAGAAAGCTTTATGTTCTAACTGTAAAGGTAGATGGCATGCCTTGCCATAAACCATCTTATACGGAGACATACCCATGGGATTTTTGTAAGTAGTTCTATATGCCCACAAGACATCTCCTAGCTTATTGGACCAGTCCTTTCTAGAACTGTTCACTGTCTTTTGAAAGATCAACTTGATCTCTCTATTGGTGAGCTCAACTTCCCCACTTGTTTGAGGGTGGTAAGGTGAAGCAATTCTATGATTAACATCATATTTGGGTAGAGCTTTTCTAAAAGCACCGTGGGTAAAATATGATCCTCCATCGGTCATGAGGTACCTAGGTACACCAAACCTGGGGAAGATTACATCCTTGAGCATTTTCAAAGATGTCTTATGATCAGCACTTTCAGGGGGGATTGCTTCAACCCACTTGGTCACATAATCTACAGCTACTAAGTTGTGAATGTATTTGTGTGCAGGAGGGAAAGGACCCATAAAATCAAAACCCCAGCAATCAAAAGGCTAAATGACTAGCAAATAATTCATAAGCATCTCATTCCTCCTACTAATATTACCAACTCTCTGGCACTTATCACATGATAAAACATAATTTCTAGCATCTTTAAAGAGAGTAGGCCAATAAAACCTGAATGCAGAACCTTGTGTGCCGTCCTCTCACCGGCATGATGTCCTCCATAAGGATTGCAATGACATTGTCTCAACATATCCTTCTGCTCATGCTCCGATATGCATCTCCTCCCAATTCCATCCGCACCTTCTCTAAAAAGATGTGGGTCATCCCAAAAGTAATACCTCAGGTCGTGGAAGAACTTCTTCCCCTGCTGGAATGTTAAACCTGGAAGCAAAAACTTTGCAACAATAATGTTAGCATAATCTGCACACCATGGATCTGAATTAGATTTCACTATAAAACAGCTAACTGTTCGTGAGGAAACTATCGTTGACCGGAATAGGATCATGTGGTATGTCCTCCATCCTGGAAAGGTTGTCTGCTATAGGGTTGTCTCCTCCTTTCCTATCAACAATCTCCACATCAAATTCTTGAAGAAGATGGACCCATCGGATAAGCCTTGGTTTGGCATCCTTCGTTACAATAAGATACTTAATAGCAGCATGATCAGTGTGAATGATGACTTTAGAATCAACAATGCAAGGCCTAAAATTATCACAAGCAAACACTACCGCTAGAAATTCTTACTCACTAGGAGCGTAGTTCTTTTGAGCAGTGTCAAGGGTTTTGCTAGCATAATGGATACCATTCAGTTTCTTATCAACTCTTTGCCCTAACACAGCTCCAACAGCAAAATCACTAGCATCACACATCATTTCAAAAGGCAAATTCCAATCAGGTGGTTGGACTATAGGAGCGGTTATCAAGGCTTTCTTAAAAACATCAAAGGATTTCTTACAATCTTCATCAAACAGAAAAGGAATATCCTTCTGGAGAAGATTAGTAAGGGGTTTCGATGTTTTAGAAAAGTCTTTTATAATTCTCCTATAGAAACCAGCATGACCGAGGAAACTACGAATACCTCTCATGTCCCTTGGATAAGGCATTCCCTCGATTGCTTCAACCTTTGCCCTCTCCACCTCGATTCCTCTTTCAAAAATCTTGTGACCAAGAACAATTCCTTCATTGACCATGAAGTGGCACTTCTCCCAGTTGAGTACCAAGTTCGCCTCCTCGCATCTCTGCAAAACTTTATTAAGATTCTGGAGACAATGGTCAAAAAAGGTTCCATAGACAGAGGAATCTTCCATGAATACCTCCACAATTTCCTCACCAAAACCATGAAAGATAGCAGACATAGACCTTTGAAAAGTAGCAAGAGCATTGCATAAAACAGAAGGCATACGTCTATAAGCACAAGTACCAAAGGGACAAGTAAAAGTGGTCTTCTCTTGATCAGCAGTGTTAGCATGAATTTGAGAGAAGCGAGAGTACCCATCAAGATAGCAAAAGTCAGTGTTTTTGGATAACCTTTCAAGCATTTGGTCTATGAACGGCAACGGGCAGTGGTCCTTCCTAGTTTCCTTGTTCAGCTTCCTGTTATCAATACACATTCTATATCCAATAATAATTCTTTGAGGTATTAGTTCATTCTTATCATTGGGAACCACTGTCGTACCTCCTTTCTTGGGAACACAATGTACTGGACTTACCCACTTCCTATCAGCTATGGGGTAGATAATACCTGCGGCTAGAAGCTTGAGGATTTCGCTCCTCACAACATCCTTCATCTTCGGGTTTAACCGTCGTTGATGATCAACTACCGGTTTAGCATCAGGCTCAAGATTGATAGTATGCTGACAAATAGATGGACTAATCCCCTTAAGATCATCAAGGGTATAGCCAATAGCGCCTCGGTGTTTACGAAAGACTTCCAATAATCGCTCTCCCTCATATCCTGAAAGGTTAGAATTGGTAATAACATGATATACTTTCTTTTCATACAAATAAGCGTACTTGAGCGTACTAGGAAGAGGTTTAAGATCAAACACCGGGTCTTCTTTTTGTTTTGATAAAGTTCCCAAAGGTTCAACCGAAAGGTTGTGCTTCAGGATAGCAGGTTGTCCCAAGAATATGTCATCTAGTTCATTCCTTTCCTTCATATGCATATCATTCTCGTGGTTGTCCATAAATTGTTGTAAAGGATCGTTGGGAGGAATAGCAATAGAAGCAACCCCTTCAATAATTCTATCGTTACTAGGAAGATCAGTACCACGAGTTTTCTTTGAGAATTTAGAAAAGTTAAATTCATATGGCTTACCATTGAATTCAACAGATACTTTTCCTTTCCTGCAATCTATAATAGCTACACAAGTTTTGAGAAAAGGCCTACCAAAGATAATAGGGCAAAAACTATCTTGTACTGAACCAAGTACTAGAAAGTCGGTAGGATATTTTACCTTCCACATAAAACTTCAACATCTCACACTCCAACAGGAGAAATAGTTTCTTTGTTTGTGAGATGAATAGTAACATCAACTTCTTCAATTTTACATGGCAGAATATCATTCATAATCTCTTGATAAAGTGAAAAAGGAATAGCACTGGATCCCAAATCACATAATTATGATATCCTATTTTAACACATACAACCGGAGTACCTGAAATTGGGCCTTTATTCTTGGTTGTAACAAGGTTAGTGCAAACAGCACAAAAATTTATATTAGAATCCTGAATATTACTAGTAACAATATCCTTGACTAATGCAACTTGAGGATCTACTTTAATCAGGTCCGCGTGCTCATCATTCATTCTTTCACTTTTATTCAAGATGTCTCTGACAAAAGAATGCTCCCTCATCCTTGCGGGAAAAGGGGGCTTTTCATATTCAACTGCAGGCAAGATAGGGTCAACAACATTAATATCAACAGGTAATTCCTTAAAAGGTTTATGATGTTGATCATCCTTCTTCTCAGAAGAGTCAATATGAGAGGCAAAGTCTTTGCAAAAATCAATTAGAAGCTGGGAATCAAGACCAATCTTAGCACAAAAGGTATTGAAATAATCAGTTTTCACATAGCTCTCAATGTAATCACGCTCATAATTTATAACGGGTTAAATACCTTTATCAATCTCCCAGTCTTAAGTGTTCTTCTGGATCCTTTCAATAAAATCCCACTTAGCTTTAGTGCTTTTGTTGGAGAATGCCCCACTAGAGGAAACATCAAGCGTCTCTTTATCTTGACGAGAAAGCCTTTCATAAAAATTTGTGAGAATAATTTCTCTGGAGAGCTCATGATTGGGGCATTTGAGCATTAAGGATTTCAATCTCCCCCAAGCTTGAGCGATGCTTTCTCTGTCATGAGACCAAAAGTTATAAATATAATTCATGTCTCGATGTATTTCAGGAAGAGGATAAAACTTTGCATAAAAGAAGGGCATAAGATCTTGCCAATTTAGTAAATGAGAGTCATGAAGAAGCCTATACCAATCCAAAGACTTATCTTTTAGTGATAGAGAGAATAGCTTTCTCATAACAAAATCCATCGATATACCTGCAAGCTTACATAAGGAGCATAGTTGTGAAAGATATAGCAAGTGTTCACCTTGATGTCTATCTCCTGCATATCGACTAGCCAAACCATAATCAATAATACCAGTTGGTATTTTAAAGGTCACAATTTCAGTAGGTGGGGGAGGATTCTCCACCGCAATAGCATTGGGGTGGTTCCCCACGAGTAACAAACCAAGAGTAGAGTGGTCCATAGGGAGAAAAAGCGGGAACAATAAACAAAAACAGCACGTACGGTGTAAAGGTTTCCTTACCAATAGCGCTCTACTCCCCGACATGGTCTTGATGACCCACAAGTGTAGGGGATCAATCGTAGCCTTTTTGATAAGTAAGAGTGTCGAACCCGACGAGGAGTAGGAGGTATTGACAAGTGATCTTGAGCAAGGAATAACTACAAGTACTGAAAGGTAACTTTTTATGGGTTTTCTAGTATAAGCAATAAAGAACTAAATGCAAGTAAAGTAAATGGTGCCGAGGTGCAGCAAGTGGCCCAATACTTTTGAGTGCAACGTATAAGAAAGGGGACTAAACTTATTAAGACTAAGTCGTTCCTGAGGACACACGGGAGAGATAGTCAAGTGCTTTTGTCATACTCTGTCTAGTACTATGTTTTGTATTGCTAAGTGTTATGTGGGTGGATCTTAACTAGATCACCATCTAGGCTAAGACAAGTACACTCTTATGATTAATGCCTCTTGCAAGCATCCGCAAATACAAGAGATAAATTAAGGCATAGCCTAACCATAGCAATAAGCTTTAGGATCCAATACTCCCTCGTTTAAAAGTATGCGAACTAGGGTTCAGGTTTTTGTCACTTTGGCAACCCACCATAAGCATTCTTTATACACGATGCATTCCCCTAGTTTCTAAAAAGGCGAAGTGTTATGTAGTCGACATTCACATAACACCACAAGAAGAATAACACCATAACTTAAATATCAATCAACAAATATTATTTCAACATCATATGACTACTAACATCTAGACTTTACCCATGACCTCAAGAACTAATGAAACTACTCACAAGACATAAAAGACATCATGGTCACAGGTGATGAAAATATGATTAACAATCTGGTCATAAAAATAAGCCTCCAACAGAACTCAATAGCATTCACCGCAAAAGAGTAATCAACACCGGTAGAGTAGAGGAGGTGAATAGTGCAAGGTACAACTCTGCTTGAATGGTCGAGTAGATGGGATGAAGGTGGAGATGGTGCTGGTGTTGGTGGTGATAGTGATGATGATCTCGATGATGCATGTGACGATGTTGATGACGATGACGATGATCTCCCCGATGGAATCTGCCCGGGGGGGCGCACCAGCAGGTCGCCTGGGTGACCTGTGGCCCCCCGGCTCTTCTTTGGCCTATCTTCGGGACCTGTTCGGAAACTTCTTCCCTCAAAATTACAGCGCAATTGGAGATGTTCTGATATTGCAACTCTTGGTGCTATTTTCTCCGCTGAATTTTGCATCTGTTGTTTCGGCACCGGAAAGTTGTAAACTGTGTAAAATAAGCCAAAACACTATAAGTACATCATCATAAAGTGAAATATATCAATGAATAGAGACAAATTATGATACAAAATAGTGATGCATTTTGGACATACCAACACTCGAGCACGCCTACCGCACCGCGGCGGCGGAACGCTCGGACGATGAAGAAGACGAGCCACCTGCTGAGGACCCACGCAAGAAGAAGAAGCAGCTCCTCCCCACGGAGCGCCCTCGGACTTCGGGTTCCGTGGCCGGACAGAGTCATGCCTCCCATCGCATAGGAAGGTGCGCTTGGCGCACCCCTTTGGTCAGGCTTGGGGGCTCCCATCGGGGAGGTTCCCGGCCTGACCAGTGAGGCGAGGGTGGCGCTCGAGCACAACCCGAGGGCGCACTCCGTCGTGCGTCCAGCCAGCTCCCGTGAGTCCATCATGAGAGCAATCCAAGAGTTTCGAGAGGCCCAGGCCGTGCGAGGCGGGGACTAACCTGCATCACGAATCGCAGTTGCCGTCGTCGGCACGGTCGATCGTCCCCGCATTTGCATAAACGCGCTCGCAATCGACAGAGCCGCGACTCAAGGCCCCTTCTGGCCAGCACGAACTAACCATCTGTGGGTGTGCCCGGGCGCCGGCACCCTCATGCCCTTCCGGCTGGGAAACACGGCTGCTACCTACCAGCACCTCCAGCAGGCCATGCTCATGCCTTGCTTGCTGGGGCGTGGTGAGGAAGATGAGGAGATGCTTGGGCCAAGCGAAGGTCCCGAGCCTCGGGAGATGGTGGACCCATGAGGGTCGCGATCATGGAAGTAGGAGATCGGGCGACGATGGCAACCTCGACCCTTCAACGACATGGCCGCTAGGTGACTTTTTGTTGGCTGCTGCTAGGTAACTTTTTGGCTCACTCTGTCCGAGGGCGCTCACAGGGCCATGTGGCCTCTAGGAGTTCAGGGCACTCCCCACTCGTCACTTTCATTTACACATCCTTCAGTTGTTTCTATTGCACCCACTTCAAACTCTAACGATCTACCTTGCTTGCATCTTTGGGCGATCGGCCCCCCGCTTGGGGGCTCCGGCCGAAGCTTATCCTTGTAGGCCTCCTGAGGCAGCAGAAACCTTGCCTCACTCCCGGAGAAGAAGAAGTTAGCAGGATTTACCAAATGACTTAAACAGAATCAGGCGCCAATGCCTCGGAAGTAGGGACACTCGCGAGGCCAAAGCGTCCTCGCGACCTCCCAGATACACCGAGTGGATGACCTATGCTCAAGTAATAACGAGTTGCGGCTGTATATGACCGGGCCCCCCAAAGACGCGGAGGGGTCCCTCCCACACTGTGTGGATGACCTATGCTCCACGGTGGGTGAAGACCCAAAGGAATCAGGCGCACATGCCTCGGGGGTAGGGACACTCACGAGGCCAAAGCGCTCTCGCGACCTCCCAGATACACCCCCCTCCCCCCCGGTGACACTCTCATGTAATAACGAGTTGCGACTGTATAAGCCCGGGGCCCCTCGAGGACATGGAGGGGTCCCTCCCAAGCCTAGTGGCAGCCCTACGCTCCACGCTGGGGAGAAGACGGGGGAAATCAACACAGTCCACCAATGACTATGCCCACATCTGGCAAGGAAATCAACACAGTCCACGAATGACTATGCTCGCAGCTAGCAAGGAAATAAACACAGTCCACCAATGACTATGACCGGAGCTCGCCAGGAAGTCAACCCAGTCCACCTACGACTACACCCACGCCCAGTGCGGGGGACAGACAACTGGAGGTACGAAGCCGCTCGTACGTCAAGGGGGACCCCTGAGCATCACGACTCAGGGGCCTAAGTGCTCCCGTAGCCCCTTCCCTCTTGGGCCGTCCTGGAATCCGGTCGGTTCAACGGCGGCGGCGGTACGCGCGGGGTGGGCCCTGCCAACAGAGAGCCTAGTGCGCTCAACAAGCCACTTGAAATCTCTTAGGGAGAACGTTGGAGTCACACATACGCAAAGGGCGACTCCTGAGCATCGCGACTCGGGAACCTAAACTGCGCCCGTAGCCCCTTCCCTCTTGGGCCGCCCAGGCGGTCCAACGGCAGCAAAGGTACGCACGGGGTGGGCCCTGCCAACGCAGAGTGCTGAAGGAGTTTGGGAGTCTGAGATTGTCAGTTTCTTAGGAGGGACATTGGAGTTTCTCGTACGTCAAGGGGGACTCCTGAGCATGGCGACTCAGGGGCCTAACTGTGCTCGTAGACCCTTCCCCATTGGGCCGTCCTGGTATCCGGTCGGTCCAATTGCGGCGAAGGTACATGCGGAGTGGGCCCTGCCGACGCAGAGTGCTGAATGTGTTGTGAAGTTTCAAAATCCTCGCCGCGTTCCCCTCATGAGGGTTGTTCGCACTTCAAGAGGGACTCCTGAGCATCATGAATCTGGAGCCTAACTAGACCCGTAGCCCCTGACCTCTTGGGACGTCCTGGAATCCGGTCGGTTCAATGGCGGTTGAGGTATGCGTGGGCTGGGCCCTGCCGACACAGAGTACCACGGCAAACATGAAAGAAACGAGAAGAAGAAAACATTCAAGCAGTCACCCAGTTATTACAAGCCTCAACAAGTTCTTGAAAACGCAAATGAGTTTGATGCCTCCACGAGGCACGGTGTGCATTGAAGGAAAAAACAAGGCGAAGAAATCTGGAGGAAACGCCATTGCCAGTCGATCCATCTTTAGAGGTCTTGTCGTTAGCATCAGTGGCGCCGTCTTCCGAGCCGTCAGCTTCAGCGGGATCCGGAGATTGGGGAACTACGACGTGGCGAACCTCTTCACCAACGCCTCAACGGGGCCCTTCACCGCCTCCGCAGCACTGTCCCGAGCCTCAATAGGACCGACAGGATCACGGAGCCGAAGGCAAACCCTGGCTCACGAAGATGAAGGTGACTGAAGACGCGTGTCGCGACCTCAGAAAAGAGGTTGTGACACTCATTGTCCAAGATCTTGTCCACCTGGATGACGGCGTCCTCCAACGCCACGGCGAGCTCAGCCGTGAGCACGACAAAGCCGCCCTCTGGGTGGCCAGTGGCTCATTGAACCCGTCCTGGCAGAAGGTGTGGAGCTCAACGTCAGGGAAGCCGACCAGCTCCGTGGCCTTCTTATTCTCGGCCGCGGCGAGGGCTCCCCCCTTGGCATCGAGAAGGGTCTTCTTTGAGGCGACCTCCTTCTCCTGCTCGTCCAAGCGCGCCTGCTTCGCACCGATGCGAGTTTCCTCCTGGGACATGTCTTCTTCCCGGGCGGCGAGCTTGGTCTTGCGGGCCTCGAGTTCTTCCTCCCACAGGCGAAGCTACTTGGCTAGCTTGGCTTGTTCTTCTTGGAAAACCTCCAGGCGAGCCTCCGCCTCTTTGCAACGTTTGGCAGCCACCGCGGCTCCTTTCATCACCTCCTCGCGCGCAGCACGAGCTGATTCGGTTTCCTTCATCGCCTCCTCATGCATGGTGTGAGTGGATTCGGCTTCCTCCAGCGCCTCCTCGCGCGCAACGCGAGTGACCTTGGCCTCCTTCTCGCCCTCCGCCATCACGACCACGACCTTGCCTAGGGCATCGTAAGCCTTGTTCACGACACCCTGGATATATACTGGAGTCCTCTGGATCTCCCCCTGAGGAGCCTCTAGTGATGTTGCGGGCGGTGTCATTAGGGAGGCAGCGTCATGAGGGACAGGGTACTCCGAAGCTTGCTCGGAGATTACGAGAATTGGTGCATCAGTGGAATGAGGGCCCTCCAGAGCCTGCCCCTCAGGCAACGGTACCACCACGACCGCCTCAGGACGCTTCATGGGCTCAGGGGGCTCGGGATCAAGCCATGAGAGGTCGCCACACGAGCATCCCTTCTTCATCGACAGGCGGCGAAGCGTTGGGGAGGGTCGGTGGTGCGTCGACCCATCTCCTCTTCCTCTTTGCCCCAGCGACGGTAGGGGAGACAGACTCCCCACGGAGGGGGCGAGCCCGGCGCCTCAGACTTCCCATCGGCGGAGGCAGGATGCGCCAAGGGCGACTATGCCCCGTGCTTCCGGGGGGCGGGCACGCACGCGAACCGCGTGGCGCCCGGGGCCGACGCTGGTCCCCTGGAAATCCTGGTCAAGGGCGAGGAGATCACCGCGGAGACTTCGTCGGTGGCATCATCATCTTCAAGCTCGCACAGAAGGATGACCCGTCATGGGAAAGGCGCGCTCGCCGGGGAGTCGTCGACGGTCTTCTCCGAGTCCTCCCCACCGGAGGTGTCGTCCGATGACACCTCTACCGGACCAGAGCCCTCGCCCGGGAAGAGCCCCGCTAATCGAAGACAGGTAGCGCGGCGATCAGGTCAGCCCGGTCATCGAGAGGGTACAGCAGACCCAGAGCCTCGGGCATGTCACCAAGGTCACCGCCTAGCAGGGTCGCCACGACCCCTGTTCAGCTCCTCAGTAGGAAGGTCCTGGGACCGGAGCCTGAGCTTGTCGTCACCGATCTGGTAGTCCCAAAGGGGCCTGGAATGGGCTTGAAGGGGCGCAAGGTACTGCGCCAAGAATTCCTTCACCATCACCCCACCGGTCAGCCTCTTGGCGCTGATGTCGTGGGAGAAGCACTCCAGGATGGGCACGGCCCGAGGGTCCGAGAGCTTTGCTGAGCTCCACTCATAAGTCTTCTCCGGCAGCCCCTTCGGCACCTCCAGCCGAGGGTTGGTGTCCTTGAGGCTCATGAGAACCCAACGGTGCCTGAAATTTTCCACCTTCTTCCCGGCCTTGAGGAGCAAATTGTCGCACTGGGCCACTACGAAGGAGACACATGCCGACAAATGGGCGGAAGTGGGCTACTGAAGGTCGCACGCCTACGAAGGCCTCGCAGTAGAAAGCAAAGATGGACAGGAGCAAGATGGAGTGGGGATGAGGTGAAGGGTCTGGATCCCATAGTGGTTCAGGATGGGGGTGAAGAATGAGGAGATAGGCGGCACAAGCCCAGCAAAGACTCTATGGAGGAAAAAGGGGTATACCGCCTTTGATGCGGGCCGCTTTGCTGTCGCGTTGGGCCAGATCAGGGTCAACCCGTGCTCGCTGGACTCGGCCTCCATCCATGGAAGCACGGGGGTAGGATCCACATCCCTGGAGAGGGCGCACTCTAGGAGTGGAGGATCCGGGGCAGGACCTTGCGGCTCTGGCTTGTGCTTGCCGGCGGGCGCCATCGCTGAGCCAACGAGGGAAGGACACGGTGCTGAATCTGGGAGACGCGTGTTGGAGTTGGAGACCGAGGAGGAAGAGCGAGTGCGGGAGAAAGGAAAGCAATAACGGACCGACACAACGAGTCATGTTCGTCGTAGCTCGGGTGGAGACAAAAGGCAAGGGAGATCCTACAACAACCGCGTGACGCGCACCGGCCTGGCCCACAGGCATTTAGGGACAGCGGCGCCTCACGACGCCCCGAAGGCTTCGCCAAGAGGCCGGCGCGAGCACGCCTTGGGCTCGGGGGCTACTATCGGTGTTCTGGGAATGGGGGTACCCAGACCTGCCTGCCAGTGGCCCAGGCTGGCCTTCTTCATCAAGCAAGCACAATCGGGCGCGACACCACTCAAGGCAAGGTACTCGCAAGGGGCCAAGCCTAGCGAGGAGGAACATCATCAACACCCGCACGAGGCCTCATTAGTACCCCTCCAGAGCAGCGGATATTCCGAGGCGAGACCCGGCCTCAGGAGTTAAGGATGACGCGGAGGTAGGATATGCGAGCAGCAGACAGCAGGACGGAGCAGTTTCCCCTTTAGTGCCAAGGGGTCAAGGACGAACCGGGGTTCCCAAGGCATCTTCCAAAGGTTTCCTTTTCGGTGCAACAAGGTAATAGCTGCCCTCCAGCAGGACAAACGTGATCCCTGGACCCGTCCCTGCAGCGCTGGCAGCCACTTTGCACGCGAAGACATGTTTGGGAAGGGAGGCATGTTCCCCTGTTGCCCTTCAAAATTGGTCGTTGTGAGATCCCTTCCTGCCAAAACGATAAGGGAAGAGGACCGGGGCCGCCACAATATATATAGAGAGAGTAGGTTACTTCGTAGGGGATCCGGTCCATTCATATTCGCTCACTGGCACCACACAAAGGACACCCAGCCTCTAGAGGCCCTCGAACACTATACTAGTTCATCCACCAACCTCCACGAGAGGCAATCCACCAAAGCAGGAGTAGGGTATTACGCTTCTCAGTGGCCCAAACCTGGGTAAACTTCCGTGTTCTGTGTCTTCCGCACCATCGAGTGAGTTCTCTACCATCCCCAACGAGTAGCGAGTTAGGTGAGGCGAGCTTGCGAGAGAACTTCGTACACACTCCTGAGTTCGAATCTTTTAGGTTTTGCGGAGCCCGAAATCCGACAAAGACGACTATGTGTTAAAGCTGAAAGCGCTATATACCCTGACGGAGAAACTCTATGATGGCGGCTTATTCACCATCAAGGTTCTGTGGGGTGACAAAGAGCCGGTAAAGTTCATCAGTAATATGCTGAGGCGGCTCTCGACCATACCCAAGCATATAGAAGAAATAAAGAACTCAAGCCGGACTAAATAGCACACGGGTTTCCTGAGTATAAAGATGATGGCTCAGAATTCACTCAGGAAGACTACGCCCAGTGCATAAGGGAGGTTCGTCCCGCAGCGAGCCGGCTTCCTGAGGGTTTTGACCAGACCAAGTATCAGGAGAATTACGATGACAACCATAAGCGTGTGCCACCTCCAACTTTTGCACCAATGGACCTTACTCCTCAGCGCCGTAAGCACATTTTTGCCTCTAATGCTGATCCGTCGACCATCTTGAGAGAGGAAGCTGAATTTTATGCTTTAATCAATTGCACGTAGGATATGGACAACTTCCAGATCCAAGACCCCGATATCTCGGCACAGGGTAACTCGGAGGCGGCTGAAACAAGGTGACTCCCGAAGCTTCAACCTGGAGAAAAAACTGAACCCGAAGGAAGCTTGTCACCAGGTTAATATGGAAAGAAAAACTTTGGCCTTCATGAGCCATGTAATATTTTCAAGTGTAACAAACTGCTATATTTGTACGAGTATGGATGCCAAAACTTTCTGACATTACCTTTTAATACAAGTCGCCTCTTTGAGCTGTCATTGTCATGTAAATGCGTTTTCGTCCCCTCTTTGAGAAAAAGGACTTTAGAGTCACCAAGCTTTGGATGAGTCAGTAAGACTATTGGATCTCTTCCTGAAAAACATAACACCATATAGGGCAAATAAGTCGGCTCAGTGTCTCACGGTGGGTAGACGGGCTTCCAAGGCTCTAGTCATACCCTAAGAGGTTTTTGCAAAAAAACGTTTATGTTTTTAGACTAGCGGATCAGGCTCAAGTCAAGCTTCAGTGAAGCAGGTTCAATGAATCCATGGTTTGTCTATTTTCCATATGCCGACTCTCCCTGACACCTCAATGTTCTAACCTCGGTAAGCTCAAGATCCAAAATGGATTGACTCGCCAAGAGTACATGAGATCAATAAGGGGGAGTCGCTTCTAACATATAGTCCAGTATAACAATTGTAATGCGTTAATTTTTTGCTAGCCAAGAGGGTATTAAGGAGGAACTCTATCAGTTAGAAGCCCCCAAGTGACCTATGATCAAGGCAAAACAAGCATAGGATTGCAGAAGACAATGCTATTACTGCTAAACAACCTGGGGACTAGTAACCCCCAACTAAGTCGGGTTTTTATCTTTCATGATCATAAATTGGTGCCTATGTTTGAACCGTGCATCATGGCACTTGGTCCTCTTTCTCTTATTAGTATCTACTCCCTTCGTCCCAAAATTCTTGTCTTAGATTTCTCTACATATGAATGTATCTTGTCACGTTTTAGTATTTTGATACATCCATTTCTAGACAAACAGAAGACAAGAATTTTGCGACGGAGGGAGTATGTTTGAACGATGGGAACAGGGCGGCTCGTCCTCTTTGATACTAATAGTGTCCATGTTTGAATGACCTCCTTGGCGGCGACTCATCCTCTTGGGCGGCTTATATAAACAATAAAGAGTCATGCTCAACATATAGGTTGAAACGGCAAAGACCCCGAATTTTGTGGGCGCCGGCTTTATTGTTGTTATATAAATACTACAAAAAAGAATAAACTATGTACATGAACTGGGAGCCAACAACTCTAAGTGTAGTAAGGCCGCAGGTGAGCAATGTTCCTCGGGCGAGTCGTCTCTTCCTTCGAGGTTGGCCTATCTGGACAAAGGTCGATCAAGTAGTAAGAGACATTATGAACGCTTTTGCTAAAGATAAAAGGTCCTTCCCCTGGAGGCGATAGCTTGTGCATGCCTGTGTGATCTTGAATCAGTTGAACCACTAAGTCGCACTCCTAGAAAATACGGCTCTTGACCCGTCGACTATGATAGCGACGCAGGTCTTGTTGGTAGATAGTCGATCGTGCTGCAGCCAAATCATGCTCTTCTTCCAGAGCATCCAAGGAATCCTGACGCGCTTGTTTATTATTTGCTTCTGTGTATGCAACGACTCTGGGGGGAATCGTGCCTTATATCGCTTGGAAAAACCGGCTTGGCCCTATAGACGAGGAAAAAGGGAGTGTAAAGAGTGGATCTGTTTGGTGTTATTCTGATGCTCCAAAGTAATAAGGGGAGTTCTTCGACCCAACAACCCGGAGTGCGCTGCAAAAGAACAATGAGCCGGGGCTTGATCCGACGCAAGATCTGCTGGTTAGAGGCCGAGGTTGACCATTGGACTATGGATGAGCCACCGCACATACGTCAAGTCTGATGTGCTCCCGCTGACAAAACTCCTTCATTGCCCCCTTAGACAAATTAGTACCATTATCAGTAATGATGTAGTGGGGATAACCAAAACGAAAAATCAGCTTCTTAAGGAACTTGACTGATGTCTCTTCCTCAGAATTGCTGACCGGCTCTGCTTCAACCCACTTGGTAAATTTGTAAACCGCCACAAGCACATTAGTCTTTTTGTCGGAAGACATCTTGAACGGGCCGACCATATCAAGCCCCCAGACCGCAAAAGGCCATGTGATTGGGATCATGCGCAATTCCTGAGCCGGCATGTGCACTTGGCGACCAAACTTCTCACACCCATCACATCAACGCACTATATCCTCTTCATCTGCATAAGCCGTCAACCAGTAGAAACCATGGCGAAAAGCCTTTGACACTAAGGATCGTGACCAGGCGTGATGCCCATAGTCGCCAGCATGTATCTCATTGAGAATAGCTCCCCCTTCCTCCGGGTAAACACAACGCTGAAAGGCCCCATAGGTGCACCGTTTGTGTAACTCGGCCTTATGGATAACCATGGACTTGAAGCATCGTACGATCTGTCGAGCAAAAATTTCATCAGTTGGCAACTTACCTCGGGCCAAATAAGCCATGTAAGGAACTGTCCAGTCAGGTATCGCCCGGAGAGCCGCCACCAGTTGTGATTCCGGGTCAGGAATTGCTATGTCCTCTTTAGAAAACAACTCCATAGAAGGGTTATGCAAGACATCCAAGAACACATTAGGGAGAACATGCTTGCGTTGTGATCCAAGTCGTGATAAAGCATCAGCCGCCTCGTTCTGTCGATGAACAATATGATCAACCTGGTAGCCATTAAAAATGACTCGCTACCTCGGTTACCCACACCTATAAGCCACCATCAACGGGTCTTTGGAGTCCCAAGTTCCTAATACTTGTTGAGCCACCAAATCTGAATCGCAGAAGCACCTGACTCGGCCGAGGTTCATCTCTTTAGCTATGTTGAGCCCATGGAGCAACACCTCATACTAAGCCGCATTGTTGGTGTAAGGAAACATGAGACACAAACCATAGTAGAATTTGTCATCTCGTGGGGAAGATAACACCACTCCAGCTCCTGAGCCCTCCAACTGCCTAGAACCATCAGAATGAATAGTCCAGTATGTGTTCTCAGCCCTATCTTCCGAAATCTGTTGCTCGGTACAATCGTTGATGAAATCCACTAGAGCTTGATACTTGATGAGAGTGCAAGGCATATACTTCACATGGTGGGGACAAAGCTCAATCGTCCATTTAATAATCCGCCCAGTGGCTTCACGGTTTTGTATAATGTCCCCAATTGGCGCCAAACTAATCACGGTGATTGGATGCTCCTAGAAGTAGTGCTTCAACTTCCGGCTTGCCATAAAAATCCCAAAGACCAGCTTCTGCCAATGTGGGTATCATTGCTTGGACAAGGTCAATACCTCACTAACAAAATACACTGGCCGCTGAACCGGGTACTCCTTGCCTTCTTCCTTGCGTTCAACAATCAACGCCACAATTACTGCTATAGAGTTAGCAGCAATGTATAGCAGCAATGTTTGTATCATTGCTTGGACAAGGTCAACACCTCACTCACAAAATACACTGGCCGCTGAACCGGGTACTCCTTGCCTTCTTCCTTACTGCTTTAGAGTTAGCAACAATCAATCAGGGCAGCTAACATAGGAGGCTCAGCAAGTTGCTTATTAAGGGCTTCAAAAGCCTCGTTGGCCGCATCGGTCCAAACAAAATGATCCGTTTTCTTCAGTAACGGATAAAGGGGGATGAACTTCTCACCAAGGTGACTTACAAAACGACTCAGTGTCGCAATTCGACCCGCCATGCGCTAGACCTGATTGATGTTAGCCGGCTTACCAAGCAAGGTTATCGCCTTGATTTTGTCCGTGTTAGCTTCGATGCCACGTTCTGATACAAGGAAACCCAATAACTTGCCTGAAGTAACCCCAAAAACACACTTGGTCGGGTTAAGCTTCATCTGATACACCTGAAGGTTGTCGAATGTCTCCTTGAGATCGCCTAAAAGTGTCTCCTTCTTCTATGATTTCACCACGATATCATCAACATAAGCATGAACATTACACCTAATCTGACTGTGGAAACAGTTCTGAATACAAAGTTGATAAGTCGCCCCCACACCCTTAAGCGCAAAGGGCATAGAAACATAGTAAAAAGCGCCAAAGGGAGTTATAAAGGCCTTCTTCTTCTTATCTTCCTTGGCCATCTTGATCTAGTGATAGCCAGAGTATGCATCCAGAAAGCACAAATGCTCGGAACTCGCCGTAGAGTCAATGATTTGGTCGAAACGAGAAGGTCAAAGGGATCCTTCGGGTAAGCTTTGTTGAGGTTTGTATAATTGATGCACACGAAAAAAGTGTTGTTCTTCTTAAGAAGTAAGATAGGGTTAGCCAACCATTTAGGATGAAAAACTTAAAGGATGAACCAACCGGCTAAAAGCCGGGCGACTTCTTCCCCAATTGCTTTACGCCTCTCCTAGTTGAAACGACGGAGGTACTTTTGAACAAGCATCATCTTGGGATATACATTGAGGTGGTGCACAGTGAATTCTCTTGGTACTCCCGGCATGTCAGAAGGTTTCCATGCAAAGATGTCCCAATTCTCACGGATGAATTCGATGAGCACGCCTTCCTATTTGGGGTCCAAACCGATCCCAATAGTAAACTGCTTAGAAGAGTCGCATGGGGTGAAATCAACTTGCTTGGTATCATTTGCCGGCTTGGACTTACGAGGCCGCTCAGAATGAATCTTTGGTTTTTTGAGCGGGCTCATGTGACTCGGGCCAACAATGGCTTTATGGAACTTCAATTCCTCGGTAGCGCAAGCCAACTAGGCATATGCATCATCTCCTTCCTCGCATTCCTGTCCTATCTTTTGGTCCCCATTGTCTATGATGGTGCCTTTAATACCGGGCATCTTAAGCTTGAGGTACACATAGGAAGGCCTGGCCGTAAAGTGGGCATAAGCCGGCTGCCCGAACAGAGCATGATAAGGACTCTTAATTTTGAACACCTCAAACATCAGTGCCTCACTCATGTAAATGGATTCGTCACAAAAATGTCATTTCAACTTGATCCGCCCAATTGGATATGCCGACTTACCCGGTACAATGCCATGACAAATCGTGGTTGAAGGCATCAAGTCTTTCTCAGAAAAGTTCATCCGCCTAAAGGTGTCATAGTATAGGATGTTGATGATACTACCTCCATCCATGAGAACTTTAGGGAGGGTGTATAGCCCAACCTTAGGCACCACCACCAATGCTAAATTGCCAGGGTTATCAGTCTGGGGTTGGTGACCAGCTCTACTCCACGTGACAGGCTGTTCAGACCAATTGAGGTACCTAGGAACCGCTGGTTCAGCCATGTTGATCGCCCTCTGTTTAATTTTCTTATCCCTTTTACACGTGTTAGTGGTGAAAACATGGTATTGACCGCCATTCAACTGTTTAGGATTGCTCTGAAAGACGCCATGATTGTTTGGCTGCTGAAAACTGCCTTGGTCATTATAGTGTTGATTACCGTGGCCAGATGGCTCTCCATCGTTGTTATGTGAGCCGCCTCGCTCGTGAAGACACGAATTAGGGAAATCGCCAAACGAGCCACCTCGTGACCCTCCCGGACCAAATTGACCCGGATGGCCACTACCGTTTCCTCCTCGGTGATCTCTGTATGCTTGAAGACGGAATTCCTGCATTACAAAACAATTTCCCAAGAATGGTTGGACGGGGCATCACGGGTACTATGCTTAGGGCAAGGTCCCTTGAGCAACTCTTCGTAATTGCGCGGTTTTCTCCCACTAAAGCCCCGATATTGACGAGTGTTCTGGCACTGGTTTCTTGGCCCGGTGCTGGCGTTAGCTACAAAATTAGACATGCCATTTTCTTGCCTTCTCTTTCCTTGACCTCCCTAGTTGTCGTTGTGCCCATGAACCTGGAAGTGACTCTTGGCTCCGTCTCCCTTTTTAACTTCACTAGTCTTATCAAGAGCGGAGCCTGCATCCTTTGTGCCGTCTGACTCGGCGTACCTAGTGAGGGTGTCCATCAACTCACCCATATCCTGCACCTTTCGCTTAAGACAGCCGAGCTTCAACACTGGAGGTTGTAAATGGCAGTTCTTTTCCAAGATCAACACGGTCTGATCCGCCGTGATGTCATCTGATGAATGGATAATTCCCGCGACCCGCCTTGTCCAATGGTGGGCTGACTCATCTAGCCGCTGAACGCAATGTCGTAGGTCCACTATCGTCATTTGACGCATGCAAGTTCCACGAAGTTCTTAACGAACCGCTCCTTCAATTCTGCCCAAGTGTTGATGAAGTTGTTGGGGAACGTCGCATGGGAAACAAAAAATTTCCTACGCGCACGAAGACCTATCATGGTGATGTCCATCTACGAGAGGGGATGAGTGATCTACGTACCCTTGTAGATCGTACAGCAGAAGCATTAGAGAACGCGGTTGATGTAGTGGAACGTCCTCACGTCCCTCGATCCGCCCCGCGAACAATCCCGCGATCAGTCCCACGATCTAGTACCGAACGGACGGCACCTCCGCGTTCAGCACACGTACAGCTCGACGATGATCTCGGCCTTCTTGATCCAGCAAGAGAGACGGAGAGGTAGCAGAGTTCTCCGGCAGCGTGACGGCGCTTAGGAGGTTGGTGATGACCTTGTCTCAGCAGGGCTCCGCCCGAGCTCCGCAGAAACGCGATCTAGAGGAAAAACCGTGGAGGTATGTGGTCGGGCAGCCGTGAGAAAGTCGTCTCAAATCAGCCCTAAAACCTCCGTATATATAGCTGGGAGGGAGGGGCCTTGCCTTGGGCTCCAAGGACCCTCAAGGAGTCGGCCGAGCCAAGGGGGAGGACTCTCCCCCCCCCAAACCGAGTTGGACTAGGTTTGGTGGGAGGGAGTCCCCCTCCCTTCCCACCTCCTCCCTCTTTTTTTTTCTTTTCCTTTGATTTCTTATCCTTGGCGCATAGGCCCCTCTTGGGCTGTCCCACCAGCCCACTAAGGGCTGGTGCGCCACCCTCATAGCCTATGGGCTTCCCCGGGGTGGGTTGCCCCCCCCCCCCCCCCCCCCCCCCCCCGGTGAACTCCCGAAACCCATTCGTCATTCCCGGTACATTCCCGGTAACTCCGAAAACTTCCGGTAATCAAATGAGGTCATCCTATATATCAATCTTCGTTTCCGGATCATTCCGGAAACCCTCGTGACGTCCGTGATCTCATCCGGGACTCCGAACAACATTCGGTAACCAACCATATAACTCAAATACGCATAAAACAACGTCGAACCTTAAGTGTGCAGACCCTGCGGGTTCGAGAACTATGTAGACATGACCCGAGAGACTCCTCGGTCAATATCCAATAGCGGGACCTGGATGCCCATATTGGATCCTACATATTCTACGAAGATCTTATCGTTCGAACCTCAGTGCCAAGGATTCGTATAATCTCGTATGTCATTCCCTTTGTCCTTCGGTATGTTACTTGCCCGAGATTCGATCGTCAGTATCCGCATACCTATTTCAATCTCCTTTACCGGCAAGTCTCTTTACTCGTTCCGTAATACAAGATCCCGCAACTTACACTAAGTTACATTGCTTGCAAGGCTTGTGTGTGATGTTGCATTACCGAGTGGGCCCCGAGATACCTCTCCGTCACACGGAGTGACAAATCCCAGTCTTGATCCATACTAACTCAACTAACACCTTCGGAGATACCTGTAGAGCATCTTTATAGTCACCCAGTTACGTTGCGACGTTTGATACACACAAAGCATTCCTCCGGTGTCAGTGAGTTATATGATCTCATGGTCATAGGAATAAATACTTGACACGCAGAAAACAGTAGCAACAAAATGACACGATCAACATGCTACGTCTATTAGTTTGGGTCTAGTCCATCACGTGATTCTCCCAATGACGTGATCCAGTTATCAAGCAAAAACACCTTGTTCATAATCAGAAGACACTGACCATCATTGATCAACTGGCTAGCCAACTAGAGGCATGCTAGGGACGGTGTTTTGTCTATGTATCCACACATGTAAATGAGTCTTCATTAAATACAATTATAGCATGGATAATAAACTATTATCTTGATACAGGAATTATAATAATAACTATACATTTATTATTGCCTCTAGGGCATAATTCCAACAGTCTCCCACTTGCACTAGAGTCAATAATCTAGCCCTCACATCACCATGTGAATTACATTGTAATAAATCTAACACCCATACAGTTATGGTGTCGATCATGTTTTGGCCGTGGAAGAGGTTTAGTCAGTGGGTCTGCTACATTCAGATCCGTGTGCACTTTGCACATATTTACGTCCTCCTCCTCGACGTAGTCGCGGATGAGGTTGAAGCGTCGTTTGATGTGTCTGGTCTTCTTGTGAAACCTTGGCTCCTTTGCTAAGGCAATGGCACCAGTGTTGTCACAGAACAAGGTTATTGGATCCAGTGCACTTGGCACCACTCCAAGATCCGTCATGAACTGCTTCATCTAGACACCCTCCTTATCCGCCTCCAAGGCAGCCATGTACTCCGCTTCACATGTAGAATCTGCTACGACGCTTTGCTTGGAACTACACCAGCTTACTGCACCCCCATTAAGAATAAATACGTATCCGATTTGCGACTTAGAGTCGTCCGGATCTGTGTCAAAGCTTGCATCAACGTAACCTTTTACGGCGAGCTCTTCGTCACCTCCATACACGAGAAACATCTCCTTAGTCCTTTTCAGGTACTTCAGGATATTCTTGACCGCTGTCCAGTGATCCACTCCTGGATTACTCTGGAACCTTCGTGCCATACTTATGGCCAGGCTAACATCCGGTCTAGTGCACAGCATTGCATACATGATAGAACCTATGGCTGAAGCATAGGGGACGGAGCGCATATGCTCTCTATCTTCATCAGTTGCTGGGCACTGAGTCTTACTCAATCTCGTACCTTGTAACACTGGCAAGAACCCTTTCTTGGACTGTTCCATTTTGAACCTCTTCAAAACTTTATCAAGGTATGTGCTTTGTGAAAGTCCTATCAGGCGTTTTGATCTATCCCTATAGATCTTAATGCCTAGAATGTAAGCAGCTTCTCCTAGGTCCTTCATAGAGAAACTTTTATTCAAGTAACCTTTTATGCTCTCCAAAAGCTCTACGTTGTTTCCAATCAGTAATATGTCATCCACATATAATATTAGAAACGCCACAGAGCTCCCACTCACTTTCTTGTAAATACAAGATTCTCCAACCACTTGTATAAACCCAAATGCTTTGATCACCTCATCGAAGCGTTTGTTCCAACTCCGAGATGCTTGCACCAGTCCATAAATGGATCGCTAGAGTTTGCACACCTTGTCAGCATTTTTAGGATCGACAAAACCTTTGGGTTGTATCATATACAACTCTTCCTTAAGGAAACCGTTAAGGAACGCCGTTTTGACATCCATCTGCCAGATTTCATAATCGAAAAATGCAGCTATTGCTAACATGATTCTGACGGACTTAAGCATCGCTACGGGTGAGAAAGTCTCATCGTAGTCAACTCCTGGAACTTGTGAAAAACCTTTTCCCACAAGTCGAGCTTTATAAACGGTCACATTACCGTCAGCGTCCGTCTTCTTCTTAAAGATCCATTTGTTCTGAATAGCCTTGCGGCCCTCAGGTAGTATCTCCAAAGTCCACACTTTGTTCTCATACATGGATCCTATCTCGGATTTCATGGCTTCTAGCCATTTGTTGGAATCTGGGCCCACCATTGCTTCTTCATAATTTGCAGGTTCATTGTTGTCTAACAACATGATTGATAAGACGGGATTACCGTACCACTCTGGAGCAGTGCGTGATCTCGTCGACCTGCGTGGTTCAACAGAAACTTGAACTGGAGTTTCATGATCATCATCATTAACTTCCTCCTCAACCGGCGTCGCAACAACAGAGGTTTCCCCTTGCCCTGCGCCACCATCCAGAGGGATGAGAGGTTCGACAACCTCGTCAAGTTCTATCTTCCTTCCACTCAATTCTCTCGAGAGAAACTCCTTCTCGAGAAAAGCTCCGTTTTTAGTAACAAACACTTTGCCCTCGGATTTGAGACAGACGGTGTACCCAACTGTCTCTTTTGGGTAACCTATGAAGACGCACTTTTCCGCTTTGGGTTCCAGCTTTTCAGGCTGAAGCTTTTTGACATAAGCATCACATCCCCAAACTTTAAGAAACGACAACTTTGGCCTTTTGCCATACCACAGTTCGTATGGTGTCGTCTCAACGGATTTTGATGGTGCCCTATTTAAAGTGAATGCAGCTGTTTCTAATGCATAACCCCAAAATGATAACGGCAAATCAGTAAGAGACATCATAGATTGCACCATCTCAAAGTACGATTACGATGTTCGGACACACCATTACGCTGTGGTGTTCCAGGCGGTGTTAACTGCGAAACAATTCCACATTGTCTTAAGTGAGCACCAAACTTGAAACTCAGATATTCACCCCCACGATCAGACCGCAGGAACTTGATCTTCTTGTTACGATGATTTTCCACTTCACTCTGAAATTGCTTGAACTTTTCAAATGTTTCAGACTTGTGCTTCATCAAGTAGACATAACCATATCTACTTAAATCGTCAGTGAAGGTGAGAAAATAACGATATCCGCCGCGTGCCTCTACGCTCATTGGACCACACACATCGGTATGTATGATTTCCAACAAGTCACTTGCACGCTCCATTGTTCCGGAGAACGGAGTTTTAGTCATCTTGCCCATGAGGCATGGTTCGCACGTGTCAAGTGAATCAAAGTCAAGTGACTCCAAAAGTCCATCAGCATAGAGTTTCTTCATGCGTTTTACACCAATATGACCTAAACGGCAGTGCCACAAAAATATGGCGCTATCATTGTTTACTCTAACTCTTTTGGTCTCAATGTTATGTATATGCGTATCGCTATCAAGATTCAATATGAACAATCCTCTCACATTCGGTGCATGACCATAAAAGATGTTACTCATAGAAATAGAACAACCATTATTCTCAGACTTAAAAGAGTAACCGTCTCGCAATAAACAAGATCCAGATATAATGTTCATGCTCAACGCATGCACTAAATAACAATGATTTAAGTTCATCACTAATCCCGATGGTAGCTGAAGTGACACTGTGCCGACGGCGATTGCATCAACCTTGGAACCGTTTCCTACGCGCATCGTCACTTCGTCTTTCGCCAGCCTTCGTCTATTCCGCAGTTCCTGTTTCGAGTTGCAAATGTGAGCAACAGAACCGGTATCAAATACCCAGGCACTACTACGAGAGCCGGTTAAGTACACATCAATAACATGTATATCAAATATACCTGATTTTTCTTTGCCCGCCTTCTTATCTGCCAGATACTTGGGGCAATTGCGCTTCCAGTGACCCATACCCTTGCAATAGAAGCACTCTGTTTCAGGCTTAGGTCCAGCCTTGGGTTTCTTCGGTGGATTGGCAACAGGCTTGCCGCTCTTCTTCGAATTGCCCTTCTTATCTTTGCTGTTTCTCTTGAAACTAGTGGTCTTGCTCACCATCAACACTTGATGCTCTTTACGGAGTTCAGACTCTGCGACTTTCAGCATCGCAAACAACTCGCCGGGAGACTTGTTCATCCCTTGCATCTTGTAGTTCAACACAAAGCCTTTATAGCTTGGCGGCAGTGATTGAAGGATTCTGTCAGTGATAGCTTCTTGCGGGAGTTCAATCCCCAGTTCAGCTGGACGGTTTGAGTACCCAGACATTTTGAGCACATGTTCACTGACAGACGAGTTTTCCTCCATCTTGCAAGCATAGAATTTATCGGAGGTCTCATACCTCTCGATCCGGGCGTTCTTCTGAAAGATAAACTCCAACTCCTGGAACATCTCAAATGCTCCATGACGCTCAAAGCGACGTTGAAGTCCCGGTTCTAAGCCATACAAGACTGCACATTGAACTATTGAGTAGTCCTCCTTACGTGCTAACCAAGCGTTCTTAACATCCTGATCAGCCGTAGCGGGTGGTTCATCTCCTAGCGCAGCATTAAGGACATAATCCTTCTTCCCAGCTTGTAAGATTAGCTTAAGATTACGAGCCCAGTCTACAAAGTTGCTTCCATCATCTTTCAACTTAGCTTTCTCTAGGAACGTATTAAAATTCAGGATGACTGTCGCGTGAGCCATGATCTACAACACAAATATATTCAAAGTGGACTTAGACTATGTGCAAGATAATTAGCGTTCAACTTAATCAAATTATATGCTAAACTTCCACTCAAAAGTACATCTCTCTAGTCATTTGAGTGGTTCATGATCCACTTACACTATCCCAAGTCCGATCATCACGTGAGTTGAGTATAGTTTCAGTGGTAAGCATCCCTATGCTAATCATATCAACTATATGATTCATGATCGACCTTTTGGTCTCATGTGTTCCGAGGCCATGTCTGCACATGCTAGGCTCGTCAAGCTTAACCCGAGTGTTCCGCGTGCGCAACTGTTTTGCACCCGTTGTATGTGAACGTGGAGTCTATCACACCCGATCATCACGTGGTGTCTCGAAACGACGAACTGTAGCAACGGTGCACAGTCGGGGAGAACACAATTTCGTCTTGAAATTTTAGTGAGAGATCACCTCATAATGCTACCGTCGTTCTAAGCAAAATAAGGTGCATAAAAGTATTAACATCACATGCAATTCATAAGTGACATGATATGGCCATCATCACGTGCCTCTTGATCTCCATCACCAAAGCACCGGCACGATCTTCTTGTCACCGGCGCCACACCATGATCGTCCATCAATGTGTTGCCATCGGGGTTGTCGTGCTACTTATGCTATTACTACTAAAGCTACATCCTAGCAAAATAGTAAACGCATCTGCAAGCACAAGCGTTAGTATAAAGACAACCCTATGGCTCCTGGCGGTTGCCGTACCATCGACGTGCAAGTCGATATTTCTATTACAACATGATCATCTCATACATCCAATATATCACGTCACATCGTTGGCCATATCACATCACAATTATACCCTGCAAAAACAAGTTAGACGTCCTAAAATTTTGTTGTTGCATGTTTTACGTGGTGACCAAGGGTATCTAGTAGGATCGCATCTTACTTACGCAAACACCACAACGGAGATATATGAGTTGCTATTTAACCTCATCCAAGGACCTCCTCGGTCAAATCCGATTCAACTAAAGTTGGAGAAACCGTCACTTGCTAGTCATCTTTGAGCAAAGGGGGTTACTCGTAACGATGAAACCAGTCTCTCGTAAGCGTACGATTAATGTCGGTCCAAGCCGCTTCAATCCAACAATACCGCGGAATCAAGAAAAGACTAAGGAGGGCAGCAAAGCGCACATCACCGCCCACAAAACCTTTGTGTTCTACTCGAGAAGACATCTACGCATGAACCTAGCTCTGATACCACTGTTGGGGAACGTCGCATGGGAAACAAAAAATTTCCTACGCGCACGAAGACCTATCACGGTGATGTCCATCTACGAGAGGGGATGAGTGATCTACGTACCCTTGTATATCGTACAGCAGAAGCGTTAGAGAACGCGGTTGATGTAGTGGAACGTCCTCACGTCCCTCAATCCGCCCCGCGAACAATCCCGCGATCAGTCCCACGATCTAGTACCGAACGGACGGCACCTCTGCGTTCAGCACACGTACAGCTCGACGATGATCTCGGCCTTCTTGATCCAGCAAGAGAGACGGAGAGGTAGAAGAGTTCTCCGGCAGCGTGACGGCGCTCCGGAGGTTGGTGATGACCTTGTCTCAGCAGGGCTCCGCCCGAGCTCCGTAGAAACGCGATCTAGAGGAAAAACCGTGGAGGTATGTGGTTGGGCAGGCGTGAGAAAGTCGTCTCAAATCAGCCCTAAAACCTTCGTATATATAGGTGGGAGGGAGGGGGGCCTTGCCTTGGGGTCCAAGGACCCTCAAGGAGTCGGCCGAGCCAAGGGGGAGGACTCTCCCCCCCAAACCGAGTTGGACTAGGTTTGGTGGGAGGGAGTCCCCCTCCCTTCCCACCTCCTCCCTCTTTTTTTTCTTTTCCTTTGATTTCTTATCCTTGGCGCATAGGCCCCTCTTGGGCTGTCCCACCAGCCCACTAAGGGCTGGTGCGCCACCCTCATAGCCTATGGGCTTCCCCGGGGTGGGTTGCCCCCCCCCCCCGATGAACTCCCGGAACCCATTCGTCATTCCCGGTACATTCCCGGTAACTCCGAAAACCTTCCGGTAATCAAATGAGGTCATCCTATATATCGATCCGGAAACCCTCGTGACGTCCGTGATCTCATCCGGGACTCCGAACAACATTCGGTAACCAACCATATAACTCAAATACGCATAAAACAACGTCGAACCTTAAGTGTGCAGACCCTGCGGGTTCGAGAACTATGTAGACATGACCCGAGAGACTCCTCAGTCAATATCCAATAGCGGGACCTGGATGCCCATATTGGATCCTACATATTCTACGAAGATCTTATCGTTCGAACCTCAGTGCCAAGGATTCGTATAATCCCGTATGTCATTTCCTTTGTCCTTCGGTATGTTACTTGCCCGAGATTCGATCGTCAGTATCCGCATACCTATTTCAATCTCGTTTACCGGCAAGTCTTTTTACTCGTTCCGTAATATAAGATCCCGCAACTTACACTAAGTTACTTTGCTTGCAAGGCTTGTGTGTGATGTTGCATTACCGAGTGGGCCCCGAGATACCTCTCCGTCAGACGAAGTGACAAATCCCAGTCTTGATCCATACTAACTCAACTAACACCTTCGGAGATACCTGTAGAGCATCTTTATAGTCACCCAGTTACGTTGCGACGTTTGATACACACAAAGCATTCCTCCAGTGTCAGTGAGTTATATGATCTCATGGTCATAGGAATAAATACTTGACACGCAGAAAACAGTAGCAACAAAATGACACGATCAACATGCTACGTCTATTAGTTTGGGTCTAGTCCATCACGTGATTCTCCCAATGACGTGATCCAGTTATCAAGCAACAACACCTTGTTCATAATCAGAAGACACTGACCATCATTGATCAACTAGCTAGCCAACTAGAGGCATGCTAGGGACGGTGTTTTGTCTGTGTATCCACACATGTAAATGAGTCTTCATTCAATACAATTATAGCACGGATAATAAACTATTATCTTGATACAGGAATTATAATAATAACTATACATTTATTATTGCCTCTAGGGCATAATTCCAACAGAAGTTGGGCGGTAAATTTTTCAACCATGTGCGAGTCGTCCCCTCTAACTTCATGGTGAAATACATGGCGCAAACTGCATCACTGGCATCAATCGTGTCCATAGCCAGCTCATAACTTTCAACCCATGCCCCCGACTCAAGATCGGGTGTATAATTAGGCACCTTACGAGGGCCCTTGAAGTCCGTGCGCATGCGCTCGTTGAGAAGAGGAAACGATAGGCAAGGGACACCTACGTTCCTTCCTACCGATCCATTGTATGGGAGGGGTGGTTGGGCATAAGTTGGAACTACCTGGCCTGCCAGTGCCACCGCTGCCTCCGCTTCTGTTTGTTTGGCTGCTCATGCAGCATTGACAAGCGCCTGAGCGTTTGATGTTGGCAGCTCGGGAGGGTTGACCTGAGGTTGCTGTCGGCGACCACTTTTGGAAACCGCCTGGCGATCATCTGGGAGGTTCTTTCTGTGGCTTGCCTGCGGTGTGGACTGCAGTCGATCACGACCGTTTGAAAATTGTGCCTGCTGGACCAACACCGTCTTCAGCATCTCAATGGTGTTCCGTGCTTCCACCTCAAGCGCACTGTTTCCATGAATAAGAAGAGACTCTAAGTGGGGGTCACAATCAGCATGTTATCCACCGGGTTGGATGTCACGCCCAAGATGCGACCCTATCCTCAATTTGGCACGAGGGCCTCGTCAGGGATAGAAGCGCATCTCGTCGTGTCGCAAGAATGGATATCGTTACAAGTACATGTACTGAAAAGAAGAGATATATAAAGAGTTGGCTTACACTCGCCACAAGCTACATTAGAGTCACATCAGTACATTACATAATCATCAAGAGTAAGAGCAGGGTCCGACTACGGACGAAAACAAACGACAAAAGAAGAACGACGTCCATCCTTGCTACCCCAGGCTGCCGGCCTGGAACCCATCCTAGATCGATGAAGAAGAAGAAGAAGAAGCAACTCCAAATGAACAATCAACGCGCTCGCGTCAAGTAACCTTTTACCTGTACCTGCAACTAGTGTTCTAGTCTAGCAAAGCTCATTTCCAAAGGTATCAAGACTAGCAAAGCTTAATGGGTGAGGTATGGTTAAGTGGTGAGGTTGCAGCAGCGTCTAAGCATATATTTGGTGGCTAACATACGAGTACCAGAAATAACAGCGGGAAGATCTACGCATAGCGGACGTGAACTACAGGTGATCAAATGAATGATCCTGACACCTAGCTACGTCAGACATAACCCCACCGTGTCCTCGATCGGAGAAAGAACTCACGAAAGAGAAAGTCACGGTTACGCACACAGTTGGCATATTTTAATTAAGTTAACTTCAAGTTATCTAGAACCAGTGTTAAACAAAGCATCCACGTTGCCACATAACCGCGGGCACGGCTTTCCGAAAGATTACACCCTACAGGGGTGCTCCAACTAGTCCACCACAAATTACCACAAGCCGCATAGAAATCCTCAATCACGAAGCTCGCGATCTCGTCGGATTCCCTAGTGGAAAACCTCAACTCTGAGATTACCCAAAGCATCACCGGAATCCCGATGCACAAGATATCTCGTCAAAGGTAAAACTAATCCAGCAAGGCCGCCCGACGTGTCGACGATCCTGATAGGAGTCGCGTACCTCGTTCTCACGACACGGCGGATGAGCTAGACGTCGGGATCGCTAAACCTCCGGGGGACCAGAGGGGCGCCGGACATCACTCAGGTGGGGCCAACAGTCATGAGGAGCACTGGCCCGGGGGTTGATTAAATTAGTCCGCGGGTGCCGTCGGGTCCCTATGCATTATTATTAGGTTATTAGGCAAATGTAGTACCAAAGTTGGGCCTTGCCAGACCAGCTTTAATCTAAAACGAATTATCAAGGGGGTCCCCATAACAGCCCCGATCGTGTTAGGAGCGCTCATTTATGGAACATAACACCGATAGCCGAAACTAAGGGGGCAAAGGTGGAACAAAACACCAGGCTAGAAAGGCCAAGCCTTCCACCTTTTACCAAGTATATAGGTCCATTAAATTAAATAACATTAATATGGTGATATAACAAGGAATCCATGCTTTCACATGGAAGCAATGCACCTGCAACTAACAACGCTAACAACAGGGTTAAGCAAGCAGTAACATAGCCAATCAGTGGTTTGCTAGGTTGAACAGGTTGAAGGTTAACATGGCATTGTTGAGAGGCTGACATTTAACAGGTGGTAGGCAACGAGACATAATCGATAGAAGCGACAAACTAGCATGGCAATGATAGTAATGGTATCTGGGGAAATGATCATCTTGCCTGAGATCCCGCTTGGAAGAAGAATGCCTCCGTGAAGCAGACGAACCGACGTAGTCGAACGGGTCCTCACAATCCGGCACGCTGCGAAACTCTAACGAGACGGGGAAAAACCGGAAACACAAATCAACACACGAAATTCACCACACGATGCACAACACATATGATGCATGAGCAGTTGAATACATGCCAGTCACGGCATGACAATTCACACATTCAAACACTACACCTTAAGTGAAGTTCAATATGCAACGAGTTGCATATTGACGAAACTCCACGTTAATTATTTAGTTCACTCCGGTTATTTACACGGCAATATTAAATGTGATTAAACATGGCAAGAGGTGAAGCGCAGTTAATCTACCTATCTAGGCATTTTAAATGAGGTCGAAAATGACATATAGCACCTCCGAGACGACCTGACACGTTAATTTACGATTCTGTCCAGATCTAAACTAATGCATTTAATTGGTTGTTAAACAGCAAAACAAATAGGTTCACGTGATTCTACGCGTTATTTCAAGCAACCTACACATAGAGAACATCTCCAACGGAGCTACGGTTCAAAAGATACAAGCACCGCAAGATATGATGGCATGAATGCAAAATGTGTGCAACGACGGTCACGAGCACTTCGAAACATACAAAAAGCAAGAGAAAATGAAACTACACGAGATTCTAAGCAAGTTTCATGTAGGACACGATCAAATCGGAGCTACGGTTCAAACACTACGAGCAAAACAAGAAATGACTACAATCTGCCAAAATCAGCCACATAGCATCTTCCACGCCCCACAACTACGAGCTACACAACTCCGATATGCTCAAGAAAGGCATGGAACGGAAGACGGCAAGAAGCACTACTACGAACAACTAACAGCAACTAGCATGGCAGCAAGGAACACTAGGGAAAGAAGTCACAAAATGGCTTCCCACACACTATTTCAGACTTAGTGAAAATTACACCTCATGAAAGTGCAGTTTTCGATCTGAAGCTATATTGACAGCAGCAAAACCTACAGCTACAGGACTCCAAATGGCATGAAACTTTACAGCATGCTAGAGAAACACAAGGGGTACAACTAACTCCATTGGACCAACCTCAAAAGATCTACAGATCACAAGATGCAAGCAAGACAAGACAGCAACAAAATATAACAGATTCCAGACTTTGAAAGATTTCAGCACGTCCAAAACAGCACTATTTCTAGCAACTTGAGGGCAATCAAAACACACCTAAACATGCGTTTCTATTGCAACCAAAATTACCAGGGGATAGTCTAAACACCCAAGAACAACTCTCTAGTTGACAACTCCGTCAAACGAAGAACGAATTAAATCCTACGAAATACACAACAGGGCATTACGGCAAAATATCTCGTGAACTAACTTCCTCAAAAGCTAAAACTAATTGCACAGGAAAATCCATGGGATTTTTCTACCCCGGAAACATATAAAATATGTGGGGTTTGCAACACAAAATAATGCGACACATTAAAGCGGGAAAATAACCTATATACGGGAAAATATACTACCGACAACTCCCTACACGTAAAAATACAAATGACCGATCTAAAATGCACGGAAAAATAGTCCTTAAAACATGGACATTTCTAAAACCGCGTTCGGGCAATTCGGTCTAGCGCGAAAAATAAATACGGCGTCTATACTATATATACAGCACGGTAAACAATGCATTTGGCACACTAAACTAAATCGAACAAATACGCAAGGTGCACAAATGTAATCTACACAAAAAACATATATAACTTGCCACGATCCGACTTACGGATAAGGATCTACGGGCATTTTATTATAAGTCTATTCTCTGGAATATAACTACTTCCGAAAAAAGAAAAAAAACAAACCTAACTATCTATTGGGCCGAACAGGGGCGCTACATAAAAAAAAGAAAGGCGCAGGCGGGGAACTGGCTCACCTGGCTACTTGGGCCGGCCTGGCGCAGGGGGCTCGGGGCCCAGGCGGAGGAGAGGCGAGGCGGCCTGGGGAGGCAGCGCTGGGCCGCTGCGGCGTGGGTACTGTGCCGGCGCGGGGCCAACGTGGGAGGAGGGCTGGGGTTCCTCCCGTCGCTTGGCTCGTCCCCGAGCTCCTCAGGCGGCGGCGCCGGCTCTCCTGACAGCAGGCGACCACGGGCTGGTCTCCAGCGATGGAAACGAGGGGGGCGGCGCCGGGTTCGGACGGGAGGCCGAGGGCGGCGGGACCGGCGGGGTGGAAGTTGGATCCGGCGCAGGGAGGCTCCGAGCGGCCGACGTTGAAGACCTCGGCAGGAGCTCGGCTCGCTGGTGACGGTGGTGGCGGATCCGGGCAGGCGCGCAAGCACGGTTCCGAGGGCGGCGGGCTGATCGGCGGCTGGCGCGGCGGCGCGGAGGTGGCGTCCAGCGGCGGTGGCACATGGCGAGCACCGGCGGGAGACGCGGCGCACGAGCAGGGAGAGCTCGGGAGGGAGCTCTCGGGCGAGGCGGCGGCGGCGGTTGGGCCTGCCCGAGCCTGATCTGGGCTCGGCGGGCCCGTGGCGGCTGGGGGAGGAGAGAGAGGTGGGGAAGGCTAGGGTTAGGGTTAGGAGGGGCACGGAAAACGAGGTGGAGAGGAAGTGGGTGTCTAATTAATGCCATGGGGTCTATATATAGAGAAACGGGGGGCTAGGTTACCCGAAATCGCGTTCCGGATCCAACCGCGGGGTCGGATTCGGACGATTCCGAACGCGGATATGGGCTAAATGGCCATGTAGATGGGATATCCGGAGACGAGAGGGAGAACGGGCGGCGCGACACGAATTTTAAAACACCGACAGACGTTAGCACGAATTTTAAAACACCGAATACGGTGCCACTACGGTCGACCGTTCGGGTACCAGATGAGCTCCGATCGCGACGAAATTCGACAGGCAGCCTACCTATATATAAATAATACCGCACGACAAAGTCCAGCTCAATCGGAGAAAGTTTTATACACGCTTTCAAAACAGGGTTAAGATGGTGCCGCGGGCGCATGCGTGTGCGGTCGGACTCGAAACAAACAACGACGAAAGCGAAGAGAAGCGGCAACTAATAACGGATGCAAGTTTTTGAAAACGGGCGGCAACGGAGACGCCGATGCAACGCAGATGATGTGAATGATGCAGTGATGATGCGACAAATGAAAATACCCACACGACGAAAACGGAAAGAAAAGGGAAGCTTCTGGAACGTCGGCATCGGGCTGTCACATTGGAGAAGTGGCCTTGGGGTGTTTGGAAATGCTGAGCCGCCTGCTTGATCAGTGGGGGTTGAGTTGGTTGCTGAACGACCTCGACCTACAGAATAGTTTGACGATGCATATGTGGGCTGCTAAATAAACGAGTGGGGTTAAGATTGGCCAGGATACGACACTGATGCCTCATGTGGTGCACCACTTCAGACGCGACTCGCTCACGCTCAAGTCGCCACGCCTCCATCTCCAAGCGTTCTACCTCTTCATTAATCCGAGCCTGCTGATCCGCCATCCGGGTTTTCTCAGCATCGGTCTCACGTTATATCTGAGCCATTTCCTCCCGTAGTTTGGCCAGTTCTACATGGACTTCCTCCTGATTATCAGCTTTCACAACGACCTCCATGAGTTTTGACATCTCAACCATCAGATCCGTTTTTTCACACGCGCTGGCCCCATTAGTGGTCGCTGCATCTGGCCGATTTTGAGCCGTCATGTCCCCCTCCATGTAGATGGCGACTTGGCATGGTGGTTCCTTTGTCCCTTCGGAAATCGCCGCCTCAGGAAAGCCCCCAAGCCTTCCTTCTTAGAGAGGACAAATTGAAGCTGTATCTTCCATGGATGACTCACCGTCTCAATTGACAGGGGTATCTCCACCGGTTACCGGCTCATCCAGGAGGCCAACACCCTACGTAAAGCCGACGAAGACATGACGCCGCCCGATCCCAGGCTTGGCGGGTTGGGCGAACCGAGCCGGCTCGACGATGTTGGTGCAGATATACGGCTCGGGGACCGGTGTTCCGATCTTGCCGATGAAGACGTGAATCTTGCCAAAGGGAACCCGGTAACCTGATTCGATTAAACCGGCCTCGGGACCCCAACTTGAATTGTCGATGTAGTATCTTCTGCGGCGGCTCTTAGTCAGGAGACCGACCATATAGCTCCTGAACCCTGGAAGGGCTCTCTTTGAGAACTCAACTCCACCACCCGAAGGCCCCACGATGGGCGCCAACTATCATGGTTTTCTCACGACAGATGTCCTCATCAAAGGACTTAATGATGTGGCCATCACAACTATGTGGCGACTCAAAGAGGTTAATCGGGAACGAGAGACGATTTTACCCAGGTTAGGACCCTCTAATCGAGGTAAAAGCCTACATCTTGCTCTGTGTATATTGATGTGGAAATCGATTCCAAGGGTGCGGATTCGCGTGGCCTAGCTCTCGATTCATGATAACTTAAGTCTACCTGCCCTAGAGACTCGCCTTTGTATATAGGTCGAGTCCCTAGGGTTACAAGTGTCTGGATCACGTTATGATTCGTGACCTGGTATGTCTCTAACTCTCCTTACTTCTTAAGCAAGGAAACTCCTCGCGACCCTTCTTCCGTGTGGGCCATGAGTCGCCATCTTCGTGTCTTGGGCTACAGCCGGCTCTCGCTGGCTCCGCCTTGTTCTTTCTACTTCTTAAGTCAAGGCCCATCTTCAAAATGAACATTGAGCCGCCATCAGCTTGACCCGGCCTCTTGGGGCGGGTCTCATGGCGGGATAATATCCCCAACATTGCGCTCATCCGATTGTGCCATGGGAACGAGATACGCGGCTCCTAATGGGATCGTCGGCACGTCGGGCGGCCTTGCTGGACTTGTTTTACCTTTCTTTAGTGTCTTGTGCTAGGGATTCCGAGGATACTTTGGGCTATCTCGAGGTTGAGCTTTTCCAATAAGAACCCGAGGAGATCTCGGGTTTTCCCTGATCGAGGTCATTCCGTCGCAGCATGTGGTAGTTTGTGGTGGACTAGTTGGAGCACCCCTGCACGGTTAAATCTTTCGTAAAGCCGTGCTCGCGGTTATGTGACAAACTTGGAAACTTTGTTTAACATCGTGTTATAGAAAACTTGAAGTAAACTTAATTAAAATATGCCTACTGAGTGCATAACCATGATTGTCTTTTTCCTGAGCTCCTTCTTTGATCGAGGACACGGTGGGGTTTTGTCTGTCGTAAGTAGGTGTTCAGGACCATTCTTTTGATCATCAATAGTCATGTCCATTATGTGTAGATCATCCCCCTCTTATTCTTGTACTCCTAAGTTAGCCACCTCAAATAAATGCTCAGTCGCATCTGCAACCTCACCACTTAACCATACCTCACCCATTAAGCTTTGCCAGTCTTGATACCTTCGGAAATGAGATTGTTGAGTCCCTGTGGCCCACAGGTTACTACAACACCAGTTACAGGTACAGATAAAGAGTTACTTTGACGTGAGCACCCTAATTGTGCTATTTGGAGTTTCTTCTCCTTCTCCATCGATCTAGGATGGGTTCCAGGCCGGTAGCCTGGGATAGCAAGGATGGACATCGTTCTTGTATCATTTGTTTTCGTCCATAGTCGGACTCTGCTCTTCTTCATGATGACTGGATATTGTTGTATTGACGTGATCTTGATGTAGCTTGTGGCGAGTGTAAGCCAACTCCTTATACTCATCTTTTTAGTACATGTACTTGTAACGATATCCATTCTTGCGAAATGACGAGATGCGTTTCTATCCCTGTCGAGACCCTCGCGCCAAAATAAGGATAGGACCGCATCTTGGGCATTACAAGTTGGTATCACAGCAATAGTGACCTAGGAGCCCCCTTGATTAATCGAACTTGGTCGATTCAAGTCTAGTGAAAAACTACTTTGAGTCTAGTTATATATCGGAGAGTATGATTCTTTTTTATCCTCTTTTATGCTCTGGTGAGGAATCTTGACGTAATAATTTTAATTCTACTCCTCCTCTCACTCAAAATTTGTTCTAGGATCACACGGATATTCTGGAATCTATATGATGTCGATGTGATGGAGTTCTGTCTTGGTGCCTCCTGTCTGACTTGATTTCTTCCGGGAAGTTGAGCTCATGGGGATTCTTGAGCACATCGTGATCATTCGTATTTCTTAGTATCTCAGGAGGAGGATGTTCGAAATTGCTTCAATACTAGTAGTGGCGAGAGGAGTTTGGCTTCCCCAATACTGGTGCAGATAGGTCCAGATGTATCGCCATACTTTTTATCATTCTGATTACGAGGGTCTGAGATATATGAGGTTCTGAGATTCTGGTTATGTGTTGACGGATGTGATACACTGGACGAGTTAGATGCTAGGAGTTGAGTGATGACTTTCTCCTTGTATCCATGGACCCGATTACATCACCAGAAATTTCGGGAGTTCTTAGGTGGGATTCAAGTAGTTACTTATAGGACAATCTTCCAACAGATGCATGATGTGAGGTTGGGGTTCGATATCTAGTGGATTCATTTGTTCATGGTCGTCTTACAGCGGTTCTCGTTGTGTCTCAAAGAGTCCTTGTAGCTTGCTACGACTCGGGGATGCTTCTTATATCATGTGCACTGCCTTGTACATGATGGCTACTGTAGGATAGAGCCTGTGCGATCCTATCCATGAAAATATCGAATGGAATCTCTATCATATGTTTGTTCTCGCTAATTTGCAAGGCTCATCGTTTCTTTTGTTGGAGTATGGTAATTCGAGTTGCTTCAATGTCAAGTGGTGATTTCTTATCTTTTCCAAGAGGTGTTCTCATATTTTTTTATGGAAATGCAAATTCTTTTCCTCAATCAAGTGGTGTTTCAATTCTTTTCAACTAGATTTGTCATATCAATTCTTTTCAACCGGTGTGCTTCTCTTCAAGTGAATTCAATCCTCTCCAATTTTGCAAGATCAATCTCGCATTTGTTTCCGGAGTTCATCTCATCTGCCCCAAGTTGTCTATGTTTTCCCCGCTCTCCCGCCCTTTCCTTTAGTGATTCAATTATCATCCAAGTGTATTTATTTTCATTATTGCTTCCGCTATCTTCTCTTCTGTGTGGTATCTGTTGATTCATTGTGAAGATGCCCAAGTGGAGAGTTCATCGTTCTTCATTCTTGTTCGCTTTTCCGGTGAATTCAATTCAAAGGATGTTTCTATTGAGTGGGCCCATAACCCACATGTTCTTTCCTATGATCTTATCTAACTCTTGTAATCTTTCCCCGGAGCTCTCTATTCTTTTGAATTATGATGTAAGTATGAATCCCATCAGTCATAGTCCTTCTCCAAGATCATTTGCAAATTATTTTTACCTTTTGCTCAACCTTTCCTATTTCATTATTCCGGAGTGTCTCAGTAATTTTGGTGGTATTCTTCTCATAATTCTCAGCTTGAAGTTCGAAGGAGCGTTACACTCAAATCTTGGCCCTTCTTTTGAAGCTTTTCATCTCAGCTCGTGCTATCTTCTCAATAGTTTCCAATCGTGAGTAATTCCTTCCATATCTATCTGGTGCATTTCAGATTGTTTTCATTCTGGATCCTCCGAAGGCCGTCATTTTAGAAGATTTTTTCGCTTTGAGCTTTCAGCTTTCATTCTCAAATTCTTCTCAATTATGTCTTTTTGTTCGTCTCACAATTATTCTGTTGCCTTGTTGAAGTTTTCTGTTAAGCGGCTCAAGATCTCTTCATTATCAAGGTGTTATTCAAGATTCTTGTTGGAGAACCTGAAGTATCCTTTCTCTTGCATTTCAAAGAGCAATTCTACTTCCTTTATCCTTTGAGGTGGTCTTATAAATTTCTTGTTAGTGGAGGATTCTCCAAGAGAGTTTGTTTCAAGAATGAGATATTTAAATCCACCAATACTTTGATCATGAGATATATTTATCCCATAGTTTCTTCATTGAGCTATCTTGGATTAGATTTCACCTAAAGCTTTTCCTATGGACTGTTGCTATTATGGTGATTATTGTTGATCCAAGCTTTCAATTTTTCCTCTTAGTGTAAGAAGTTTTCATATCTTCTTGCTCTCAATCAATCCTTGTTTTTGTTAGTGGCACTTTGTCAACTCATTATTTGAGATGGTCTCTATAAGACCACTTTGTAGGATTCGCTTGTTCTTTCCGTTGTTGATTTTCCAACAACTCCATTCAATCCTCCTTTGTAGGATTCGCTTCAAGTTCCAATGTGCTGGAAGTTGTCATTTTCTTATCTGTTCTTTTCTTTCCAGTGATCTAGTTCCAATTCTCTTGTTCCGGAGTTGTTCTGATGTTGCTCTCTTTTATCCATTATCTAGTTTTGTCAAGATCGTGTTCTTTTCTTTCTTATTCATTTGACCGGAGTGTTTTGTCTTCTTTCATGTTGTTTCCTTGCATATAAACTTAGTTGGTTAGTTGTGAATCGTGTCAAGATCTTTCCATCTTATCAAATTTTTGTCCTCAATTTCCTACCTAAGTGCTGCCACATTTTTGTCTCGATTCTTGCTTGTTCCTCATGTTATTCTTCAATTCTTTGCAACCTTCAAGATTCGGTGGTTTCACTCGTTTGTCAAGAAACAACTAAGTTACCTATTGCTCTTTCTCTTCCTCTTCCCCCTTTCATTCTTAGATCTCGGGTCGAGATCTCTTGTTACTATAGGAGAGTTGTAACAGCCCGAGACCGACGCTCCAGAAGATTCCCCTCTTATTCCATTGCTACCGTGCGATTAGATTGTCTGTCGCATTCATCATCGCATCATGTGCATCATATGCATTGCATCAGCACCCCGTTGCCGGCAGTTTTAAAAACTTGCATCCGTTATTAGTTGTTGGTTCTCTCCGCTTTTATCGTTAAACGTTTTGAGACCAACCACACGTGCACGTGCCCGCGACATCGGTAAAATATTGTTCTTAAAAATGTCTCAAAAATATTCTCGTATTAGGTTGAAACTTGTCGTGCGGTCTTATTTTAATACAGTTAGGCCACGTGCCAAATTTCGTTGCAATCGGAGTTCGTTTAATACCCGAACGGTCGACCATAGTGGTACCCTCATCGGTTTATCATCACACGTTTTTTTTGGTGTTTAAGAATATTGTGTCGGGCCACAAACTCCTCTCTTATCTCAACCCATCATGGTTACATAACCCACCTAGCCCATCAACATCATCCCCGGGTCCGGGGCCGTTCGATCACGATCGCGTGGTTGAAATCGGATGCCAAATCCCCCTAACCTAGCCCCCAATCCTATATAAACACCCCTACCCTGCGTATTTGGGCAGCCAAGCAGCCTGCCTCGGGATCTGTGCCCCCACAAACCCTAGCCGCCTCCCACCTCCTCTCCCTCCTCAGCTTCTCCATCCTCCAGTCGCCGGCCCTCGAGGCCCGGATCGCCGGTCTCCACCCCGCTCAGCCCCGTTGAGCCTCCAGCCGCGGCTCGCCAGTGCTCCCTCCCGCAGCTGATGGTGCAGCCCCATGCCGGGCTCCTGCGCTGCCTCCTCCTCCGTAAGTCAGCCGTGCCACCAGCCGCAGGCGTCCCAGCACCGGCCGGCCACAGCCCATCCTGTTGCAGTTCTTGCCACCATCTAGCTCGCCCGATCCGGTCTCGATTGAGATCCGATAGGGGCGAGTGGATCTCGCTGCCCAGCGAGACCATTGACCGCCAGCCGCTATGGGCCACGCCAGCAGCCAGGCCACCTCGGCCCAGCAACCTCCATCCGAGCTGGCAGCGGCACCGAGCCACCAGGCCAGCGCCCCTTCGGCCCATCTCCAGCTCCCTCCTCTCCAGCCGGGCCCCGGCCCAAGGTGAGCCAGCCCGAGGCTCTCTGTTTCGCGCCCTAGGCGCTGCTTAGTATGTTACGCCGTGGTTAGATTCGGCCCATTAGCGAGATTCAGCCCAAGTAGTTTTTGTAACGCATGCGATTTTCTTTAATTTCAGAAGCATGCATAATTTTAAAACGTCCGTAACTTTTAAACCGTGCACCGGATCGCAACAAGTTGTATATGGAAAATGACTACTTTTCCGCGAACAATAATATTTTCCAACTCTCATGCATATTTAAAACTATTAACCTTGTTGTTTACATTGGTTTGCATGACAACGTGTTAAAAACTATTTAATTCGTAGCTAGTTAACCATAGCTCCATTGGAGATGAGTTATATATGTAAACCGACTAGAACGACATGTAGTTTCATGTGCTCCACTTTATTTTCCCGTTTAACAAACACAAAATGTGTCTAGGAAAAATCTGGACAGACTTGAATTTAACACATGGGGTCATTTCGGAGATGATATATGTTGTTTCCAACCTCATTGAAAATGCCTAGATAGGTAGTTTAATTATGCTTCACCTCTTGTCATGTTTAAGAATATTAAATATTGTCGTGTAAATCAACGGGAGTGAACTAAATAATTAAATGTGGAGTCCCATCAATATGCAACTCGTTGCATATTGAGCTTCACTTAATGTGTAGTGTTTGATTGTTGTGAAATGACATGCCATGCCTTGCATCATTCAAATGGTCATGTATCATATTAGGGTGTGCATCATATCATGCATGTGTCGTGGAGAATATCGTGTGTTCATTCTTGTTTTCGGTTCGCTTCGCCTCGATAGAGTTCTGAACCGCTTCGGATTGTGAGGATCCGTTCGACTACACCGGTTCGTCTGCTTCACGGACTCGTTCTTCTTCCAAGCGGGATCTCATGCAAGATGATCATTTCCCTAGATACCATTAATATCATTGTCATGCTAGTTGTTTCATTTATATCGCTATGTCTCGCTGCCTACCACCTGTTAAATGTTAGCCTCCCAACAATGCCATGAAAAACCTCTAACCTTTCCACAACCTAGCAAACCATTGTTTGGCTATGTTACTGATTGCTCAGCCTTTTGTTAGCTTTGCTAGTTGCAAGTGCAGTTGCTTCCATGTGAAAACATGGGTACCTTGATATATCACCATATTATTGCTAATTAATTTAATGCACCTATATACTTGGTAAAAGGTGGAAGGCTTGGCCTTCTAGCCTGGTGTTTTGTTCCACCTTTGCCGCCTTAATTTCGGCTACCAGTGTTATGTTCCATAAATTAGCGCTCCTAGCATGCTTGGGGTTGTTATGGGGACCCCCCTTGACTTTCGTTTTGGGATAAAACTTGTCTTGCAAGGCCCACCATTGGTACTATATTTGCCAAACATAATAATACTAATAATTAATTGCCGCATAGGGAGTTAGCGCTACCCGAGGAGTAATTCAGCATAATACAAGGGGGGCAGTGATGATGGTGTTGATCCCAAACAAAGCCACGTGCGGGGCCATCTGGACCAATTCGGGGGATTTCTATTCGGCCACCGTATGTATTGCTCATCCGGTGTGCCATGAGAACGAGATACATGACTCCTATCAGGATTGTCGGCACGTCGGGCGGCCTTGCTAGATTTGTTTTACCTTTCTCGAGCATCTTGTGCATCGGGATTCCGGTGATGCATTGGGCTATCTCAGAGTTGAGGTTTTCCACTAAGGAATTCGAGGAGATAATTAAATTCGTGGTCGAGGGTTTCTATGTAGCTTGTGGTAATTTGTGAGGATTAGTTGGAACACCCGTGCAGGGTAAAATCTTTCAGAAAGTCGTGCCCGCATTTATGTAGCAAACTTGGAAACATTGTTTAACATCCGGTTGTAGATAACTTGAAGTAAACTTAATTAAAATATGCCAATTGTGTGTGTAACCTTGACTGTCTGTTTGTGAAACGGCAAGATGCGCTTATGTCCCTGTCGAGGCCCTCGCGCCAAAATAAGGATAGGATCACATCTTGGGCGTTACAAGTTGGTATCAGAGCAGTACCGACCTATGAACCCCCTTGATTGATCGAGCTTGGACGAGTCGAGTCTAGTGAAAAACTACTTTGAGTCTACTTATATATCGGAGAGTAGGATTCCTTTTACTGCTCTTCTATGCTCTGGTGAGGAATCTTGACGTAGGAATTTTAATTCTAGTCCTCTTCTCGCTTAATTTTTTAGGATCACGCAGGTATTTTGGAATCTATATGATGTCAATGTGATGGAGTTCTGTCTTGGTGCCTCGTGTCTAACTTTTTATCTTTCGGGGAGTTGAGCTCTAGGGGATTCTTGAGCACATCGTTATCGTTCAGATTTCTTAGTATCTCAGGGCGGAGGATGTTCTAAATTTCTTCAATACTAGTAGTGGCGAGAGGAGTCTGGCATCTCCAGTACTGGTGGAGAGCGTCCGGATGTACTGCCATGCTTGGTATCGTTGTGATTACGAGGGTATGAGTTAGATGAGTTTCCGAGATCTCTGGTTGTGTGTTGACGGATGTGATACACTGGACAGTTAGTGTTATTGCTAGGAGTTGAGTGATAGATTTTACTCCTTGTATCCGTGGGCCCAATTGCATGAACAGAAAATTTTGGGAGTTCTTAGGTGGGAATTCAAGTAGTTACCGATAGGATTATCTGCCAACAGATGCATGATGTGATGTTAGGGTTCGACACCTAGTGGATTTGTTTGTTCACGGTCGTTTTTACAGAGGATGGCCTCGATATATGTCAACAGATATGCTTCGTCAATCCCTCTATTTTGCTACACCTAGGGAGCATATCCGAGCATCATTTCAATATGACAATCCAATGTGCGATCGAGCCCATGCAAACCTTACCATGAAAATATGGAGTGGAATCGCCCTCATGAATTCGTTCCGGCTTGTTTTGTAAGCCGCATCCTTTGTTTTGTTGGAGTATGGTCATTCGAGTTGCTTAGATGTCAAGTGGTGATTTTCCATGTTTTCTAAGTGTTGTTCTTATATTTTTATGGGAATGCTAATTCTTTTACTCAATAAATTATATTATCAATTCTTGTCAATCTGAGTCGTCATGTCAATTCTTTTCGAACAGGAGTGCTTCTCTTCAAGTAATTCAATCTTCTCCAATTTATTGCTAGATCAATCTCTCATTTCTTCCAGCGTTCATCTCATCTGTTCCAAGTTATCTGTGCTTTTCCCACCCTCCCGCCCTTTTCTGCAATGATTTAATTATCATCCAAGTGACTTTCTTTCATTATTGCTTCTGCTATCTTGTCTTTTGTCTTGGATCCGGTGATTCATTGTGAAGACTGTGAGGAGTTTTGAGTTCATCATTCTTCAGTTGTGTTCTTCTCTGGTGGATTCATTTCAAGATTTCCCCTATCAACTAGTAGGACATAGTGGAGAAAAAAATCGCTCACACTGAAGCTTAGTATCAAATTGTTACCTATTTTTACCAATGTAATAGATGGTAATCGGCGCATTAGTGTTGGTTTCAAACAACCGATGAAGATTGTATGGAGCGATTGTTGGGCAACGTTGCAAGGGAAACAAAAAAATTCCTACGCACACGAAGACCTATCATGGTGATGTCCATCTACGAGAGGAGATTTGGATCTACGTACCCTTGAAGATCGCACATAGGAAGCGTTAAGAAACGTTGTTGATGTAGTGGAACGTCTTCACGTCCCTCGATCAGCCCCACGAACCGTCCTGCGATCCGTCCCACGGTCCGTTATGATCTAGCGCCGAACAGACGGCACCTCCACATTCAGCACACGTACAACTCGATGATGATCTCGGCCTTCTTGATCCAACAAGCAAGATAGAGAAGTAGATGAGTTCTCCGATAGCGTGACGGCGCTCTGGTGGTGGTGACAATCTACTGCTGCAGGGCTCCGCCCAAGCTCCACAGAAATACGATCTAGAGGTAAAACTATGGTGTTTAGATGTGAGTTGCACGTGGCAAAAGTTGTCTCAAATCAGCTCTAAATCACCACTATATATAGGAGGGAGGGGAGGAGGCTTTCCTTGAGGGGTGCGCCGGCGAGGGAGGAGAGCAGGAATCCTACTCCAATTAGGATTGGAAAGTGGAGTCCTTCTCTTCCATCCCACCTCCCCTTTTTTCCTTTGGTTTTCTTCTCTTGGCGCCACGGCCCTCTTGGGCTGTCCCAACAGCCCACTAAGGGCTGGTGCGCCACCCTCAAGGCCATTGGGCTTTCCCGAGGTGGGTTTCCCCCCTCCACGCGAACTTTCGGAAACCATTTGTCACTCCCGGTACAATGCCGGTAATGCCCAAAAACCTTCCGGTAACCAAATGAAACCATCCAATATTCAATCTTCATTTCCGGACCATTCCGGAAACCATCGTGATGTCCGTAATCTCATCCGGGACTCTGAACAACATTCAGTAACCACACATATAACTCAACTATACTAAAACATCATCGAACCTTAAGTGTGAAGACCCTGCGGGTTCGAGAACTATGTAGACATGCCCCGAGGCACTCCTCGGTCAATATCCAATAACGTGACATGGATGCCCATATTGGATCCTACATATTCTCCAAAGATCTTATCTGTTGAACCTCAGTGTCAAGGATTCATATAATCCTGTATGTCATTCCCTTTGTCCTTCGGTATGTTACTTGCCCGAGATTTGATCAACGGTATTCGCATACCTAGTTCCATCTCGTTACCAGCAAGTCTCTTTACTCATTCCGTAATATAAGATCCTGTGACTTACACTTGGTCACATTTCTTGCAACGCTTGTGTGTGATGTTGTATTACCAAGTAGGCCCCCAAATACCTCTCCGTCACACGAAGTGAAAAATCCCAGTCTTGATATATACTAACTCAATGGACACCTTCGGAGATACCTGTAGAGCACCATTATAGTCACCCAGTTACGTTGCGACATTTGATGCACACAAGTTATTCCTCCGATGCCAATGAGTTATATGATCTCAAGGTCATAGGAACAAATACTTGACACGCAAAAAACAATAGCAATAAAACAACACGATCAATATGCTACGTTCATAGTTTGGGTCTAGTCCATCGCATGATTCTCCTAAGGATGTGATCTAGTTATCAAGTGACAACACTTGCACATAGTTAGAAAACCTTGACTATCAATGATCAACTGGCTAGCCAACTAGAGGCTTGCTAGGCACATTGTTTTGTCTATATATCCACACATGTATCTATGTTTTCATTCAATACAATTTTAGCATGGATAATAAATGATTATCTTAAAATAGGAAATATAATAACTATTTATCATTGCCTCTAGGGCATATTTCCAACAGCGATAACCAGGAATCAGTAGAGCCGGTACATAAGGACTCTCAAATCATAATATTTGTGGCAGGATTTAGCCAAAAGCAATACAAGTTGAATAATTGCTCAAACTCCTAACTAGCGTAAGAGATAATACAATCTAGGCCTAGATAACGAATCAAATAAGTGAAATCCGATGAAAATAAGATAGCTCTAAATAGCTAGAAATAATTGATGTATGAACAATAGTCTATCGCCACCTAGAGCGGAAAAATGTCTAGCAAATAGCATGGATATGAACAAAGTAAAGGTTCTGTACAACAAGAGATATTCTAAAAGATGCTAATCCACCGAAACTTTTTCAACTTTTTCTTGTCCCTTCAGTTTTCACTTTTTTCCTTTTTTGTACCATGTCGTTACCAAACAAGTATACACACAACGATGAGAAATGAAAATAAAATATGCTATAGAACTGAGTGCTACTTGACCCTCAGGGTCATGTACTAATTTCGCACTAGAAGAAATGAATCAATAGATAGCATGCTATATTTTATCACACAAAGAGCCTATATATGAATTAGAGGGATGCAAATGACCTATCTCAGCATGCGATATGACCATATCAGAATGAACGTATATTTTTATGATTTTTTTCTCAATGTGTTATATATGTATTTGTGTATGTACAAAAAATAATTTTTTGTGATGTGGTAATACGTGTTTTAAAGTTCTCCATGCACGACTGGTTGTATTTGCCTTTTTCGAGGATCTGATGATCGTAACTACTAGTTTATTATGCATATATTTATTAATTAAGGTGTGTAAATGTTATCTATAATCAGTTATGTAATTGGATGTTTATTTTGGTTATGCAATCATGTTTTTATAAGGATACATGTTGTTGTTCCATAGACAGAGCATATAGGTTGTGGAGGCTCAATAAATCACATCACATACGGATGAAACTAAAGAACCGTCGGTGATTATTTCATCAATCGCTCACAATTGTTTACGTGCAACCGTTTCCCCATAGCACACATAATTTGTTAGGAGGAAACATTTGTGTTATTATCACTCTTCCCACACAATAATGATACTGACATGTTTACCGGGTATCACAGAGATCCTTTTACGCCTAATCGTTTGTGTTATTTTGGCTCACTGCAAACAGTTCAACCGAGTGACATGTTTGTTGGGTATCACACACACCATCTTACGATGAACCGTTGATGTTATTTTATCTCATCGCAAACAGTTCATCCACGTGACCTTTATACTGTATGTTGCACACATCTTGATATGGTTAATCATTTGTATTATTGTGACTCATTGCAAACGATTCGTGTGAAACAACTGTATGCCATTTATCGCACACGCAACTCTTATTAGAATCATGCGCGATGGGTCGTCGATCACACACAGTTCTTTTTATTGGTGAAGGTTCTATAACCATATTGTTTGTGATTCGTGCATCACACACGGTTTCGTCAAGGTGTCTCTTATACATGTATCGTCTTATGCTGCAGTAGTGACGTGTGAAGAAGTATACCCCTGGAGGGTTATCAAACTATTCAAATAGCAGCATCCACAGATATGGACTAATTGGAGACTTATATGGTTCATAGTCAACTTTAGATTGATACTCTAAAATGCGTAAAATAAGTGTGAGTGGTATGTATGGCCTTTCTCGTAGGGATATGAGAGAGTATCCATAGTGGTGTATTGATGTGGTGACTATGTGGACTCGTGTGTGCTCTCTCTCCTCAAAGAAATTACTAGTAGTCGTAGGACAAGATAGCCATTGAGTCAAAGTTGGCTTGCTGTAATGAGCTCCCCAATCACCCCCTTTGATACTGATGCATATGTAGATAGTTCTTATATAAGTCTTGTTGAGTACCTTTGTACTCACATTTTCATATTTATTCTTTGGAGAGGAGATGTTAGTCCCGCTAGTGGTTCCGGCGATGTGTTCGATGTTAACTTAGTAGTTCGGGAATCCCAGACACAGGCCTGGCTCCTGTGGTGGGTCTTGTAGATAGACATGCTTCCTCAATCTTCTTTCTTTTCAGTTGTTTATACTCACACAATGTTATGATTTTGTTGCTTGTATGCTTTGTATGTTGGGTGATCTGACACCTGCTTGTATTAAACATGTTATGCATACCTCTTCTGAGCCTTTAATAAATATTTTGAGTCGTAGAATTATGTTGTGATGGCATATTGTACCAATACATATTGTGCATAATGTATCTATGCTTTTGAAATGCATTAGTACGTGTGGGGTTCGACACCGAGTTGGGTGCCTTCAGAAGCCGTTCTTACAGGGAAATGCCTATTTGTGCTTCCACTAAACCCTGGTACTTCGCTACTACTCCAGGCACATTGATTGGATGGCATGCACTAGTAGAAAAGAGGGCTTTAGTTCAGGTCCTGAAAACTTATTAGTCCCGGTTCACATACGAACCGAGACCTATGGTGACATTGGTCCCGGTTCGTGAGGCCAGGGCGTCGGTCGGGCATTGTGGGCCATTGGTCCCTGTTCATCTCACCCCTTTTGTCTCGGTTCCAGTCAAGAACCGGGACTAATAGGCTGGCAACCATTCATATCCCCTTTAGTCCCGGTTGGTGGATCAAACCGGGACTAAGGTGTGGTGGCGGGCGTTCGTACAACCGTTCGTATCCTCCTTTAGTCCCGGTTGGTGCATTAAACCGGGGTGGCGGCCCTTCGAATCACCCCTTTAGTTTCATTTTGTCATCCAACCCAGGACTAAAGGTCCAAACGGTTCGCCCTCCCGCGTCGTTTCCAGCGATGAAAACTGCAACCAGAGTCTATCGCCATTCTCTGTTCTTCTCCTCTCCTCTGTTCTTCTTCTTCCTCTCTTCTTCCCCTCTCTTCTTCCATTCTTCTTCCACCATGACATATGATATCAGAGAGGTGCGCACACATGGCACGACCATGATCATGGTTGGGTACACGAACGAGAGCTGGGCGGTGCCAAATTTTCTGGCACGGTTTCGGGAGTGAGTTGACGCCGCGCCAGAGCATGAGGCGTTCTTGGGGCTTGATCTGGAGTTCACGCCCAACCATCAAGGTGTTGTCGTCATCTAGGTGTGTTTCAAATAGCATGTCTTGATCTTCCAATGCACGAGGTATCCAATGTTATGAAAATTGCATGTATTGATCTTCTCTAGGTTCCATTTGATAGCAATATGGACTTTCTATATATGTTCCACTCGATAGTTAATTGACGGTTTCTTAATCAATTCATAGGATATGAAAATTGCATAGGATAGCAATATGTGTTACAACAATGGATATATTGATCTCCCTAGGTTCCATTGGATAACATATATTGATCTCCCTAGGTTCCATTGGATATATTACAACATAGGCTTTCTTTGATCCAAGGTTATGAAAATTGCATATATCGATCTCCCTAGGTTCCATTGGATAGCAATATGCAGTTTCTATATATGTTCCATTGGATATATAGTAATTCAGGGTTTCTTGATCAATTCATAGGATATGAAAATTTCATAGGATAGCAATATGTTACAATATTGGAATCCTATAAAAATTAATTTTTCTTTAGTTGTAGTGAGACAGTCTTGCCATTGGTAAGTTTTGAGGCTTTCTTTGATCCAAAGGTTATGAAAATTGCATATACTCATCTCTCTAGGTTCCATTAGATAGCAATATGCAGTTTCTTTATATGTTCCATTGGATAGTTAATTGAGGGTTTCTTGATCAATTCATAGGATATGAAAATTGCATCGGATAGCAATATGTTACAATATTGGAATCTTATAAAGATCAATTCATAGGATATGAAAATTGCATAGAATATCAATATGTTCCATTTGAATAGTTGTGATAAATTTCTCTTTAGTTGTATTGAAATATTCTTCCTTGTAGCAGCAGTATGTAACATTTGTTTCATTTTAATTTGTTGATGTTTCATTTGTGACAAGCATTGTCCAGAACTCATGGACTTCCTTCGCAGCGGCATACGTTTCACTAGCGTTGACATAATGAACCTCAGGACGAATATGAGGCACAACTTTGGTATTGAGGTACCAGCTGAGTGCCACATTGATCTCCAATGCCTATTCTAGCTTGAATATCCGAGGACTTCGATGGCTGATATTGCAGTCCCCTTGGTCGACGAGGAGTACCATGATATGAAGAAGGCTTTCCTGAAGTCTCAGCACAAGAAGTAGGGGGAAGACCCCACTTGACCCTATCAACATTGAGTATGCATCAAAAGATGCATATGTTGCATACGAGTTGTACCGCAAGATTAGTATCATGAGATATGGCCAGCGTCACCTCGCAGAACCAGCTTTGGGACATTCTGATTCAGATTCAGATTCAGACGAGTAGTGTTCAGAACGGCGAACACTTGTATATATATGTATGCTAGCTATTATTCAGTACTGCTTGCATGTATTATTATGTACTGCTTGGACCAATTTATATATATCTAGTTTCTTTTTGTGGCATTATATAGAGTTTCCAAATTTGAATGGTTATTTAGCCCATTCTTTATTCACCACCACTTTAGGTATTGTTGTGAACTAATTCTTTATTCATATTGGTGTAATATTTACTGTATTCAAAATTCTCCGTGTTTCATACCCCCCCATACAACCCATAGATACATCGATATAAGCAAACAACACAGAGAAAACAGAATCTGTCAAAAACAGAATAGTCGGAAGTAATATGTATAATTCGAATACTTATGTAACTCCAAAAATTATGAAAAATTAAGACATTCTTGGTAAATTTTATATGAATCTTGTGTAAAAAATTGAGACCAAAAGCACGTCCCTGAAGGTGATTATGTCACCGATAGGCAGAAAGATGATCTTTGGACCGCGCTGAAGGCAAATTTCACCCTACCGCCAGACGAAGATCTGAATAAGCCAGTTATAGAGCCACTTGTCAAGGCATGTGCTCTTAAGAAGATGGCACATCTATTCGGGAAGTGGAAGAATGATTTGAAATCAATGTTTGTCGACAAAGGGAAGACTCCAGAATTCGTCGACCGATTTGAGAAGATAAGAGATCACTGGCCCGCATTTGTGGCCTACAAGTCATCGGAGAAGAGTAAGAAAATGTCAGAGACAAACAAGAACAATGCCGCAAAGAAGAAGTATCACCATCACACGGGGTCAGGTGGCTACCTCAAAGCTCGGCCGTTCTGGGACAAAGCTGAGAATGACCTGATTGCTAAAGGGGTCCAACCACAGACATTGAACTCGCCAGAGCGTTCAAGGACTTGGTTCTTCGGGATTGGGGGAACTTTGGACCCTGAAACAGGGAAGTGTCGTTGGACGGACGAGCAACTTGCAGTACCCATGATCAAGCTTCAGAACTATATCGTCGCAGCGTAGGAAGGGACGTTCATTCCAGACAAAGAGAATGACGAGCTGACTGAGGCCCTAGGGAATGTTGAGCACCCTGGAGGAACACGAGGCACACCAGGATCCGTTCCATGGAAGTTTGGGTTTCCTAACGCAAGCAGTTGCAGAAGCCGGGAGAGAAAGAGGAAAGCGGAGAGAAGCGACATGCAGCGGATCAAGGCAAGACTGCAAAAGCTAGAGGAACTTGAGAGCCAGCGAGCTGCCTCCAACCATTTCAGCGTCACGAAGCTATCCTAGAAGGTACCCCACCATCTCAATGGAGAAGCAGCATGGCTTCCACGGAGCCCGTTCAGCATGACTTCACGGCCCCTAGCTACCCCGTGGATACTATCACAGAGGCTCAACGTTGTGATCTTATGATGAAATGTCGGAACCTCACTTTCAAGGTGGCTGTCAGCTCTGTTGAACCTCCTCAACCCAATGGAACTTTTCACTGCCTTCTGATTCCACATGGCTATGCTGTTGTGATGGTGGATCAAGTAATGGATGATTTTGAGCAGCTCGAGCTTGACCACCCTACAGGTGAAGGGGAGATTCAGCTGTTTCATGCTATGGGGAGTACTCGTCTGTGGCAGAAGGAGTTCATCACACTTCCAAACTGGACGTCTCTGCCTCATCCGACGAGTCAGAGCACTCCGCCTCCTCCCCCTCCTCCTCCTCCTCCTCCTCCTCCGGTGAGTGATCAGGGCACTCCGCCTCCTTCTCCAGCTCCTCCAACGCGTGAGGGCACTTCGCCTCCTCATTTGCCTACTCCGGCGCTTCAGAGCAGTACATCTCCTCCTTTGCCTCGTCGGCAACGTCGACAAACAAACGCCGCCGCTCCGGCTCGTCCGGCGCGTCAGAGTAGTCTGCCTCCTTGTCTCAAGCGGAATAGTTACCCCTCCTTCTCTCCGGCAGCTAGCAGTACAAGCAGAGGCCAGAAATTCGGTCCATCTCTCAAGCCTGTGGAAAAGTTACCATATGAGAGGACCAAGGAGGAAAACGAGGAGATATGTCGTGCCGAATTGAGGGCCCATTTTGCAAAGAAAACTCCACCTCTGAACGAGAAGCTAGATCCGGTGAGAGTGGATCGGACTATCAATCAACTGCAACATCCACCATCGCCTCCACCGGATTCCAACTATGACTGCATTCTTAAAAAGACATATGTACAAGCGGTGCGGTTGAGAACTACTTCTAGTGATGCAAGGTTAGCGGAACGAAGAAGTGGGAAAACAATTCCCGAGCTCGATATCGTCGTCGTTAATCATCCGGAGATGGTGGTGAGTACCAATCCTGATGATTACTTGGGGCATGATGTAACAAAAGAACATATAAATACGTGCACGGGAAGCCTCTCGTCAAACCTGGTCATCCTGCTCTAACAACGATCATGCACAGATTGCATGAGTGTTACATGAAAACCTGCAGGTAGTTTGGGAAAAAAGCTATGTATGTGGCAGTGAAACCAGAGCACTAATTCATTAGACTTCCCATGATTACTATTCAATTTGAGGAGTTATTTCAGTTATACAATCAACTGGCCCTCGACAAACAACTCATGGCTTCCTACTATCTGTAAGTATTACTTCTATAGTTAAGTTTCTAGCTCAGCTCGTTCATTGCATGTATATATAATTATCGTCACTATATATATTATGCAGATTGAAGATCGTCGAATTAAAAAAAGCAGGAATTGTCGACGTTGGGTTCATTAGCCCAGATGTCGTAAATGAATTGAAGGTATTAAACTCAATCAAAGAGACCGAGGAGAACTTGCTAAACTCGTTCCTTATACATCAAAAAAAGTGGAAATAATCTTACCTTACAACTTCGAGTGAGTGTTGTTGTCTTCTCTGTAAAATCGGTTTCGCTTACTCGAGGTTTCACTTATATTCTGCTATCCATTGACGTTGGCGGGGCAGCAGTAAATGTCTTAAACTCGAGACAGAAAGCCGAAGAGGATTATGAGGACATTACTGCAATGCTCAAGAAGTAAGTTCTGTCAATATACCGAGACCATATCGGCATGCAACTTTCGTTAATTTCCTGATATCAAGTAATCATTTTCTTTGCCTGGCAGGGTTTGGAAGAATGTCGCCAATATGGTTCCTGGTCTAAACAAAAAGTTGCGATTTACGCACCCCCAAAGTAAGTAGTACTAGCTAGTTCCGCGCATATCTAATTTATTCAAATTTTCATCAATATATCATTAATATGCTTGCTTATGAGTTTGATTGAACTCTAGTATCGTAAAGTGTATGTACGAGAAAGAAGGCACTGTTTTATGTGCATACTACGTCTACGAGTTCATTCGCCACTCGACCTCTGAGCGGATCTTCTGTGAGAAACAATTTCAAGTACGTAAATAAAATTCACAATTGTGTTGAGTTTTATTCATATATATGCATGTATTGACCCCTTCTTTAAATTAGATCTGCGAGATGCGGGATCAACTCCTACCATTTGATTGCATACGAGCAATTCAAGAGGAATTGGCGGGATTCTTTGTTGACCACGTCATACCTAAAGATGGAGAATGCCATGTAGATTTGTCATTGATTTTAATTAGATGATGTTTTGGATTAATTGTAAAACATGTTATAGTGTATATATGTAATATAGCGTCAGATAGATATATCAAAACTTGTTGTTCGACTAAGCATGGAGAAAGAGAGGACACTTCTCTCTATTAGCTAGCTAACACAATATGAAACCACTAAATTAACACTCTAAAACCCCCCAACCCCCCCCCCCCCCATCAAAAAAACAAAAACCCCGGCTCTGGCGAGATGCTGACGCGTGGATATCATGTTGTCCTGGTTGGTGTGACCAATCGGGATTAAAGAACCTCCTTCCCGGGCTACCCGCAGAGGCCACGTGCAGACCCTTCGGTCCCGGTTTATAAGGGAACCGGGACTAATGGTTATGGGCTTTAGTCCCAACCATTTAGTCTCGGTTCAAGAACCGGGGCTAATGGGCCTCTAGAACAGGGACAAATGGGTCATTTTATACTAGTGATGTATGCTTCTTTGCTACTATGTATGTCCCTACGTGGAAAGACCACACGTTCTTTACTTGAGTCCTTGTAGCTTGCTACAACTCAGTTACACATGTTGATGACCAACACGTGTGTTGCAAGATTACCTATGTTTGTTCCACTATGTTTTTCCCACCTTGGTCTATAACTAATCATCTCTACCCGGATTCTCTGTTATATACTCTCTCCATCCCAAAATAAGTGACTAAAGTTTGTATTAACTTTAGTATAATGTTAGTACAAAGTTCAGTCACTTAATTCAGGACCAAGTGAGTAGCTTCTAGCGACAAATTCATCTAACTGCACGAACATGCGCAAACGGTCCTGACCAAGATAAAGGCGACATCCATTGTGTACCGTGCGTGAGGACTCATATACTTATATGGTCGTTACATGCTAGATCTACATGACTCAGAATCATGTCCCAACACCTAGACCGTACTTTATGGAGACGGAGGGAGACTATTCTTCCCCTCTCGCTGAAGCATATCCACGAGGGCTGCTGCATATGGAAAAGACATGTCGTGGGAATGGAGATCCGTCATCGTAGGTATCTGACTATGTTTAGCCTAGTCTGGTATAATTTAGTTAAAATATGCTCGAGATGTAAATATTTTCATGTGATTTAAATCAAAATCACTGTGTGTGCATGTAATTCATTTAGTTATTTTAAATCTACATTGAAATATACGGATATAACATTGAATGGTCAGTTTCCGCATCCGTGTCCGTAGACTGTCCCATTGTGAGTGAATGGATGTGGTGTCCGATTTACGGGTCACTGTTGGAGATGCCCTGCAACAACTAGGCTACATAATCCTTCTAAAATTTGACGCTTTGGAGTTGTTGCATATATACGTTGTTGTTTCTGCAAATTATTTTGTGACTTAAGTTGTGTTACAGACCATTTCATCTGCATGGCGTGCACCTTTCCATTTGTGCATTTGTGTGAAGGTGGGGCCATATGTGATAATAGTATGCAGCGGCTAGCAAAGATTGCTAGGCCCTGTTCCTTTGAAAAGTCCTAGGACTTTTTTTAGTCCCAACTAAAAAATCCCTAGTCCCTACCCGTTTCTTTTCAGGGACTAAACAGGGACTAGAGGTCAATAAATGACATGTGAAAAGACCATGTTACCCCTAGTAATGTACTAGAAGTTATTAAATGACATGCTAAAAGTAGGGGCACTCTTGGAAAAAGTGCCAAAAAAGTACCAAAAAGACCCTCTCATAGGGAGTTCTTCCTTTAGTCCCAAATACCCCCTTTTAGTCCCTAAAAGTTCCTCCTGTTTCTTTCACATGGGACTAAAAGGGACTTTTTTAGTCCCTATAGCAAAAAGTCCGTGTAAAGGAACACCCCCCTAGATCTTCATAATGTATGTCCGAGAGCGCTAGGAACGATGACCGTGGTGAAATGTGCTTTTGTGTCATGATATATAGAAGGGGAGATTGATTGGCGCCGCCCCTGAGGACTGGTGGTGAGAAGTCATATCCAGGTTCGAAAAGCAAAGAAGAAATGAGTCTTTAGTGGCCAACCATTAAGGTGACTGACCAGTGATTTTTGTATACTCCCTCCATTTGGTAAATAGTGCATATTGGGTTTTAAAATTTGTCTAAAAAAGGTATACTTATATTTTATTGAGAAACCGATAGAAGCATTGCATTTTCATAAGAAAAAGAGAGAGGGGATGAAACCCATATGTACAAAGGTGTGCATGTTTTGAAGGGAGCGTGGCCAACCCTTTAAGCATGGTGGTTTCTTCCAAACGCATCTCAAAGTAGAAAAAAATATTTCCACTCATCATACGGTAATCAAGACCCATAAAATCTTACATATGGTCTCCTTAATTTCTATATGCCCTTAGCTCATTGTAAATTGAATATTTTCTTTGCGAGACAACATCCGATCTATTCTTCTTCTAACATGGTAGTACAACGAACACCAGAAATTATAAAATTACATCCACATTCATAGACCACCTAACGACGACTACAAGCACTGAAGCAAACCGAAGATGCGCCTCCGTCATCGCCCTTCTCTCAGTGAAGCCGGGCAAAACTTAATGTAGTAGATAGTCGGGAAGTCGTCGTGCTAAGGCTCATAAGACCATCACACCAAAACAACAACCGCCGCCGCCGAAGAGTAACTTATATCAAAAGTATCCAACCTGAAGACATACCAAAATAGAAGAACAGTGAGTAAAGTCCGAGCAAATCCACCAAAGACACATCCCCGAAGACACACCTCCACAAGCCCACCGACGATACTAGATGCATCACGAGAACGGGCGTTCGGCAGGAAGAACCTTATTCCATCTTCAAGGAGCCATGGCCGTCTCGCCTTCTTAAGCAAGACACAAACCCTAACGGAACTAAAAACACATCTTAAAATAGATCCCTCCCACCGGCAAGTGTTGGGATCCATCACGGCTTCATGGCCCTAAGGCCATCGAAGACGAGGCAGACCAGCTGCGGCACCGACGGGAGGCTAAGAAACCTTAATTTTCTTAGGGCAGGCGGCGGCTGCTGGGGTTGGATAATTAATCTGGACAAAGATGATGACTTGCATCTTTTCGATCCATTCATACTCCTCTTCATAATTTATCCTAAAAAATTATATGTACATTTTTCAACTATCAGTAAGGAATTACCTTTGGCTGTGGGTTCATAATAATCTCCATCCAGCTATGAGCTGACTGAGGATGGGACAAGCACTCATAAAGCCAACTCAAGCGCGCGACCCCATCCTGTCCGGGTGCGTCCGTTTGGGGCAAAATAGACATACTAGACGACCCAGCGCGCGAACGCAAATGGACTTTTGTCCATTTTCTGTCCTCTTTCGACCCATGCCCGACCCAAGTTTGGGCCGCATTCGAGGTGAAACATACAACACGCGGACGGGCGGGACGCACGCGCTTCTCCTTCCCTGTCCCGCCCGTTGGTGGAAGAAAGCACCCATTGGCTGCCCCACTTCGCGCCATTTCCTCCTCCCCCGCCAAAACCTCCCCATGTTCCGACCTCCCCTCCTCGCACCACACTCCCTCCATGACCGATGCCCCAACGAATTCTAGCGGCCAGGCCATTGACCAGACCCAAAGGGGAAGAAGGCGACCAAGGGAACGAAGAAGCCCGGTCGAAACTCACGCCGGCGGAGCTCGCAAAGCTGGACGCGAAATCGGCCAAGAGGAGGAACCAGCGGGCGGTGAAGAAGGCCAACATCGAGCACACTGCCATGTAGGCCGCACGGCACAAGGTCAACATCGATGAGAAGGAGGCGATCTGAGATATCGATAGAAGAGGTGTCTAGAGGGGGGTGAATAGACTAATTGCATAAATTAAAAATCCTTGCCTTTTCCCAATTTAACGGTTGGTAGATTTTAGCTATTTTAACAAGTCTAGGTCACCATACACATGCTAGTCAACAAATATGGCAACGTAAAATAAAGACTTTGCACATGTAGTAAGGAGTAGAGTTTAGGAAGATCAAACGCGAAGAAGTTGACACGATGATTTTTGGCATGGTTTCGATAGGTGGCGCTATCGTACATCCATGTTAGAGGAGACTTCAACCCACAGAGGGTAAAGACCGCGAGAGTCAACGAAGTCCTCCACACACAAGGGGTCCACGAAGAAGCGGCCTTGTCTATTCCACTCCGTCCACACATGACTAGCCTCACTTACGGTAGATCTTCACGAAGTAGGCGATCTCCTTGCCCTTACAAACATCTTGTTTCAAATCCAAAACACGAAGTAGGAGGCTCCCAAGCGACACCTAACCAATCTATGCGACACCACCCTCCAAAAGGTAATAGATGTGGTAGAATGATGAAATCCTTGATCTTTTCACTACTAGAAAAAGGCCTATAGCTAATATGGACATTAATGGCGCACCATGCATGTGGTGCGCCACTGCTATATAGCACTGGCGCACCACATACTGGTGCTCCACTGTTATGTATATTAACACTGGCGCACCAGGGGTGCAGGATTACTATTTATTAGTAGTGGCGTGATAATAATGGCGCACCTATAGTGCACCATTAATAGATAAAGTACGTGTGCCACTAATAGCCCTTTTTCTAGTAGTGTTTGCTTCTAAAGATAGTCTCCTCGACACTCAATCACTCTCTCTCATATTTGGCAGGGGTAGGAGAGATTGATCTTGTGCAAAGCAACTTGGGGAGGCTAGAAATCAAGGTTCAAATGGTTGGATGGAATCTCTTGATCTCAATACATGAGTAGGTGGCTCTCCCTTAGGAAATAGATCTGGCAAGTGTAAGTGTGTTCTGAGTGCTTCCTCTACGAATGAGAGGTAGATGGAGGGGTATATATAGGCAACACACAAAATCCAACCGTTACACCATGATTGACCAACTCGGTGGCACCAAAGTTACAAACTCGGTGGTACCGACTTGCTCAAAAGGCAGCACCTTTCAATCTTGGTGGAACCGATATACACAACAGGGTGGCACCGAAATGGTGACTAACGGTCAGATGACACAACTCGGTGACACCAATACTCAAACTCGTAAATTCCGATTTTGTGTACCAAGGCAACAGAAAGTTGGTCACATGAACTCGGTAGCACCGATGTAGTTTTCATTGCACCGAAGTGGTAGGGTTTGCCTAGGATCAGTCTAAGTTTGAAATCAGTAGGGGTGAGTGGAAATTGTTGGTGGCACCGATTTTTGATATTTGGCTTGCGATAGAAATATTTTCTGGAAGAGTGGGTGAGTATGTTTGGTGGCTAACTCTAAGCACTTGAGCAACCAATTCATCATAACACCTCATCCCCTTTTAATAGTATTGGCTTTCCCATGGACCCAAATGTGATTTCTCATAAAGTGTAAAATGAAGAGTCTTCTTGCTTGAAGCTTGAGCCAATCCTATTCCTTCCTCCTCAATGGCCGTGTCCACTCAATCCTATAGCCAAAGCTCTCAGTGGACTAAACCTAAAATATACTAGGTAAAAGTGTTAGTCCAAGAGACAATGTATGTTGTCATGAATTATCAAAACCACCAAGGGAGCATATGTTCTTTCACCATCGTCAACAAAGCGCACACCATCGTCATGCTTGGGAGGAGGTTCTCGGTAGCACCCGTCGGCCCGGCAAGCACAAGCTCGTCGGTCGCCCGGCCCCTCAAGTGCCCCTCGCTGGACGTTGGTGTGATCGCGTCGTCCATCCCGCGCCCCTCGGCCGTCATTGATCTCAACGTCATGTCGGGGTTCAGCAGCGACCTCCGCTCATCCTTCAGATGCAAGGAAAACAATCAAGGGTGCCGTCTACGGCCATCATGCCGTCGCCCTGTGTCCTGTTCGACGAAAAGCCAACATCAACACCAAATCCAATAGTCGAGGACCCCGGCTACAACCAACTGATGGCGAATGCCATCTACGAGGGCTGTGGCGAGGCCTTCTAGATGGGTGGGCATGGCGATGCCTTCGATCCCGAGGAGACCTATAGTCAGGATGGCAGTGGCGAGTTTGTTGCCGATGAAGACTTTGAAGCCGATGCCCATGGTGACTCGTGGCATGAAGATGATGACATCTATTGCGAAGGTGAAGGTGATGAAGAAGAGGAATGCATCGATATTGTGGGCGAGCCATTGTTCATCGACGAGCTCACCCAAAGAGCGGAAGCACAAAAGAGGAAGAAGATCATCTGTACTGGATCATACTCAGAAAAAGAGGACAAGTTGATGTGCGAAAATTGGATGAAGGTTGTCCAAGATCCGAGGATCGGTGCGCAACAAAAGGGACTCGTTTTTTGGACAAGAATTCACAAAACATTCCATGAAACAAAGTTGTTTCCGCCCTACCATTTTTACAATCAAACGTGGCATCACCTTGATTCAAAAGAGGTGATTGTTCATCCAACAAGAAGGCAACAAGTATTGTGCCACACTTGAGAGCGTTGAAGCACGTCCCGTGAGTGGTTTCGGTGTTGGAAACTTGGTACGGTCTCTTATCTTTCGTTTCTACAGTCGTGACTTCGGCCTTATTCATGTTTGCATGTCCAATTGTTGTTGATCATGCATGCATTTCAATCTTTGGAAGCATTCAAGGCCCGAAACAATGACAAGCCATTCACTCTTCTGCATTGTTCGAGGATCATCAACAATTTCCCTAAGTTCAATAATCAATACCGCGAACTTCAAAGGAAGAGAGTCAAGAAGACGGCCGCACTGGCCGGAGGTGGAGATGGTGGGGCATTGAAGAGGATGAGGGGCAAGACCAACTCCAAGATGGACGACAAGCGTGATGCGGCATCCTTTGCCTTGCATGAAACTTTGCACGACATGATGTCTCAAAAGGAAGCGAGGGAGGAGAAAAAGCGACAAGGCAAGGAGGAGCAAATGAAGCAATACCTGGAGCTTCAAACAAAGAAGTTTGAGATGGAGAAGGCTGCTAAGAAGAGGAAGATCGACATGGAGGAGGCGTCCCGGCAGAGGCAGCCCGAGATCGAGGCCACCAATGCCTCAACCAAAGCAAAGGAGGTGGCGCTAGCGATCATGAGCGTCGACTTGAGCAAGATGAGCGAGAAGATGAGGAGTTGGTTCGAGGCCTTGCAGAAGGAGATGCTCGACGCCGACGGCCTGAACTAGGTTGCCTATTCGGCCGTGGCCGTTCTTTTTGGAGGCTGGCATGGGTGTCGGCCGTTGGCTGTGTTGCCGGTGACAAAATTATTCATTTTGAAGGCTGGTTGTGTTGCCGGCGAGGTCGTGCAGACTGGTTGTGTTGCCGGCGTAAACTAGGGTTGCTTGCATGAAATATTTGCGTTTGAAAAAGGAGACGGACATGATGCGACCAAAGAATGTGTCCGTGCGTTGGGCGCAGGACTACCGTATCCCAAAAAAGGCCCGGCTAGGACCCCATTGCCCGCCGCAAACAGATCGAATCCGCACTAAGCGGATGTTCATTTAGGGTCGTGCGTTGGAGTTGGCCTAAGTTACAGTTTGCCAGCGGGATATGACTTGTCCACCTGGGCTTGTGAGTGATAAAGTTACCAGTGAGTCGAATTTTTTTTGTTTGAATTGTTTGGATATCTTACCACATGTGTCGCGTAGTCGGTTAGACGATTTCTGTTAATGTATTGGCAGTCACAAGCACAGCTAATCAAATGAATGAAGTCTAGCCACGCATTTTTCTTACAATACAAGTATAAAGAAAAGAAAAACATCCCCGGAGCAAGGCAAGGAGTGGGCGGGAGCATTCGTCTCTGCCCATTTCCCGGGCTCTCCAAACAAGGCAATGCCACGTCGACCACCCATGCATAGAAATAGAAATTTAACGGCGCGCAAGAAGGATTTAATCGTGGTCGACCCTGCCCTCCACCCCACGTTCGCGCCCTGCTTAAAATTAGGTAGGCGCCGCGACCCTTTTTAGTTTTTTCGGGGCCGGACCCACCTGCTAACCTCCCTCCCTCCCTCCATCCTCCACGTACTACAATACAATGCCGGCCCTAGTAGTAGTGCGCGACATGTCCCCGCGCCTCGCTGTTGTTGTTTCTTGATTTCTTCTCTTTGCTTTTCGTCTTGTTTGTTGCTCCCCTCTTGGGTCTGATTCGAAATCGGTCAACGAGCATTATTGCGGCTCTTCTTGTTGTTGTTGTTCATTCCATGGTAAGGAGAGGACGCCGTAGCTAGCGCCCGCCTGCTGCTCATCTTGTTCTTCGTCAAGGCGGCGGCCGCCTTGCTGCTCTGGTTTCCGGGAAGCCGCGGCGGTGCACGACCGCCGGGCCCAATGCGCCCACGCCTTGCGCGCCAAGCTCGAGGCGGTGGGCTGGGTGATGGTGCGGTTCCTCCGGCGGCACAGCCTTGACAAGAGCAACTCGCACAACCACCTACGGAAGGAGGAGCAAGAGAGCAACAGCTGTACGAAAAGCGGCACGGAGATGCACGAGCCCGGTGGCAATGGCGGCGGGGGTGCTCCCCCGCTGCCCAACGGCCGGACGCCGCCTCGCTCCCGTCTCGCGCGCGACGGACCACCCACAGGCACGCCTGTTAATTTTGACATTTGATTGATTCGTTCATCCATGTCACGTAATTAAATGCTTTCTCTAGTACTCCTCATTATTAGTAATTAAGGTGCCAGTAACCATTCAGCTGGCTTGTTTTGTTTGGTTAGATTTGGACGTGATGAAGGAGAGGTTTGCGAAGCTGCTGCTTGGAGAGGACATGTCAGGGACCGGGAAAGGCGTGTCGTCGGCTCTAGCGCTGTCCAACGCCATCACCAACCTGGCCGCCTCCGTCTTTGGGGAGCACCGCAAGCTGGAACCCATGGCGCCGGACACCAAGGAGCGATGGAAGAAGGAGGTCGGCTGGTTGCTGTCCGTCACCGACCACATCGTCGAGTTTGTTCCGACAAGACAAACCGCCGAGAACGGCACTACCATGGAGGTAATTAACAAGCCCTTCTTTCCATTCCATCTGACAACCATCCTTGTAAGTTATAACACCTTGGGGTGGGTTCCACAGATCATGTCGACGGCGCAGCGTCGCGACCTGCAGATGAACATCCCCGCTCTGCGCAAGCTGGACGCCATGCTCATTGTAAGCGCTGCTACCAATCATTTACTACCTTCGAGTACTCTACTACAGTACATTGGATTGATTGCACGTTGAATGTTTGGTGGCGGCAGGGTTACATGGACAACTTCGTGGACCAAACCGAGTTCTGGTACGAGAAGGGCGGCGACAACAAGCGCGACGACGACAAGTGGTGGATGCCGACGGTGAAGGTACCGGCGGAGGGCCTGTCGGATGTGACCCGCAAGTGGCTGCAGTACCAGAAAGAGTGCGTGAACCAGGTGCTCAAGGCCGCCATGGCCATCAACGCGCAGGTGCTGGTGGAGATGGAGATCCCAGAGATCTACATCGAGTCGCTTCCAAAGAAGGGCAAGACGAGCCTGGGCGACGCCATCTACCGGAGCATCACCGACGAGGAGTTTGATCCGATCGAGTTCTTGGAAGGGGTGGACCTGTCGACGGAGCACAAGGTGCTGGATCTCAAGAACCGCATTGAGGCTTCCACCATCATCTGGAAGCGCAAGATGCAGACCAAGGACACCAAGTCCTCATGGGGCTCCATCATTAGCTTCGAGAAGCGCGAGCAGTTTGAGGAGCGCGCCGAGACCATCCTCCACCTCCTCAAGCTTCAGTTCCCCGGCACCCCACAGTCACAGCTCGACATCTCCAAGATCCAATACAACAGGGTACGTAGTACACACCTAGCTACTTGCGTCTCTTCCCGGTCATTCATGATGCGCCGTGTGATCGTTCGTTGACAGGATGTTGGTTACGCGCTCCTCGAGAGCTACTCGCGTGTCCTAGAGAGCCTGGCCTACAGCGTGATGTCGAGGATCGAGGACGTGCTGGGTGCGGACGCGGCGGCCACCAACCTGACGGCGAGCGAGGCGGCGCGGAGGCAGCTGGAGATGAACGCGCCAAGGAAGCTGGACGCCAAGGAGGAGCTGGAGAAGCTCAACGAGGCGCCAGCGTCCATGACGCTCTACGACTTCATGGGATGGCACTTCGACCAGGACGAGCTCATGAGGAAGAAGGAAGAGGGCACGCTAGACGAGGCCGGCGAGGCCATGCTGCTCAAGAAGGCGCCAAGCCTCGCCCCCAAGAAGTTCTCCTACGTGGACAGCCTCGCCGGCGGCGTAAGGAGCCCCTCCGCGCGTCACTGATCATCCGCCATTGTCATCTCGAGAGAGCTAGCAAGCACAAATCGATCAAAACAACACCGGGAGACCAATCTATCTAAGATGGCATGGCTATGTACATATCTGAGGAATGCACCTCGATCGTATGTATTGGAGATCGATATTGAAGTGCAGAGATCGATCATCACCGGCTCGATCTATCCCATCAGACTCGTGCATCCCTACCATATACGCACACACAGTAGATCGAGTAATTCTTGAGGACGGGACGAATGAACAAGATGGTTTGATCAGCTACACATGATTTTACTCTCCTTGCTCTCCTCACGACATATGCATGCATGAACCTTCTTGCTTTGCTGGGATAGCTCTTGTATGTACATAGCTACTGATTTTTCACGCACAAAAAACTAGAATTTACTATTTTTGTAGGTACTTCTCATTTACTCCCCGGGATACGGGAGACGCTCAACTCTGTGGTATGTGTATGGTTGCGACTTGCTACCAGCGGGCAAACACATTGTACTCATCGATTTGATTTAAACTAGTAATTATTTCTAGAGTCGGTTCTCTAGTTCATAGGGCAAAAACACCTGATTGTGCGAATTAACCATTCTAAATTTGTTTTGTTTGGTTATATTTGGAAGTAGTGAACGATGATAAAATAATTCGAGACGCGTAGTCGATCATCCGGGGATCAAACAATCATACGAGGCATGACTTTAAGATTTGTTAACGAGGTTCAACACACTTGGTTACACCACGGGAATGATTATAAGCGCTCTTCTCCATGACACCGTTACAATAATGCACATCAACCACATGGGGTACGGTTACACGCCGCCAGCTCCCATGCATGTGTGTGTTGCATATGTTACACCGTGTGTTTACCACCCCCGAGGCCTAGATAATAGTATCCTAATAGGACATGACTTCATACCCTGTAAAGTGTAAACACAATACAACTCAGAGTCCATATTGGCGAATATTCTCTACCACCTTCAATTCATTGATGCATCAAACTTTCATGTACGTTGGACTTGAGTTTATCCATGAGTACTTCTACTTCAAAAACTCCATGTGACTTCATCTAAAACTTGTAGTCCCTTATTTTCCTGATCACAGTCAACAATCGAGCAAAATTAAGTTCCACTTTACTATAGTTTGTGCTCCCAACTTCTGAAGTATTCGTGCAATGCCATCACACAATGATTACGGATTTACGTTGAAGTGAACAACTCAATTATCATGTCTCACAAATAAGAGTTGCGAAAACTCAACATCGTCGCTCCTTTCTTGGCGGCCTGTAGAAACTTGAAGGAATTTCACCGTTGCTTGTAGTCATCACAAATCAAATTCACAGGTGTCATACCACATGTATGACCACCAGAGCCCGGGCCCATCTCCATGTCCCATTCATACCGCACACCTCGCGGTTATTACCGCGTCGAGCATTTATATCTCCATCATCGGAGGAGCAAATCCCACTCTTGAGCTATGCTCCTTGTCACACTTCCCAATAAACCTAAAAGATGTCATTATGATCACCGTGTTACCGATGATGTTGGAGCAACCCCAAACTGTATCATCCAATATGTAGTGACTCGATACTCTCATGTTCCAAGGAACTTATCATACGTTAACTCTTCATATTATGAACCGTAGACTTGTGAAGACATCATATGTTAGTGTAATAAACAACTTGGACCAATTCAACAATAGTGTTCTACCAACATTCTGCTCTCAAATGTTGTTGGCATCATGCCGAATTATCAGGAGAAGAAAACCATAAATCAACACTTGAGCTATTCCCTGAGGCAAGACTAGAAATCTTGTTTTACCATTTATAACTCTACACGTGCTTATGAGTTTTCCTCTAAATCGCATATTTGTGAGCCACAGAAGTTATAACATAGAATATAATCATTAATCATAAACCTAGGAATAAATAATAACAAACTTATTATTGCCTCTAGAGCATATTTCCAATAGTCTCCCACTTGCACTAGAGGCAATAATCTAGTTTGCATAACTTCTTTTCCACCAATGGCAATCTGGTTGTGTTCATGCTTTGCTTGTGGATTTCGATCTCAAAGTGGTTGTCGCTGGATTACCCCCATGTCCATGGGCCTGTACCGTGTGCACACCCTCCCCCGTATGTACGAGCTTGTACCGTGCACATGGGACCACATGTCCACATGGTATTGACCCCTTATGTGCACGGGGTATAGAGAGTGGTTCTCTCAATATTTATTGTTGATTCATTCCTAGCCATTTCTTCTAGCACCCGCCCTTACCTTTTTCGCATTCGTTATTTCATTACTTGTTTCTTCTCAGACTCAGCTGACAAGAGGGCGGCCATTTGGTGCATGTCCACTAAGGTATGAGAGGATCAAATTGTTATTACTCCCTATCAGCTGTGAGGTGGACTTGGCTAAGGCTCTATGCGTGCTGGTCGTTCTCGTCGTGATGTCTCGAAGCAACGAGTGATCGAGGCGTGTGATGATAGTGCTGATGAGTATGATTCCCAGGAGGATGATCACTACAAACAAGGTGTAGAGGATGACTTTGTTGATGAAGATGATGATGAGGATGGAGACTTGAGCCCCGAATATCATACCCTTCCAAGAGGCCATAATGTGAAGAATCTTCCTCTTAGTAAGTGGACCAAGCTAGAACTATTGGCTTATAGGCATGGCTTCCCTTATGAGCGTGATGCCGATACATGTCTTGACCCAAGCTTGAAGACTCAGTTTCTACACCGTGTGTACTTTTAGTTGATTATGACCAATAAGAAAAACAAGTTTGCCCCTCACAAGAAAAAATAATGTGGAGTCTCTCCGGGAAACGCTCGTATCTACCCGAGAGTGTATGATGCTCTGAGCAGGCGGTTTGCTCCCGTTCGTCACTTTCAACCATCCGTTTAATAAGTATCTCGTGATGTAGTTCTCTGCCATGGTCTACTTCCACAATGAGGAAGGTCGCACTCCCACTTGGTTGTATGAGACGTGAGTGTGACGCCTCTATGGCGATATTTTCTGACATTATTCTATATCCATTGTTTGCCGAGGAGCACCCTGATTTCGCATGTGCTTGTGAGACAGGGAGTGAAAGGATCGATATGGTTGACTAGAGGGGGGGGGGGTGAATAGACAATGACCACTTTTTAATTAAACTTAGCAAGTTAGGGTAAACAACATATGGGTTCACAAATATTACGACAACGAGGTGAACCCTAATGAAGCTAACAACGAGAGCTACCAAGACAAGTAAGATATAGAAAACAACATAAGCATACACAAAGTAAAGGTTAGAGATAACCACAAGTGGAACCAATGGAGACGAGGATGTGTTACCGAAGTTCCTTCCCTTTGACAGGAACTACGTCTCCGTTGGAGCGGTGTGGAGGCACAATGCTCCCCAAGAAGCCACTAAGGCCACCGTATTCTCCTCACGCCCTCGCACGATGCAAGGTACCGTGATTCCACTATAGGTGCCCTTGAAGGCGGCGACCGAACCTTTACAAACAAGGTTGGGGCAAACTCCACACAAAGCTTGGAGGCTCCCAACAAGACCACGAAGCTTCACCACAATGGAATATGGCTTCGAGGTGACCTCAACCGTCTAGGATGCTCAAACATCCAAGAGTAACAAGATCCGCAAGGGATTGGTGGGGGAATCAACTTTTCTCTTGGTGGAAGTGTGGATCTAGGCCTTCTCAACCAATCCCTAAAGAATCAACAAGTTTGATTGGCTAGGGAGAGAGATCGGGCACTTTTAAGCTTAGGGAGCAACAATGGAGCTTAGGAGGAGAAGAGGTGAGGTTCCACAACTAGAAGAACCCTTTATATAGTGGGAGGGGGGAATCCAACCGTTTTCCCACTCACAACCCGTGTCTAGCGGTACTACCGCTGGGTGCAGCGGTACTACCGCTCGCACTCCAGCGGTACTACCGCTGGCTGCAGCGGTACTACCGTTGGGCCCCTGGTAGTGCAAACACTACCACCGCCAAGAAAGTCTTCGCTAAAAGGTCCGTCCACGCACAACCGCTAGGCAGGCGGTACAAAGCTCCTGCAGCGGTACTACCGCTGACCAGGGGCTGTACTACCGCCAGCTAGCGGTACTACTGCTGGCTGCAGCGGTACTACCGCTAGCACTCCAGCGGTACTACCGCTAGGGCTAGCGGTACTACAATTGGGGACAGCGGTACTACCGCTAGGCCCAGCGGTACTACCGTTGGGGGACCATTTGCAAAGATGAAGGAAACACAAAGGCGGGAGCCACTCCAAAGTTGCCGGCAAGGGGAAAATATGTGAAGTGTGCACGTGCAAAGATTGATTCCACCCAAACCTTTCCACTACGGTTCCCCTCTTAATACTACGGCTTCCCTATGACTCAAATAAAGAGAATCGTAGAGAACGTCGTGCTTCTGTTCCACGAACGAGGAGGCGATTCGTCTTGTGTCGTTGACGTGTGTTATCTGAAATCTTAACACACACGGTTAGTCCTTTGCGGTACTGTCATCAATCACCAAAATTACTTAGGCATAAACTATGCCCCAACAATCTCCCCCTTTTTGGTGGATTGATGACAATACCGGATTTGCAGAGAGAATAACATGAGAACAAAAAGATAGAGATATATGACAATACGGGGCATATGACTCACATCATATGATGGAAATAAATCTCACATAAGTTCATGTCTCACAAAAGATAGCAAAATAGAAGCAAACCAAGTTCGAAGCAAAACACGAAAGAAGGCAAAGCAAGGCAAAGTTCGACTCTCAAAGCAAATCCAGCTCCTAGACTCTCTCCCCCTTTGGCACAAGACACAAAAAAGGGGCACACCTAACGCCACAGGTGGTTACTCCTCATCCTCAGCATCGCCAGACTCGTCTATACCCTCCAGATCGTCCTGCTCCTCCTCTTCCTCCTCAGCACCAGACCACTGGTAACCTTGAGCCTGCATCCAAGTAGCCTCTGGAGTGATGTCATCCTCTGATCCGCTGGAGATGTCAACATCAAGAGTCCTTAGGACACGCTTGTGCCTCTGGCGGCTCTCCTTCTGAGCCACGTGCGTCTGGTACTGGCCCTTAGCCTGCATACAGAAGAGAGTATTCATCTTATCATGCAGTTTGATGGCCCAAGATGGCATGGCAGAAGAGCGGGACTGAGAGGCGGTTCCTCTGTCAGCAGCAACCTCTGTGTCAGCATCCATGTTGAAAGGATCGATATGGTTGGCTAGAGGGGGGGGGGTGAATAGACAACGACCACTTTTTAATTAATCTAAGCAAGTTAAGGTAAACACCCTACGGTTTCACAAATAATACGACAATGAGGTGAACCCTATAGAAGCTAACAACAAGAGCTATTAAGACAAGTAAGATATAGTCACAAGCATAAGCAAATACAAAGTAAAGGATAGAGATAACCACAAGTGGAACCGATGGAGACGAGGATGTGTTACCAAAGTTCCTTCCCTTTGACAGGAAGTACGTCTCCGTTGGAGCGGTGTGGAGGCACAATGCTCCCCAAAAAGCCACTAGGGCCACCGTATTCTCCTCACGCCCTCGCACGATGCAAGGTACCGTGATTCCACTATAGGTGCCCTTGAAGGCGGCGACTGAACCTTTACAAACAAGGTTGGGGCAACTCCACACAAAGCTTGGAGGCTCCCAACTAAACCACGAAGCTTCACCACAATGGAATATGGCTTCGAGGTGACCTCAACCGTCTAGGATGCTCAAACACCCAAGAGTAACAAGATCCGGAAGGGATTGGTGGGGGAATCAACTTTTCTCTTGGTGGAAGTATGGATCTAGGCCTTCTCAACCAATCCCTAAAGAATCAACAAGTTTGATTGGCTAGGGAGAGAGATCGGGCACTTTTGAGCTTGGGGCGCAACAATGGAGCTTAGAGAGGTAAGAGATAGGGTTCCTCAGCTAGAAGAACCCTTTATATAGTGGGGGGAAAATCAGACCGTTTTCCCACTCTCTGCCCGAGCTCGAGCGGTACTACGGCTGCCTGCAGCGGTACTACCGCTGGCACTCCAGCGGTACTACCGCTGAACAGGGGCGGTACTACCGCTGGATGCAGCGGTACTACCGCTGGGACTCCAGCGGTACTACCGCTGACACCAGCGGTACTACCGCTGGCCCCTTGGTAGTGCAAAAGCACTACTACCGCCAAGAAAGTCTTCGCAAAAAGGTCCGTCCACGAACTACCGCTAGGTAGGTGGAACAAAGCACCTGGAGCGGTACTACCGCTGGCCAGGGGCGGTACTACCGCCAGCGAGCGGTACTACCGCTAGCAGTCCAGCGGTACTACCGCTAGAACCAGCGGTACTACCGCTGGGGACCATTTTGCAAAGAAGCGAGAAACAAAGTGGCGAGGGCCGCTCCAAAGATAAGGAAAGGGAGAATGAAGTGTGCGTGTGCAAAGATAGATTCCACCCAAACCTTTCCACTACGGTTCCCCTCTTAATACTACGGCTTCCCTATGACTCAAATAAAGAGAATCATAGAGCGCGCCGTGCTTCCGTTCCATGAGAGAGGAGACGTGTCGTCTTGTGTCGTTGACGTGTGTTATCTGAAACCTTAACACACACGGTTAGTCCTGTACGGTACTGTCATGAATCACCAAAATTACTTAGGCATAAACTATGCCCCAACAATCTCCCCCTTTTTGGTGGATTGATGGCAATACCGGATTTCCACAGAGAATAATATGAGAACAAAAAGATAGAGATATATGACAATACGGGGCATATGACTCATAGCATATGATGGAAATAAATCTCACGTAAGTTCATGTCTCACAAAAGATAGCAAACTAGAAGCAAATCAAGTTCGAAGCAAAGCAAAGCAACGCAAATTTCGAATATCAAAGCAAATCCTAGACTCTCTCCCCCTTTGGCACAAGACACCAAAAAGGGGCACACCTAATGCCACAGGTAGCTACTCCTCATCTTCAGCATCACCAGACTCATCTGTCCCCTCCTGATCGGTCTGCTCCTCCTCTTCCGCCTCATCGCCAGACCACTGGTATCCTTGAGCCTCCATCCAAGTAGCCTCATGAGTGATGTCGTCCTCTGAGCCGCTGGAGATGTCCACATCCAGGGTCCTGAGAACACGCTTATGCCTCTGGCGGCTCTCCTTCTGAGCCACGTGCGTGTGGTACTGACCCTTGGCCTGCATACAGAAAAGGGTCTTCATCTTGTCCTGCAGTTTGATAGCCCAAGATGGCATGGCAGACGAGCGGGACTGAGAGGCGGTTCCTCTGTCAGCAGCAGTCTCTGTATCAGTATCCATGTGCTGAGAGGAAGTGGATGGGTTGGCCCATTTGTCCTTGACGCGAAGCTTGATCGGGTCATGCACAATGTAGTCTGACTGAGCGTAGAGCACCTCCTCCGGAAAAGCCTCTTGCCACTTATGGCGAATATATGCGAACATATAGGGCCCATAGATGGGAACCTTACGCATGATGATGCAGTTCCATAGCTCCGTGAACATCACATCAGAAATATCCAGAGGGGCAGACTCCTGAGACATAGCCTCCTCACAAAGTAGCAACATCTCAGCCAAGGAACCATGAACCTCGTCGAAGTTACCAATGCGAGGGAAGAGGGTGTTGCAAAGGATCCGGTGCATGATGTCCAGATGCTTGGGGAGCACACCCTTCCTCACATAGAGCTTCTGCAGTCTGTCCTTTGCGGGGGCCCTATCGGTGGGGGCTGCAGCAAGAGGACGTAGCCCAAGTGGAGTGTCTGCTCCCTGGAAGTCAATGTTGAGGAATTGCATGAACTCACGCCAGGTACCGGTCATCTTCTGAGTCCCAGTCATCCACACCATAGAGCGCTCTGCATCAGGAGAGAAGTGGACCGTGACATAGAACTGAGCAACAGCAGTGGGATCAAAATCTGTCTTGTATGTGATGATGTCCTTGATGCCCAGTTTGTCAATCAGAGAGAGGGCATCACCAAAATAGTGCAGGTTCCGCTGAAGATGGGCTAGGTCAATCCACTGAACGGAGACATAGTTTTTCTTGAAATGTGCAACAACATCCCGGTAGATCCGACACTGATCCCTTGCCCAGACATGGTCAACATCCTTGATCACAACCCTCTCGTTGAGATAGTGGTTCTGAGTGCGAAACTGCAGAAAGTCCTTGGGGGACATTGTATGGACATTGACCCTCTTCTCCTTGTGTGCGACCTTCTTGAAGGACTGCCTTTTGGGTTGCAGACCTGAGGTGGCAGACCCCTTGGGAGCCTCTTGGTTGCGATACTGCTTTGACTGTGTGTCACGAGGGGGGTTCGAACGGCGAGAGCCACCCGTGACACAAAACACACAGCGAAAAGAGGCGACAAAAAGAGTCAAGGCAACGAATCTTTGAAAACGCAGAAGAAATAAACACGCGTTGCTAAGCACATAAAAGGAATACACAGTGAATGCTCCTGGCGGTAGTACCGCCACCTCTGGCGGTAGTACCGCTGGGGGTCATAGCGGTAGTACCGCTACCCCGGGCGGTAGTACCGCGGGGGGTCATAGCGGTAGTACCGCTACCCCTGGCGGTAGTACCGCTGTGGTTTGACTTTTCATATCTGACAGATAAAAACCGTTACGAGGGCATGGGCCGTATATGAACATGAAGAACTCCACCCCAGCCCTACTTTACATGAGGAACACTAGTAACATGAAATAAGTACATGCCTAGGCAAGAGAGAGCAGATTTTAGATCTAATCCAAATAAAGTTCAAGAGCTAGATCTAAAACAAGTAAATCCTAGGGCATGGCAACATAATCAACAACAATCTATTGGACCTATACTCCCCTCAAATATCTCCTTCATTCCAACCAAGAACTAGCCATAAGATCAAAGATATGGATTCAATCCCCAATGCTCCAATCTCTAGAACGAGAACATCAACCAAATAGAAGAAGGGAGGAGCTTTACCGGGATTCATGGCTCTTGGAGGAGGAAGGAGAGGTGGAGCAACCCTTCCAAACCAACGGGGAGAAGGAGCTCCACGAAACGAGATCCAAACAGGGAGTTTTCGGGCTAGGGGAGGGAGGAGCCGCGAGGAAGAAGAAACGGCAGAAAAACGGGCTCCCCCTCCTTTATATAGCCCAAGGGGTACGGGCCAGCGGTAGTACCGCTGAGGTCCCTGCAGTAGTACCGCTACTTGGTGGTAGTACCGCTAGGTGGAGCGGTAGTACCGCTCCCCCTAGCGGTAGTACCGCTCCCCCTTGAGGCAGCCCTAAAAATTTCCGAGCCGGACGTGTTAGAAGGGAATCCTGGCGGTAGTACCGCTATCCCTAGCGGTAGTACCGCTGGGGTCCTGGCGGTAGTACCGCTACCCCTGGCGGTAGTACCGCTGGGGTCCTGGCGGTAGTACCGCTACCCCTGGCGGTAGTACCGCTGTGAATGTCGCAACGCGGCTAAGGAAAAGATATGAACTTGGGCACATGACAAGTGAGTAAAAGGATAGCATCGAGGAAAAAGTACTGACTTGTCATTGTATATCCTTTCTTCGATACGCAAGAAAGGGTGGAGGGGCGATGGCCGAGGCCACCGTTGTTTGAGACAATGGTATGACACCGCGAAGAATTATCCTTGGGTTCATGACCAATGCTCGTCCTTGAAGCACAAGTGCCATTTGACAATGGCTAAAGTGAAAGACTAGATTGATTTATGCATAATGGGGGGAGGGAAAGTTCATTGAGAGAACAACACTCCCCCTATGTCCATGCCTACATCTAGGCCAAGATGGAATGCAAACTGAGGTACAATATGCCTAGTTTCAATCCACATTACATGAATCAATGATATTTAGCTTATGCCGTAACTCCCGGAACCTTTCTTCATCTAGAGGCTTAGTGAAAATATCTGCAAGTTGCTCTTCACTGTTGATGAAGTGAACCTCAATATCACCTAGCTTGATATGTTCACGGATGAAGTGATGACGAATATCAATATGTTTGGTTTTGCTATGTTGCACTGGGTTGAGGGAAATCTTGATGGCGCTTTGATTGTCACATAGAAGAGGAACTTTGTCACAAGTGACACCATAATCCTTTAAAGTCTGCCTCATCCATAGCAATTGTGCACAACAACTTGCAGCTGCCACATACTCAGCTTCGGTGGATGATAAGGAGATGCAATTCTGCTTCTTTGAAGACCAACTTACCAAAGAGCGACCAAGGAATTGGCATCCTCCAGACGTTGACTTCCTCTCCACACAATCTCCTGCCCAATCTGAGTCAGAATAGCCAACTAGATTGAAGTTTGCTCCTTTGGGATACCAGAGGACAAAGTTTGGGGTATGAGCCAAATATCGAAAGATTCGCCTAACAGCCATGTAATGACTTTCTTTTGGAGCGTATTGAAACCGTGGACATATCCCTACACTCAACATAATATCCGGTCTAGATGCACAAAGGTAAAGGAGGGATCCAATCATGGAGCGGTATACCTTTTGATCCATTGCTTTACCATTGGGATCACTGTCAAGCTTGCATCTTGTTGGCATGGGGAACTTGACCGGCTTGACATCTTCGAGCTTGAACCATTTGAGCATGTCTTGTGTGTACTTGGCTTGTTTGATGAATGTCCCTTCTAGACCTTGTCTAATCTCGAACCCGAGGAAGAACTTCAACTCTCCCATCATGGACATCTCAAACTTCTCAGTCATTAGTGTAGCAAATTCTTCATTGAATGAAATGTTAGGAGAGCCCAAGATAATATCATCAACATATAGTTGGCATATGAACAAATCCCCTTTAACCCTCTTAGTAAAAAGAGTGGGATCTATCTTCCCAATTTCAAACCCACGATCTTGTAACAACTCGGTAAGATACTCATACCACGCGCGTGGGGCTTGTTTAAGGCCATAGAGTGCCTTATTAAGTTTGTACACGTGATTGGGGAGCTTGGGATGTTCGAATCCCGGGGGTTGTTTGACATAGACAAACTCATTAAAAGGACCATTAAGAAAAGCACTTTTCACATCCATTTGCTGTAATTTGAAGTTATGATGAGAAGCAAATGCAAGTAACATGCGAATAGATTCTAGACGAGCAACAGGGGCAAAGGTTTCACCGTAGTCGATACCCTCGACTTGGGAGTAGCCTTGAGCCACCAATCTTGCCTTGTTACGAATCACAATTCCATTGGCATCTTGCTTGTTCTTGAATATCCATTTGGTCCCGATGACATTATGTTCCTCCGTTGGCCGAGGCACTAAATCCCAGACTTGGTTGCGCTCGAAGTTGTTAAGTTCTTCGTGCATGGACATAAGCCAATCCTCATCATCGCGCTTCCTGTACCTGTTGAGGTTCACAATACGAGACAAACGCGTGATGCTCACAATAATTCCAAAGCTGTTGACGGGTGGATACTCCCCTTTTTAAACTGCCAAGTACATTCTTCATAAGATGTGACTTGACTCTCAGCTTGTTCGCATTTTTGGCTGCTCGACGCTCCAAGAGATCTTCATTAGATAATGGGGGAGCATCGACTTGTTTCTTTTGCTTGCCCTTGCGTCTTGAGCCGGTTGTTGGAGCTACAGACGGGAATTGTGAGACAGTCTCGTGGTCATCTTGTCCTTCGACTTGAGAAGGTTCACTAGTTTGTTCTTGTATTAGTGGTTGCTCTTGATCTTGATCTTGTGCTTCTACTTGGTCTGAATCTCGGGGTTGCACTTGATCTTGATTATGAACCGATTCAGAGTCTTGCGGTAGTGCTTGAATATCATGGAACACATCACCATTGTTGGGCAATTGATCTTGACCTTGAGCTTGTTCAATTTGTTGAGAGTCTTCTCTTTGTTCATCGTAAGCGTGTGGGGCTTGTGGGGGTGATGGCTCCACTTGAGTAGAGCATTGTCCTTCTCCTTCGGCCACAAGGGGTTCCTCAATGGGGAGTATTTGACCAATCCCCATTCTTCTTATGGCTTCGGGAGGAATTTCATCACCTACATCACAAAGACCACTTTGCTCGACTTAGGAGCCATTATATTCATCAAACTCTACGTTACACGTCTCCTCAATTAGTCCGGTGGACTTGTTGAGGACACGGTAAGCATGAGAGTTTGTAGCATAACCAACAAAGATACCCTCATGTGCTCTAGAATCAAATTTAGCTAATCATGCTCCTTTCTTGAGAATGAAACACTTACAACCGAATACCCGGAAGTACTTGAGATTGGGTTTGTTTCCAGTTAAAATCTCATAAGGAGTCTTGTTCAAGCCTTTGCGGATGTAGAGCCCATTGGATGCATGACATGCTGTGTTGATGGCCTCTGCCCAGAAGTTATATGGAGATTTGAATTCTGCCATCATTGTTCTTGCAGCGTCTATCAAGGTCCGGTTCTTCTTTTCTGCCACACCGTTTTGCTGAGGGGTATATGGTGCAGAATATTGGTGCTCTATTCCCTCATCACCTAGAAACTCATCTAAGGTGTAGTTCTTGAACTCGGTGCCGTTGTCACTCATAATCATCAAGATCTTTGCTTCATGTTGACGTTGCGCTTCATTAGCAAAGTTGATGACCGTTTGTTGAGTTTCACTCTTCCTTTTAAAGAAATATACCCAGGTATATCTTGAGTAGTCGTCAACAATCACTAAGCAATATTTTCTGCCTCCAAGACTATCAAATGTTGGAGGACCAAACAGATCCATATGGAGAAGTTCCAATGGCCTCTTAGTGTAGATAAGAGTTGTTGGACGATGAGCAGTTTCATGAATCTTTCCTTCAATGCAAGCACTGCAGACACGATCTTTAGCAAAGCTCACATTTTTTAGTCCACGAACATGGTCCCCTGTCAGAAGACTTTGCAAAGATCTCATATTGACATGAGCTAAACGGCGATGAGAAAGCCAGCCCACGTCAACTTTAGCCATTAAACATGTCGCAGTCTTAGTGGGTCGCTTTGAGAAGTTAACCAGATAAAGACCATTTTCGACATGTCCAACATAGGCTACTTTAAGAGTCTTGCTCCTCAGGAGGACCACAGTGTCAATATTAAAGAATGTGGAAAAACACATAATTGCAAGTTGACGAACCGAAAGTAAATTGTAGGCAAGTGACTCAACAAGCATGACCTTCTCAATAGATAAATCTTGAGAGACGACCACCTTACCAAATCCCAATACCTTTGAAGAGGATGCATCGGCGAATTGGACATGGGTGGGCATAGATGGAGAAGGATGCACATCCACCACTAAGTCCTTGCTTCCGGTCATATGATTTGTTGCTCCACTATCGAGCAACCATGACACCCCACCGGAAGCAAACTCCTGCAATAGATCAAGGCTTGGTTTTAGGTACCCATTTTTTAATGGGTCCTTTCATGTTAGAGACAAGGGTCTTAGGAACCCAGATAGCCCATTCAATATCTTCATCGTAGGAACCAACAAATCTGGCATAAACATGCCCATCACTAGCACAACATAAAACATAAGAAGAATTGAGTTTGCCGGCTGTGTTAGTAGGAACGGTTTTGCCCTTCTTGGGGTTCCCATAGTCCACCTTGTTCCTATTCACCTTCTGAGTCCCCTCACCCTCTTTGACGAAGATGTCCATGAGGGTGAGAGATCGTTTGTTCTTGTTCTTCCTTTTACCCTTTGACTTGGAGGTAAGTCCAAGTCCTTCCTTTCCTACAGCACCCTTTTGAGTGCTCAAGAGATCGTTCAGACTCTTCTCACCTTGTATGCATGCCACAAGGCCCTTCTCAAGTTTCTCCTTTAACTTGGCATTTTCCTCCACAAGATGAACATGCTCACAACAGGGGTTAGTTGGACAAGTATTATCAATTAACACAAAGGGAGGACAAGTAGAGATCTCCTTGGTAAGCTTTGCTTGGAGTTGATCATGAGACTCTTTCAGAGAGAAATGAGCACCTTTCAAGGATTTGTGGGCCTTGTCAAGTATGTCAAATTCCTCTTTGAGTCTGTCATGGCCAACCTCAAGAGCATACTTTTTAGATTTAAGCATGCGAGTAAGAACAACATCATGATCTAGTTTCTTTTGCATTTTAGCGCAGTCATCGTTACATGACTCCTCATGAGCCAAGCGAAGAGTGCGCTCTTCCTCTAGAGCACTAGATAATTCGGCAATTTCATCGGCATAGTCACGACTATGCCCCTGAAGCTCGGAGATGGTCTCCTCATGAGACTCAATGAGGTTAGTGGCCTCACCCAGTTGTTCCAAGAGAGCAACAAAGTGCTTCTTGGGTTCTCCCTTAATAGTGCACAGAAACTTATCAAGATCATGCTCATTAAGTTCCCCAACATCACTATCTTCTACACAATTCAACAATGAAGGAGCAGAAGCAATGTTGGTCTTAATGATGGGAGTTACCTGATTGATACCTTTTGCCATGAGGCACTTGGTGATGTGGTTCTTGTTGGGGGCGTTGAAGAGAGACACCTTCTGGGAAGAGGTAGTGGCAATAGCAACAGTAGCCGTTGCCACTGTATCATCATCACCATCATCATCGGAAGGATACTCTTCCAGGGCCACCATCCCTTTTGGGTGAGGTTTCTTCACAAAGTTGTTCTTGATTGGAAATGATTTGGTTTTGTCTTTGCGAATGAGCTTGCCTCCGTTGTCTTCCCTTTTCTCATAGGGACATTCTGCCACGAAGTGACTCACGTTGCCACAGTTATAACATGTCCTTACTCGTTGCTTGGGTTTGAATCCACTCGAGTTGTTCTTGGTGAAGTTGGGCCTTGAGTTCCTTTTATTGCCCCAGAATTGCCTTGATGCAAGATCCATGTGCTCATGATAGGCATACTTTGTGTATTCAGGGCAGCTTTCCTCTTCCTCATCTTCTTCTTCTTCTTCAAGCATTTCTCTTGCTTTCAACGCAAGGTTGGGTGAAGTTGTCTTTGATCGAACACGAGCAAGAGCATTGTCGGCTGTTTCGTTCATGATTGACATTGCTATGAACTCATCCAACACTTCACTGGAAGACAAGGAGTGGAAGTCTGGCCGCTGACGAATGACAGATGACATGGCTTTGTTGAAAGGCATGATGGCTTTGAGAAACTTGCGCTTGACCCATGTATCATCCACATCCTTACTCCCATGATCCTTTAGTGCCACAGCAATAACAGTCACCCTCCGATAGAGATCACGAGGGTCCTCGTCTTCCTTCATCACAAACTCATCGGCCTTATCAAGTATCACTTCATAGTTGGATCGTTGAATGCTTGAGCTTCCCTTGTACAACACCATAATATGCTCCCAACAATCCTTGGCCAATGTGAAGGGACGTAAGTGGGGAAGATCTTCAGGTGGCACAGCAGACTGGAGAACAAACAAAGCAGAGTGATTGTATTGATTGTCTGCATCTTCTCTCGGAGTGAGTTTGCTTGGATCATGGGGATAATATCCTTGCTCAATGATTCTCCACAAATGTGTTGAGCTGTGATTCAAATGAGTCTTAATAGAAAATACCCAGTTAGCAAAGTCACCTTTCACAAGCTTAGGAGGAGGACCAACAGGATTAAGACGTGGTGCGGGAACGGATCCTCCATAGACCATGGGGGGTGGACCTGAGGCATATGTTCCAGTCCCATCCTTTTCATGAGACGAGGGAGGTTGCATACCTTTAGCCGCTTCCTTAGAGGAGTTGGCCTCCGAATCGGAAACGGGGGGTTTAACCACTATAGCCGGTTCGGGTGAACTCTTAAATCCCTCAATTAACTCTTTAAGCATGGTCTTGACCTTGTTCGTCAAGGACGTCTTGAGAGCGGCCGTAGCCGTACTCAAGTCGTCCCTTGTGACCGAAGTCAAGTCCATGGCCTCGGGTTGCCCATGGTTAACTTCCTCTCCGCCTTCCATACTCTTCGGGTGGTTAAACCCTTAATAAAGAGACGTGGCTCTGATACCAATTGAAAGGATCGATATGGTTGGCTAGAGGGGGGTGAATAGACAACGACCACTTTTTAATTAATCTAAGCAAGTTAAGGTAAACACCCTACAGGTTCACAAATAATACGACAATGAGGAGAACCCTATAGAAGCTAACAATGAGAGCTATTAAGACAAGTAAGATATAGTCACAAGCATAAGCAAATACAAAGTAAAGTATAGAGATAACCACAAGTGGAACCGATGGAGACGAGGATGTGTTACCGAAGTTCCGTCCCTTTCACAGGAAGTACGTCTCCGTTGGAGCGGTGTGGAGGCACAATGCTCCCCAAAAAGCCACTAGGGCCACCGTATTCTCCTCACGCCCTCGCACGATGCAAGGTACCGTGATTCCACTATAGGTGCCCCTGAAGGCGGCGACCGAACCTTTACAAACAAGGTTGGGGCAACTCAATACAAAGCTTGGAGGCTCCCAACTAAACCACGAAGCTTCACCACAATGGAATATGGCTTCGAGGTGACCTCAACCGTCTAGGATACTCAAACACCCAAGAGTAACAAGATCCGCAAGGGATTGGTGGGGGAATCAACTTTTCTCCTAGTGGAAGTGTGGATCTAGGCCTTCTCAACCAATCCCTAAAGAATCAACAAGTTTGATTGGCTAGGGAGAGAGATCGGGCACTTTTGAGCTTGGGGCGCAACAATGGAGCTTAGAGAGGTAAGAGATAGGGTTCCTCAGCTAGAAGAACCCTTTATATAGTGGGGGGGAAAATCAGACCGTTTTCCCACTCTCTGCCCGAGCTCCAGCGGTACTACCGCTGCATGCAGCGGTACTACCGCTGGCACTCCAGCGGTACTACCGCTGAACAGGGGCGGTACTACCGCCGCCTGGCGGTACTACCGCTGGATGCAGCGGTACTACCGCTGACACCAGCGGTACTACCGCTGGCCCCTTGGTAGTGCAAAAGCACTACTACCGCCAAGAAAGTCTTCGCAAAAAGGTCCGTCCACGAACTACCGCTAGGTAGGTGGAACAAAGCACCTAGAGCGGTACTACCGCTGGCCAGGGGCGGTACTACCGCCAGCTAGCGGTACTACCGCTAGCAGTCCAGCGGTACTACCGCTAGAACAAGCGGTACTACCGCTGGGGACCATTTTGCAAAGAAGCGAGAAACAAAGTGGCGAGGGCCGCTCCAAAGATAAGGAAAGGGAGAATGAAGTGTGCGTGTGCAAAGATAGATTCCACCCAAACCTTTCCACTACGGATCCCCTCTTAATAGTACGGCTTTCCTATGACTCAAATAAAGAGAATCGTAGAGCGCGCCGTGCTTCCGTTCCATGAGAGAGGAGACGTATCGTCTTGTGCCGTTGACGTGTGTTATCTGAAACCTTAACACACACGGTTAGTCCTGTACGGTACTGTCATCAATCACCAAAATTACTTAGGCATAAACTATGCCCCAACACATGTGCTGAGAGGAAGTTGATACCACTCGGTACATCATAACCCCCTGAAGGGAAACGGTCGTACGTTTCCAGGTGCATTTATTAGCATTTAGGGCGTACGTTACCTGTAACGTACGCATTCAATCGCCATTACTCCACCCGTGTACCGGAACCGTTGTGGAGGGCAGCGCACTCTATATAAGCAACCCTCCCCCGCTGGTAGAGGGGTTAGCAACTCATTGTATTCCATATTCCACTCGACAACAAGCTCCCAGAGCACTGAGACGTAGGGATATTACCTCCACCGTAGAGGGGCCTGAACTCATACAACCTCACCGTAGCTGGGACTCTGCCCATCCTTTTCGTACCCTACACATCTACTATCAGGCTTATACCCACGATAGTTGGCGCCCACCGTGGGGCAGGCGTCTAAGCGACTTCCGGTGAGTTTGCGACTACTTCCTTTCTTCATGTCCTCCGATGGAGGTTCGAGCATGGGTCACCGGATCTTCTTCGGCGCTCTCTCCTTCATCGTCGACGATTCGGCATGGCTTCGGGATGCTCCTCTCGACGTCGAGGCGCTTCCCCGTCGTGGGGCTACGCACTTCCGTGCCGGCGCCCGCGGCATTCTTCTTCTCCAACAGTCGGCTCCGGTGTCGACCTGCACCGCCGTCACGCGCCGCAGCAAGCGGTCTCGCCGTCCGCGGCTCCAGCGTTGGGTGCAACATGCCCAGGCACGCCAGAACGCGTCTTCACAAGTGGCGGTTCTAGAGTCCGTTGTGGTTTCGCCGCGGTCCCAGCACTCGGACTCGGTTCCGACTGAGTTTCCTTCCGAGTATGCGGGTCGCGGGCCTGCAGGAGAAGTACACATGGCCAACTCCCATGAAGATCCCCGTCAAGCTGGCCGGAACGAGCACGAGACCGGCGAAACGTTTGGCGCGCGTCGTCCGCCTCGCCGTTCTGCCAGTCGACACACTCGGCGGAGCAACGTGGAGTTGTTCCGCACACCCCTCCTCAACTTGGCTGCAGCCGCCAAGATAGCTGATTCCCTCCAGCCGACTGATTCAGAGGCTGGTAAGGGAATCGAGAAGATCCGAGCCCTGTTCCACACGGCGCAGCAGCAGAATTCGGCAGTCTCCCAGTCGCATAACAGGATCCGTAATAGTTTCGTTCATGTGAATACGCATCGGTCAGCTCACAGCCCTCGTTCCCATCAGCGGCACAGAGGAGGCAGCCATTCCATAAATCACGAAGATCGCCGCCGTTCACGCACCCCTCCACGGGGTGGGCCCTACGGGCCCCGACTTCATGATGATCGGTGTTCAGTCGGTGACACTTACGACCCAAGACCTGACGCAAGAGGGCGTATCGCCCAGCGGAGGGTCGACTCGGGCTGAGCCCACCGCGATGGTCACGATATGGACCGTCCAAGTGGAAGCATGACCATCATGTCTGGTCTCGAGTGTTTTAGTCGAGCCATCCGCTCGGCTGACATCCCGCCCAACTTCCGATTGGCGACGGGAATCAACAAGTTTACAGGAGAGTCCAAGCCGGAAACATGGCTAGATGACTACCGAGTGGCGGTCCAGATCGGAGGAGGGGACGGCCATGTCGCCATGAAGCACCTCCCTCTGATGCTCGACGGCTCGGCGCGAGCATGGCTGAATCAGTTGGCCCCCTCAAGCATCTACAGTTGGGCAGATCTGGCCCGAGTGTTCATCAAGACCTTCAAAGGGACGTGCAAGTGCCCTGCAAGCCTCGTGGAGCTCCAGCATTGCGTCCAGAAGCAGAATGAGCCCCTGCGAGACTTCATCCATTCTGCGCCTTCAAGGCACGCGTGCGGTACAGAGATCTGTACCTGAAGTTCGGCCGAACAGGCGACATCCAAAGCGGCAAGATGATGGAAATAGCGACGCGCTATGCTAATGGCGAAGAAGAAGACCGCATCCAAAGCGGCAAGCACAAAACAGTCGCTGATGGAGATGGGAGCAACACTCGGAAGCAGAAGCAGAAAGCTCCGACTGCTCCGCAAGCGGAAGCTGCAGCCGTAACCAATTCCAAGTTCAAGGGCAAAGGGAAGGCTCAGTTCACCCCCAAGAAGAAGCAGTTCAATAACCCCATCCTGGACCAGCCATGTCCGGTTCATACGAAGATGGATGAAGAGGGCAACCCCATATATGCGAAGCATACCACTCGACAGTGTCGCCTCCTGATCCAGGGGTTCGGCGAAAGGCAACCGAGTGAAAAGGACGACGGACAGGATGAGGAGGACAAGAAGGATCCGTTCCCCCAAGTCCATGCAACTCTCATGATTTTTGCCGACGTTGAGAGCAAGAGTCGACTGAAGCTGGTGAACAGGGAGGTGAACATGGCCACCCCTGGCAGCCCCAAGTTCCTCAAATGGTCTCAGACTGCGATCACCTTTGACCAGTCGGATCATCCATCACATGTACCCACCCCAGGAAGACAAGCTCTGGTCGTCGACCCGGTGGTAGAAGGAGTCCGACTGCGCAAAGTCCTCATGGACGGTGGCAGCGGCTTGAACATCATGTACGCCGACACTCTCAAGGGGATGGGCATTCCGATGTCCAAACTCAGCGAGAGCAGCATGCAGTTCCATGGAGTCGTCCCTGGATGGAAGGCCATGTCACTCGGCCAGATCGCGTTGGACGTCGTTTTCGGCTCCGACAAGAACTTCCGCAAGGAAAGCTGACGTTCGAAGTGGTGGACTTTCAGAGTGCTTACCACGCAATTCTGGGCCGCCTGGCATACGCACGTTTCATGGCCCGTCCATGTTACGTATACCTGAAGCTGAAGATGCCAGGCCCGAAAGGCGTGATCACCATCACGGGCAATCGACAGCGAGCCGAAGAGTGCCTGCAGCAGGGATCAAGAATCGCCGACCAGCAGATGGCCGTCCTCGAACTCGACGAGTACAAGAAAACAGTCGACCCCGCCGACCTGATGCACTCAAAGAAGCCAGCTTCTGAATCCGCATTCCAGTCGGCGGAAGAGACGAAGAAGGTCACCATTCACCCGACGGACGACACTGCTGCCCCGACGAACATCTCCATCACCCTCGATCCTAAATAGGAAGCCGAGCTCACCCAATTCCTCCGTGAGAACTGGGACATCTTCGCATGGAAATCCTCTGACATGCCAGGTGTACCCATGGAATTGGCTGAGCACCGACTGCATGTGGACCCTGTTGCTCGGCCCGTCCGAGAGCGCTTGCGCCAGTCCGCCGCACACAAGAGGAAAGCAATCGGAGAGGAGGTGGCCAAGCTGCTGGCAGCCAACTTCATTCGCGAGGTTCACCACTCCGAGTGGCTCGCCAATGTTGTCATGGTGCCCAATAAGGACAAGTCGCTCCGAATGTGCATCGACTTCAAGCATCTCAATAAGGTCTGCCCGAAAGACCATTTTCCGCTCCCCCGCATAGATCAAATTGTCGATTCGACTGCGGGATGTGAGCGTCTGTCATTTCTTGATGCCTATTCGGGCTATCATCAGATCCGTCTGTATGGTCCTTCCGAGTGACTTACTTCACAACGCTCCACGAGTCGAACTCTTCTCCGAAGCTGAAGCAGAACAAGCAAGGCAAGACGGAGTGGACCTTCTAGAGGAGGAGCACAAGATGGCACTGACTCGCTCAACCATTTATCAACAAGATCTGCGGCGTTTTCACGCGCGACACGTCAGGAGTCGTACGTTCCAAGCAGGCGACCTGGTGCTCCCAGTGGATCAGCAAAGACCTCACAAATTGGCTCCTGCGTGGGAAGGACCCTTCATCATCTCAAAGATGCTGAACAATGGAGCATACAGACTCTACAACGTCGACAGGGAGATAGACCAGCCGCGAGCATGGAACGGAGACCTCCTGAAGCGTTTCTACACGTGACCGTCGACTGAAGCAATGTAAAGAACAAGTATTGGTGAAATACTATAAAGCAGATTGAGTTTTTTGCAGGTTCAAAGTTCTTCCACGGTCGCGGACTCCGGTCTCAAAAAAATAAAATTAGCTGCGATCCTTAATCACCTAAGTATTAACCCTCTCCGAGTGTGCACTTAACGTCATACTCGGGGACTTAGCTGCGATCCAGAATCGCCTAAGTATGAACTTTCTCCGGGTGTGCACTTCACGTCACACTCGGGGACTTAGCTGCGATCCAGAATCGCCTAAGTATGAACTTTCTCCAAGTGTGCACTTAACGTCACACTCGGGGACTTAGCTGCGATCCAGAATCGCCTAAGTATGAACTTTCTCCGAGTGTGCACTTAACGTCACACTCGGGGACTTAGCTGTGATCTAGAATCGCCTAAGTATGAACTTTCTCCGAGTGTGCACTTAACGTCACACTCGGGGACTTAGCTGCGATCCAGAATCGCCTAAGTATGAACTTTCTCCGAGTGTGCACTTAACGTCACACTCGGGGACTTAGCTGTGTTCACGAATCGCCTAAGTATGAACTTTCTCCGAGTGTGCACTTAACGTCACACCCGGGGACTTAGCTGCGATCCAGAATCGCCTAAGTATGAACTTTCTCCGAGTGTGCACTTAACGTCACACTCGGAGACTTAGCTGCGATCCAGAATTGCCTAAGTATGAACTTTTTCCGAGTGTGCACTTAACGTCACACTCGGGGACTTAGCTGCGATCACGAATTGCCTAAGTATTAACTTTCTTCGAGTCTGCACTTAACGCCACACCCGGGGACTTAGATGCGATGCAAAATCGCCTATGCACCCACATGCCTCCGACTGTATCCTATAGGTACACTCGGGTAAACAACTGACATCTACATGAGTTGCAGACCCTCATTGAGACTCATGTGGATGTCAAAACAACTGACAACTACATCAGTACCAACTCGCCTCGAGTGCGACCTGATAGTCGCACTCGACAACCTAGCGGCGATCCTGCCGATCCACTCGGTCACAATACAGATCCAATCGGAAATTCCACGGACCCTCAATGAGGATCATGCAGATGTCAAGACAACTGACATGTTCCGAATGTTTGCCTTTGGCTTCACCAAGAAACGCCAAACAAAAACTCGAGTCAAAATTGCAACAGAAGAGCAAAAGATTCGATTCAAAGTTCAACCAAAGATAGTGCCTCGGTGTGGATCAAGCTTACCCACACCGAAACAAGAATGTGACGGCCAACAACAGTGCCCAACGTTTCTTACAAAGCAACACTCGGCATACCGAGGATAATGTTTTCTTATGCGTCGTTTGGATCGGCGCCAGGACTGGAGGGCTCTACGAATGTGTCCAGATCAATACCGTCGGTGATGCGGGTAGCACTCTCAAGGAAAGTTTCCATGAAGTCTCCGAATCGAAGTTTCTTCGTGTTGGCCACCTTCAATGTCTTCAGCTTCTCCTCGTGCACCTCCTTGCAATGGACTCGGACCAGGGACAGAGCAACATCTGCACCACAACGTGCTGCTGATTTCTTCCACGACTGCACTCGGTTCGGAATCTCCTCCAGTCGAGCCATCAGGTTCTCCATCTCCTGCCGCGACTCATCTTCTGGCCAAAGCTCCTTGTCGATTCGGCCGACGACTTCTCTCAGTCGACCGATGAAAGGACCAACTTTGCCCACGCGGATGTGCGCTCGGAGCAGATTTCGGTTGGCATCCTCGTCGAGTGGAACGTTCTCGAGAATCGACCGCTCCACATCAGCTGCTTCAGCTTCAGCGTCAAAGCAAAAATCTGCGACAACAGGACAAAGAAACAATAAGCACCGAGTGTGACGCGCATAACACAAGCACTCGGAAAAAACAGGACTTACCAGCCAAACGCGTCATCATCTGTCGAGCCCAGTCGCTCACATATTTCTCCTGCGCTTTGCACCGTTTGTTCAGCATGTTCATTTGTCCCATCAGAGCAGTCCTTTGCTTCCCCATCTTCTCAACTTCCTCAGTCAGCACTTTGTTCGCTTCACGAGCCTCCTCCAACGACTTCTCTCGCTCCGCCAGAACCACCTTCATACCATCCATTGCAAGCATGCCGCATCCCGCTCACCAGCAAACTGAATCTTCTCCGCCCTCAGAGTCTCATATGCTGCCCCCATTTCACAAGTTTTCTGCCAGCCAGCACCAAGAGACAATCATATAATTCAACAATAAAAGTCTAAGTTCTTCAGACCCCTGCCGACGCAAGCAGTCGACAGCGGTCTCGGGGACTACACCCATTGGGTTCACTGAGAGTGACCCCACTGCCATGCAACTCAAACAGGCCCGCCCTATTAATATACATGTTACCACCCACGCCTACGAGGCTAATACTACCCGACCTGAGTACAAATTACTCCCGGGGACTCTTATAGTAAGTGCACTCCGAGTGCCACAACTCCTCACAGTCGGTCATATTATTTACAGACCTGACCAAAGCAAAGACAATATGTATAAAGACAACTACCGGTGCAAGCACTCGGCAGAAGTCTCGGGGACTACACCCACTGGGTTCACTCAGAGTGAACCCATTGCAAACAACAGATGCTATCCAAGAACACCTAGCGGGTTACAAGAGAAAAGTAAATACTTACTAGCCCACTTACTCGGATATCATCCCGCAGCTCCAAGCTCCGCTGGTACAAGGATGTGACGGAGTCGTAGGCCCTCTTGGCTTCTCAAGCCATCAGCTCCGCCTGCACCATGTCTCCCTTGGCCGCTCCCACTTGCTCCTCCGGGAGACGCTGGATGTTGAACTTGACATTCGACGAGCCTGGCATCGTCGGAAGTTCCTAAATCATCCCAAGGTCCGCTCCAGTCGGCTCTTCAACCACCAGCGCCGGTTCAGTCGGCGGCAACGCCTCAGTCGGCAGCACGTCGGCGGCGAGAGCAGCAACAGGAGGAGCAGCCTCAAGAACAGGCTCCGCAGCTTGTTCAGCTCTCCCCTGATCGCCCTTGTCCACGCAAATCGCCCCTGATAGACCGAATGGCGCGAGATCTCAGAAAAAGAAAGAGGCAAAACCTATGATAGAATTCGAGACGCGATAGTATAAAACACTTGGAGTCACTACAACGCACCTGGCTGGGACGAGACAACGTTGTCCGTGTCCATGGGGTCATCCTCCTGGCGCGCCGGAGAGGTGGCAGAAGTAGCGACTCCGTTGAGTGAAATCCATTCGACCAATAAATAGGAGTTCACTCGGATATCAGAAGAAATTAGAAGATCGATGCACTTACGTGGAGGTGACGGGGACAGCAACCCTCATCCACGGCAGAGCCTTCCGAGGTTTGGACCCACTCGGTTTGGCCGCGTTGGAAGACTGACCCGCAGGCTCAGCGGCAGCATCCCTGGCCCTTTTGGTGCTCCGAGCACTCGGGGCCACTGGGGCAGTGGGCGGAGCACTCGAAGATGCCGGAGGGACCGAGGGAACGGCAGGCTCATGTCGGCGCTTGGTCCGATGCTCTAATTGTGGAGGCGGCGAGTCCTGCTCTTCGTCTTCCTCCTCTTCCTCGCTAGTCCCTTCCTCCAATTCCCCGCTGTCGGAGACATACTCAGCGCTCTCCATGCTGCCTTCCTGGCTGCCTTCCTCCTCCTTCTCGGCCGGGTTCCCGTTCGAGACGGGAGAAAACCAGTTGGTCCACTTCTGCGTGAAATACAGTCGGTGACATCAAGCGACAAGCAGACAATAAGCGATAAAACCAAAACAGATACGTGCACTCGACACATGGTACTCACCTGATTTGGAGGAGGATTGTCCGCGGTGAAAGCCCTCACTCGCCGAGACCCTCTGGGGTTCTCGCAGGCACCTATGATCTGGAGCACCCATGACGCCACCTTCTCCTCGGTCACGCTCAAGACGTTAGTCCGAGTGGAGTCCTCGGTCCCCGAGTAGTGCCACATGGCGTGGTCGCGAGCCTGCAGTGGTTGTATGCGCCGACCAAGGAAAGTCTCCAGAAAATCCATGCCAGTGACTCCCCTCCTGACGACGTCTACGAGTGCGTCAACCAAGGGCTGGATGTCGAGCTTCTCCGCCTTCGTGAGCGCGAGCTGCTTAGGTGGAGCGGGACGATCAAGGCTAAAAGGGGGCAACCCTAAAGAGGCGTTCGGACAGGCAATGTCTTGGCAGTAGAACCACGCCGACTCCAGTTCCTGACCGACTCGCTCAGCTGAAGAGCAGGGTAACTACTCCGACTCTTTTTCTGGAAACCTAAGCCCCCGCAGAGCTGGAGAAGATGTGTCTTATCATCCGACTGGCTGAGTCGTTTGATGGTTTGCAATCTAGCAGAAAATATATGTTTGAACAACCCCCAATGGGGGGGGGGAAGCCGATGAAACACTCGCACATAACGATGAAAGCAGAGAGATGGGCAATAGCATTCGGAGGAAAGTGGTGAAGCTGTGCCCCGAAGTGGCTCATGACACCCTTAAAGAAAGGATGCGGGGGCAGGGAGAAACCTTGGTAGACATGGCTGAGCAGCAAGACGCGCTCCCCCTCCCGGGGTGCCGGCTCGACCTCGTTCTCAGCCGGCAGCCTCCAAGACTTGTGGACGATCATCCCGTCCTCCACCAGCTGCAGCAGATCCCCCTCCATCACCATAGAGGGGAGGAAGTCACCTTGAATCCACCCCGCTGGCAACGGCCACTGCCGCCACTGAGCAGGAGCCGCCGCCTTCCCCTTCTTCTTCCTCCCCTCCATCTTGCTAGTCTGACCCTTGGTCATGGCGGAAGTTGCGAATCCGTAGATGGGAAGGAGTGGAGAGGTTGGGTGTGCTGGAGGCGGCGAGGAGGACGAAGCAGAGGCAAGATTAGGTGCGCTGGAGACGGCGAGGAGGACGAAGCAAAGGCAAAAGATCCGGCAGGCGTAACGAAAAACCCTTGCCGCCGGGATTTAAGTAAGGTTCCGACTGGGTCGCTGGCAGGTGGCCCCGAAACCTTATCCCCCGACCGGCCGCGGCGATATCAGTGGAGGAGTTGAAGGCGCGAGGATCGAGGCGTCAGACGCTACTCGAGCATGTTGGCGTCATCCCCGCCGAGCGCGCGGAAACCGAAATTTGAGGATCCCGGAAAATCCGCTGCTGTCAGTTGACTGGTCGCGTCAAGAGATACCCTGGGAGCACTCGGTTTCCGATAGTTTGTTCCACGAAGATTACCACTCGGATCATTGGTCAGAAAAGATAAAATGGATCGAGGCAAGCAACGCCCAAGCCAAGTCCGTTCCAGTCGGATCCAAACTTCAAGCATCGCTTCGTCGTTCCAACCCCAATCCATTCGGGGACTAATGATGGGGTTATAGTCCTAGGGTAGGGTCATAGGCCTGCCCTGTAGGTCCTACCCAAGGACTACCCCTCGCAAAGGACAAGGCCCTTAGTCAGCTCCGACTGAATTAAGGAGCCCCCATCATCCAGTCGGTAACAGGTCCTCGATCATTCAGTCGGAGACTAGCATTCGGAGGATATCAAACTAACCGACTGGATACCACTCGGTACATCATAACCCCCTGGAGGGAAACGGTCGTACGTTTCCAGGTGCATTTATTAGCATTTAGGGCGTACGTTACCTGTAACGTACGCATTCAATCGCCATTACTCCACCCCTGTACCAGAACCGTTGTGGAGGGCAGCGCACTCTATATAAGCCACCCTCCCCTGCTGGTAGAGGGGTTAGCAACTCATTATATTCCATATTCCACTCAACAACAAGCTCCGAGAGCACTGAGACGTAGGGCTATTACCTCCACCGTAGAGGGGCCTGAACTCATACAACCTCGCCGTAGCTGGGACTCTGCCCATCCTTTTCGTATCCTACACATCTACTGTCAGGCTTATACCCACGACAGTTGCTGCAATCTGTCCTTGGCGGAGGCCCTATCAGTGGAAGCTGCAGCATGAGGATGCGACCCAAGTGGAGTGTCAGCTCCCTGGAACTCAACCTTGAGGAATGCCATGAATTCACGCCAGGTACCGGTCATCTTCTGAGTCCCAGTCATCCACACCATGGAGCGCTCGTCATCAGGAGAGAAGTGAACCGTGACATAGAACTGGGCAACAACATTGGGTTCAAAGTCTGTCTTGAAAGTGATGATGTCCTTGATGCCTAGTTTGTCAATCAGAGAAAGAGCATCACCAAAGTAGTCCATGTTCCGCTGAAGGTGAGCCAGCTCAATCCACTGAACGGGGACAAAGTTCTTCTTGAATTGCATGACAATATCACGGTAGATCCTGCAGTGATCCCTTGCCCAAACATTCTCAACATTCTTGATCACAGCTCGCTCTTGGAGGTAATGGTTTTGAGTGCGGAACCGCAGAAAGTCCTTAGGGGGCATTGCGCGGACATTGATGCCCTTGTCCATGTGAGCGGTCTTCTTGAAGGCCTGCTTTTTGGGTTGCAGACCGGAAGTGGCGGAGCCCTCTGGAGCCTATGGGTTGCGATAATGCTTTGACTGCGTGTCCCGTGAGGGGTTCGAGCGGCGAGCAGCACCTGTGACACAAAACACACACCGAAAAGGAGCAACAAAAAGAGTCAAGGAAATGAACTAGAAAAGGCAGAAAAGTAAACACTCATTGCCAAGCACATGAAAAGAATACGCAGAGAATCCTCCTAGCGGTAGTACCGCTACCCCTGGCGGTAGTACCGCTGGGGGTCCTAGTGGTAGTACCTCTACCCCTGGCGGTAGTACCGCTAGGGGTCCTAGCGGTAGTACCGCTACCCTGGCGGTAGTACCGCTGGGGTTTGATTTTCAGATCTGGCAGATAAAATAGACCCCATAGATATGGCTACACGAATTTTATGAGAGGCATGGGCTGTGTATGAACACTAAGAACTCCACCACAGCCCTACTCACATGAGGATCACAAGTACCACCTAAATAAGCACATGCCTAGGCAAGAGAGAGCAAGTTTAGGATCTAACCCAAACATAGTTCAAGTGCTTGATCTAAAACATGTAAATCCTAGGGCATGGCAAAATAAACAGCAAAGATTCATAGGACCTACACTCTCCTCAAATATCTCCTTCATGCCATCCAAGAACACGACACAATATCAAAGACATGGATCCAAACCACCAATGCTCCTAACCCTAGAACAAGAACATCAACCAAGAGAAGAAGGGGAGGAGCTTTACCGGGGTTCATGGCCCTTGGAGGAGGAAGGAGAAGTGGAGCAAACCCTCCAATCCAACAGAGAGAAGGAGCTCCACGAATAGAGATCAGAATAGGGGGATTTCAGGGTTGGGGAGGGAGGAGCCGCGAGGAAGAAGAAAGAGGGAGGCAAAAACGGGCTCCCCCTCCTTTATATAGCCCAAGGGGTACGGGCCAGCGGTAGTACCGCTGTGGTCTTGGCGGTACTACCGCTACCTGGCGGTAGTACCGCTGGATGCAGCGGTAGTACTGCTGGGGTCCTGGCGGTAGTACCGCTCCCCTTGAGATAGCCCTAAAAATTTCCTAGTTAGGTCGTGGTAGATTCGGATCCTGGCGGTAGTACCGCTATCCCTAGCGGTAGTACCGCTGGGGTCCTGGCGGTAGTACCGCTACCCCTGACGGTAGTACCGCTGGGGTCCTGGCGGTAGTACCGCTACCCCTGGCGGTAGTACCGCTGCAAATGTCACAACGGGACCTAGGATAAGAGAAGAACGTGGGAAAATGACAAGTAAGTGGAAAAGGAAGATAGCACCAGAAATATATACTGACTTGTCATTTTATATCCTTTCTTGTATATGAGAGAAAGGTGGGGGGCGGTGGCTGAGGCCACTTATGTTTGAGACAAAGGTATGACACCGTGAACAATTATCCTTGGGTTCATGACCAATGCTCGTCTTTGAAGCACAAGTGCCATTTGACAATGGCTAAAGTGAAAGACTAGATTGATTTACGCATAATGGGGGGAGGAAAAGTTCATTGAGAGAACAACACTCCCCCTATGTCCATGCCTACATCTAGACCAAGATAGAATGCATAGTGAGGGGAAACATGCCTAGTTTCAATCCACATTACTTGAATCAATGATATTTAGCTCATGCCTTAACTCCCGGAACCTTGCTTCATCTAGAGGCTTAGTGAAAATGTCTGCAAGTTGCTCTTCAGTGTGGATGAAGTGAACCTCAATATCACCTAGCTTGATATGTTCACGAATGAAGTGATGACGAATATCAATATGTTTGGTTTTGCTATGTTGCACTGGGTTGAGGGAAATCTTGATAGCTTTTTGATTGTCACATAGAAGAGGCACTTTGTCACAAGTGACACCATAATCCTTTAAAGTTTGCCTCATCCATAGCAATTGTGCACAACAACTTGCAGCTGCCACATACTCAGCTTCGGTGGATGATAAAGAGACGCAATTCTGTTTCTTTGACGACCAACTTACCAATGAGTGACCAAGAAATTAGCATCCTCCAGAAGTTGACTTCCTCTCCACACAATCTCCTTCCCAATCTGAGTCAGAATAGCCAACTAGATTCAAGTTTGCTCCTTTGGGATACCAAAGGGCAAAGTTTGGGGTATGATCCAAATATCGAAAGATTCGCTTAACAGCCATGTAATGACTTTCTTTTGGTGCGGATTGAAACCGTGCACATATCCCTACACTCAACATAATATCCGGTCTAGATGCACAAAGGTAAAGGAGGGATCCAATCATGGAGCGATATACCTTTTGATCCATTGCTTTACCATTGGGATCACTATCAAGCTTGCATCTTGTTGGCATGGGGAACTTGACCGGTTTGACATCTTCGAGCTCGAACCGTTTGAGCATGTCTTGAGTGTACTTGGCTTGTTTGATGAATGTCCCTTCTAGACCTTGTTTAATCTCGAACCCGAGGAAGAACTTCAACTCTCCCATCATGGACATCTCAAACTTCTGAGTCATTAGTGCAGCAAATTCTTCATTGAAGGAAATGTTAGGAGAGCCAAAGATAATATCATCAACATATAGTTGGCATATGAACAAATCCCCTTTAACCCTCTTAGTAAAAAGAGTGGGATCTATCTTCCCAATTTCAAACCCACGATCTTGTAACAACTCAGTAAGATACTCATACCACGCACGTGGGGCTTGTTTAACGCCATAGAGTGCCTTATTAAGTTTGTACACGTGATTGGGGAGCTTGGGATGTTCAAATCCCGGGGGTTGTTCGACATAGACCAACTCATTTAAAGGACCATTAAGAAAGGCACTTTTCACATCCATTTGTTGTAATTTGAAGTTATGATGAGAAGCAAATGCAAGCAACATGCGAATAGATTCTAGATGAGCAACAGGGGCAAAGGTTTCACCGTAGTCGATACCCTCGACTTGGGAGTAGCCTTGAGCCACCAATCTTGCCTTGTTTCGAATCACAATCCCATTGGCATCTTGCTTGTTCTTGAATATCCATTTGGTCCCGATGACATTATGTTCCTCCGTTGGCCTAGGGACTAAATCCCAGACTTGGTTGCGCTCGAAGTTGTTAAGTTCTTCATGCATGGCCATAAGCCAATCCTCATCATCGAGCGCTTCCTGTACCTGTTGAGGTTCACAATACGAAACAAACGCGTGATGCTAACAATAATTCCAAATCTGTTGACGGGTGGATACTCCCCTTTTCAAACTGCCAAGTACATTCTTCATAAGATGTGACTTGACTCTCAGCTTGTTCGCAATCTTGGCTGCTCGACGCTCCAAGAGTTCTTCATTAGATAACGGGGGAGCATCGACTTCTTTACTTTGCTTGCCCTTGCATCTTGAGCCGGCTGTTGGTGCTGCAGAAGGGAATTGTGAGACAGTATCCTGATCATCTTGTCCTTCGACTTGAGCAGGTTCACTAGTTTGTTCTTGTATTTGTGGTTGCTCTTGATCTTGATCTTGTGCTTCTACACGGTCTGGATCTTGTGGTTGCACTTGATCTTGATCATGAGCAGGTTCGGAGTCTTGGGAGAGTGCTTGAATATTATGAGACACAACATCATTGTTGGGCAATTTATCTTGACCTTGAGCTTGTTCATTTTGTTGAGAGTCTTCTCTCTGTTCATCGGAAGCGTGTGGGGCTTGTGGAGGTGATGGCTCCACTTGAGTAGAGCATTGTCCTTCTCCTTCGGCCACAAGGGGTTCCTCAATGGGGAGTATTTGACCAATCCCCAATCTTCTTATGGCTTGGGGAGGAATTTCATCACCTACATCACAAAGACCACTTTGCTCCACTTGGGAGCCATTATTTTCATCACACTCCACGTTACACGTCTCCTCAATGAGTCCGGTGGACTTGTTGAGGACACAGTAAGCATGAGAGTTTGTAGCATAACCAACAAAGATGCCCTCATGTGCTCTAGAATCAAATTTAGCTAACCGTGCACCTTCCTTAAGAATGAAACACTTACAACCGAATAACCGGAAGTACTTGAGATTGGATTTGTTTCCAGTTTGAATCTCATACGGAGTCTTGTTCAAGCCTTTGCGAATATAGAGCCGATTGGATGCATGACATACTGTGTTTATGGCCTCTGCACAGAAGTTATATGGAGATTTGAATTCTGCCATCATTGTCCTTGCAGCGTCTATCAAGTTCCGATTCTTCCTTTCTGCCACGCCGTTTTGTTGAGGGGTATATGGTGGAGAATATTGGTGTTTTATTCCCTCATCACCTAGAAACTCATCCAAGGTGTTGTTCTTGAACTCGGTGCCGTTGTCACTTCTAATCATCAAGATCTTTTCTTCATGTTGACGTTGCGCTTCATTAGCAAAGTTGATGACAGTTTGTTGAATTTCACTCTTCTTTTTAAAGAAATGTACCCAGGTATATCTTGAGTAGTCTTCAACAATCACCAAGCAATACTTTCTGCCTCCAAGACTATCAAATGATGGAGGACCAAACAGATCCATATGGAGAAGCTCCAATGGCCTCTTAGTGTAGATAAGCGTCATTGGACGATGAGCAGTTTCATGAATCTTTCCTTCAATGCAGGCACTGCAAACACGATCTTTAGCAAAACTCACATTTGTTAGTCCACGAATATGGTCCTCTGTCAGAAGGCTTTGCAAACATCTCATATTGACATGAGCTAAACGGTGATGCGGAAGCCAGCCCACATCAACTTTAGCCATTAAACATGTCGCGGTCTTAGTGGGTCGCTTTGAGAAGTTCACCACATAAAGACCATTTTTGACATATCCAACATAGGCTACTTTAAGAGTCTTGCTCCTCAGGAGGACCACAATATCAAGATTAAAGAATATGGAAAAACCCATAATTGCAAGTTGACGAACCGAAAGTAAATTGTAGGCAAGTGACTCAACAAGCATGACCTTCTAAATAGATAAATCTTGAGAGACGACCACCTTACCTAATCCCAATACCTTTGACGAGGAGGCATCGGCGAATTGGACATGGGTGGGCATAGATGGAGAAGGATGCACATCCACCACTAAGTCCTTGCTTCCGGTCATATGATTTTTGCTCCACTATCGAGCAACCATGACACCCCACCGGAAGCAAACTCCTGCAATAGATCAAGGCTTGGTCTTAGGTACCCATTTTTTAATGGGTCCTTTCATGTTAGAGACAAGGGTCTTAGGAACCTAGATAGCCCATTCAATATACTCATCGTAGGAACCAACAAATCTGGCATAAACATGCCCATCACTAGCACGACATAAGACATAAGAAGAATTAAGTTTGTCGGCTGTGTTAGTAGGAATGGTTTAGCCCTTCTTGAGGTTTCCATAGTCCACCTTGTTCCTGTTCACCTTTTGAGTCCCCTCACCCTCTTTGACAAAGATGTCCATGAGGGTAGGAGATCGTTTGTTCCTGTTCCTCCTTTTACCTTTTGACTTGGAGTTAAGTCCAAGTCCCTCCTTTCCTACAACACCTTTTTGAGTGCTCAAGAGGTCGTTCAGGCTCTTGTCACCTTGTATGCATGCCACAAGGCCCTTCTCAAGTTTCTCCTTTAACTTGGCATTTTCCTCCACAAGATGTACATGCTCACAGCAGGGATTAGTTGCACAAGCATTATCAATTAACACAAAGGGAGGACAAGTAGAGATCTCGTTGGTAAGCTTTGCTTGGAGTTGATCATGAGACTCTTTCAGAGAGAAATGAGCACCTTTCAAGACCTTGTGGGCCTTGTCAAGTGTGTCAAACTCCTCCTTGAGTCTGTCATGGCCAACCCCAAGAGCATACTTTTCAGACTTAAGCATACGAGTAAGAACAACATCATGATCAAGTTTCTTTTGCATTTTAGCGCAGTCATCGTTGTATGACTCCTCAAGAGCCAAACGAAGAGTGCTCTCCTTTTCTAGAGAAAGAGATAATTCAGTAATTTCATCGACATAGTCATGACTGTGTCCCTGAAGCTCGGAGATGGTCTCCTCATGAGACTCAATGAGGTCAGTGGCCTCACCCAGTTGTTCCAAGAGAGCGACAAAGTGCTTCTTGGATTCTCCCTTAATAGTGCACAGAAACTTGTCAAGATCATGCTCATTAAGTTCCACAACATCACTATCATCAACACAGTTTAACAATGAAGGAGCAGTAGCGATTTTGGTCTTAATGATGGGAGTTACCTGATTGATACCTTTTGCCATGAGGCAGTTGGTGATGTGGTTCTCGTTGGGGGCGTTGAAGAGAGACACCTGCTCGGGAGAGGTAGTGGCAATAGCAACAGTTGTCGTTGCCACTGTATCATCATCATCATCATCATCGGAAGGGTACTCTTCAAGGGCCACCATCCCTTTTGGGTGAGGTTTCTTCACAAAGTTGTTCTTGATTGGAAATGATTTGGTTTTGTCTTTGCGAATGAGCTTGCCCCCGTTGTCTTCCCTTTTCTCATAGGGACATTCGGCCACGAAGTGACTCACGTTACCACGGTTATAACATGTCCTTACTCGTTGTTTGGGTTTGAATCCACTCGTGTTGTTCTTGGTTAAGGTGGGTCTTGAGTTCCTCTTGTTGCCCCAGAATTGCCTTGATGCAAGAGCCATGTGCTCAAGATAGGCATACTTTGTGTCTTCAGGGCAGCCCTCCTCTTCCTCATCCTCTTCTTCTTCTTCAAGCATTGCTTTTGCTTTCAACGCAAGGTTGGGTGAAGTTGTCTTTGATCGAACACGAGCAAGTGCATTGTCGGCTGTTTCGTTCATGATTGACATTGCAATGAATTCATCCAACACCTCACTGAAAGACAAGGAGTGGAAGTCTGGCCGCTGACGAATGACAGATGACATGGCTTTGTTGAAAGGCATGATGGCTTTAAGAAACTTTCGCTTGACCCATGTATCATCCACATCCTTGCTCCCATGATCCTTGAGTGCCACAACAATAGCAGTCACCCTCCGATAGATATCACGAGGGTCCTCGTCTTCCTTCATCACAAACTCATCGGCCTTATCAAGTATCACTTCATAGTTGGATCGTTGAATGCTTGAGCTTCCCTTATACAACACCATAATATGCTCCCAACAATCCTTGGCCAAAGTGAAGGGACGCAAGTGAGGAAGATCTTCAGGTGGCACTGCAGACTGGAGAACAAACAAAGCGGAGTGATTGTATTGATTGTCTGCATCTTCTCTTGGAGTGAGGTTGCTTGGATCATGGGGATAATATCCTTGCTTGATGATTCTCCACAAGTTTGTTGAGCTGTGATTCAAATGAGACTTAATAGAAAATACTCAGTTAGCAAAGTCACCTTTTACAAGCTTAGGAGGAGGACCAATAGGATAAAGACGTGGTGCGGGAACGGATCCTCCATAGACCATGGGGGGTGGAACTGAGGCATATGTTCCAGTCCCATCCTTTTCGTGAGATGAGGAAGGTCGCATACCTTTAGCCGCTTCCTTAGAGGAGTTGGCCTCCGAATCGGTGACAGTGGGTTTAACCACTATAGCCGGTTCGGGTGAACTTTTAAATCCCTCAATTAACTCTTTAAGCATGGTCTTGACTTCGTTCGTCAAGGACATCTTGAGGGCGGCCATAGCCGTATTCAAGTCGTCCCTTGTGACCGAAGTCAAGTCCATGGCCTTGGGTTGCCCATGGTTAATTGCCTCTTCGTCTTCCATACTCTTCGGGTGGTTAAACCCTTAATAAAGAGACGTTGCTCTGATACCAATTGAAAGGATCGATATGGTTGACTAGAGGGGGGGGGGTGAATAGACAACGACCACTTTTTAATTAAACTTAGCAAGTTAGGGTAAACAACATATGGGTTCACAAATATTACGACAACGAGGTGAACCCTAATGAAGCTAACAATGAGAGCTACCAAGACAAGTAAGATATAGAAAACAACATAAGCATACACAAAGTAAAGGTTAGAGATAACCACAAGTGGAACCAATGGAGACGAGGATGTGTTACCGAAGTTCCTTCCCTTTGACAGGAAGTACGTCTCCGTTGGAGCGGTGTGGAGGCACAATGCTCCCCAAGAAGCCACTGAGGCCACCGTATTCTCCTCACGCCCTCGCATGATGCAAGGTACCATGATTCCACTATAGGTGCCCTTGAAGGCGGCGACCGAACCTTTACAAACAAGGTTGGGGCAAACTCCACACAAAGCTTGGAGGCTCCCAACAAGACCACGAAGCTTCACCACAATGGAATATGGCTTCGAGGTGACCTCAACTGTCTAGGATGCTCAAACATCCAAGAGTAACAAGATCCGCAAGGGATTGGTGGGGGAATCAACTTTTCTCTTGGTGGAAGTGTGGATCTAGGCCTTCTCAACCAATCCCTAAAGAATCAACAAGTTTAATTGGCTAGGGAGAGAGATCGGGCACTTCTAAGCTTAGGGAGCAACAATGGAGCTTAGGAGGAGAAGAGGTGAGGTTCCACAGCTAGAAGAATCCTTTATATAGTGGGGGGGGGGAATCCAACCGTTTTCCCACTCACACCCCGTGTCTAGCAGTACTACCGCTGGGTGCAGCGGTACTACTACTGGCACTCCAGCGACACTACCGCTGGCTGCAACGGTACTACCGCTGGGCCCCTAGTAGTGCAAGCACTACCACCGCCAAAAAAGTCTTCGCAAAAAGGTCCGTCCACGCACAACCGCTAGGCAGGCGGTACAAAGCTCCTGGAGCGGTACTATCGCTGACTAGGGGCGGTACTACCGCGAGCTAGCGGTACTACCGCTGGCTGCAGGGGTACTACCGTTAGCACTCTAGCGGTACTACCGCTAGGGCTAGCGGTACTACCGCTAGGCCCAGCGGTACTATCGTTGGGGGTCCATTTGCAAAGATGAACGAAACACAAAGGCGGGAGCCACTCCAAAGTTGCCGGGAAGGGGAAAATATGTGAAGTGTGCACGTGCAAAGATTGATTCCACCCAAACCTTTCCACTAAGGTTGCCCTCTTAATAGTACGGCTTTCCTATGACTCAAATAAAGAGAATCGTAGAGAACGCCGTGCTTCTGTTCCACGAACGAGGAGTCGAGTCGTCTTGTGCCGTTGACGTGTGTTATCTGAAATCTTAACACACACGGTTAGTCCTTTGCGGTACTGTCATCAATCACCAAAATTACTTAGGCATAAACTATGCCCCAACAGGGAGGAACAAGGACGAGATTGCTTTTGCATAGAAGCTAGAAAAATCGTTTGTCACCGGTTCTATCAAGCACTTGAAGCCTACCTGTGACACTATGTGCCACATCTTTAGGTAAACACACAATCCTAAGGCCGGGGACTCTCGCAATCTGAGGAGTTCGATGTTGGACATATTTATCCATATTCATGACAATAAGAAAGTGGATGCTTTGAACTTCTTGTTCTATGAGATGAGATAGTGTATTTGGGAGAACAAGTCATGTATCTATTTTCCAATCATTCACGCGTTGATTGATTCTTCTCGCCCTGCAAACAACATTGCTAAGTATCACACCTCCATTCGAAAATGTGTTGCCAAGTGGCTTCCGATAGCTCCTCCTCCTTATGTGCCCTCCAAGAAGGGGCGCAACCAGGGGCCGGAGGAGCGTGCCACCTACACTAAGGGATGTGCCTCCACTTCACGGATTCTGAGTGGCAAAGGGATGAAGGTTTCCACTTAGGCCAGTTTCAACAGAGAGGAGAATAAGTCACTCTTGAAGGTCGTGAGCAACATGGTCAAGATGTGTGAGTCTATTCAGCCTTGTCGAATCAAGGAGACAAACTAGGGCAAGCTTGAGAGGCGACAGAAGAAGGCCATGCATGCTATGGATCGGGAGCAGATAGATCTTGGTTTGGAGGAGAATCACAGTGTGGCCAACGCTTGTTTGTTCCCTATGGCAGAATGGTATTTTGATGATGATGCTACGAGTGTGCCTCCTCTTGCCTAGTTTCTAGTTAGCATCACCTTTCCCTTTTTGTTGTCCGAATGACAAAGGGGTAAAAGTGTTCTATTACGAGCTTCTCCAGTTGAGTTGAGATCTCAAAGCCTCGTTTTTATTTGGTGTGTTCTATTTGGCTTGAGATACTCTTATTTGCTTTTGTTGTGTGGTTGAGAGCTATCTTCTTAGTGTGTGAGGCTTTATTTGCATTATGGAATCGTGCATATCTTATTCTTTCGATCATGTGGCATATGTTTAAATTATTATATGTTATTATCTCAATCTACATACTCACCACACTCCTTGCATGTGATCTAGGCACCGTATAGATTTTTGTTGTTTGATCACATCACAAATTATTGATCAAGGGGGAGCCTCGTATGTTTGTGCTTGATGCATAATGAAGCATGTTCTATACGTCCTTGCATACATATAGGGGAGCTCTCTTGATAAGTTGTTATTGCAGGGCTAGTATTTTTTGATATATCTTTTATGCCATGTCCTAACCATTTTGTCATCAATGCACCAAAAGTACATATGGCAGTGAATTGCATTTTGGTGTGATGGCAATATGGTTAGTGGAACTAATATCCGTTTGTATAGTTTATATCAAGATATTGGTTTCACGAAAGATAATATTGGAGTTGTGTGACCCCCCTAATTCAAAAAGAATAAAGGCATGGTTTACCATCGACTAAAAGATTTTCTTTTTGTTCCATTTGAGTCGTAGGAAAAACATCATGATCAAGAAGGGTTATCTTGGATAAGTGTCATGTGTAAACACTTGAAAATATATACACCATCCCTCCTACACCTATGATACTTGTGATTTGTGTTGGGTTTTCTGTGAAGGGGAACAGGTTACTACACACAATGTGGGTAAGTATTTCCCCGAGTTATGAAACCAAGGTTTATCGAACCAATAGGAATATCAGCCACAACCGTCTTCAGCGGCTGCACACAAAAGAAGAAACAACTTGCACCCAACGCGGGCAAGAGGGTTGTCAATCCTCTTTTCTTGTCATTTGCAAGCAAGTGAGGTGTGTAGATAATTGGAGATAGCAAGATAAAATAAAAACAAGTAAATGGCCGCAAGGTTAGTGAAGGTTTTATCAATATGTTGTGAATAGACCCAGGGGCCATGGATTTCCCTAATGGCATCTCTCATGAAAAATAGCATACGGTGGGTAAACAATTTACTGTTGGGCAACTGACAGAAAAGCGGATAGTTATGTGATATTCATGACGATAATCATGTGTATGTAGGCGTCACGTCCATAAACAAATAGGCGAATTCCTACCTGCACCTATTACTATTAGTCCACTCATTGACCGCTAACGAGCATGCATTCAGAGTATTAAGTAAAACAGAGTAATGCATGCAGAACAATGACAAGATTTAGACAAAGTAAACTCGATCAATATGGATAAACTTCATCGTTTTATCATTAGTAGCAGCAACACAAAGACACATCTTGTCCCCTTCTGTCAGTGGGATATATAAATTCGCCAGGTTAAACCTACTACAAAACACCTCTCTTAACGAAAAAATACTGATCTTGTTGGCAAAATCATTTCAATATATCAAAGAGAATTACAAAGCTATCATAATCATGCACATAATAATCATATAAGTATTCACAGGAGACTCAAATATTTATCATGAATAATCCGAACCTAAACCAACAATTCATCGGATCCTAACAAATGCAAAGCACAAAAGGAATTACATCATATGGATCAAAGCGAAGATGTCATGATCATTGTATTGAAGATCAAAGAGAGAGAGAGAGAGATTGCCTTCTAGGTACTGGCTATGGACCCGTAGGTCTGTGGTGAACTACTCACACATCATCGTGAGGGCAGAAGGTTGATGAAAAGGCCCTCTGTGGTTGATCCCAACTCCGGCAAGGTGTGGGAACGGAGCTCCACATGGCCTCCGGGCGGAACAAAGACTTGCGGTGGCGTAAAATATGTTTCGGGACTCCTTCTCTTATTTTTAGGGTAGATGAGAATTTATAAGCCAAAGAACGAAGTCGGGAGGGCCACCAGGCACGCACAAGCCATTGGGGGGCGCCCCCTAGGTCGTGCCCTGTTGGCTTGTGGGCCTCTCATGAGGTCTCCAGCCTTATTCCGATGCTCGTTGGTCTTCTTTTGGTCCAAAACGATCACAAAAACGTTTCAGGGAAATTGCACCTTATTTCGCATGGAAAACTTGAAAAGTGAAAAATACGCAGAAAACAGCAAGTGGCCCTCGGGACTGGGTCAATAGGTTAGTGCTCAAAAATAATATTAATTGGTAAATAAATACCCCAAAAGTATTGTAGAATGATAATATATCAGCATGGAACAATAAATAATTATAGATACGTTGGATACATATCAAGCATCCCCAAGTTTAATTCCTCCTCGTCCTAGAGTAGGTAAATGATAAAAATAGAATTTTTGATATCACATGTTATCGATGATGTAACCTTATGCATGTATGCTCATTAAGAAACAATGAAGTAACCAATATTAACACAACAATACTTATAGGTATAAGCAGCAAATCATTAATCTTTCGAAGTATATGATCCTCAAAGATTGGTTTACCCCTATCCATCTTTATTTTATTAGCAAGGCATGGCTCCATCTTCACCACATTAATACAAATGTCAAGCACCATGGGGTCCAAGTCGGGCAATTGGATTGTACCTTTTCAATATGCATCAACTTTTATTCTTCACACAACACATGAGCGTGAACCATTGTTCGTAGCATAAAGGTGGAATAGAATATGGTGGAAGGTTTCAAAGGGGTAAAAGTGGAAAAGATAGTCTCACATCAACTAGTGAAAACACATATGATGCCTTGGTGGTTTTGATAATTCATGAAAACATACATTGTCTCTTGTAATAACACTTTTACCTAGTATATTGCAGGTAGAGTATACAAAGAGCATTGGTTAAGGATTGTGTGGAGAAGCCCCAAGGAAGTAAAGGAATAGGATGGCCATGCTTCAAGATACAAGACTCTCCATTTTATATTTGTGAGAAATCACACTTGAGTCCATAGGAAATCCAATACTATTAAAAGTGGGTAAGGTATCTATGATGAATTGGTTGCTCAAGTGCTGAGAGATGGCCACAAAAAATACTAAGCCATTCTCCCACAAAATTCCGTGTCAAAATCCTAAACATCAAAATCAGTGCCACCAAGTTTTTCCATTCGTCCCTACTAATTTATCCGGATACAAAACCTTTGCCAAACCCTAGAATCTCGGTACCACCAACATTCCATTTAGTGCCACTAAAATCAGTGACCAAATTTTTGGTTAGCCATTTTCAAGAATCAGTACCACCGAGTTTGAGAATTTGTCTCACCAACATTTGGACCAACTTTCTGGTTAGCAATTTTTAAGAATCGGTACCACCGAATTTGAGAATTGGTCTCACCGAGTTTTGGACCAACTCTTTGGTTAGCCATTTTCAACAATTGATACCACCGAGTTTTGGGAATCCGTCTTACCGAAATTTGGAAACTGCATAGGACACCGATATCAGTACCATCGAGATTTCTATATCGGTATCACCGAGAATTCAAAAGTTGCCATATTTTTTTTAAAACGGTGCCACCAAGATTCACTTCGCTTTTGTTGAGTTGGGCAATAATGTTGTAACGGTTGGATTTTTGGAGATGCCTATATATCCCCCTCCATCACCTCTCATTTGCAAAGGAAGCACTCAGAATACACATACACTTGCTAGATCCATATTTCACAGGGAGAACCACCTACTCATGTGTTGAGATCAAGATATTCCAATGCATCCATTTGTAACTTGATCTCCAGCCTCCCCAAGTTGCATTCCACCCAATGAATCTCTTCTACCCTAGCCAAATCTGTGAGAGAGTGATTGAGTGTTGAGGAGACTATCTGTTGAAGCACAACAGCAAGGAGTCCATCGTTCTACCATATTTATTACCTTTTGGAGGTTCGTGCCTCCTAGATTGGTTAAGTGTTGCTTGGGACCCTCCTACTTCGTGTTGTGGAGTTGAACCAAGAAGTTTGTACAAGCAAGAGATCGCCTACTTCATGAAGATCCGCCCCGAGTGAGCCTAGTCCTTCGTGGACGTAAGCACTAGTGGAGAAATGCTTAGCCACAACTTATGTTAGTGGCGTGCCATTTCTGGCCAACACCAGCACTAATATTTTCAATTAACGCTCACGTCGAACAAATTCATGAATTATGGGTTAGAGATCTCGGTGGCCGTGCCTCGGGCTAGGTTGCGCACCGGATCAACCACTCGCCCAGAAATATTGCAGGGGCGAGATAGCTACTCTGGATTATCGGGTAAGTTCGAATTATCAGTGACCGTGACGTATACCGTCCTTAACTCTGGTAGCTGGTGCGGGGAGCCCTTAACTGGACACTCGACAATGTTCATCAGATGTGTGATGGGCGGGACATGAATTTCCCTATCGTCGGGTCTCAGCCCGATCTGATTGTAGATCATAGCTTTATTGTTCATCATGCCCATGGCTTGGATCTGGTCAAGTAGTTCGTGTAGTACCGGGGTTTCGACAGAGTTCGTGCCGATTGTGAGTTCGAGGTTAGCCCGTGTGACTGTTGCCGCGGCGGCACGCAAGGTCGCCTCTGGGGTGTATACGGCTGAGACGAGTTTGGGCGTGTTGAACACGTCAGGCTGTACGGCTGGGCTAGGGCTGAAAGTCGTCCGAGTGGAGAGATCCACGGTTTCCGAAGCCGAAGCATCGGGACCCGCGGGTTCCTCAAAAGAAGCTAAAAGTCTTGTTTACACAAGGTCCTCCTCGGGGTTAGTGATGAAGTCTAGGCTACCGAACCTGACTTCCTGACCGGGGGTAAAATTCCCAACCTGGCCAAGGTGGCCGGCCAAACTGGCGTGCACAATGATGCTTCCAAATACAAAAATCTGTGTGGGGACGAAAACATCCTTTTTGAGGATTTCCTTGCTGATGACTAAGTGTGTCGTCGATCTTTCTGGAGATCCACTCAGCAGAACTCTTAATGAAAGCACCAATCAGCGTCAAAACCGGCAGATCTCGGGTAGGGGGTCTAGAATCGTGGACCTTGGATCGATGTATTACAAGAAGAAAGGGCAGATTGCATTTACGGAGGTTCGGGCCCTCTTGAGGAGGTAAAACCCTACGTCCTTCTTGATTATATTGATGTGGATGATGATTACAAAGTTGATCCACCTCGAAATCTTCTGAGCTAAATTGTAGATGAGTAAACTTGCCTACATGGATGAGGAACCCTCGTTTATATAGCCACGAGGGGATCTAGGGTTACATACCACCGACCTCCAGCTGAGGGCGGATGGACCGACCTAGCTTACCCTACTTGGACATCACGCCAGTCTTCAGTGCTTTCCTCCTTGAATACGAGATGACCACACAGTCCGGCCTCCAATTAGTACAACCCAATAGGTTAGCCTCTACGAAGCATGTGACTACTAGAGGACCCCTTGATTCCGGACTCCCTTAATAGCTATTGTCTTAGTGTTGGCACTGCACATTAGGTGTGGCATAGTGCATTCAGGCCCGTTAGGCCCACACGAGCACCGTTGGCTCTCAGCACAGTAAGAAACCTTTGTCGATCGTGGTCACTCTCTCGACCCCAACTCTACGAGTCGTCTCTCCTATCGATCTCCGTCGCCGCCCTGCCCGACACCTGACGCCGCCCATCACCGCCCCGCCCGTCGCCTGACACTACCGCCCGCCGCTGCCCGCAGACCCTCGTCACCGCCGAGCACCTCCGCATCTCCTTGGGACTAGTATATATATTCCTATCTCCACTTCTTGTTTATGCTAGAATGCTACTGCCTCCATTCTTTTTTAGAGATTTCGTTATACATCTGGATGTATATAGACAAAATTTAGAGTTTAGATTCATTCATTTTGCTTCGTTTGTACTCCTTGTGTAAACTAGTATGTACAGTCCAAAGTTGAATATTTAATAAGACAAATATATAGGAACGGGTGAAGTATATTGCTAGAAACTAATTCGCCATGATAGAAAAAACTGGATGAATTCGCGATGATAGATATATACTTTTATACTACTGTTGTTTACTTCATCAGTACTACTAGATTTCTGGAAACTAATTCGCCATGGTTCGTAATGATTCGTACTTATACATAATTTGAAACATCACACGTGGACAATTTATCAAGCAACAAAGAATCAGTGGGAGATGTGGTGCAGTGGAACGAGTGGCTCTTAGTGTCATCAGAGTGGAGCATAAAAAATCTAAAAAAAGACAATGTCGTAGTGAAGAAAAATTGATAGTCTGCTCAGAGACGGTGCTAATGCCCTTACTAAGTCAAACAAACTGAGGGGGTGAGGGATCAGTTGAGGGAGGAGAGGGACAAATTAAAGCTGAATAAAAAACAAATCAGGACAGAGAGGATTGATCTACACACAACCGTTGCTCATTTCAAAATAGATGGAGAGAGCACCTGGAAGAAGATGCGCCAGATTCGGATAATCCTTGCTGATGAAGAGTAGTTAGTTGATCAGTACTAGTTAAGTCTCAAACTATATATTTATTATGAGTATGCTTATGAGTATGTATGTTCAAATGACCGGTGCTAAGTTTTACACTATGAAGTTTATGAGTATGTTTAAATTATCACTACCTTTTGTGAAGTTTAACATCTTAGTTTTTGAGGTCGTATTTTTTATTATCAAAAAAGCATATTGCTGGTGTTGGACAAGTGGACACGCCATAAACATGTAATATGCTACTGACCTGGGACCCAAAGCCACAACCATTTTTTAATTGTGGCGCCATATTGGTGGCGTCGGTTACCTACTCTAGCAAGGCCATTTTTGCCACGCCATAGCTAGGCTTTTCTGCACTAGTGAAGCCATGGTGGAATATACAAGGCCGCTTCTTCATGGACCCCTTGTGGGAGCATCCCTCCGTGGACACTTGTAGCCGTTACCCTTCGTGGGTTGGAATATCCAATAACATGGACGTACGATAGCACCACCTATCGGAACCACGCCAAAAATCATCGTGTCCATCTTTGCATTTGATCTTCCTAAACTCTACTCCTTACTTACATGTGCAATGTCTTTACTTTCTGCTGCCATATATGCTGTCTAGCATGTGAAGGGTGCACTAGACTTGTTAGAATTGCTAAAATCTGCTAACAATTAAAATTGGGAAAATGCTAGGTTTATGCTTTGTAAGTAGTCTATTCACCCCTTCTAGTGATCCCACAACTAGGTGTACCAACAAGCTATGGAGATGCCCGTCGATAGATATCGATGCAAGGAGTAGGGATTGATACGTCTCCAACGTATCTACTTTTCCAAACTCTTTTGCCCTTGTTTTGGACTTTAATTTGCATGATTTGAATGGAACTAAGACGGACTGGCGCTTTTTTTAGCAGAATTTCCTTGGTGTTATTTTTGTGCAGAACTAAAATTTCCCGGATTGGCTTGAAAATTTACGGAGAATATTTCTGGATTTAATAAAAAATACCGGCAAAATAATCTACCAGAGAGTGGCCACCCCCAAGCCACAAGCCTGCATGGCCCCCTAGGCCGCGCCCCTGGCTTGTGGGGCCCCTGGACCTCCACCGACCTCGTTTCAAGTCCTATATATTCCCATCCGTGGAGAAAAAAATCAGAGAGAAGAGTTCATCGCGTTTTATGATACGGAGCCGCCACCACCTCCTGTTCTTCCACGAGAGGGCAGATCCGGAGTTTGATTTAGGCTCCGGAGAGGGAAAATCGACGTCGTCGTCATCACCAACCATACTTCATCAGCAATTTCATGATGCTCTCCATCGTTCGTGAGTAATTCCATCGTATGCTTGCTGGACGGTGATGGGTTGGATGAGATCTATCATGTAATCGAGTTAGTTTTGTTAGTGTTTGATCCATAGTATCCACCATGTTCTGAGATTGATGTTGCTATGACTTTGGTATGCTTAATGCTTGTCACTAGGGCCCAAGTGCCATGATTTAAGATATGAACCTATTATGTTTTCATGAATATATATGTGTTCTTGATCCTATCTTGCAAGTTATAGACACCTATTACGAGTTATGATCCGCATCACCCAGGGTGACAATAACTAGCATTCTTTCTGGTGATTACCGTAGTTTGAGGAGTTCATGTATTCACTAAGTGTTAATGCTTTGGTCTGGTTCTCTATTAAAAGGAGGCCTCAATATCCCTTAGTTTCCATTAGGAACCCGCTGCCACGGGAGGGTAGGAAAAAACATGTCATGCAAGTTCTTTTCCATAAGCACGTATGACTATATATGGAATACATGCCTACATTACATTGATGAATTGGAGCTAGTTCTGTATCACCCTATGTTATGACTGTGGCATGATGAATGCCATCCGACATAATTATCCATGACTGATCCATTGCATACAACTTGTCCACATATTGCTCTTTGCTAAGTTACTTTTCCGTTGCTACCGTTATGATCACTACAAAACTGCTACTGTCACGTTTGTCACCGTTACCACTACTTCCACACTACTTCACTACTAAATACTTTGCTGTAGATATTAAGTCTTTCACGTGTGGTTGAATTGACAATTCAGCTGCTAATACTCGAGAATGTTCTTTGGCTCCCCTTGTGTCGAATCAATAATTTGAGTTGAATACTGAAAGTGCGTTATATCGACTAGAGGGGGGTGAATAGGTAATTTTTACAATTTCATCACCTAGGAAATTCCTAGTGCTAAAAGTCCTTAGTCATGAACTGCGTGCATAAACGTCTACAACAAAGTACTTAGCGTGGTTTCACAGAATCGGTTTGCACAGGTCACAAGTACAGGATAAGCAGGTGAAGATTAACTCAGGTGAAGAATTTGAGCTTGAGGCAATTCAGAGAACGTCTTGAGTCAAATTCTTCAAACAGTATAGATGAAAGTCTTCAACATACAATTAAGGAAATGAGAGAGTTGAAGAAATTGAACCAATAGCTTGATGAAGATAGTTGTTGATGACCCAATTCCAACTGCAGTGATAGTTGTACGTCTGGTTTGGAGCAGCTTGGTATTGAAACCAAAGGACACACAGTCTCGGGACACACAGTCTCGGGACACACGGTCCCTACTGTATTCTCCTTGAGCTAAGGACACACAGTCCTTGCCCAACACTCGTGGTAAGTCTTTAGGGAAGATTTCCAAACCCTCACAAACTCGGTCACCCAGCGATCCACAATTGACTGCTGGATGCTCTAGACCATGACGCCTAGCCGTATGGACGATGCACAGTCCTCAAAGGTAACAAGTGTCAGTTCCATATAGGAATAACTTCTTCAGTTATGCTCAATCACTTGGGTTTTGTTTTTGGTTTGGGTGTTGGGGGTATTTCATCACTTGAAGATTTTCACTCAAAGGATCTGAGGAATTTGGGTTGCTCTAAATGACTAGTGTTAGTTCCTCTTGGAGCAGCCAACCAACTAGTGGTTGTGGGGGTGGCTATTTGTAGACTGGGAGCATCTCGACATGATTTGACATAAATGCTCTTTAATACTATGACCGTTGGGTGGATAAGATCAGTGACACGTGGCGCGTGGCGCGACAATGGTCAGAACTTTCAACTGTGAAAGTCCTCATGTCTCTCATATTTCTCACTTTGAGGCTTTGGTAAATGTAATTTTGGGTTGAGCATCATGAGGAAATTCGTTCCATAGTTTTACGTCGACTCCCTTTAGTAGTATGGTGTTCCTATGACTTAAGTGTAAAGAAAATGAAATAGAAAGACTAAATCCTCAAGCTTCAAAGTCTTTAGAGTGTTTTCTTCGGGACAAACCGAATTCCTCATCTTCAATATCTTCATGAGAGATATCAATTTCTTCGCAATTTCTTCGCAATCAAAGTATTCAAGGAATTACCAAAGTCTTCACCCGAAGACATACATTTTTAGGGGTCGATATTCATCGAGTAACTCAAACTCCTCAGCGATTTATAGAGCCTGTGTACACTTACAAACATATCAGACTCTTAACCTATAAGTCTTCAAACCACCAAAATCACTAAGGGGCACTAGATGCACTTACAATCTCCCCCTTTTTGGTGGTTGATGACAAATAGGTTAAGTTTTCAACGGGGATAATAATATGAAATATAAGTACTGATTTTGAGGAATTTGAAGGTGGGATACAGAGAAACTCCCCCTGAAGATGTGCATGTTTTGAGGAATTTTCTTTGAACGACAAATGCACGCTGATATTATATATCATGGACAATTCATGCATGCGTTTGACATATAGGATGAGGAATTTGAAATGCATGATGAAAAATGGTGTCTCACGAAGTTCAGCATGCTTGTATTAGTTAACTTGAGGAATAAGCATGCGAGGAAAAATGTTCAAAAGTGTGAGAACACCATCGGGCTTAAGTCACAACTCATTACATAAAAAACTTCAGAAGATCCAAGAGTTTGTAACTTAATAAATTTTATAAGCCCAAAATTTTATCCCGCTTGAAGACCAACTCTCATATTTCTCCCCTCCTTTGTCATGAAGTGACGAAAAGGGACGAAACTGAGGACTAATGCCCATGAATAATTTCACTTCTCTGTTGAGGAAGAGGTGCGAGCAGTCTTCGAGTCAGACTTCCTTGTTGGGCCATTTGCAGCATCCTCGGGTTCTTCATCTGAATCAGCAGTGTCGAATGAAGAAAATGATCTGTCCACCAAGTCAGGAACTGGAATAGTCTTGAATTTCTTCTTAAGTGGCCATGACTAGTCAAAGTCACGAGAGAATTCAAATTCTTCAAGTTCCTGTGGAGTCTTCAGATGAGACAATATGGCCCAAGTGCGATCGAATACCTCATGAAGAGAATAGTGATTTTTCTTCATAACATTTTGAGTCTCGTTGAGGGTTTTCACGATGGAGCCAAACTGGCGTTTTACCCACTTATGATTGTGATCGACTTTCTGGTGAAGACTTAGGAGAAGCTCTCTATTAGTCATCACCCTTGGGGCAGTTGGGCTTGGAGGTTTTGCTGTGCCATCAGAGTCTTGAGTGGAAGTGTCATCATATGAGGAGTAGGACATCAATCACTGACTTGCCTTTTCCTTCAACTGGTTCAAAAGATTTCTAGATGACTTTGAGAGGCGACAGATAACCGAGGTGATTCTGATAGTCAGCTTGGTAATTGATGGTGGATCTGTTTTTGATGAATCTCATGATCCAAGGCGCATAAATCTTCAGCTCAAATGGTGACAAGGCATTATTAGCCAAAGTCCTCAAGCAGAAATCGTGAAGGTTCATGTTGATGCTATGAATGACGTTGAACATGATGTTCTTCATGATTCCAACAACATCTTCTTCCTTGTCATGCCCTTTGATAGGTGCAATGGAATATGCCAATATTCCGTAGACAGTTCTGGGCACATACTTCAATTCCTTCACGAGGAATCTAGTCCTTGGAGGTTGGCCCGGAGCCAAAGTTTTCATGAGGACCTCCATGAGTTGATTTGGCAATTCTCTTTCATTATATAGTTTGACTGCATCTTGTGAACGATTTGAGATAGGAAGAGATCGAAGAAATTCTATGGTTGGAGCTTTGTAGTGAGTGTGATGTGTCATCCAGTCCTAGACCCACGAGCTGATATCTTTGGGGTCACCAGAGATATGCAGTGTGGCATAGAACTGAAGAATAATATCAATATTCTAGTCACCGATATATGTGCAGAATGGCAGTAGCTTTTGTAAAGCCCTCGATTTAACCATACACTAATCATACACGCAAATGGATATGATCAGACTCAAGGACTCATGCGAAGATATCACAACACAACTCTAAACACAAGTAAAACAAACAAGCTTCATACTACAAGCCAGGGGGGCCGAGGCTAGAATACAGAAGCTCGAGAAACACACGAGTCAGCGGAAGCAACAAATATCTGAGTACAAACATTAAACATGGGGTGTGTAGAGACTAAGATGCGGTCCTTTTCGATTTAGGGAACAAGGCCCCGAATTGGAAAGAAGCGCATCTAAGCGTTTTGCAAGCACGGTAACATAGCACATACATAATAATAGAATGACAATTAGGGATTCAACTGCTATCTCATACATAATATCAGAGTTTACATCAAACATTATTTCAGACAAGGTAGTTCCGCTACGGACTACATAACATGAGAAATAACTATGCTACCATGCATGCTTGCCCACGATCACGACCATGCCTCAGTCTTCTAGATAGTTCACGTACAAGCGGTCGTTCTCCTCATGGTACTGCCATGCCATCTACGTGCCATCGGGATCACCTGTGTCGGGTGTACTTGTACTTGTTGGTGTGTTGAAGTAAACTGTGAGGCACGGGGACTCAGCAATCTATGACCTCGGTGCCAGAACTAGTCAAGTTAATAGGTAAGGAAGGTTCAGTGTATAGGTTGCAGCATCCTAAGCATATATGGTGGCTAACTTACGTTGAACAAGTTATTGAAAGTGGTCTTATACTAGCGATACATGATTAGCTGATCAAGAAGTGATCCTGAACACCTACTTACGTCAATCATAACCCCACCATGTTCCCGATCGAAGAGACGTCTTCGAAGGGGACAGTCACGGTTACACACGGAGTTGGCAATTTTATTAGATTATGTTCAAGTTATCTATAACCGGATGTTAACAAATAGTCCAAGTTGCCACATAACTGCGGGCACGGCTTTCCAAAAGATTAAACCCTGCAGTGGTGCTCCAACTAGTCCATCACAAACGTTCACGGGCCGCAAAGTAATCCTCTATCATGAATCTTGTGATCTTGTCAGATTCCTTCGAGGTAAGACAAGACTAGAACGACCTCCCGACGTGTCGACGACCCTGATAAGAGTCGCGTATCTCAGTCTCAGGACACGCCAGATAAGCGAAGCGTATAGTGGCCAGAGAAATCTCCCGAGTTGCCCCGGGATGGCCCCGCACGGTGCTCTAGTTTGGACCAACACTCATGACGAGCACTGGCCCGGGTTGTTGATTAATTCCTCGGGGTAGCTATTCCCTATGCAGATTATTATTAAGTGATTAGCAAATTAACACCAATGTTGGGTCCTGCCGGACAAGTCTCAACACTACGCGATTTATCAAGGGGGTCCCCATAACAACTCCGAACGTGTTAGGAGCAATCAGTTATGGAATCAAACACCGGTAGCCGGAAACTATGGAGGCAATAACGGAACAAAACACCCGGCAAAAGTCTAGGCCTTCCGTTATTTACCAAGTATATAGGTGCATTAGTTAAATATCAGATTTAACATAATGATATCAACTCATGTTATCACATGAGACAAGGCACCTGCAACTAGCAACGCTAACATTAGAAGCTTAGCAAAGCCTACTTAGCCATTCAAAATTTGGTAGGAAGGGGTAAGTGTTTGGGTTTCATGGCAATATCAAAAGGCAATTATTTCAGTGGTAGGCAGCGAGCATATGACGAAGGAAACGTGAGTCTAGCATAACAAGTCTAGAGATGGAATCAAGGTCATATCATCTTGCCTGTGATGTCCTCAACTTGGAACTGCTCTTGTTCGTCCTGCACGTACTCTCCTGGATCCACGTACTCATTGTCCAATCCCGGTGCTACCCAACATAAGAATAGCATCCAATGAACAACAGCACAACAAGATGCAACAAGCACATGATGCATGAGATGAAAATGAACATGCATCTCTATTCTAGGCAATAGCACAAGCATGAGAAGAAAATACAAGCTACTGGACATAACTTCACTCTAAGCTATCTTGACATGCATGAGAATGACATGAACAGAAGCATCACGCGAAAACGATGAAAAAACATATAAAGAACGTTACGACGGAGCTACGGATCAACCGGAAACAACGAAACAAGAAATAGAGTCCTATGGTTCAAATCCATCACAACACACTCCAATGGCATACTTCTGGTATTCCCAGGTTTCCAAGACATAAAACAAACAATATTGGATGGGGTGGTGCAAGGAATATCACCACACCATCAACTATACACTCACAAGCATCAAAACATCAAAACTATACAATCTGCCATAAACAACATCATAGCAGTTTGTGAACTACATGCAAAGCACCTACACCCACCCAAACATGCCAAATAAGATATGTGGCAGAATCAATTCAAAATCTCTACAAGCATGAGCAAAAATATAATACAAAGGAGTTACACACAAAAAGTTCTACAGCTACCAACTTGGCCAAAAATATCAGTTTTCACGGATTTGTGAAAATTCCAGATTCTCACTAGCTGTTTATGCTCTGAAGCATTTTGACAGCACCCAAGACAATAGCTACATGCCTACTTTGACTAGGAACAAGTTGCACATATGAATTCCTAAGCATGAAACAAAACCAACATGCTATAGAGGGGATCACCCTCTACTTCCACAATAAGGAATCAACCTCTTGGGCTCATTACATCACATGGGACCAAGCTCTAAACATTGAACAAAACAGAAATATGACAATCCCACAAAGTGTTCCAAAGTGGAATCTGAACCCACGGTTGGATTCCTGGGATGAGTCTACCCCAAAAACATATATAAAACATAGGCACTTGCATAAAATAATAGGGCACAAAGCTAAGAAGAAGATTTACATGGAATCACATAGAGATGAATAGTGCATCATCGCATGTGCTTCCACTAGCTCATCACCTACACATGCATATGCACACTCTCACAAGTTCAATGGTGCACATGACGGGTGGACCTCATGTTCATGTGCCTTAGAACACCACCACCACACACACATACATCAAACACATGCATAATAACTCCTACACAGGCTAGTCATCACCACACACACTAGCTTACACTCACATAAGCATCTCTACACCTACGCATACTAACTTGCACATGAGCTCATCAAGCACATCAATCCTTGGCATGTCTGTGACACACACACAAGCACACACAACTACACATGAGCCACTAACACACACACAAGGTATGTGGGGGGGGGGACCCACACACACACATTCACATCACTTGCACACACTAGTGCATAAGCTCATCATATCTCATACACAAGAACCACATCCTACATATACATCAAGATATGCATCTACACATGCAACCTAGTGCAAACACACACATTCAAACACACACACCTCATGCATAACATCTATCTCATAACACATGTGCACTCAAGTCTACCATGCATTTTATCATGCTAGCAACAAAAACTAAAGACAACATGCTGCTTGTGAGGAGAAATAAAATCCCCACATGGTGTAGAGCGCACCATAGCAACACACATAACAAACAAAAGAAAAACAGCAAGAAAAGCAAAAGAAAATAAAAATGAACGGGGTGGGTTTCGAACCCTAGACCCCTTGGTTACCAACACTGAACCACCACCACTCCGCTACCGTCCATGCACTTGACAGATACAGAGAAGAGAACAGGTTATGCTCTCTACTGCAGTTAGTGTGCCGAATAACAAAATACAAAAGGGTGCACCGAGGGATTCGAACCCCCGACCTGCCACTGCACCAAAACGTCCCTACCACTCTGCTACTGATTCGGTTCTTAACAGAGGAGGGGAGTATACCCTTTGGAGTAACCCCCTCATTCATCTCCTCTGCCCGACGGTGGCCGGCGGAATAGGGGAAGGTGCTCGTCGGCGTTACACCCTAAATTGGGGTACGACTAGTTGATGGAAGGCAGCACATGCTCCCACGGTTCCATTCCTGCATCTAAATCCACTCGGGGAGGCCTATAGCAACGACTCCTCGTTGCGCCGAGGCACCGGCGACACAAGGGGAACACGGCGAGGCTACGGCCCCTAGGCGCTAGATCTGGTGACAGGGAAGAGAGGGGAAGGTTCTACCTCACCTACCTCATGAGGTGGTTGTGTCGGCCGGAGAGGAAGTAGAGGAATAAGGGGAAGAAACCGCTCGGTGAAGACGTCGGGGAGGAAGGCCGCCGTCATTGAGGTAGTGGTAGCAGGGCCGATCTCGTCGAAGTAGCTGCGGGAATGGGCTCCTGGAAGATCCCGCGTGCTCGCCGATGTGTTGGAGAGGCCGCAGGTATACGGCCGAGACGGCGAGGGCCTCCTCAGCTTGCGGCCATGGCGGAGGAGCTCGATCCCCTTACCTGATGTCGACGCAGAGAGGGAGAAGGAGATGGGAAGGAGGTGGCGGCGCAAGGGGAGGAACCCTTGGATGCACGGACGCCAAGGGGGGCTTATATGGAGGAGGAGAGGTGAGGGACGCGCGCCTTGACGTCCGTGATGGCGTCTGCAGCTGCCACGCTCTCTCTGAAGAAGCCTCACGGAGGAGTAGGAAAGGGAAACGACGTCTACAGGAGTAAGCCACGCGCGAGGGGAGCTGGGCCTGCTAGTGGGAGGAGGCCCACTATTTGGCACCAAATAGAAGAAAAATAATACCCCTCGGGTTTTACTAATTACAAAATAAACAGAGAAAGAACTAAAGCAAAGGAAAATCTGTTGGGACTAAAAATAAAACAAAAATGCCCCTGGTCATAAGGATTTATGACCTATTTGAATAAAATGGAAAAGAAATATTTGGAGAAAATAAATATTAACAAAACTGAATTTGTTTGAGATGTTTTGTGAATATTGCACCTTTAAAACATAGTTTCAAAACAGCAAAATCACATTCCCACAATCACCACAATACATACTAAAACATAGGCATTTTTTTGAAATAGAGAAGGAGCAAAAGAATCTTGGCTTGAGATAAATAGAGCAAGGGAGTTGTTTTTTAAACCTATTTGAAACTAACAAGAAGCTTCCCACTTCAAGCAACACCCACATCATCTCACATACTATCACATCACATCATCACATGAAACACCACAACATGGAACACAAGAACGACAAATACAAAGGCATGGATGAATGGATGCATGAATGCAAAGGGAGACATGGCAAGGTGACACATGAAATAACACATGCATGGTCTCTCATATCAACGACAAGGTGGACCCACATAGAGAAGGTTCCAAATATGGCAAGTTACACACTTGGGGCATTACAAACTCTCCCACACTACAAAAAGATCCCGCCCCGAGATCTAAGACTGAAAGAACTCCGGAAATTCAGAACGGAGGTGATCCTAATGTTCCCAAGTAGCCTCTTTATCGGAATGGTGTGACCACTGCACTTTAAGAAATTTGACACTCTTGTTGCGGGTCTTGCGCTTAGTCGCCTCGAGAACCGCAACTGTCTGCTCACGATAGGATAGGTCGGGTTGAAGGTCGATGTCTTGAAGGTGAACAGTGCGCTCAGGAGTCTTGAAGCATCTCCGGAGCTGAGAGACATGGAACACATCATGCACATTTGCAAAGTTTGACGGGAGCTCGAGCTGGTACGCAAGGTCGCCTCTCTTGCCAACAACTCTGAAAGGACCAAAGGAACGAGGCGCAAGCTTGCCTTTGATGCCAAAGCGCTGTGTACCTTTCATAGGGGACACCTTGAGATAGACGAAGTCATCAAGCTCATAAGACATGTCATGATGCTTCCTATCATAATAGCTCTTCTGACGGGACTGAGCTACTCTGAGATTATCCCGAATGACCCCACACATCTCTTCAGCTTCTTCTATCAAGTCATTCCCAAGAATCTGACGCTCGCTAGTCTCGGACCAGTTGAGCGGGGTACGACACTTCCTGCCATAGAGAATCTCAAATGGAGCTTTGCCTGAACTAGCTTGATAACTGTTGTTATACGAGAACTCGGCGAAAGGCAGGCAGTCTTCCCACTTCATGCCAAAAGAGATAACACAAGCTCTCAGCATATCCTCAAGAACCTGATTGACTCGCTCCACTTGACCACTAGTCTCAGGATGAAAAGTTGTGTTGAAGCGTATCTTTGTTCCCATCGCAGACTGAAAAGAGTCCAAGAACTTGGAAGTGAAGATACTTCCGCGATCCGAAGAGATCATCATAGGCACGCCATGCAAAGACACTATCCTGGAAGTGTACAACTCTGCAAGCTAAGCTGCCGAAATGGATTCCTTGACTGGAAGAAAATGAGCCACTTTACTCAACTTGTCGATGACGACGAAGATGGCATCATTACCCTTCTTGGACTTCAGAAACCCGGTGACGAAATCCATCTCAATATGATCGAACTTCCACTCGGGAATGGGCAAAGGATGCAAAAGACCTGCTGGAGTTGATGCTCTACTTTCACCCTTCGACATACATCACATTCATTTACGAAGTGAGCAATCTCATGCTTCATGCGAGTCCACCAGAAGGTCTGTTTCAAGTCCTGATACATCTTGGAGCTTCCAGGATGTATAGAGAGCAGAGAGTTATGATCTTCTTCCATGATTATCTTTCTGAGATCACCTTTCGGAATGACAAGACGATCCTCAAAGAACAACGTGTCTCTGGCATCAACACTGAAGCACTTATATTTGGGAAGACCCTTTGCCACGCCAATCTTGACTTTCTTCACCATTGCATCAAGAAGCTATGTTGCTCGGACCTGATCTTGCAAGGTGGGAGAGATCTGAAGGTTTGCAAGAAATCCCTGAGGTACTAACTGAAGGTTGAGCTTTCTGAAAGACTCACAAAGGTCAAGCTGGAGAGGTTTCAGAATGAGACTGTTGTAGGAAGCCTTCCTGCTCAAAGCATCTGCCATGACATTAGCTTTGCCTTGCGTGTACTCAACACTCGGATTGAAATCTTGGAGCATTTCCACCCAACGAGTTTGCCGATGATTCAGGTTAGGCTGAGTGAAGATATACTTGAGACTCTTGTGATCGGTGAACACTTCAACCTTTTGTTCCAACAAGAGGTGTCTCCAAGTCATCAGAGCATGTACCACAGCTGCTAGCTCAAGATCATGCACAGGATAATTCGTCTCCGCTGGCTTCAATTGCCTGGAGGTATAAGCAACCACTTTCTTCTCTTGCATCAGAACCGCATCAAGACCTTGAAGAGAGGCGTCGCAGAACACTTGGTAAGGTTTGTAATCATCTAGAGGAACCAAGACTGCAGTAGAGGTGAGCTTCTCTTTGAGTGTGTCGAAGGCCAACTGACACTCTAGAGACCAAGCATACTTCACACCTTTCTGAAGAAGACTTGAGAGAGGCTTAGCAATCTTGGAGAAGTTCTCAACGAACATTCTAAAATAACTTGCAAGCCCGAGAAAGCTTCGAAGTTGCTTCACATTCTTCGGAGGCTCCCATTCAACAATGGCCTGCACCTTCGACGGATCAACTTTGATCCCCTCGGCAGAGATAATGTGACCAAGATAGACGACTTGTTTCAACCAGAACTCACACTTGGAAAACCTAGCATATAATTTGTACTCCCTCAGCTTATCAAGCACCAATCTGAGATGTTCTTCATGTTCTTCCTCAGTTTCAGAAAAGACCAGAATGTCATCGAGATACAGCAAGACGAAGTCATTCTTGAATGGAGAGAATATGTAGTTCATCAATTGACAAAATGTCGGAGGATCATTTGCCAGACCAAAAGACATGACCATATACTCATACGAGCCAAAACTAGTCCTGAAAGCAGTCTTCGGAATATCCTCTTCGCGAATGCGAATTTGATGATAGCCCATTCCGAGATCGAGCTTGGAGAAGATGTTAGCCCCTTTCAACTGTTCGAAAAACTCATTTATGTTCGAAAGTGGATATTAGTTCCTGATTGTCTTCTTGTTCAATGGATGGTAATCAACACACAACCGGTCCGTGTCATCCTTCTTCTTGACAAACAGAACTCCACAGCCCCACGGAGACGAGCTCGGTTTGATCAGACCCAAACGCTCCTGCTCATCGAGTTTCCTCTTAAGCTCCTTCAACTCTTCTGGACCCAATTTGTATGGCCGTTTGCACAGAGGCTCAGTACCTGGTTCAAGCTCAATGACAAATTCAACTTCTCGGTGCGGAGGCATTCCTGGTAGCTCTTCTGGAAACACATCTTCATATTCGCAGACCATTGGGACTTGCGAAATAGGATTAATCTCACCATTTTCATTCAAAGAGAATAGACGGATTGTATCATCACGCGCCGCGAATATAATCACGTCCTTCGAAGAGTGAGTAAGATTCACTTCTTTAGCTTCACAATCAATTGATGCCTTGTTCATGGCCAACCAGTCCATACCAAGGATCAAATCAATGTCGGAATTGCCCAAGACATACGAAGAAGCTAGAAAAGAATAACTTCCTATCTTGATAGAAACATCAGGAACTCTAGAATTTGACCTCATCTGAGCACCCGGAGAAACAACACCCAAAGGTCTATGCAAACTTGTCGAGGGGAAATCATGCTTGATGAAAAATGACTTTGACATAAAGCAATGTGAAGCACCAGAATCGAACAAGACTTTAGCAGGAAAATCATTGACTGAAAGGTTACCCATGATCACATCAGAGGAGTTGTCTGCTTCAGCTGCATTCACCATGTTGACTCGAGCAGACCTGGGTTTGAACTTCACGAGAGCATTGCTTGGAGGTTTGCCTGGAGGAGGAGGCGGCAGACGGAGCTGAGAAGTGCACTTGTTGGCATAGTGACCCTTCTGCCCACACTTGTGACAAGTAACATCTGCTGGCTGACGGTACTGTGTCTGAGGAGGCCCTTGCTTCTGTTGTTGGAATCTCTGCTGAAAGGCCGGGTTGGGTGGGTGGGAAGAACCACGGCCACCAGAATGCTTGAACTAATGTGTGTGCCGAGGAGGAGGAGACACCGAAAACTTTTGTTGCTTCTGAACCACCTGAGTAGAGCAAGAGGAGCTGGAATCTCGAAAGCGCTTCTTAGAATTCTCCACCCTGAGCAATGTTGCCTCAGCCCTGAGAGCTAAGTTGTAGAACTTATCGAACTCCTCAGGATCGTGCAAAGCGAGAGCTAACTAGAAATCTTCTTTCAAGCCACCTCTGAACTGATAAATCTTGCTCTTCTGATTAGGGATATCCTGCAAGGCGTAACGGCCTAGCTCATGGAACTCGACGTTGTACTTGTACAAGGAGTTACCACCTTGCTTCAAGCGCCTGAACTTCTCACGCATTTCCTCCATGAAGCTGGACGGAATGTAGTGGGATCTGAAGTCACGACAGAACTCATTCCAAGTGATCACTCTAGCACCCCTGGAATCCTTCAACTGTTGCCACCAGATAGATGCTTGCCCCTTCAGCTGGAATGTAGCAAGCTTGACGAAATCCTCAGGACGAACATTGCTGCATTTAAAGTTCTTGTTCATGTCACGGATCCAATCCTCAGCATCAAATGGCTCGTCACAGGAAGTGCAAGTCTTCGGCTGATTTGATAGGAACTGACTCGGATTAGCAAACTGATTGCCACCATGCTGGAAATTGCCTTGCTGCTGATTACCCCTCTCTTGCAACAACTGTAGCAGCATCTGAGTGTTTGCATTTGTAGCAGCCATCACCGCTTGCCAAGCCTGTGCAGGAGGAGGCGGCGACGGAGGAGGATTCTTCGGAGGAGGAGGTGGTGGCGGCACATCCTCACGCCCTAGATTCTGACGAGTTGGTGGAGCCATCCTGAAGACGGAAAACACATTAGCCCACAGAATAAATTGACGGTATAGCTGAATCAAAAACGGCAGGAATATCTGAACAGGAATATTAGCAATTGCACTCGAACAAAATAGTAAGAATGCTTCCTCAAAGTGGCGGTCGACAAAATTCTGATTAAGACCACTTGCAAACAAGTATGAGCTAGAACTGCTCGGAACAAACATATGATCGAGATTTCATCCGATATCTTCGTGGATAAGATCGCACGGGCTCGAATTTACAGTAGCCATCCTGCGCAAGGTAGTGCACACGACTTAGGAAATATCCCCGAGTCGTAGCGAGCTACAAGTACTCTTTAAGACACAACGAGAACCGCTGTAAGACGACCGTGAACAAACATACCCACTGAATGTCGAATCCCAACCTCACATCATGCATCTGGAGGAAGATTGTCCTATAAGTCTCTACTTGATATCCCACCTATGAATTCCGGAAATATCTGGTCATGCAATCTGGTACATGGATACAACGAGTCATATTCACACAACTCCTATACTGACCCTCCCACTGTATCACATCCGTCAACACATAACCAGAATCTCGGACCTTCATCTACAACACACCCTCGTGATCACAACGATACAAAGTATGGCAGTACCCCCGAACAATCTGCACCAGTACTTGGGACATCGGGGTTATCTCGCCACTACTAGTATTGAAGCAATTACGAACATCCTTCGTTCTTAGATACTCGGAAATCTGAATGATGGCGATGTGCACAAGAATCCCTTGGAGCTCAACTCCCCGGAAGAAATCAAGGCAGACAGGAGGCACGAAGACAGAACTCCGTCACATCGATATCATATAGATTTCAAAAATACCTGCGTGATCCTAAAATTTTTTTTGAGCGAGAAGAGGAATAGAATTAAGATTTCCTAAGTCGGGAACCTCACTAGAGCATGGAAGAGGAGAAAAAAGGATCGTACTCTCCGATATAACTAAGTGTCAAAACATTTTACTAGACACAACTCGGCCAAGTACGATCACACAAAGGCTCCTATGGTCATAAGGCTCTTATTACCAACTTGTAACGACTAAGATGCGGTCCTTTCCGATTTAGGGAACGAGGCCCCGAATTGGAAAGAAGTGCATCTAAGCATTTCGCAAGCATGGTAACATAGCACATACATAATAATAGAATGACAATAAGGGATTCAACTGCCATCTCATACATAATATCAGAGTTTACATCACGCATTATTTCAGACAAGGTAGTTCCGCTACGGACTACATAACATGAGAAATGACTATGCTACCCTGCATGCATGCCCATGATCACGACCATGCATCAGTCTTCTAGATAGTTCACGTACAAGCGGTCGTTCTCCTCATCGTACTACCACGCCAGCTGCGTGCCGTCGGGATCACCTGTGTCAGGCGTACCTGTACATGTTGGTGTGTTGAAGTAAACTGTGAGCCACAGGGACTGAGCAATCTATGACTTCGGTGCCAGAAGTAGTAAAGTTATTAGGTAAGGAATGTTCAGTGTATAGGTTGCAGCATCCTAAGCATATATGGTGGCTAACTTACGTTGAACAAGTTATTCAAGGTGGTCTTATATAGCGATCGATGATTAGCTGATCAAGAAGTGATCCTGAACACCTACTTACGTCAATCATAACCCCACCGTGTTCCCGATCGAAGAGAGGTCTTCGAAGGGGACAATCACGGTTACACACACTGTTGGTAATTTTATTAGATTATGTTCAAGTTATCTATAACCGGATGTTAACAAATATTCCAAGTTGCCACATAACTGCGGGCACGGCTTTCCGAAAGATTAAACCCTGCAGGGGTGGTCCAAGTAGTCCATCACAAACGGTCACGGGCTGCAAAGTAATCCTCAATCATGAATCTCGTGATCTCGTCAGATTCCGTAGAGGAAAACCTCAACTCTCGGGAGAACCAAAGCTTCACCGGGATTCCTATACGCAAGATATATTGCTAAGGTAAGACAAGACTAGAACGACCTCCCGACGTGTCGACGACCCTGATAAGAGTCGCGTATCTCAGTCTCAGGACACGCCAGATAAGCGAAGCGTATAGTGGCCAGAGAAATCTCCCGAGTTGCCTCGGGATGGCCCCGCACGATGCTCTAGTTTGGACCAACACTCATGAGGAGCACTGGCCCGGGTTGTTGGTTAATTCCTCGGGGTAGCTATTCCCTATGCAGATTATTATTAAGTGATTAGCAAATTAACACCAATGTTGGGTCCTTCCGGACAAGTCTTAACACTACGCTATTTATCAAGGGGGTCCCCATAACAACCTCGAACGTGTTAGGAGCGATCAGCGATGGAATCAAACACCGGTAGCCGGAAACTATGGCAGCAATAACGGAACAAAACACCCGGCAAAAGGCTAGGCCTTCCATTATTTACCAAGCATATAGGTGCATTAATTAAATATCAGATTTAACATAATGTAATCAACTCATGTTATCACATGTGACAAGGCACCCGCAACTAGCAACGCTAACATTAGAAACTTAGCAAAGCCTACTTAGCCATTCAAGATTTGCTAGGAAGGGGTAAATGTTTGGGTTTCATGGCAATATCAGGAGGCAATTATTTCAGTGGTAGGCACCGAGCATATGACGAACAAAACATAAATCTAGCATAACAAGTCTAGAGATGGAATCAAGGTCATATCATCTTGCATGTGATGTCCTTAGCTTGGAACTGCTCTTGTTCATCCTGCACGTACTCTCTCGGATCCACGTACTCGTTCTCCGATCCTGGTGCTACCCAACGTAAGAATATCTTCCAATGAACAACAGCACAACAAGATGCAACAAGCACATGATGCATGAGATGAAAATGAACATGCATCTCTATTCTAGGCACTAGCACAAGCATGAGAAGAAAATACAAGCTATTGGACAGATCTGCACTCTAAGTTATCTTGACATGCATGAGAATGACATGAACAGATGCGTCACGCGAAAACGATGAAAAAACATATAAAGAACGTTAAGAACGGAGCTACGGATCACCGGAAACAACGAAACAAGAAATACAGTCCTACGGTTCAAATCCATCACAACACACTCCAATGGAAAACTTCTGGTATTCCCAGGTTGCCAAGTCATAAAACAAACAAATATGGATGGGGTGGTGCAAGTAATATCACCACACCATCAACTATGCACTCACAAGCATCAAAACATCAAAACTATACAATCTACCATAAACAGCATCATAGCAGTTTGTGAGCTACATGCAAAGCACCTACAACCACCCAAACATGCCAAATAAGATATGTGGCAGAAGCTATTCAAAATCTCTACAAGCATGAGCAAAAATATAATACAAAGGAGTTACACACAGAAAGTTCTACAACTGCCAACTTGGCCAAAAATATCAGTTTTCACGGACTTAGTGAAAATTCCAGATTCTCACTAGCTGTTTACGCTCTGAAGCATTTTGACAGCACCCAAAACAATAGCTACAGGAATCCAAATGGAATGAAAATTAACACAGAGCTAGACAACCACAAAAGCTACATCTCTCCAGTTGATAGCAAAGGCTGATTCCCAACACATGGACTTCTACAAGCACAACAACATGAGAAGAAAATATAAGCAGATTCTCACACTTACCGAAAATCACAGATTTTCACTAAACTGGAATTTTCAGCCACATGCCTAATTTGACTAGGCACAACTTGCACATAGGAATTCCTAAGCATGAAACAAAACCAACATGCTATAGAGGGGATCACCCTCTACTTCCACAACAAGGAATCAACCTCTTGGGCTCATCACATCACATGGGACCAAGCTCTAAACATTGAACAAAACAGAAATATGGCATTCCCAGAAAGTGTTCCAAAGTGGAATCTTAACCCACCATTGGATTCCTGGGATGATTCTACCCCAAAAACATATATAAAACATAGGCACTTGCATAGAATAATTGGGAACAAAGCTAAGAAGAAGATTTACATGGAATCACATAGAGATGAATAGTGCATCATCAAATGTGCTTCCACTAGCTCATCACCTACACATGCATATGCACAGTCTTACAAGTTCAATGGTGCACATGAGGGGTGGGCCTCATGTTCATGTGCCTTAGCACACCACACACACACACCCATACATCAAACACATGCATAATAACTCCTACATAGGCTAGTCATCACCACACACACTAGCTTACACTCACATAAGCATCTCTACACCTACACACACTAACTTGCACATGAGCTCATCAAGCACATCAAGCCTTGGCATGTGTGTGACACACACAAACAGCACACACAACTACACATGAGCCACTAACACACACAAGGTATGTGTGGGGGGGGGGAACCCCCACACACACATTCACATCACTTGCACACACTAGTGCATAAGCTCATCATATATCATACACAAGAACCGCATCGTACATATACATCAATATATGCATCTACACATGCAACCTAGTGCAAACACACACATTCAAACACACACACCTCATGCATAACATCTATCTCATAACACATGTGCACTCAAGTCTACCTTGCATTTTATCATGCTAGCAACAAAAACTAAAGACAACATGCTGCTTGTGAGGAGAAATAAAATCACCACATGGTGTAGAGCACACCATAGCAACACACATAACAAACAAAAGAAAAACAACAAGAACAACAAAAGAAAATAAAAATGAATGGGGTGGGTTTTGAACCCTAGACCCCCTGGTTACCAACACTGAACCAGCACCACTCTGCTACTGTCCATGCACTTGACAGATACAGAGAAGAGAACAGGTTATGCTCTGTGCTGTAGTTACTGTAAAAAATAACAAAATACAAAAGGGTGCGCCGAGGGATTCGAACCCCCGACCCGCCACTGCACCAAAACGGCCCTACCACTCTGCTACTGATTCGGTTCTTCACAGAGGAGGGGAGTATACCCTTTTGAGTAACCCCCTCATGCATCTCCTCTGCCCGACGGTGGCCGGAACAGGGGAAGTTGCTCGCCTACGTTACACGCTAAATTGGGCTACGCCTACTTGATGGAAGGAAGCACAGGCTCCCACGGTTCCATTCCTGCATCTAAATCTACTCGCGGAGGCCTATAGCAATGACTCCTCGTTGCGCGACGGCGCCGTCGACAGAAGGGGAACACGACGAGGCTACGGCTCCTAGGCGCTAGATCTGGTGACAGGGAAGAGAGGGGAAGGTTCTACCTCACCTACTGGACGAGGTGGTCGCGTTGGGCAGAGAGGAAGTAGAGTAAGAAGGGGAAGAAGCTGCTCGGGGAAGAACGTCGGGGAGGAAGGCCGCCGTCGTTGAGGTAGTGGTAGCAGGGCCGATCTCATCGAAGTAGGTGCGGGAATGTGCTCCTGGAAGATCCCGCGTGCTCGCCGAGGTGTTGGAGAGGCCATAGGTGTACGGGCGCGACGACGAGGACCTCCTCAGCTTGCCACCATGGCGGAGGAGCTCGATCCCCTTACTTGATGTCGACGCAGAGAGGGAGAAGTAGATGGGAAGGAGGTGGCGGCGCAAGGGGAGGAACCCTAGGCTGCACGGACGCTAATGGGGGCTTATATGGAGGAGGAGAGGCGAGGGACGTGCGCCTCGACGTCCGTGACGGCATCTGTAGCTGTCGCGCTCTCTCTGAAGAAGCCTGACGGAGGAGGAGGAAAGGGAAACGGCGTCTACAGGAGTAAGCCGCGCACGAGGGGAGCTGGGCCTGCTAGTGGGAGCAGGCCCACTAGTTGGCGCCACATAGAAGAAAAGTAAAACCCCTTGGGTTTTACTAACTACAAAATAAACAGAGAAAGAAATAAAGCAAAGGCAAATCTGTTGGGACTAAAAATAAAACAAAAATGCCCCTGGTCATAAGGATTTATGACCTATTTGAATAAATTGGAAAAGAAATATTTGGAGCAAATAAATATTAACAAAACAGAATTTGTTTGATCTATTTTGTGAATATTGCACCTTTGAAACGTAGTTTCAAAACAGCAAAATCACATTCCCACAATCACCACAATACATACTAAATATAGGCATTTTTTTAAAATAGAGAAGGAGCAAAAGAATCTTGTCTTGAGATAAATAAAGAAAGGGAGTTGGTTTTGAAACCTATTTGAAACTAACAAGAAGCTTCCCACTTCAAGCAACACCCACATCATCTCACATATACTATCACATCACATCATCACATGAAACACCACAACATGGAACACAAGAACGACAAATACAAAGGCATGGATGAATGGATGCATGAATGCAAAGGGAGACATGGCAAGGTGACACATGAAATAAAACATGCATGGTCTCTCATATCAATGACAAGGTGGACCCACATAGAGAAGGATCCAAATATGGCAAGTTACACACTTGGGGCATTACACGGTGCCTTAGAGAAGGCTAGCAAAAAAAGATACATAGTTGAACGAGGCGAGGCCTCCTGCCTGGGAACCTCCTAACCACTCCTGGTCTTCAGCAGCCTCCATGTAGTAGTAGGCACCATCGGGGTAGCACTCATCGTTGATGGGAGACTCCATCTCCTAGGCTCCATCATATGGTCGCAGCAACGGATCAAGGGGGACAAAGGGGGAGCAAAGAAACGGTGAGTACTCATCCAAAGTACTCGCAAGACTGACATCAAAACTATGCTAAGTATGCAACAATATCAAAGCAAGGGGTTGTCGTATGAGGACTGACTGCAGCAATGCGAGAAAGAGAGAGAAGGCCTAGTCCTATGGAAGACTAGCATATTCAGGGGTCTTGTAGCAATAGACGAGGGTAGAACAGGGGAAACACATGTAATAGACATATTGTTACAACAATAATTAATATGAGCTCACGCATAGAGATTCTCCCTCGACTCCTTGTGAGGAAGCAATCCCGGAGCAACTAATTCCAGTTAAGTAACAGTTGTAGTTGTATAAGGTCAGGGCACAACTCGAAGTCGTCCTGTAACCGTGGACACGACAATCCGAATAGTTTATTTTCATCCCTGCAGGGGTGCACCAAGTTTCTTGTCATGCTCGATAACACTCTGGCCGGACACACTTTTCTGGGTCGTGCCCAGCCTCGGAATATTGACACGTTGCAGCCCCACCTAAGCTCAACAGAGAGGTCATCCCACCGATCTAAATCCTAAGCACAAAGGGGTCGTGGGCCCACATGCCCTCTGCGCTCCTGCACGATGTAAGGGCGGCCGATGTCAGTCCTAGCACCCCTTAATACAAGCATGATGCATATCGGGACCACTCTCCATTGCTGACGTCTGAAGAGCTTCGGCTGATACCACGAGGCCGAGTACCTATAACTTCTCCCGCGTAGCTGGTTAGTGTGAAAAGGTCTCCGACCAACCCAGATCAAATACCCAAATCCATGAACATATTAATTAACAAAATGACACAAGCACGCGGGAATCTACCCGCCTAACATTTATTCATCAAAGATCCCAGTAACATGGTCAAGTAACTATGTGGTTGTAACATCAGGGGGAATCCGAGGTATCACCCTCGTTGGATTCCGATCGATGTAACCGTCAATATGGACTTAGAAGAATCACCCTTGAGAGTCTCACACTTGAGGGGTGGCACGACAGAGTCATCGTCGGGAGTGGTGAAGGAGGAATGACACTTAATAACCACGACCGACTAGTTTCCCTACAGAGATATCATCATGAGTACTTCGCGAGGTGTCACCCTCGGTACCCGACAGTAGCTCTGCAGCGTCGTATAACTAAGGGGGGTGGGTCAGTGTTGTGTCGGATCTTGGCTCGTCGATCAGGGATCGAGACTCGATAATAAAGCGGGGCAACTGGACTAAGGGGTCAGAGGGGATGACTGATTCACCTATACTAAGCAGTTTAAAGATGCAGTACTGAAAGTAGAAGTTCATCAAAAACAGGCTATGCATCAGATATAGGAGGTAACTACAACACTAGCAAAATTCTAATGCAAGCATGAGGGAGAAAGAATAGGGGATATAGGGATGATGAAGAGGGGTTTTCTTGCCTTGTTGCTCTGCAGACAAAACGGATCCTCGACTGCGAAGTAGTCGATCACCGGATCATCATCGGTCTCGGGGTCCCTAGAAAGGAAGTAACGTAGGGGAAACACAATAAATAACAAAGCAATCAAATGCGTCACAAAGTAAGACAAGACTAAAGACAACGCTATGCATGAGCTAACGCGGTATCACCCGCATGGACAGATCGGGGAAAATATCTAACGATATTTCCCGGGTATCTCGCTACTACCGGTGAGATGAAACCGATGGAAAATTTCCATGTTTGCTATGCTAGAGACGCATGACACATGAATGGACAACGTATCCGGGTTCGTCTCATTCTGCTGATCAACTTTCATGTTTAAAACATTTTCATCTGACTTACGGTTTATTTTATATTAATTTTTAAAGGTTTATTAATATCCTAAAATCAAATAGAATTAATGAAACTCAAATAATTTAATAATGACATCAGCATGATGTCATGTTGACATCAGTAGTCAACATGCAGGTTTGACTGGTCAACCGACTAGTGGAGCCACTATGTCATACACACATTATTATTCCAGATTTAAATAATTAATTACCACATTTAATAAGAAGGTGGGGTCCACATGTCATACCCTGCTTAACTAAATTAATATAGTTAGTTAGCTTTAATTAACCCAATTAATTAAGTGTCCTAATTAATTACTCTCATTAACAGGATGGGTTAAAAAGAGTTTAATTAGACTTAACAAATAATGAACTTATTAATTAATTTATTAACATATATTCTTTTATTTTCCATTGATTTTTCTTATTTTTAATTCCGTTTTAGGGCTCGGCCCCACCTGTCATAGGCTAGGGGGGGTTAACCCCTTGTCAAAATCAGAAGGGCGTCGGGGCCAAGCCCACCACCAGTGTTTGGGCAAGCAGGAGGCACGGGGGGGGGGGGGGGGGGCAGCTGCATGCAGTAGCAGCAGCGCACGCGCGGGGTGCGGGGCGCGTGTTGAACGGGATCGGCAGCGGCGACCAGTGGAACAAGGAGGCGTGCGAGGCGGCACGACGCGGCTGGTGACGCGCGGTGGTGGCTCATCGGAGTAATAGGGCGCGGTGGCCGGTCGTGAGGAAGAGACGAGAGGAGGAGGGTGGCCGCTCACATTGCTGCAGGGGAAGAAGAGGCGCGGGGAGGTCGTGGCGAGGCGATGGCGCGGCGGCGTCGTGGCGATGACGGGGTGCGGTGGTGCCGCCGATGGTGCGGTGGACTCCGACGACGCGCTGGAAGGCACCGGCTGACGATAGCGGCAGGGGGAAGGGCCGGCGATGGTGTGGCAGAGAGGAGGACGTCGGGGGCCGGCCGATGGAGGCGGGGTGAGGCGGTGGCGCCAGGGAGAGGCGGTGCCTCAGGCGAGGTGGGTGGCTTCCGAGGGAGTTGGTGATGGGAGGGAGTGGGGTTTTGGCGCGATGGGGAAACGAGGGGCGAGTGCTGGGAAAGGCGAGGGAATCATGGGGCACGGCCTGGCGAGTGAGCCCCTCGTGGCCACAAGCTTCCTGCGACGGGGGTGAGAAGAGTGGGTTGGGGCTGCTAGGGTTAGGGGGGTTATATACCCCCGGTTAGATGGGTTAGTGGGTTGGTTTGGATGGGCCAATTGGCCCCGTTTGGCCAGGGGGTTTTGTTTTTCTTTTTTTCTTTTTCTTTCTTTCTTTATTTATCTTTTAACAGTTTATGTTTTATTTTTGTATTGTAAAATATATAACTAGTTTCTAATTTAGTTTTAATAATCATGCCACTACCCCAAAAAGTTTGGCACATCAATAAATTAGTTTGTTTTTGTTTTGTTAATTAAAAGCATTTATTTAATTGTTTTAGATGTTGTTTTATTTATTTTAGGGTTTTAACCACTTAATAAAAATGTGGTTTTAACATGACAAATATCCAGAGAATATTTGCCACAGTTTGAACATTTTCGCTTCCATGTTTGACAAAGTTGAATCTTGACTTTAAATATGAATTTGAATTTGAATAGGGTTGGATTAATGCGTGATTAACAACAATATCAGTGATGCATGGGCATCATTAGCATAGGATTACTGTAGCTTAATTACATACATTTATTGTAGCAAAAGCTGAGGATGTCACAGGTTTGCTTCGTGAAGAACACTCAGTACTGAGGTGAAGCAAGGAATTTCCTCCATATAACATTGACGAATGTAGGTGTGAGGAAATTTCTTCCTTTTCCCACAAAGCACACACGCATAGTAATTAAGTTGAGTTCTGGTCCAGAACTTTCTGTGCCTGATACAAAGCCTATCATAAGGATTTTCTGCAGTGAAGAAATGATGTTCATCATAGAAGTCTTTCTTGAGGAACTTTGGAATCTTTGAGAAGGGCTGATGAGGCTTTGGTTGAAGATTATGATGCTTCTCATCTTGAGGAGTTTTGGCCACCACAATTGCAGTTTCAGGATTTGCAACCACAATTGCAGTTTCATCAGTAGTATTTCTATCCTATGATGAGGCATTTTCATCAGGAGCTTGTTCTTCAGTTTGAGGAATTTGTTATTTAGAGGGAGCAGATGCAGTTGCTGGTGCAACGGTTTCCTTTTCAGTTTCTTCAACTGATGTAGTTGATTCTTGATGTGGTGCTGATTTCACATGTGAGCTCTTTTCTTCAGAGCCATTCAGAATTTCAGTGGTTGTAGGATTTTGAGGTATTTGCGTGGTCGTTGGTGAGTTTGGGTGAGCCTTTTCCCAAAATTCATCATGAATGACCGGTGTGCTGCTGCCAATGTCTTCATCAACCTCGTTTTCTTCAGCAACCTTTTCTGGGTTTTGAGGAGGAGGTGTTGAGACTTGAGGAATTTGATCTTCTTGAATTTCCTCATCAATTGGTGTGCATGCAGCAGAGCGATCGTCATCCATTTACTCATGATGTTCTGGAATGACGTTCTCTTCACCAAATGGAACAATCATACATGGTGGTGCAAACCGTGTGGGGAGTTCCATCCATTGGAGCTGATGATGTAGTAGGCATAGTGTTCAGGCGTTTTGCCTCTGGAGACTTTGAAGGTGTTGAAGCCTTTCTCTTCTTGGCTGACTTCTCAACAACTTTTGTTTTCCTCGCGTCTGATGCAGACGGAAGAGTCACTTTCTTCACCTTTGAAGACTTTGGTGAAGAAGCATTTTCATCAGGCATTGCAGGAACAATGTTAGGCGTGGCATATTCTTTAGCTGTAATATTCTGAGTAATTTCATCATCAGCTGGTTCTTCATCTTCATCAGCATCAGCCAGTTGCACAGTATAGCTTGGCTGAGGATTTGTTGGTTTCTTTGGGGCCGCAACTCTGTTGTTGTATTCATTAATTACATCACTTGTTGCTTGGACAAATCTCACTTTGACACCCTTGCGGTCTGCATCAAGATTTGTGTACTTGTGAGAGAGGATTTTCAGTTCTGCTTGAGTCGAAACAAGTTTCTCACGCGTTAGGTTAAGGTTGTTTTGCTTCAAATATTTCTCCTTTTTAACCTTCGCACCCCTAGCTTGTTTGACATGTTGATATTTCCATTTTTCTTCATTGATTAATGAAGTAACCTTATGACTGAGTCCAGGTGGAAGTTTCAAATCATCAATTGGAGTGTTTGGATCCTCATACCAAAGGTCGATGAAGTTCAGTAGTACTTTAGGATCTAGTGCGAGGGGAGTGGTGCTACCAGTAGCTTGGGCAACCCTTTCTTGCTTGTTTCTAATGATGGCTTGAAGAGTTTCATCATCATATTCTTCACTTCCTTCTGATGCAGAAGGAATGTTGACAATCTTGCTTGGGCTTAGCCTTGTTCCTCTACCAGCAGTCGTCTTTGTCTTCAATAGACCGGGTGAAGATTTTGGAGCTGAGCCTAAGGCAGATGGCACAAAGGAACTTGGATTGTGTGTTTGATGCTGACTGAGCTGTGACTGCAGAGGAAGTCAAGACTTTGCTATAGTTGAGGACTTGGCAGTTGTTGTTGCTACTTTCTAAGGAATTTGCTCTTTTATTAATTCTGTTGAGGATTTTGGCTTGAGACCGGGTTTCTTCATCAGAACCCTCTGCTGAGGTTTTTTTGTAGCAGAAGCTTCAGCAGCAGAAGAAATGGTAGCAGAATCCTCATTAAACTTTGTGAGTGCATCTTTTGCCTTTTTCTGAAGTTTAGACAAATACTTGTCTTTTTCATCAGGATAGTCCTCAACTGTGGCTATGCTTGAGGGATGTGATGTTTGTTGATCTACCTGTGGCAACCTTTTGCAAGGAGGTTTGAGGGCAAACTTCTTGGCATATTTTGGAGTGACATATCTCTATTCCTTCCACTCCTTTGACCATCTGTGTTCAATCCTTTGAATCCTTATCTTGCATTTAGCAATGGTCTCTTTTCCATGAATTTCTTCATCTGGCGTGCAATACTCATCATATATCTCCTTTGGGATCTCAAAGGCAGTGTTCTGTTCCAGTTTCTTGCCACCCTTCTGTTTTCTGTATTACTCCATTTTTTTAGCTAAGGTTTTTGCTGATGAATTTGTATTCTTGGGGAATTGAGGACACATGTAATGTTTCTTCAAGAAATGCTGCAAATGAGTTAAGTTGATGGCAACCTTGTGATTTAGCAGGTGACATTTTGTACCTCTGAACATAGTACATGTGCGAAGAATTTGGAGAGTTCATATGCGTTCTCAGATTTGAGGAAATTGAAATTTTTCTTAGGCTGAGGAATTTGACCAGTGTATTGAGGAATTTGACTAAGCATTCTGATCTTGGGTTCTAGAGTTGTGCAGGTTCGAAAATTTACACAATTGAGGAATCTCGTGAAGAACATAGGGGCTTAGTGAAATTATCAAGTGTTCTAGACATGGGTGTGCACAACTAAGAGGTTCTTTGAGGGAAAACTAATTTCACGAATCCAAAGAGACTAAAAGGATCAAACATGATGGTAAAATAGGATTTTAATTACCCTGTATGAACAACGTGATGAACTGGGGAGATAAAAATGGAAGTTCTTCGGCTCAGATCATCAGTGCCCTAACTTGGCGACTGAAAATGCTACGACGGCGGCGAAGGAACATGTTCCGCACTCGGTGTGGGTCCGTCGACGGCGAAGTCGAGGTAGTGAAGTTGTTACTCACCGGCGACGAGGATGCTAGCGGCGGCGCTAGGTTTTGAGCTCCAGCGGAGGAGTCGAGAGGGAGGAATAGTTTTCGAGTGGGGGGGTAAGGGGCTATTTATAGCACAGGTGAAAACGGTATGAAGCAAAAAACTTCACACGACACATCCCTTGCCCCTTCGTCTCTACATGAGAAGTGATACCCACGATCCAAGCGGTGGAGATCATGGTTATCCTATCATGAGTAGTGGGTGCGGTTATTGTGGTAACATTAAAATTACTTTTGGAATTTTGAGGATTTTGTTGCAAAGTCCTGAGCTGACAAAAACTCAGTGAGGATTTTGAACAAGTGTCAAACAGAACGCATATGGAGAAATTGAGAATAGACTGGGTTGAGCTTAGCATAGAGGGGAGTCGGGTCCGATCACATTCACTTAGAAGAAAATACCAAATTAAAGACTTAGCAACAAGTGAATCTTGTTGAGTACATTGAAACCTCACTACAATATATATAGTCACTCAAGATCATCACAGAAAGTTTTGAAGAATTTGAAATTTTAAAGACTAAAAATTTGATGAATTTGTGAAAAGTCTCAGTTTGCAGAATTTCAACTTTGAAGAATTTCCAACTTGAAGAATTTCAAAGTTTGGTGGTGGCGTGACCCACCGTATAAGAATGATGATTTCAGGTGCCGCGTACAATTGTCGTAGGGCCGTGAGAACCAAATTCTTCATTAATTCATCACACTTAGAGTGATATTCTTCATTGATTGAAGAAAATTAGTACTTTTTGTGTTGCACATCTAAGTCAACAATTTTGCCTAAGTGTTGGGATGTGTGCATGTTTACAAAACATTTAAAGATTCTAGGATATTTAGCTCACACCGCAACTTGCAAAATCATCTCTCATCCAAGGGCTTTGTGAAGATATCTGCTAGTTGCCTATCAATCTTCACATGGTCGATGATGATATTTCCCTTGAGTACATGATCACGAAGAAAATGATGACGGATCTGGATGTGCTTGGTCTTCGAGTGTTGTACTGGGTTGCAGGTGATCTTGATTGCACTCTCATTGTCATCGTAGATGGGCACATTGTTCATGTCGATGCCGTAATCTCTGAGGGTTTGCTTAATTCATAGTAGTTGAGCACATCAAGATCCACCGGCAATGTATTCAGCTTCAGCAGTGGAGAGTGATATGCAGTTTTGTTTTTTCTGAGGACTGGCAGACTAAGGATCGTCCGAGGAAATGACATGTGCCTGATGTTGACTTGTGATCCACACGGTCACTAGCATAATCAGAATCAGAACATCCAACAAGGTGAAGATTTGAGCCCTTGGGGTACCATAATCCTAGTGTTGGTGTGTGATCTAGATATTGAAGAATATGTTTCACAACCTTATGGTGTGATTCCTTTGGTTTTGCTTGAAAACGTGCACACATGCAAACACTAAGCATAATGTCTGGCCTAGATGAACATAGGTACAATAGTGAGCCAATCATAGAATGATATACCCGCTGATCGAAATCTATACCATTTTCGTCAGTGCAGAGGTGGCCGTTGGTAGGCATAGGAATCTTGACGCCTTTGCATTCATGCATGCCGAATTTCCTCAGGACATCCTTGAGGTATTTCTCTTGAGATATGAGGATGCTATTGCGTTGTTGACAAATTTGCAGACCTAAGAAGAATTTCACCTCCCCCAACATGGACATTTAATATTCTTCACCCATCATGTAGGCAAATTCATCACTGTAACGTTTGTTAGTACAACCAAAAATAATGTCGTCGACATATGTTTGGCACACGAATAGTTCATTGTCATAGGATTACTTGAAAAGAGTAGGATCAAGTGAACCGGGTTTGAAGTCTTTCTTCATGAGGAATTCCTTCAATGTATCATACCACGCCCGAGGGGCTTGCTTGAGGCCATAGAGTTCCTTTTTGTGTCTGAAGATTTTGCCAGGATGCTTCGGGTCTTCAAAACCTGGGGGTTGAGCAACATATACTTCTTCCTGAAGCTTCCATTGAGAAATGCACTTTTCACATCCATTTGATATAGATTAATATTGTGATGGTTAGCATAAGCAAGTAATATTCGAATAGCTTCAAGTCTAGCAACAGGTGCAAAAGTTTCATCAAAGTCAATTCCTTTAACCTGTGTGTAGCTTTGGGCTACGAGCCATGCCTTGTTCCTCACAACTTGACCATCCTCGTCTTGCTTGTTTTGGTAGATTCACTTGGTGCCGATGATATTGTGTTTGCGAGGGTCTGATCTTTTGACGAGTTCCCATACGTCATTTAGCTTGAACTGAAGAAGTTCATCTTGCATGGCACGAATCCACTTAGGTTCCATGAAGGATTCGACAACTTTTGAGGGTTTTGTGATACACACAAAAGATGAATGCCCACAAAAGTTAATTATATGTGAAGCTTTTGAGCGAGTGAGAATACCTGGCGCATTGATGTCATCGAGGATTTTGTCAAGTTCCACTTCATTTGCAATCCTAGGATGAGCTGGTTGAAGACTTTGGTTGGGCTGAGGAATTTGATCTGTAGCATTTTATTTAGGTGCAGCTGCTTGAATTTCATCAGTGTTGGGAACCACTTCTTCACCAAGGGGTTGTTCCTCAGTAGGAATGATACCTTCAGTAGCCTTGTGCTTAATAGCTTCCTTAGGAGTCAATTTATCTGGCACAGGAGGCAGGTGCTCTCTTTGCGAGCCGTTAGTTTAATCGAACCACACATCTACAGTTTCAACAACCTTGTTGTGATAGGTGTTGAAGACTCTGTAGGTGTGCGAGTCCTTTCCGTAACCAAGCATAAAATCCTCAGGTGCTTTAGGTGCAAACTTTGAGCTATGGTGAGGATCTCTAATCCAGCATCTTGAACCGAAGACTTTCAAATAACTTACATTGGGTTTCCTGTCAGTGAGGAGTTCATATGTGGTATTCTTGAGGAATTTGTGAAGATATACGGTGTTGATGATGTGGCAAGCAGTGTTGATTGCTTCAGGCCAAAAGTGACGAGGAGTTTGATATTCTTCAAACATAGTCTGTGGCATTTCAGCTAGAGTCCTGTTCTTACATTCCACGACGCCATTCTGTTGAGGAGTATAAGGAGCAGATAATTTGTGAGTAATACCAAGTTCATCAAGATAATCATCAAGACCGGTATTTTTGAATTATGTCCCATTATCACTCCTGATGTGTTTGATCTTGACGCCGAAGTTCGTTGAGGCCCTTGAGGAAAATTGTTTGAAGACTTCGTGCACTTCAGTTTTATATAGAATGATGTGTACCCAAGTATAGTGAGAATTGTCATCAACGATGACAAAGCCATATAAAGATGGTGCATTGGTTAGAGTAGCATAATGAGTAGGTCCAAACAAATCCATGTGAAGCAATTCAAACGGATGAGTAGTAGTCATGATAGTATTTGAGGGGTGATTGGATCTGGTCATTTTTCCAGACTCACAAGCACCGCAAAGATGGTCCTTGAGGAATTTTACAGATTCGATGTCAATGACATGCTTCTTCTTCGCCAATTTGGGCATATTCCTCATGCCTGCATGAACAAGTCGTCGATGCCATAGCCAGCCTTCTGATATTTTTGCTAGTAAACATGTAGCTGGTTGAGGATCTTTGGAAAAATCAACAATGTACAAATGTCCTCTCCTAAAGCCTTCAAAGACTTTGGATTTGTCAGATTCCATGATGACTAGAGATCTATATTTTCCAAAGATGACAATCATATCAAGATCAAAAAGCATTGAGACTGACATGAGGTTAAACCCAAGGGTTTCGACAAGCATGACTTTGTCAATGTGCGTATCTTCAGACATAGCCACTTTACCAAGTCCCAATACCTTGCTTTTACCTTTATCAGCGTAAGTGATTTACTTTAGTGGTGATCGAGTCATTGGTATATTCATCAATAAGTTTTTATCACCAGTCATGTGATTTGTTCAACCACTGTCAAAAACCCACTCAGTATTCTTGGGTTTCTCATCCCGCAGATGAATTAGTACAGCTTACCATCTCATATGCTTCAGACTTGAAGAATATGATAACAATTTCATTAGACAAGAATTTCATCATAAGCAGTAAATTTGAGGACGTGTGAAATGTAATCATTTCATCATGTTTTAGCTTGCGTCCAACCATGCAATTTCCTCAGGTCTCCAGCAAATTTTTCAGATGATGACTTTCATCTCGAGACCTGACCTGCAGAAGTGATTAGGTCGATTTCTTCATCACCCACGAATGAAGGGGTGGCAAAGTGTTCATCATCCTACGAGCATCGTATGAGAATGGAGGCATTGAAGATAATGCACTTCTTTTCACGGTAGGGGGGTTAGAGTACTCAAATGAATAGACAGAGAAATTCTCTGAGGACTTATGAACATAATGATTTGAGGAATAATCCTCATATTCACGTCCCTAGTAGTTTCCCTGCATATCAGAAGCATTAGTGCGAGTACGAGCATAATGTTGACCATTTGAGGAATTTGATCCTCGTGAAGACTTTGGTCCATTTGATGAATTTGATCTGGGGCTCTGGTTCTTTACTGGTGGTTTCATGAGGACATTCACGTGAAGATTTTCCAAGCAACTTTTGGGGACCCAGATTTTCCTCAGGGGAGGTCCATTCCTGCAGCTAGTTCCAACATATCGAGCAAATACTTCACCAGATTGATTTTTGAACAGTTTCTAGTTGGAGTCAAATGACTCATGAGAGGAATAGAACATTTCATATGCAAAGCCTGTTAGAGTAGATGGATCAATTGGAGGGCCTTTAGCAGCAACCCATGAGATTTTGGGGTACTCCTCAGGTATGCAGTGTGATCCATCGACGTTCAATTCCCCCTCGAAGGCAATGCCCTCTTTCCTCGATTCCTATTCAGAATCTGCTTTTTGAGCACATCGCAAAGGTTTTCATGACCTTTGAGACTTTTGTATATGCGTGTCACATACAATTCCTTCAATCCTACATTTTCGTCAATAGCATTAGTGGTTTCCTCAAGTGAAGAATTTGATACCACAGTGACAGTTGAAAAATTTGTAGCGACACAAGCATTTGATGATGCAGGTGAAGAATTAGTAGGTTCATGCTCGATGCATTTCAGACATGGTGGAATGAATTCAACTGAGAGGTACTGATCTGTTGAGCAAGCAATGAATCATTTTCCATTCCAAGATCATCATGAGATATTCTTAACTTCTCAAGATCAAGCTTCCTTTGAAGAAATTCATAGGAAAGTTTCTCATGATCAGCCAAGAGTGTGCCATAGCGATCTTGAAGACTATAAATCTAGACTCAAGACTTTGAACATCTTCAGTGAGGACTTGAGTATGATTCATTTCATCATTCAATAAATCATCGCTTTTGTCTAGCAGTTTCTGAAGTTTATAGTAACTGGGTTTTTCATAATCATCAGGTGCACAATCACTAGAATCAGAGGAGGAAGTGTGGTTTGGTACCTTCGAACATTTTTCCATGAAGCAATAGGTTGGAGCGAAGTCATCAGCATATTCATAAGTGTAGTTGGCATTGTCATTTTCTTCAAGGCTGAAGATAGATTTGCTGACGTATGTGGTAGCAAGTGCAAGGCTTGCCACACCAGACTCTGACTCCACTTTGGAACCTTCCTCTTCATCACATTCCTTCGATTCTTCTTCGGAATCCATTTCCTTGCCAATGAGTGCCCGAGCCTTTGTGAAACTGGTCTTCTTATACGATGAGGACTTTGAAGGTAAGGATTTTGAAGATTTCTTCTTTTTCTTCGATTCATCAGAACTTTCATCCTTGTATTTCTTCTTCCTTGATTCTTTCACCCAGCGAGGACAATCAACAATGTAGTGACCAGATTTCTTGCCTTTCTAGCAGGTTCTTTTCTTGTAGTCCTCAGATGAAGATTCTAATTTCCTCATATCTTTTCTTGAAGATTTTCTGAACTGGCCACGGTTTGTGAACTTCTGGAATTTCCTCACGAACATAGCAAGTTCCTATCCCAGTTCTTCAGGGTCACCAAGACTACAATCAAATTCTTCTTCTTCACATGATGAAATAGCCTTAGCCTTCCGTGCACGAGGTATTGAGTAGCTTGGTCCATACAGATCTCTATTTTTTTCTTGTTGAAATTCATGAGTATTGAGTCTCTCAAGTATATCAGCAGGATCAAGCATCTTGTAGTCTCCTCGTTCTTGGATTATCAAAACTAGTGTGTGATGTTTGCTGTGTACCCCTGGCAATTGTGCCAGAAATACTCCTACTACGGCACGTTGGTATTCCCACGAAGCGGAAAGGGTGATGTAGCACAGCGATAGTAAGTATTTCCCTCAATTTGAGAACCAAGGTATCAATCCGGCAGAAGAGTATCTCACCAACCTGCACAAACATAAAAGCTTGCACCCAACGCTATGAAGGGGTTGTCAATCCCTTATAGATTGTTTGCCAAGTGAGAACTGAAAGTAACAAAGTAACAAAGCAAAGTAAAAGCGGAGTTCTAAACGATGGATGTGAATAGACCCGGGGGCCATAGTGTTTACTAGTGGCTTCTCTCATGAAAGCCAGTAGACGGTGGGTGAACAAATTACTGCCGAGCAATTGATAGAACTGTGCAGAGTCATGACGATATCTATGCAATGATTATTTCTATAGGCATCACGTCCGAAACAAGTAGACCGATACTTTCTGCATCTACTACTATTACTCCACACATCGACCGCTATCCAGCATGCATCTAGTGTATTAAGTCCATAAGAACAGAGTAACGCCTTAAGCAAGATGGCATGATGTAGAGGGATAATCTCAAACCAATGATAAAAACCCCATATTTTTACCCTTGATGGCAACCGCTTGATGTGTGCCTTGTTGTCCCTACTGTCACTGGGAAAGGTCACCACATGGCAGAATCCAAAACGAAGCACTTCTCCCATTGCAAGAATCATAGATCTAGTTGGCCAAACAAAACCCAACACTCGGAGAGACTTACAAGGATATCAAATCATGCATATAAGAAATCAGCAAAGACTCAAATATATATCATAGATAATCTGATCACAAGTCCACAATTCATCAGATCTCGACAAACACACCGCCAAAGAAGATTACGTCAGATAGATCTCCATGAAGATCATGGAGAACTTTGTATTGAAGATCCAAGAGAGAGAAGAAGCCATCTAGCTACTAACTACGGACCCGTAGGTCTGAAGTGAACTACTCACGAGTCATTGGAGGGGCGATGATGATGATGAAGAAGCCCTCCACCTCCAAAGTCCCCTCCGACAGGGCGCCGGGAAGGGTCTCCAGATGAGATCTCGCGGAAACAGAAGCTTGTGGCGGCGGAAAAGTATTTTCGAGGCTCCCCTGATTTTTTGCGGAATATTTGGGAATATATAGGCGCAAAACCTAGGTCAGGAGGCGGCCAGGGAAGCCATAAGCTTGCCCACCGCCGCCTCCCCCTGGTGGTGGAGTGGGCCCTTGTGGGCTCCCTCGGGCCCACCTGGCCTTGCCCAAAGTCTCCCTGGACTTCTTCCGTTCAGGAAAAATCATTTCGGGGTTTTTCTTCCGTTTGGACTCCGTTCCAAAATCAGATCTGAAAAGAGTCAAACACGGAAAAACAGGAACTGGCACTTGGCACTGAATCAATAAGTTAGTCCCCAAAAAGATATAAAAAGGTACATAAAACATACAAAGAAGACAAGATAACAGTGTGAAACCATCAAAAATTATAGATACGTTTCGGACGTATCAGTGTGTCAAATGATGGATCAAGAGATCGTAGTAGTTTCTTCACAACTTCATGGTCAGTGATGTCTCTAGCTCCTAGTGCTTGCAATTCATTTGAGATGTCAGTGAGGCGATCAAAGGTTTCTTGGAAGCTTTCATTATCAAGCCTCTTGAAGCGATTGAAGAGATTGCGAAGAACATCGACACGAGAGTCACGCTGTGTCGAGACTCCCTCATTGACATTGGACAACCTATCACACATAAGTTTTGCTATACCCAAAGCACTAACTCTGCCATACTGACCTTTGCTCAGGTGGCCACAGAAGATATTCTTCGCTTGCGAGTCAAGTTGCTTGAACTTAATCACATCAGCGGTAGAGACAGTAGAAGTGATGGAGGGAATACCATTTTCCACAATATACCAAAGATCATTGTCAATTGCTTGAAGATGCATTTGCATCTTGGTCTTCCAGTAGGGGAAGTCCTTTCCTTCGAAGGTAGGACATCCTACAGTAACCTTGATCATACATGCGGTCGACATAACAAAAACTCTCGGCGGTCAAACCAAAATCACACAGAACAAGGGAGTACCTTGCTCTGATACCAATTGAAAGTGCAATATATCGACTAGAGGGGGCGTGAATAGGCGATTTTTACAATTTCATCACTTCGGAAATTCCTAGTGAGGAAAGTTCTCAGTCATGAACTGAGTGCATAAATGTTTACAAGAAAGTACTCAACGTGATTTCAGAGTATCGGTTTGCACAGGTCAGGAGTACAAGATAAGAAGGTGAAGATTAACTCAGGTGAATAATTTGAGGTTGGGGAAATTCAGAGAAGGTCTTCAGTCAAATTCTTCAAACGGTACAGATGAAAGTCTTCAACATACAATTGAGGAAATGAGAGAGTTGAAGAAATAGAACTAATAACTTGATGAAGACAGTTGTTGATGACCCAGTTCCAACTCCAGTGACAGTTGTACGTCTCGTTTGGATCGGCTTGGTATTGAAACCAAAGGACACGGAGTCCCTACCGTATTCTCCTTGAGCTAAGGACACACAGTCCTGGCCCAACACTCGTGGTAAGTCTTCAGGTCAGACTTCCAAACCCTCACAAACTCGGTCACCCGGCGATCCACAATTGAGTACTAGATGCTCTAACCATGACACCTAGCCGTTTGGAGGATGCACAGTCCTCAAAGGCAACAAGCGTCGGTTCCACACAAGAATAACGTCTTCAGTGATTCTCAATCACTTCGGTTTTATTTTGGGTTTGGGTGTTTGGGGTATTTCCTCACTTGAAGATTTTCACTCAAAGGTTCTGAGGAATTTGGGTTGCTATAAATGACTAGTGTCAGTTTCTCTTAGAGCAGCCAACGAGCTAGTGGTTGTGGGGGCGGCTCTATATTGCCTGGGAGCATCCTGACATGATTTCACATAAATGCCCTTTAATAATATGATCGTTGGGTGGATAAGATTTGTGATAGGTGGCGCGTGGTGCGGCAACGGTCGGAACATTCAACTGTGAAAGTCCTCATGTCTCTCATATTTCTCACTTTGTGGCTTTGGTACATGTAGGTTTGGGTTGAGCATCATGAGGAAATTCGTTCCATAGTTTTACCTCGACCCCCTTTAACATTATGGTGTTCCTATGACTCGAGTGTAAAGAAAATAAAACAGAAATAGTAAATTTTCAAGCTTCAAAGTCTTCATAGTGTTTTCTTCGGGACACAACGAATTCCTGATCTTCAATATCTTCATGAGGGATATCAATTTCTTCACAATTTCTGCGTGATCAAAGTCTTCAAGGAATGACCAAACTCTTCACCCGAAGACATACATTTACAGGGGTAGATATTCATTGAATAACTCAAACTCCTCTACGACTTATAGAGCATGTGTACAATTACAGATATATTAGTCTCTCAGCCTATAAGTCTTCAAAGCACAAAAATCACTAAGGGGCACTAGATGCACTTACAAATACTCTACCCTCAAAAACTGTTGCGGTCCCCTATACTTGTGGGTTATCAAGACCTTCTCTCACGCCGTTGTTGGGGAGCATAACTTTATTTTCAGAGTCACTTGGAATTTATATCTGTTGATCACTATGAAGAATCTGAAAGATGCTAAAACCAAGATCTATCCCTCAACTACGAGGGCATGTAAGGAACTGTCATCTAGCTCTTCACTTTATTCACCGCTTGTTATGAGTAAATTTGCGATGCCACCACCTATTACTGAATCTGATATGTCGCAAGTAATTTATGATGCTACTTATACTTTGCATGATTCTTATGATGATATTTTGCTAGATACTTGTCAAGACCGGTTTCCAAATAAATGATTTAATTGGAAATTAGCCATGTGCATCCATAGTGAACAAAATATTTCCCACTGACAGACTTAACTTGATACAGAAAACCAGTAGTACTTAATATTATACAAGTAGAGCGAGGGTCGGTCTACAAATTATTACAACATATCCAAGTATTAGGTTATATGGAAATGTTACAGTGATCTTAGGGTGACTCTACTGCTCATGAAAAATAAAGGGGGCACGTCACATCAGAGTAATGTGACATGACAAGTACTACTACGCGTTAAGCCTCAGAGTGAAGATCAACGATTTATTCGGGGTGGCGGAAGCGGTGGTATGAAACAGCGACAGACTCCAGGATCGCAAGACTGACTGGGATTCCTCTAGACATTGGACTCTCTATCGAACTCTTCATCCATGAGGTCTCCTTCATTCGTATCTGGCCACAACAACAAGCCAGTGAGTACTCTGAGAAGTACTCGCAAACAGTTTGCACAAAAGATAAGATGCATGGAGTTGATTTTAATATGCATGGTTAGAGTCAAGTTATATCCACAATATATGTGCAGAAAGTAAATAAGTTAGTGGATAAACCAGGCGGCAGTCCTCCCGAGATATCCATAACAGAAAGATAAAATAAACCACAATCGGGCGTATCAGCGACACCACACACAGGGCATAACATAAATGAAATAAATAATAAGCCTCGAACGGGCGTCTCTGCGACACCACAGTAAGGGCAAGGATTAAATAAAATAACGTGCCACGGTCGGTCGTCTCAGCGACACCACATAAAGGGCTTATAAGAAATAACAAAACATGCCACAGTCGGGCATCTCAGTGACACCACATAAAGGGCTTATAAGAAAGAATAAAACATGCCACAGTTGGGCGTCTCAGCGACACCACATAAAGGGATTATAAGAAAGAATAAAACATGCCACAGTCGGGCGTCTCAGCGACACCACATAAAGGGCTTATAAGAAATAATGGAATAAATATTGAATATCCAGGAGGTAGAACCGTCCCAGGGATATCCAACAACATAATCATAAGGGTTAGTCCAGAGTAATAATAATGATACGATAATGTCCCACATCATCATATGGTTTACCACATCCATTATTTTTAATACCAGTTATACTCCAAAGACCGACTCTAGGACCGACACTTGACTCGTCAAGCAACGTCCTTGACCGGGGACATGGCTACTTGAATAGTTTGGACTTTGCAGAGGGTGTACTCTTTACCCATAGCCCACGGTTTTCAATAGTAAATATGACTAATCCTGCGTACGGCATTTTAGAAGTGGACGCTCAGAATCAACACACACCCACTTTACCTCCGCGAAGCCCGGATTCACCTGGACTACGCTGCCAAGGTAAAACCATAAGATGGGGAGGCTCTGATCTCGACTAGCATGGGATCAAAATATTTATATCGCGCGCTCACGGGGAGTGCCCTCCCTTCCGGTCCCAAACCGGAAACAGCCTGGCCCCTAACTGGATGACTGGATTTAGTCCAGGGCCATGGATACCTTCATACTGGCCCTTGTAATGGTGTCTGACTGATAATAGGTCTACAACTGACGATACCGAACCCATTATCCAGGGATCTGTGGTAGCACGATAAGAAGTATGACACGGACATGACTCGATCTAGGTCGATACTGGAGTTTGATAATTTTATACCAGCACCATTGTGCTCATGCCATGACAAAGCCATAACCTATCACGTTTCCTGTGACTAGGCTATTCCACAACCTTTCATAACTACCACTTGCCATCATCATATTTTTATCATGGTTTAATATGTATAGCAGGTATGAAATATGCAAGGTGATGAGTATTAAATATGAGTTAAGTTAGCAAATAGCACACCAAGAGTAACATCAAACATGCTTGCCTGGTTCCACGTAGTCGGGATCAAGCTCGGTGCAGTTGACGTCGGGAATCTCGGTGTCGGAATCTACGGTATACATCAAACAAGGGTATAAGTGGCACTGCCTAGCTACTGCTCTTAAATTATTTTTAGAAAATCTGAAAATAAACTAGGCATTACCAGGAACAATTTGCAAAAAGAATCACTGAAAAGTAAGTTGTGGATAAAACGTTATAGCCAAAACAGTTTCAGGGACTATTCTGTAATAAGTTTTAACAGAAACAGGGGCTAGACTGAGATTTGGTCAAAACGCCCGAGGGGAAAGACGTTTTCCCTGAAAGGAAAACGGCTACTAGTCGAATACGTTTCCATCGAAACGCTTCGGAGGGAGAGAGAGACACTGACAAAGGGGGTCCCCCTGTCAGGTTCGATAGCTCCACACGCGTGAGAAGCTTCTGACGATCGTTGATGATGCTAGGAGGGAGAGGAGAGCCATGGAGGAGGGCTCTATTTATAGGCGCCGCGAGATGAGCCACGACAATAACTCCGGTGAGCGATTCCGGTGATGCAGGAGCTTGGGCAGGAGGTTAGGTGGCTAGGATCGAACCTAATCACCACTGGGATTCCATTTTTGACTAGAGGGAGGTTGGTCATCGACCGCGGCAACGCGGCGACGACGCGGCCATTGCTGCGCACTGCGGCTGCAAAACCCGTCCTCTGAGCTGCTGGGTGCATGGCGACGGTCTTCGCGGAGCACACCGACGAGGAGGGGCACGCGGCGGTAGCAGGAGCAAAGGGCGGTGTCGGGCGGCATGGGATTGCAGCAGGGGGCTGCTGTGGATGATGCAGAGCCGCTGCCAGAGCTTTGGCCGGCTCTATCGGCAAGCCAACGACGAGGAGATGAGTCCAAGCCACGGGCGGCCCTGCGGATAGGCTCAAGGCACACGTGCGACGGCCAACGCGCTGCTACTGGCGAGATTGGCGGCGGGGGAGGAGCGGTGCTGTGTCTGAAAGTTGGTCTGAAGTAAATTCAGGCGGTTTAAGCCAGAGTGCAGCTGAGGTGCTCGACAAAAATAAAAAGACACCTAGAAAAAGAATTTGAAGCTGAATTTTTTAGGGGAGCACTCTCATTGGAAGAAATGATGCTACAAAAAATTTCAGAATTTTTGGTGGGGTTTAAGGCAGGTTTGAAACAAAAAATGAGTTTCTGGGGTCAAAGCTCAGTCAAACAAAATTTGAATTTTTCAAACTTGAGAACCTAAAGTTTTTGCTGGAATAGAATGAGGATACTAAGGACTACAAACTGCAAAACTTTGGGGTCAAGATTCCAAAGGAAAAGGAAGGTTCCTTTGAAATTTTTTTGGAGCTCAAAGTGATTACAAAAATTCCCATTTTAACAAATAAAAAATAATTGAGGGTGATCCATCCCTTCTAAATTTTTGGAAAACATACAAAATCAAATCTTAGGGCTAGGAGAGGAGTAAAAATATTTAAACAGAAGGTGGTGATTAATTCCTTTTGAAGAATTAATAAATAGGCTTATGGGGAAAACCAAATTGAAAATAAAAGGAATATTCTTTTAACCATTTCATTTTTGAGAAAGGGCCAAGAGAATATTTCTGAAATTGTTTGGTGGAAAAGAAGCTCAAAGATTTTCTTTCATGAAGATTAGCAAGAAAACTTCAAAGTTCTTATCAAGCTAAAAATTCAAATTCCAACGAAATCAAGGAAATAAAAATTGAAAAATCTTGGGTGTTACAATACTACTCTGTCACTTGGTGAATTTCTTGATGAACAAATTGCTAGAGTGAATGCTAAAAGTGATAATATTGTTGAATCTGATGAAACCGAACACTATGATTCACCTACTAGACCTAGCTCTCCTAGATATGAATTACCTAATATACATGAGGGTTATGTTATGGAAGGAGAAGCAGCTAGGGACTTTCTTGCTTGTAAGGATAGAGATGATCTAAGAAATTGCTATGCAAGTGGAAGGAAAAATCTTTGAATGCTATAATGCAATATGATCCCAAGTTTGCTACTTCACCTATCTGTATTACTGATAAGGGATTATGAATTCTCTGTCGATCATGAGTTAATTACTTTAGTATAATCTGATCCTTTTCATGGTTATGAATCTGAAACTATTGTGGCACACCTTACTAAATTGAATGATATAGCCACCCTATTTACTCATGAGGAAAAAATTCATTACTATTATATTCTTAAGCATTGTCCATTCTCATTAAAGGGTAATGCTAAGATATGGTTTAATTCTCTTGCTCTTGGTTGTGTGCGTAGTCCCGAGGATATGATTTATTAATTCTGTGAAAAATATTTCGAGCCCATAAGAAACAATTTGCCTTGCAGTAAATATTTAACTTTGTGAAAATTGAAGAAGAGAGTCTCCCACAAGCTTGGGGGAGACTTCTCGAGTTACTTAGTGCTTTGCCTGATCACCCTCTCAAAAAAAATGAAATACTTGATATATTTTATAATGGACTAATTGATGCTTCTAGGGAGCACCTAGTTAGTTCTGATGGTTGTGTTTTCAGGGAACAAACTATTGAACAAGATGAACTACTATTGAATAATATATTGAGCAATGATAATGATTGGACTATTCCCGAACCACCTCCAAAACCAACTCCAAAGAAAAGAGGTATTCTATTCCTCAATCCTGAGGATATGCAAGAGGAAAAGAAATCTATGAAAGAAAAAAGTGTTAAAGGTGAAGAAGTTAAGAATCTACCACCTATTGAAGAAATACATGGTCTTGATAACCCTACACAGGTAGTAGAGGTAAATTCTCTTCGTAGATTTGATGAAGGTGATATTCCTTATAGTAAGTCCTCTAGCCAATGTTAGGATGCATCTGATAATTTTGTTGTTAAACAAGAAAATTTCAATGCTTATGTTAGTAGAAAATTGAAAAATAATGCTTACATGCTTGATCGCTTGGGTGAATACATGAGTAGAACTATTAATGACCTTAGGCTTATTAGTAAACATGCTTCCATGGTAACTACCCAAGTAGAACAGGTACTTAAGGCAAAAAAATATTTTCTAAATGAGATGATTAGTAAAAACAATGATCATGGTATTAGAGTTGTGACTAAAGGTGGTAGAATGACTCAGGAACCTTTGTATCCTAAGGGCCATCCTAAGAGAATTGAGCAAGAATCTTAGAGGGTTAATATTGATGTACCTGGTACTTTTAATAAAAATAAAAAGAATGATGATAGGACTTTGCATGCTGCTAATGAACTATTATAGAGTCACATGAAAACCCAAATGATACCTCTATTTCTGATGCTCAGACACAATCTGGTAAAGAACATGAACCTAGTGATAATATTAACGATGATGTTCTTGTTGATGCTCAACCCAGTAATGACAATGATGTGGAGATTGAACCTGCTATTGATCTTGATAACCCACAATCTAAGAATAAGAGATATGATAAAAGTGATTTTGTGGCTAGGAAACATGATAGAGAAAGAGAACCATGGATTCAAAAACCCATGCCCTTCCTCCTACCATCCAAAAAGAAGGATGATGAGGATTTTGAGTGCTTTGTTGAAATCTTGTGACATGTTTTCTTACGTATGCACTTAACAGATATTCTGAAAATGTCTCCCTATACTAAGTACATGAAACATATTGTAATAATAAGAGAAAGATACCTGAAGCTGAGATTTCCACCATGCTTGTTAATTATACTTTTAACGGTGGAATACCAAAGAAGTTAGGAGACCCCGGAGTATCTACTGTACCATGTTCCATTAAGGGGAATTATGTTAGAACTGATTTATGTGACCTTGGAGCAGATGTTAGTGTTATGTCGTTCTCTTTATATCATAGACTTGACTTGAATAAATTGACACCTACTAAAATCTCTCTTCAAATGGCTAATAAATCAACTCCTTTACCTCTCGGTATTTGTGAGTCTGTGCCTATTGTGGTTGCAAACGTTACTATCTTAATGGACTTTGTTATTCTTGATATTCCCGAGGACGACAGTTTGTCGATCATCCTTGGTAGACCATTTCTGAATACTGCAGGGGTTGTGATTGATTGCGACAAAGGCAATGTCACTTTTCATGTCAATGGTAATGAGCATACGGTACACTTTCCGAAGAAACAATCTCAAGTTCATAGCATCAACTCCATTGAAAAAATTCCAACGTTCATTATTGGAGACTTTGAATTCCCTCTTCCTACTGCCAAGAAGAAATATGATATACTTATTGTTGGGGACATGCATATCCCCATTGAGGTAACCTAGTGTTATTTGAAATTTCTCCGGTTCCATGTCATTCGAAAAAAGCTTTGTCAATAAGACTTGATCAACCTTATTGATGGATTCTTTTTGATGGGCATGAGATGGATGAATTTAGAAAGCACAACCTTCTCTACCCAACTTTTATTTTCTGTTTAGTAAAAAAGGTTATTATTTCCATGTTTTCCGTTTTATCCGTGCAATAGAAAAATATCCTAAAAATTTAGTATGATATTTTCTGGAATATTTAAGAATTTATGGTACTAAGAACACATCAAGGGGCTGCACCAGTGGGCCACAAGCCTGCAGGGGGCGGTCACCCTCCTGGCCGCGCCCCGGGGCTTGTGGGTCCCATGTGGGCCCCCTTCACTTATTCCAGTACCCATCCACTCCTTCTTCCTCCACAAAAAATCCCACCAATGCTCAAACCAATGTTTTAGCTCATTTTGCTGCAATTTTCAATCTCTTTGCTCAAAGCTTCATTTGCAAAACTATTTTAGGGATTGTTCATCGATATGCGACTCCTCCAATGGTCCAATTAGTTTTTGTTCTAGTGCTTTATATATTGCAAAATTCTGCTGATGTGGTGACCTTGTTCTTGAGATTGCATGTCAAATTTGTAGGGTCCCAAGTAGTTTTGATGCATGATATAACTTCTAGGCACTTGTGGGAGTAGTTGCTATAAGTTTTGATTGAGTTTGTTCATTATTATGTGGAGTTACTAAAAAATTCAGATTATTTTCAGAAGAAAAGATGAGGAGATGGTTAAGAGGCTCTTCAAGCCGGGGTTCTAAAGAAAATGAAAATGAGAAGCCTAGATATAATATTCCTCGCACCGTGGAAGTTCAACCATGTGAATGTCCAAGTGAGGCATTCTTGGAGCGGTCGGAATTTATGAAGATTTTTAATACCTAGCAGAAAATGCACGCATCACCGACTTGCTCAACGATAAGTGTGACCAGTATCTCCTACTTACTAATACTTTCGTGCAAAATTTTCCTTTTATCCTAGGAAGAATCCTCCCATGGTAGAATTTCATTTATATGATGTGCCTAAGGAAATGTCACTTTATGATTCTTGCAATATTTAAAAATTACCTTTTGAGGGCAGCATCAGTGAAACACGTCCTAGACACATGGAGGATTTTATTCCCCTAATCACTGTAGGAGAAGAAAGAGGCATGTCAAAGGCAAGAGCGGCCAGCGTACATTTTCCCGTTCTACGTTATTATTCATTCTTTGCTGGGAGATATTTAGTTGGTCGCGGTGAGACTGGAAGCCTCAGTGCTCCCTACCTCACTATTCTGCTTCATGCTTTACTTGCTGATAGAACTTTTAGTATGGGCGCTATAGTGGCTCAATAGTTGAATTTAAACCATTCGAAAGGAATTATATTCGGAGGTATCTATGCATCTCGTTTAGCTAAACACTTTTAAATATCGATTAGGCTTAACAAGGAAGAGGAAATGCGACTGCATACGATATATTTAGATTATGATAGTATGGTAGCACATGATTGTTTAAGAAAGATAATAGTAGGAGGCTGCTTTATAACTTAGTATTTATTCAGGGTACCTGTGAGATTATAACTTTGCCTGCTCCTTCTTTGTTCGATATCCATGCAGGAAAGTACACAATTATGATCGAGGACATTGAACAATATTGGGGGTTGTCGCAACCCCCAGCACCTGAGCCTGCACCAGCCCTCGATCTGTATGAAGTTCTAGTTTTTCATTGGGAGCCGCAGGAGCTTGCACACTAGTGGAACCGTCAGTATTCTACAGAGTATCCAGGAGAGGGTTATTTCGATCTATGGCCTTAGACCAACTTAGGCCAAAATCCTAACCTTGGGAAGTACGTATTTCTCACTGGCATTACATTCATGTTCACACACACATTCCATTTGTCGATGTTTATACTTTTTCATTATACTATCCATGGTTGTTTATTTCTCCTTTTTTTTCTTGTGTGTTTCATTAACCTTGAAAAAATCCAAAAAGAAATTAGTTTTAGCTTTACCTTCTAGTTATTTAGTTGTAGTGTTAAAAGAAAACCCAAAAATATTTTTCATTCCTCTTTTGCTTGTTGCCGGCTACTCGTGTAAATAGTTTTTCTTTCTTCTTTGGGTCGTAAGGAGAACACCACAATGACATGTTTCGTGACTCTCATATTCATTATGTTTATCTATCATAGAATCCATACTACCTTGTCTTCTCCTTTGATTTATTGCTTAAAGATTCCAACTTAGTCCAATGCACGAACACTCTTTTTATTATTTTTCACACCGTTCGGTCATGCAAGTGAAAGGCAATAATCAGGATATATGATGAAGTGACAGAGATGGAGAAAAGCTGGTATGAACTCGACCTATTTTGTTTTTGTAAATATTATTAGCTCATCGTTCTGGATTCAACTCGTTATGGATTGAACATGTTTGCAATGACAATTAGAGATTATAATTATTTATGCCATGCTTAATTAGCTAGGAGTGATTAATGGTTTTTCTTGAGCGCCAACATGCATATTAAAATGGTTGTGATGTAGTATGATAGAATGGTATCCTCCTCCGAATGATTCGAGTGGCTTGACGTGGCACATGTTCACGCATGTAGTTGGAACAAAATCAACATAGCCTCTACGATGTTTATGTTCACAGTGATTTATACCCTACTCATGCTTGCATTCAATGTTGGTTAATCTCAAAGCATGTTTATGGCTGGCGTCGCTCTCTAGTTGGCCGCTTCCCAGTCTCTTGCTAGCCTTCACTTGTACTAAGCGGGAATACTTCTTGTGCATCCATCCCCATAAACCCAAAGTTGTTCCATATGAGTCCACCATACCTACCTATATGAAGTATTTACGTGCCGTCCCAAGTAAATTTGCATGTGCCATTCTCTAAACCTTCAAAGAAATATTCTGTTTTGTATGCCCGAATCGCTCATCTAGTTACTAGGGGCTATCAGTATCTTCCATGCTAGGTGGGTTATTCTCAAGATATGTGTTTATTCACTGTCATTCACAAGAAAGTAGCTATAAATATGGATGCCCAGTTCCATGCTCAAAAGTTAAATCAAATTTAATGAAACAAAACTCCCCCAGGATTGTTGTTTGTATGGATGTTCCCGTGCATGCGGCCCGCCGTGGAATGTGATTGATTAGTGGAGGGAGATATTCTGTTTGGAAACCACCTAAAATGTATTTAGCATGGAAGATATTGAGAACTCTTAGTTGTTACGCTGAATGAAAGCATACCACCCAAAATTTTGATTCATCCCTGTTTTAAAAGCTCGAGCTCTAGCACCTCTGCAAATCAATGCTTCCCTTTGCGAAGGGCCTATCTATTTTACTTTATTGTTGAGTCATCCTCTTCTTGTAAAAGGCACCAGTTAGAGAGCACCCCCGTCATCTATATGATTTGCTATTAATTGATGTTGAGTATGAGTATGACTAGATCTCTTTTACATTGAATTACAATGTCTAGTCACTCCTTGTTCTTCAGAGGTGTTGTGCATTTATGTTTTGCGGTCTCAGAAAGGGCTAGCGAGATACCAATTTATCATATTGTATTGTGATTGTTTTGATTAAAATTGTTGTCATCCGAGACTTCTTATTATTGCTTGCTAGCTGATTATGCCATTGATATAAGTAAATATGAAACCTAAATATTATTGTGAATGTGGTTAGTTTATAATCTGAGCTGAAAATCTGAACATAAGTTAGATGTATTTAGAACAACAAGATCAAACAAAGTTTGTAAAAATTTTCTTTATCAGTTTCCATTTATCAATTGAATTTCTTGAGGACAAGCAAAGGTTTAAGCTTGGGGGAGTTGATACGTCTCCAACGTATCTACTTTTCCAAACTCTTTTGACCTTGTTTTGGACTCTAGTTTGCATAATTTGAATGGAACTAACCCGGACTGACGCTGTTTTCAGCAGAATTGTCTTGGTGTTATTTTTGTGCGGAAATAAATGTTTTCTGATTGACCTAAAAATTTACGAAGAATATTTCTGGATTTAATAAAAATATCGGCGAAAGAATCTACCGGAGAGGGGCCACCCCCAGGCCACAAGCCTGCAGGGCGCGACCCCCCTAGGTCGCGTCCCCTGGCTTGTGGAGCCCCTGACCTCGTTTCCACTCCTCCAACAACGTTGTTTACGATATGGAGCCGCCGCCACCTCCTGTTCTTCCTCGGCAGGCCAGATCTGGAGTCTGATTTGGGCTCGGGAGAGGGGAAATCGACGTCGTCGTCATCACCAATTCCATGATGCTCTCGATCGTTCGTGAGTAATTCCATCGTAGGCTTGTTGTGCGGTGATGGGTTGGATTAGATCTATCATGTAATCGAGTCAGTTTTGTTAGGTTTGATCCACTATGTTCTAAGATTGATGTTGCTATGACTTTGCTATGCTTAATGCTTGTCACTAGGGCCCGAGTGCCATGATTTCAGATCTGAACCTATTATGTTTTCATGATATATATATATATATATATATATATATATATATATATATATATATATATATATATGTGTGTGTGTGTGTGTGTGTGTGTGTGTGTTCTTGAACCTATCTTGTAAGTTATAGACACCTATTACGAGTTATGATCCGCATCCCGAGGGTGACAATAACTGGGATTCTTTCCAGTGATTACCATAGTTTGAGGAGTTCATGTATTCACTAAGTGCTAATGCTTTGGTCCGGTTCTCTATTAAAAGGAGGCCTTAATATCCCTTAGCTTCCATTAGGACCCCGCTGCCACCGGTGGGTAGGACAAAAGATGTGATGCAAGTTCTTTTCCATAAGCACGTATGACAATATATGGAATACATGCCTACATTACATCGATGAATTCAAGCTAGTTCTGTATCACCCTATGTTACGACTGTTGCATGTTGAATGCCATACGACATAATTATCCATCACTGATCCATAGCTTGAAAGCTTTCGACATATTGTTCTTTGCTAAGTTACTTTTCCGCTGCTACTGTTACGATCACTACAAAACTGCTACTGTCACATTTGTCACCGTTACCGTTACTTCCAGACTACTTTGCTACTGAATACTTTGTTGCATACATTAAGTCTTTCAGGTGTGGTTGAATTGACAACTCAGCTGCTAATACTCGAGAATATGCTTTGGCTCCCCTTGTGTCGAATCAATAAATTTTGGTTGAATAATCTACCCTCGAAAACCGTTGTGATCCCCTATACTTGTGGGTTATCAGGGATTTCCATGCAAATGATGAACAAGAGCTATAAGTATAAGAAAGCTCCACTGAAGCTAAGTGGGGTGTGCATCCAACTTGCTTGCTCATCAAGACCTCGAGCATTTGAGGAAGCACATAATCGTAATATACAAGACAAGTTTATGACAAAATGATTCCCAGTATCATATGAATGATATAACATGAGACTCTCTATATGAAGAACAAGGTGCCAATTTGACGCACAAGTGTGGTAAAAGATAGTAGCAAAGTCCCTTCTCTATTTTTATCTCATTCAATTTTTATTATGGTGGGATAATTTGGCCTCCCCATTTGTATTTTCTCACTAGGACAGTGCGGTAATATTGATGATCATCACACTTTTGTTTACATACAACTCAACATGAAAACTGATAGGACGATATGCCTATGTATGAATGCCTCTGGCAGTCTACCAGGATGGGCAAAGATCTAGCATGACATGTATAAAAAATATGATGAACGGTGACTTTGGAAAAAATACTATGTCAACTCTATATGATCATGCAAAGTATTATGATGATGAACTAACTAGTCATGTGAAGTGAAGATGACATTTGCATGCTAGTATATCTCGAAATGCGTATGGAAATGCCATGATAGGTAAGTATGGTGTCTGTTTTGAGGAGGATATATAAAGGTGTGTGTGCAACAGAGCATTTCATGTCACGGGGTTTTGGATGCACCAGCGAAAGTTGAACCGATCCTCAAAACGTGCGATGCACGGCACCGAAGAGGCTAGCAAATATGAGGAGGTGAGATTTCGTATGTCCATGGTGTCACATTAGTCATAAAGACCTCATGTACTTGCCGCAAAGTTTTATTAGTTTTTATCACAAATCAAAGTACTAATCGCATCCTCGAGGGAAGGGTTGGTAGGAATTAACCATCGCGCGACTATGACTGAAAACAACACTAGGATTTCAACGAGGAATAGAAATGCTCACACATCACCACCATGCCTTTTTTTAAATTTAGATGAACAAGTAGTTTAACATCTCTTAATATCGACACCTTTCTGAATTAATAATAATGCACTCACACCTTTTTCATATCACCACAACAATATCAATTACCCACAATTTATCTATATGTGCTACATGATGGTTTTAGTTATCACTCGTTGGATATTCATTATTTTTGATATAGTCTTATGACCCATGCAAATTACTGTAACTATTTTTCCAGTTCTCAAAGAAATATAAGTGAAGAACGAGAGCATACTATTTCTATAAAATGTAAACGTCGTCGCGCTCAAACAGATATAAGTGAACTACTAGAGGAACTTATAAGCTCAAAATATATAAGTGAAGCACATAGAGTATTCTAACAAATTTTGATGATGTGGTCTCTCTATAAAATAGGTGTGTCCAAAAAACAATGATTGTGGAAAACTTAAAGTAAAAGCAAACAAAAGCAAATGACGCTCCAAGCAAAACTCATATCTTGTGATGAATACAAATATAGCTCCAAGTAACATACTGATGGATTGAGACGAAAAGGAGGGATGCCTTTCGGGGAATCCCCAAACTTAGACGCTTGAGTCCTTGTAGAATATTACCTTGGGGTGCCTTGGTAATCCCCAAGCTTTGGCTTTTTCTCCTCATCAATCCTTTGTCCATCGGGACAATACCCAAAACTTGAAAAGTTCAATCACATAAAACTCAACAAAATTCATGAGATCCATTATTATAAGCAACACATCAAATACTTTGAGGTTCTATTAGATTCTTATTTTATTTTAGCATAAAATACTGTATCCTAACTCCTCCATGTCTTATACCCCCGATACAATCCATAGCATCAACAAAACAAGCCAACTAAGCATGCAAAAACAGAATCTGACTCATACAGAACAGTCTATAGTAATCTATAATGAACCTATACTTACGTAAGACCAAATATTTTGAAACATTAGTAAGGCCTAAGGAATTTGTATAGAAATATTGTGTAAAAATCAGCTTAAAAAGATGTTTTAGTAAAATTAGTGAAATTCTCCAATCGACGTCAAAGTTTCAGGTTTTGCATCGTATCAATTCTACTCATCATGCAAATCATCCTAAAGGCTTCACTTGGCACAAAAACTAATTAGAACATAAAGACACAATCTTTATAGAGGCAACAATTATGTTATCAGAAACTAACATGAATAAATTATAATTATTGGGTTGACTTCCAACAAGCTCTTTCTTTATAGCCATTAGGATAGGCTTGAAATTTCAATGATGCTCACATAAAAGACAAGGACTGAATCACAAAGAGAGCATAATAAAACATGTGACAGAAACATTTAAGTCCAACATACTTCCTATGCATAGGCATTTTATAGGCAAATAATTTAGGGACAATTACATTTCAGCTCTTAGTTGTGTCACACCCGTTTGTTTTGCCCCTAAATTCAAAAAACCCTCAGTCTTGCCCAACTGCATTTGTTGCACTTATCACTACTGGAATCCAGAAATTTGCCGTCAGCCAGTTCTTTACCGTCTGCTGGCTGACGGCAAAGAACCTCTTTGCCATCAGTTGACACAATACAGACGGCAAAGAACTGACACATGGCAAAAATACTATTTTCCATGTGTGGGTCCTTTGTCGTCTGCCAGCAGACGGCAAAGAGCCCCAGGGCAGACGGCAAAGGGAACGCGTGGGCCCATGCCTGCCGTGTCCGAAATCCGGGGCCTTTGCCGTCCGCGGGCCTTTGCCGTCAGCCGTACGGCCCTTTGCCGTCTGCCTTACGTCCCTTTGCCGTCGGGGGGCGGACGGCAAAGGGGCCTCCCTATAACGGCCGTTACCCCCCCACCTCGCTCACTGTCTCTCTCTCTCTCACCCCGACCACTCTCACCCCTGCCGGCGAGATCCCCTCCCCGCGGCGAGCCCACCCCCCCGGCGACCCCCTTCCCGCGGCGACCCACCCCCTGCCCCCTGCCGCCGCCGCCCCCTGCCGCGCGCCGCCCCCTGCCGCCGCCCCCTGCCGCGCGCCGCCCCCTGCCGCCGCCGCCCCCTGCCGCCGCCCCCTGCCGCGCGCGGCCCCCTGCCGCCGCCGCCCCCTGTCGCCGCCCCCTGCCGCCGACGCCCCCTGCGGCGAGCCCCCAGCCGCGCGCCCCCGTGCCGCCGCCGCCCCCTGCCGCCGCCCCCTGCCAGTGAGTTTTTTTGTTTTTCATTTTAAAAAAGTTAATTACTTTAGTTAGTTTATTAGGTTAGTTTTTTTGTTATATATAGGGTAATTTAGTTAGTTTATTTGGTTAGATTATTAGGCTAATTAGGTTAGTTAGTTAGGTTAGAAGAAAAAAAGCAGAAGGAAAAAAAGCAGGAGAAGAAGAAGAAGAAGAAGAAGAAGAAGAGGAGGAGGAGGAGGAGGAGGAGAAAAAAGAAGAAGAAGAAGAAGAAGAAGAAGAAGAAGAAGAAGAAGAAGAAGAAGAAGAGGAGAGGAGGAGGAGGAGAAAGAGGAGGAGAAAGAAGAAGAAGAAGAAGAAGAAGAAGAAAAAGAATAGAAGGAGAAAAAGAGGAGGGGGAGTAGGAGGAGAAAAAAGAAGAAGAAGAAGAAGAAGAAGAAGAAGAAAAAGAGGAGAGAGGAGAAGAAGAAAGAAGAGGAAAAGGGAACCCCGGCACCCCGAAACTGACCCTCGACCCCCGACCCCTGACGCCCGACGCCACTGACCCCCGACCGTCGACCTCCGACGCCACTCACCCCCGACCCCCGACCCCCGACGCCACTGACCCCCGACGCCACTAACCCTCGACCCCCGACGCCACTGCCCCCGACCCAGCCCCTCGGCCCACGACTCCCGACCCCCGACGCTCGACGCCACCAACCCCCGACCCCCGACGCCACTGACACCCGACGTCACTGACCCTGGACCCCCGACGCCACTGACCCCCCACAACCGACGCCACTAACCCCCCGACCACCGATGCCACCGACCCTCGACGGCACTGACTCCCGACGCCACTAAGCCCCGACCCCCGACACCTCTTCTGCCTTCTTTTGAACGAGAAGGTGCTTTTCGGACTTCCAGAGGCCCACGGGGTCATAGTTTTGAAAATTATGAGTTAGGTCACATATTTTCCGATCATGTTAATTATAAAAACATCGTATTTGTGTTGATCGGGTGAATTTCAATGTGCAGTTGTTCGACGACCTCCACGTGCGTTGGACGTTTGTTGGTGAGTACAAATGACTTCTCCTCCTACCCCCTTAATTTTCTCTGTCCCGGTCTTCGTGCCGATGAAACTTCCTCCCGCTCCTTCTCCTTCTTCTTCTCCTTCTTCTTCTCCTTCTTCTCCTTCTCCTCTTCCTTCTCCTTCTCCTCCTCCTCCTTCTCCTCCTTTTTCTTCTTCTTCTCCTCTTCCTCCTCCTCCTCCTTATTTTACTTCTTCTTCTCTTTCTCTTCTCCTATAGTTAGCTAGGGTTCCACCTAAATGACATAATTAGCTTAGTTAGCTCCAAAATGGCCTATTTAATAAAAAATGACCTATACTTAGCTAATTATCCTCGAAATGACATAATTAGCTCCAAAAAGGCATTCTTAGCCAATTTAGCCCGAAGAAGGGGACAAGAATAGAAAAAGAGGAAAATGAAAGCAAGGAAGAGGAAAAAGGAGAAGAAGAAGGAGGAGAGGGAGGAGGAGAAGAAGAAGGGGACAAAAGGATAAGAAGAAGAAGGAGAAGAAGGAGAAGGAGAAGGAGAAGGAGCTCCCGCTCCTTCTCCTTCTTCTTCTCCTTCTTCTTCTCCTTCTTCTCCTTCTTCTCCTTCTCCTCTTCCTTCTCCTTCTCCTCCTCCTCCTCCTCCTTTTTCTTCTTCTTCTCCTCTTCCTCCTCCTCCTCCTTCTTTTACTTCTTCTTCTCTTTCTCTTCTCCTATAGTTAGCTAGGGTTCCACCTAAATGACATAATTAGCTTAGTTAGCTCCTAAATGGTCTATACTTAGCTAATTTCTCTCCAAAATAACCTATATATACACTACTTCATCTAGTATTATTTTTCTAACTTTCTTATTTATCATTTTGCAGATTACCTTCACTTCACGGGAAGCTTGGTTGATGGAATGCTTGAAGATGATTTCTTGTACCATGTGTTGTATTGAAACTATTGTGGTATATGAATATATGAAACTTTGTATGCACGTGGATGAAACTAGTGTAATATATGGTTTGGTACGGATGTAACTTCCATAATATGTATGCACTATGGATGAGAGTTATTTTAATATGGTTATGAGTACGGAAAGATATTTATTTATGTCAAATATATATATATATCCTGATTATTGTTAAAAATGCTGGATATAACAAAAAACAAATAAAAAAGGGGCTGGTTCCCCTCTTTGCCGTCTGCCCCCGCATGGCAAAGGGGGGGAGGCAGACGGCAAAGGGGGGAATCTGCCCCCCCTCTCTCCCCTCTTTGCCGTCTGCCACCACATGGCAAAGGGGGGGAGGCAGACGGCAAAGGGGGGAATCTGCCCCCCCTCTCTCCCCTCTTTGCCGTCTGCCACCACATGGCAAAGGGGGGAGGCAGACGGCAAAGGGGGGAATCTGCCCCCCCCCCCCTCTCTCCCCTCTTTGCCGTCTGCCACCACATGGCAAAGGGGGGAAGGCAGACGGCAAAGGGGGAGGCCTCCGTTAACACTTAACGGGGACGTTGCAATATATGCCGTCCCACTTATTTTGCCGTCCGCCCCCTCATGGCAAAGATTCTTTGCCGTCCGCTTTGCGAAAGCAGACGGCAAAGAGCCTCTTCACCGGATTTTTTTTTACCGTCTGCTGACCGACGGCAAATCCTTTGCCGTCCGTGGTAGCCCCCTTTGCCGTCCGCCTTGGCAGACGGCAAATTTCTGAATTTCAGTAGTGTATGTTTGTGCCCTTTCGTCACGGCTCTGCCTGGTCAGCGCTATTTGACCATAACCGGCGGCTGTTTGTGGACATTTCTGCCCTGGGCTAGTATCCCTTATATCTTCTTCCTCATTAAGCTCAGCTGAAAAGAAAGAGAGCGACGGTGCGACAAATCTAGAGGAGCAGAAGCGGGAGGAGGTGGAGGTCAAGTGAAGCCGGCACAAATGATGCGACGAGGCGGAGCGGGGGAGGCGTGGTAGGCCGAGCTAAGGAGCGCAGAGTCCGGGATGTGTGGAGCCGGCGCGGGCGAGAGGGCGGCCGGAGCGGAGCCAGCCGGGGCTGAGGGCGGCCAAAGCGGTGCCAACCGGGGGTGAGCAACGCGCGAGCGCGAGTGCGAGCGCGACGCTTGTGCGCGGGGCGGAGCAGCGTACAGGCAAGCTGACGCTGGTAGCGCGGGGTGGAGCTACATGAGGGGCAGGAGCGGAGCCGTCCAAGGTGCGGCGTAGCACGCGGGGCAAGGTGGAGCCGGCCGGGGGCGGAGCCGGCTCCGGCGACGTAGAGGGGCCACCAGAACACAAGGAGGCTCGCGGTCGCGCACGTTGGAGCGAAGACGGGGAAGCGCCATTGCGCAGCTCTGCGGAGCAAGGCGGCCCGTGATGATGCTTGCTAGCCGAGGCACTTGGGAGCAGGCCGAAACGGCGACAGAAAGCCGCCCGAGGTCTATGGTGGGGCGCAGGCAAGGGGCATGGCTGAGATGGGGAATGAGAGTGAGGCGAGACCCACCTATAAGAACTAGGCTAGGGGCAAAAATGTCCATAAACGGCCGCTGGTTATGGTCAAATGGCGTTGACAAGATGAAGTCGTGACAGAAGGGCAAAAATAGAAGTGCACCAAACGCGATTGGGCAAGACTGAGGATTTTTCCAATTTAGGGGCAAAACAAACGACTGTGACACAACTAAGGGCTCAAATGTAATTTTTCCAATAATTTATCAAGATAAGAAGTGTCTAGCATAAGCAAGTAGAAAGAATAACGCATTAACAATTTGAATATCAAAAGAGGTAAGTGAGTAACATGAAAATTTCTATAACCATATTTGCATCTCACATGATAATTACATGTAAGATCATATTCAAATTCAGCAATATAACAATCATTCTTTTCATTCAACGAACTATCATGAATCACTTTATAAATTTCACAATTTTTGGATTCATCATTTTCAAGCAAGACCTCATAAAGAAAATCTAGTGCACTCTCACTATCAATTGTTTCAACATAAATGGGTCTTTTCAAAAAGGTTAACTAGTGGATGAGGATCCATTTATCTTAATATTAGCATTTCACTTTCTGTTTTGGTGTGAGAACGATAAAGATAACACAACTAGGCAAGTAAACTAGAGAGCAAAGATGCAAACTAGTGACAAGCAAAGCAAGCAAAGGTATATATTTTTGCATTTTATTTTTTTAGGAGACAAAATAAATATACCAGCAAATCAAAAGAGGAACAAGTGAAAGAAATTTTGTGCAGAGTTACTTGGTAGTTGGTGATGTTATTCACGAGCAACGGCGCCAGAAATCTTTCCTGATACTTGTGATTTGCGATGGATTTTCCATGAAGAGAAATGGGTTATCGCGGCACAATGAGGGTAACTATTTCCCTCAGTTATGAAACAAAGGTTTATCGAACCAATAGGAATATCAACCACAACTGTCTTCACCGGCTGCACACAAAAGAACAAACAACTTGCACCTAACGCGGGCAAGAGGGTTCTTAATCGTCTTGTCTTGTTCTTTGCAAGAGAGGTGTATAGATAAATGTAGATAGCAAGATAAAATAAAACAAGTAAATGGAAGCAAGGTAATGAAGGTTTTATTAATATTTTGTGAATGGACCCAGGAGCATAGCTTTCTCTAATGGCATCTCTCATGAAAAATAGCATACGATGGGTAAACAAATTATAGTTGGACAATTGACACAGAAGCGGATAGTTATGTGATATTCACGACAATGCTGATGTGTATATAGGCATCACGTCCATAAACAAATAGGCTGACACCCGCCTGCACCTATTACTATTACTCCACTCATCGACCGCTATCCATCATGCATCTAGAGTATTAATTAAACATAGTAATGCATGGAGAGCAATGACATGATGTAGACAAAGTAAACTCAAGCAATATGAATAAAACCCAACGTTTTATCCTTAGTAGAAGCAACACAAAGACGCATCTTCCCCTTCTATCATTGGGATATTGAAATTCGCCAGGTTGAACCAACTATAACGCACCTCCCTCACAGAGAAATATCGATCTAGTTGGACAAACTATTTCATCGGTGAGAACTACGAAGCTAACATAATCATGCACATAAGAATCATATAAGTATTAAGAGGAGACTCAAATATTTATTATGAATAATCTGAACATAAACCCACAATTTATCAGATCTCAACAAATGCACTACACAAAAGGAATTACATCATATGGATCAAAGCAAAGATGCGATGATCATTGTATTGAAGATCAAAGAGATAGATTGCCATCTAGGTTCTAGCTATGGACATGTAGGTATGTGGTGAAGTACTCACACATCATCACGAGGGCAACAAAGTTGATGAAGAGGCCCTCTGTGATGGACCCCCCCTGAGGCAGGGTGCCGAAATGGAGCTCAAGATGGCCTCCCATTAGAATAGAGACATGCAGCGGCGTAAAAAGTGTTTTGATACTCCTTTTGGTGTTTTAGGGTAGATGATAATTTATAAGACAAAGAACGGAGTCGAGATGGCCACGAGGGAGGTACAAGACATTAGTCGTGCCCCCTAGGTAATGTCCTGTTGGCTTGTGGACCCCTTGTGAGGCCTCCAACCTTCTTCCAATGCTCATTGGTCTTCTTTGGTCTAGAAAAAGTCACCAAAAAGTTTTAGGGCAATTGGACTTCGTTTGGTGTGGAAAACCTGAAAAGTGAAGAACACACACAAAACAATAACTCGCACCAGGCACTAGGTAAATAGGCTAGTGCTCAAAAATAATCTAAATTGGTAAATAAATACCCCAAAAATTATTCTATAATGATAATATATCAGCATGGAACAATATAAAATTATAGATACATTGGTGATGTATCAACCTGCTACTCATTAATCCAATGAGGTGTGCTTGGCCGTGGTGTCCAATCTGTATCAACAGATACTTTTATGAACACCTCGTGTGCGTGGGTTATTTTGACCCCCATGCACACGGATTAGTTAGAAGCTTTCTGGACACCCCGTGCACATGGGTTCCTCGACCCCGTGCACAATGGGTGGATGGAATGTCTGTGGACACCTTATGCGCACGAGGCTGACTTAGCCCGTGCGAAGGGGTCCCATGGGCAAGAAACCCCCACCAGGCCAAGAACAATATAAATCCCCCTTCTTCCACCTCCAACCCATAACCCTAATGTCTTATTGAGCTCCTCCATTTCCACACCTCATTTTCCTCAATACTCTCAATCCGTCCACCCAAACTTGTTGAAACTTCGAGGATTGGGAGCCAAAGTCCAGATCTACACTTCGACCAATCCAAATTTGTGTTTCCCACAATATTTCTCCACAATTGACTTGTTATTTTAGAGCTTAGGCTCCTAGGCGGTTAGAGGTTCCTCCGGAAGGTTTGTTGCTTGTGGTGTGCACCAGAGACATTTGTGAAGGCATGGTGGTCGCCTTCAAGACCAACCCCGAGTGATTCTAGGCTCATCGGTTAGGGGTGACTCGAAAGAGATACCCCGAGCCTTCCGTGGCATTCCGCAAGCTTTGGATCCGAGATTGCTATTACTGGAGACTAACACTTCCCCAAGGAAAAGTGAACTTGGGGATAAAATCTGCGTCCTCACTCACTTGTGGTTAATACTTTCCCACGATTTACTTTGCTTTGTATGCTTGTAGGCTTTCTAATTACTTTTTTTTCCTATCATATTTAGATCTACGTGTGCTTGTCACATAGGTATTTGTCGACATTCTAGGAATGGGGGTACACAGGCCTGCGTGCCTATGGCCCAGGGTGGGCCCACTTCATCAGCACAAGATCTACTCGAACGGCACACCATTCGAGACAAGGCCCTCGCGAGGGGCCGAGCCTTGCGAGGAATAGCGACATTGAGACCCGCAGGGGGCCTCCTCAGGACCCCTCCAGAGCGGCGGATATTTTGAGCAAGGCCGGGCCTCAGGAGTCAAGGGTGACGCTAGAGAAGGATAGACGAGCAATAGATGGCAGGACGGTACAGTTTCCCCTTTAGTGCAAAGGAGGTGGGAGCGTACCAGGGCTCCAAAGGCATCTTCCAAAGGTTTCCCTTCTGGTGCAACAAGACCACGGCCACCCACCAGCATGACGAGCGTCATCCGTGCGCCCGCCTCTGCGGCGCTGGCAGCTACTTTGCACGCGAAGACCACTTTTGACAGGGGAAGCATGTTCCCTTGTCCCCCACCAAAATTGGTCGTTGTGGGATCCCTTCCCGCCAACGATAAGGGAAGAGGACCCGGGCCTCCACTATAAATACAGAGAGTAGGATACTTGAGAGAAGGGGGTTTTTGATTCAGACAAGAGGCCAGATGAAAGAGAGTTCATTCGAACCGTAGGGCAACACACCTAGCGAGTTGGCCTCCGGAGGCTGAAGAGCACTATACTAGTTCATCCACCAACCTCCGTGAGAGGCAATCCACCAAAAGCAGGAGTAGGGTTCTATGCCTCGCAGCAGCCTGAACCTGGATAAACTGTTGTGTTCTATGTTCCTGTCACACCCTGTTTTCACTACACTTCTTCTATAATTCAAAAATCTGAGTTTATGAAAACTTTTCCAAATCAATGATGTGAGTGCCATGGTTGTCACTGTATGATTGTATGCTTGATTGTGTGATATCAAAATGTTGGAAATATTCCCTAGAGGCAATGATAAAATAGTTATTATTATATTTCCTCTTTCAAGATAATCGTTTATTATGCATGCTATAATTGTATTGAATGAAAACATAAATGCATGTGTGGATAGATAGACAAAACTATGTCCCTAGTAAGCCTCTAGTTGACTAGTCAGTTGATCAAGGATGGTTAAGGTTTTCTGATCATATGCAAGTGTTGTCACTTAATGACTGGATCACATCATTGGTAGAATGATGTGATGGACAAGACCCAAACTATAAACGTAGCATGTGATCGTGTCATTTTGTTGCTATTGTTCTCTACGTGTCAAGTATTCATTCCTATGACCATGAGATCATGTAACTCACTAACACCGGAGGAATACCTTGTGTGTATCAAACGTCGCAACGTTACTAGGTCACTATAAAGGTGCTCTACAGGTATCTCCGAAGGTGTCCGTTTAGTTAGCATGGATCAAGACAGGGATTTGTCACTCCGTGTGACGGAGAGGTATCTCAGGGCCCACTCGGTAATACAACATCATATACAAGCCTTGCAAGCAATGTGACTAAAGTGTTAGTCACGGGATCTTGTATTACAGAACAAGTAAAGAGACTTGCCGGTAACGAGATTGAAATAGGTATAAGGATACCGATGATCAAATCTCGGGCAAGTAACATATCGAAGGACAAAGGGAATGATATACGGGATTATGTGAATCCTTGACGCACAGGTTCAACCGATAAGATCTTCGTAGAATATGTAGGATCCAATATCGACATCCAGGTCCCGTTGTTGGATATTGACCGGGGAGTGTCTCCGGTCATGTCGGCATAGTTCTCGAACTCGCAGGGTCTACACACTTAAGGTTCGGTGATGTTTCGGTATACTTGAGTTATAGGTGTTGGAGACCGAAGGTTTGTTCGGAGTCTCGGATAAGATCACGGACGTCACGAGGGTTTCCGGAATGGTCCGAAAACGAAGATTGATATATAGGATTGTTTCATTTGGCCTCCGGAAAGATTTCGGGCACTATCGGGAGTGTACCGGGAGTGACGAATGGATTCCATGTTTTACCCGGGAGGGGGCCACCCACCCAGGAGTGAACCTAATAGCCCATGGGTGGCACACCAGCCCTTAGTGGGATGGTGAGGCCAGACCAAGTGGACTATTTCGGCCAAGGAAAGAAAATCAAGGAGAAAGAAAAAAAATAGGAGGGAGGTGGGAAGGAAGGAAGGGACTCCTCCTTCCCAAACCGAATTGGAGTTGGTGTCCTCCTCCTCCACTTCAGTCGACGCCCTAGGGGCTCCCTTGAGCCTCAAGGCTAGCCCCTCCCCTCCTCCTATATATACTAGATGTTTTAGGGTTTTTGAGACACAACTTTGCCACATGCAACCCTAAACCTCTACTTCGTAGTTCTTCCTCTAGATCGGTTTTCTGCAGAGCTCGGGTGGAGCCCTGTAGGAATAGATCATCACCATCACCGGCGTGCTGTGAGGCTGCCGGAGAACTCATCTACTTACCCTTCTCTCTTGCAGGATCAAGAAGGCGGAGATCGTCATCGAGCTGTATGTGTGCTGAGCGCGGAGGTGTCGTCCATTCGGTGCTAGATCGGGACGGATCGTGGGACGACGGTGATTTGAATTTGGAAGCTGTTCCACTACATCAACCGCGTTTCTTAGCGCTTCCCACTTAGCGATCTACGAGGGTATGTGGATTCGATCTCCCTCTCGTAGATGAACATCACCATGATAGGTCTTCGTGTGTGTATATTTTTTTTATTTCCCATGCATCGTTCCCCAACAGTGGCATCATGAGCTAGGTTCATGCGTAGATGTTATCTCGAGTAGAACACAAAAAACATTCTGGGCGTTGATGTTTGATTTGCTGCCCTCCTTAGTCTTTTCTCGATTCGGCGGTATTGTTGAATTGAAGCGGCCCAGACCAACCTTACTCGTATGGTTACGAGAGACCGGTTTCATGGACTAACATGCAACTTGTTGCATAAAGATGACTGTCGGGTGTCTGTTTCTTCAACTTTAGTTGAATTGGTTTTGACCAAGGCGGTCCTTGGAGAGAGGTTAAATAGCAATTTGCACATCACCATTGTGGTTTTGCGTAAGTAAGATGCGATCATACTAGATACCCATAGCAGCCACGTAAAACATGCAACAACAAATTAGAGGACGTCTAACTTGTTTTTGCAGGGTATGCATGTGATGTGATATGGCCAAAGACATGATGTGATATATTGGATGTATGAGATGATCAAGTTGTAATAGTTAAATATTGACTTGCACGTCGATGCTACGACAATCGGCACGAGCCATAGGGTTGTCTTTAAACTAATGTTTGTGTTTGCAGATGCGTTTACTATATTGCTAGGTTGTAGCTTTAGTAGTAATAGCATAGATAGCATGACAACCTCGATGGAGGCACAATGATGGATATCATGATGATGGAGATCATTGTGTGGCGCTGGTGACGATGAAGATTATGCCGGTGCTTTGGTGATGGAGCTCAAGAAGCACAAAATCATGGCCATATCATGTCACTTATGAATTGCATGTGATGTTAACCTTTTTATGCACCTTATCTTGATTAGAACAACGGTAGAATTATAAGGTGATCCCTCACTAAATTTCAAGATAAAATTGTGTTCTCCTCGAATGTGCACTGTTGCGACAGTTCGTTGTTTCGAGACACCACGTGATGATCGGGTGTGATAGACTTAACATTCACATACAACGGGTGCATAACGGTTGTACACGCGGAACACTCGGGTTAAACTTGACGAGCCTAGCATGTGCAGACATGGCCTCGGAACACAAGATACTGAAAGGGTGAGCATGAATCGTATAGAAGATATGATTAACATAGAGATGTTTACCATTGAAACTACACTCAACTCACGTGATGATCGGACTTGAGATAGTGAATTTGGATCATGCCACACTCAAATAACTAGAGGGATGTCTATTTGAGTGGGAGTTTATTAGTTATTTGATTAGCTAAACTCTAATTGTCTTGAACATAGTCTAAGTCCACTTTGCAATATTTTCTGTTGAAGAACAATGGCTAACGCAGTAGCAACCCTGAATTTCGATACGTTCCTAGAGAAAGCTGAGCTGAAAGATGATGGTAGAAATTTTGTAGACTGGGCTCATAATCGGAGGCTCATCCTACAAGCTGGGAAAAAGAATTATGTCCTTGATGCAGCGCTAGGAGATGAACCACCCGCTACGTATGAACAAGATGTTTTGAACGCTTGGCAAGCACGTAAGGAGGACGACTCAGTAGTTCAATGTGCAGTCTTCTATGGCTTAGAACGATGCTTTGAACGTCATGGAGCATATGAGATGTTCCAGGAGTTGACGTTTATCTTTTAGAAGAATGCCCAGATCGAGAGGTAGGAGACCTCCGATAAATTATATGCTTGCAAAATGGAGGAGAATTCGTCTGTCAGTGAACATGTGCTCAAAATGTCTGGCTACTCAAACCGTCTAGGTGAGCTGGGGATTGAACACCCGCAAGAGGCTATCACTGAAAAAATTCTTAAATCACTGCCACCTAGCTACAAGAGCTTTGTTTTCAACTATAACATGCAAGGGATGAATAAGTCACCCGGCGAGTTATTCGCGATGCTGAAAGTCGCAGAGTCAGAACTCCGAAAAGAACATCAAGTGTTCATGGTCAATAAGACCACTGGTTTCAAGAAAAGCGGCAAAGTCAAGAAGGGTAACTCCAAGAAGAGCGGCAAAGTTGTTGCCCTTCCGACGAAAAAACCCAAGGCTGGACCTAAGCCGGAAACTGAGTGCTATTATTGCAAGGGGATGGGTCACTGGAAGCTCAGCTGCCCCAAGTATTTGGCTGATAAGAAGGTGGCCGATGCCAAACCAGGTATATGTGATATACATGTTATTGATGTGTACCTAACCAACTCTCGTAGTAGTTCCTGGGTATTTGATACCGGTTCTGCTGCTCATATTTGCAACTCGAAGCAGGAACTGCGGAATAAACGAAGGTTGGCGAAGGATGAAGTGACGATGCGCGTGGGAAATGGTTCCAAGGTTGATGCAATCGCCGTCGGCACGATCTCACTTTAGTTACCATCGGGATTAGTTATGAACTTAAATAATTGTTATTTAGTGCATCCGTTAAGCATGAACATTATATCTAGATCTTGTTTATTGCGAGACAGTTACTCATTTAAGTCAGAGAATAATGGTTGTTCTATTTTTATGAGTAATATATTTTATGGTCATGCACCCAATGTGAGGGGTTTGTTCATATTGAATCTTGATTGTGATGACACACATATCCATAACATTGAGACCAAAAGATGTAGAGTTAAGAATGATAGCGCTGCCTTTTTGTGGCACTGCCACTTAGCGCATGAAGAAACTCCATGCTGATGGACTTTTGGATTCACTTGATTTCGAATCACTTGACACGTGCGAACCATGCCTAATGGGAAATATGACTAAGACTCCGTTCTCCGGAACAATGTGGCGTGCAAGTGACTTGTTGGAAATCATACACACTGATGTGTGCGGGCCAATGAGTGTGGAGGCACGAAGCGGATATTGTTATTTTCTCACCTTCACTAATGATTTGAGTAGGTATGGATATATCTACTTGATGAAGCACAAGTATGAAACATTTTAAAAGTTCAAACAATTTTAGAGTGAACTTGAAAATCATCGTAGCAAGAAGATCAAGTTCCTACAATCTGATCGAGGGGGCGAATATCCGAATTTCGAGTTTGGTGCTCACTTAAAACAATGTGGAATCGTTTCACAGTTGACACCGCCTGGAATACCACAGCGTAATGGTGTATCCGAACGTCGTAATCATACTTTGTTAGATATGGTGCGATCTATGATGTCTCTTCCCGATTTGCCATTATCGTTTTGGGGTTATGCATTAGAGACAGCTGCATTCACTTTAAATAGGGCACCATCAAAATCCGTTGAGACAACACCATATTAGCTATGGCATGGCAAGAGGCCAAAGTTGTCGTTTCTTAAAGTTTAGGGATGCAATGCTTATGTCAAAAAGCTTCAGCCTGAAAAGCTGGAACCCAAAGCGGAAAAGTGTGTCTTCATAGGTTATCCAAAAGAGATAGTTCGGTACACCTTCTATCTCATATCCGAGGGCAAAGTGTTTGTTGCTAAGAACGGAGCTTTTCTTGAGAAGGGGTTTCTCTCGAAAGAATTGAGTTGAAGGAAGATAGAACTTGATGAGGTTTTGGACCCTCTACTCCCTCTAGATGGTGGAGCATGGCAGAAGGGAAATCTCTGTCGAGGCAACACTGGTTGAGGAGGAAGCTAATGATGATGATCATGAAGCTTGGGATCAAGTTGCTATCGGACCTCGCAGGTCGCCAAGATCACGTACTGCTCCTGAGTGGTACGGGAATCTTGTCGTATCTATCATGTTGTTAGACAACAATGAGCCTGTGAATTATGAAGAAGCAATGGTGGGCCCGGATTCCAACAAATGGTTAGAGGCCATGGAGTCCGAGATAGGATCTATGTATGAAAACAAAGTATGGACTTTGTAAGTATTACCTGAAGGTCGTAAGGCTATTCAGAACAAATGGATCTTTAAGAAGAAGACGGACGCGGACGGTAATGTGACCGTTTATAAAGCTCGACTTGTGGCAAAGCATTTTTCACAAGTTCAAGGAGTTGACTACGATGAGACATTCTCACCGGTAGCGATGCTTAAGTCCGTCCGAATCATGTTAGCAACAGCTGCATTTTTCGATTATGAAATCTGGCAGATGGATGTCAAATCGGCGTTCCTTAATGGTTTTCTTAAGGAAGAGTTGTATATGATGCAACACGAAGGTTTTGTCGATCCAAACAATGCTAGCAAAGTATGCAAGCTCCAGCGATCCATTTATGGACTAGTGCAAGCATCTCGGAGTTGGAATAAGCGCTTCGATGAGGTGATCAAGGCGTTTGGGTTTATACAGGTTGTTGGAGAATCTTGTATATGCAAGAAAGTGAGTGGGAGATCTATAGCATTTCTAATATTATATGTGGATAACATATTGCTGGTTGGAAACAATGTGGAGTTTTTAGAGAGTGTAAAGGATTACTTGAACAAATGTTTTTCAATGAAATACCTAGGAGAAGCTGCTTACATATTAGGTATTAAGATCTATAGAGATAGATCGAGGCGCCTAATAGGACTTTCACAAAGCACATACCTTGATAAAGTTTTGAAGAAGTTCAAAATGGAGCAATCCAAGAAGGGGTTCTTGCCAGTGTTACAAGGTATAAAGTTGAGTAAGACTCAGTGTCCAGTGACTGCAAAAGATAGAGAAAAGATGAGTACCATCCCCTATGCTTCAGCCATAGGGTCTATCATGTATGCAATGTTGTGCACAAGACCGGACGTCAGCCTGGCCATAAGTATGGCACGCGGGTTTCAAAGTGATCCAGGAGTGGAACACTGGGCGGCGGTCAAGAATATTCTGAAGTACCTGAAAAGGACTAAGGAAATGTTTCTCATTTATGGAGGTGACGAAGAGCTCGTCGTAAAGGGTTACGTCGATGCAAGCTTTGACACTGATCCGGATGGCTCTAAGTCTCAAACTGGATACGTATTTATTCTTAATGGGGGTCCGGTAAGCCGGTGCAGTTCCAAGCAAAGCGTCGTAGCAGATTCTACATGTGAAGCGGAGTACATGGCTGCTTCGGAGGCGGCTAAGTAGGGTGTCTGGATGAAGCAGTTCATGACGGATCTTTGAGTTGTGCTGAGCGCACTAAATCCAATAACTTTGTTATGCGACAACACTGGTGCCATTGCTCTAGCCAAGGAACCAAGGTTTCACAAGAAGATCAGACACATCAAACGACACTTCAACCTCATCCGTGACTATGTCGAAGGAGAGGACGTAAATATTTGCAAAGTGCACACAGATCTGAATGTTGCATATCCACAGACTAAACCTCTTCCACGAGCAAAGCATGATCAACACCAGAACTGTATGGGTGTTAGATTCATACCAATGTAAATCACATAGCGATGTGAGACTAGATTATTGACTCTAGCGCAAGTGGGAGACTATTGGAACTATGCAATAGAGGCAATGCTAAAATAGTTATTAATATATTTCCTGTTTCAAGATAATCGTTTATTATCCATGCTATAATTGTACTGAATGAAAACATAAATGCATGTGTGGATAGATAGACAAAACTATGTCCCTAGTAAGCCTCTAGTTGACTAGCAAGTTGATCAAGGATGGTTAAGGTTTTCTAACCATATGCAAGTGTTGTCACTTGATGAGTGGATCACATCATTGGGAGAATGATGTGATGGACAAGACCCAAACTATAAATGTAGCATGTGATCGTGTCATTTTGTTGCTATTGTTTTCTGTGTGTCAAGTATTCATTCCTATGACCATGAGATCATGTATCTCACTAACACCGTAGGAATACTGTGACAGCCCGATGCCGACGTTCCAGAAGATTCCCCTTCTATTCTGTTTTTGTCGTGTGTCTATTTTCTTTTGTCGCATCATCATCGCATCATGCGCATCATGTGCATTGCATCGACATCTCTGTTGCTGCAAGTTTTCAAAACTTGCATCCGTTGTTAGTTGCCGGTTCTCGTCGTTGTCCGTTCTGAGCCCGACCGCACACACACGCGCCCGCGACATCGTCGAAACCCTGTTTTTAAAGTGTGCGTAATAGTTTCTCTGGTTGGGCTGAGATTTGTCGTGCGGTGTAATTTTAATATACGTAGGCCTCCTGTCAAGTTTCGTCGCGATCGGAGTCCGTCTGATACCCGAACGGTCGACCCGTAGCGGCACCGTATTCGGTCTATCGTTGGACGTTTGTCGATCTTTTAAAAACATGTTGTCGGGTCGCGCCTTTTCCCTCTCATCCCTGCTTAGCCCATCTACACAGCCCATCAGTGCCACGTAGCCACTTCCTCCGTTCGTGGTCATCGGATCGCGATCGGACGGACAAGGTCCACCCCTCCAGAGACGAACCCTATATAAGTAACACCCCCTAGAGAGAGCCCTCTCACTTCACTAGGGTTTCCCCTAGTCATTTTTGCAGCCACCCTCTCAGAAACTCCAACTGCTAGCCCTCACCCTTCTAAATCCCGTAGCCCAAACCCTCTGGACAAATCTGGCCATTGGATTCACATCTAGTGGCTCAGATTCGCCCAAAACCCCACCTACCGGACATGTCCGTGGTCAAATCGGACATGTCCGGTCGACCACAGCTCCTCTCGAGCACTCCCCGTGCTGCTCCGAGATGCCCCGCCGATACCGTCAGGCCCCGCCGCCGCGCCACTCCGGCGAGATCCCGCCGCCGGCGACCACCGGGTCGAGCGCACCGCCCTCTTCCTCCCCATCTCGGCCTCCCTCTAACTCGTCTTCTCTCTATGTGCCACGCAGGAACCCACCATGGAAGCCAAGTCCCGATCTCTTCCACCGGCTCAAGCCGCCACCGGACGGAATTGAACCGGAGGACCCGGATCCACCCGGATCCGCCCCCTCCCGGCCGCCTCCGCGCCTCGGCCGTCCGCCCTCGCCACCGGCCGCCGCCTCCATGGCTGGCAGCTCGTGCGCAGGTGCACGACGAGGGGCAGCGCCACCAGCCATCGCGTGGGCCTCCTCGCTGCCTGGGCTGCCCCATCGCCTCGCCGTGGGCCTGACCTGCTACGGCCCAGTTGGCCCCGAGCCACGCCTTCGGCCTCCCCACCAGCGCCGCGGCCAGGCCGCCCCAGCCTCCTTCGACTTGGGCCTTGGCCCGCGAAGGTGAGATCCCCCAGAACGTATGTTGCGCCCCGAGTTTGGCCTAGCTATGTTGCGCCATGTGTAGCCCATGAGAATAGAATAGGCCCGGTAACTTATTTTCTATTAGGGATTTTTCCCGGAATTATATAAATTCCAGATAAATAGATATATTACAATGCCCGTAGTTTGTTTTCCGTAAGACGGATCGCGACATGTAGAATATGGTTTTGGTGTAGAATTTTGTGTAGAATCTGTTTTATGTAGTTTAGCATATTTGTTTGATGTAGTTTAGCATGCTGAATGCCTAGATATGTGTGATGTTTATATTGTCTTGGTCCCGTGTTATTTTCTCGTGCGTGTCCGAATAGTCCGAATGCCGTGGTAGAAATGTTCACCTTTTAGGAACCCCATTGCCATGTATTTTAGAGTAGGCGTTGCTATTTTTGCGAGTAGGGATTGCCGCTAGTTTATTTTTCCGTGTATAGGTTTTTATCTCGCATTTACGTGTGGCAATATTTTTGTTGCGCAACCCCACATATTTTATACGTTTTCGGGGTAGAAAAATCCATGTGACTTTTCTGTGCAATTAGTTTTAGCTTTTGAGCAAGTTAGTTCGCACGATATTTTGTCATGTTTCCCTCTTGTCTTTTTCGTAGGATTTATTCCGTGCTTCGTTTGATTAAGTCTGGAATCTGTTATATTTTGTTGCTGTCTTGTCTTCCTTGTATCTTTTGATCTGTAGATCTTTTGAGGTTGGTCCAATGGAGTTACTTGTAGACTTTACGTTTCTCTAGCATGCTGGGAATTTTCATGCCATTTGGAGTCCTCTAGCTTATGGTTTTGCTGCTGTCAATATGCCTTCAGATCGAAAACTGCACTTTCATGAAGTGTAATTTTCACTAAGTCTGAAACTGTGTGTGAGAAGCCATTTCGTGACTTCTTTTCCTAGTGTTCCTTGCTGCCATGCTAGTTTTTGTTAGTTGCTTGTTGTAGTGCTTCTTGCCCTCTTTTGTGTCATGCCTTGGTTGATTATATTAGAGTTGAGTAGCTCGTAGTTGTGGGGTGTAGAAAATGCTACGTGACTGATATTGGCAGATTGTAGTGATATCTTGTTTTGCTCGTAGTTTATGAACCATAGCTCCGTTTTGATCGTGTCCTACATGAAACTTGCTTAGAATCTCGTGTAGTTTCATTTTCTCTTTCTATTTGTATGTTTTGAAGTGCTCGTAGCCGTCATTGCACACATACTGCATTCATGCCATCATATCTTGCGTGCTTGTAACTTCTGATCTGTAGCTCCGTTGGAGATGTTCTCTATGTGTAAATTGCTTGTAACGACGCGTAGAGTCACGTGAACCTATTTGTTTTTCTATTTAGCAACTAATTAAACGTGTTAGTTCAGATCTGGACAGAATTGTAAATTAACATGTGAGGTCGTCTCGGAGGTGCTATATGTCATTTCCGACCTCATTTAAAATGCCTAGATAGGTAGTTTAATAACGCTTCACCTCTTTCCATGTTTAACCACATTTAATATTGTCGTGTATCTAATCGGGATAGAACTAAATAAATAAACGTGGAGTTTCATCAATATGCAACTCGTTGCATATTGAACTTCACTTAATGTGTAGTATTGAGTGTTGTGAATTGCCATGTCGTGTCTTGCATGTGTTAAGCTGTCCATGCATCATATGTGTTATGCATCGTGTGGTGAATATCGTGTGTTGATTTGTGTTTCCAGTTTCCTCCGTCTCGATAGAGTTCCGCAAGCGTGTCGGAAAGTGAGGACCCGTTCGACTACGTCGGTTCGTCTGCTTCACAGAGGCATTCTTCTTCCAAGCGGGATCTCAGGCAAGATGACCATTTCCCCATATACCATTACTATCATTTCCATGCTAGTTTTACCATTTCTATCGATTATGTCGCGTGGCCTACCACATGTTAAATATTAGCCTCTCATCAATGCCATGAAAACCTTCACCTGTTCAACCTAGCAAACCACTGATTGGCTATGTTACTGCTTGCTTAACCTTGTGTTAGCGTTGCTAGTTGCAGGTGCAGTTGCTACCATGTAATAACATGGGTTCCTTGTTATATCACCATATTAAATGCTATTTAAATTAATGCACCTATATACTTGGTAAAAGGTGGAAGGCTCGGCCTTTCTAGCCTGGTGTTTTGTTCCACCTTTGCCCCCTTAGTTTCGGCTACCGGTGTTATGTTCCATAATTCAGCACTCCTAACACGATCGGGGTTGTTATGGGGATCCCCTTGATAATTCGTTTTAGATTAAAGCTGGTCTGGCAAGGCCCAACATTGGTACTACATTTGCCCAACATAATAATTTGATAACACTGAAATGCATAGGGAGTTAGCGCTACCCGAGGAGTAATTCTACATAATACAGGGGGGCCAGTGCTGATGGTGCTGGTCCAAAACTAGTGCCATTTGTGGGGCCAACCCGGGGCAACTCGGGAGATTTCTATCAGGGCACCGTACGCTGTGCTTATCCGTCGTGTCGTGAGAACGAGATACGCGGCTCCTATCGGGATCGTCGACACGTCGGGTGGCCTTGCTGGATTAGTTTTACCTTTGACGAGATATCTTGTGCATCGGGATTCCGGTGATGCTTTCGGTAATCTTAGAGTTGAGGCATTCTTCTTCCAAGCGGGATCTCGGGCAAGATGACCATTTCCCCAGATACCATTACTATCATTGCCATGCTAGTTTTACCGTTTCTATCGATTATGTCGCGTTGCCTACCACATGTTAAATATTAGCCTCTCATCAATACCATGAGAACCTTCACCTGTTCAACCTAGCAAACCACTGATTGGCTATGTTACTGCTTGCTTAACCTTGTGTTAGCATTGCTAGTTGCAGGTGCAGTTGCTACCATGTGATAACATGAGTTCCTTGTTATATCACCATATTAAATGCTATTTAAATTAATGCACCTATATACTTGGTAAAAGGTGGAAGGCTCGACCTTTCTAGCCTGGTGTTTTGTTCCACCTTTGCCCCCTTAGTTTCGGCTACCGGTGTTATGTCCCATAATTGAGCGCTCCTAACACGATCGGGGTTGTTATGGGGACCCCCTTGATAATTCGTTTTAGATTAAAGCTGGTCTGGCAAGGCCTAACATTGGTACTACATTTGCCCAACATAATAATTTGATAACACTGAAATGCATAGGGAGTTAGCGCTACCCGAGGAGTAATTCTACATAATACAGGGGGGGCAGTGCTGATGGTGCTGGTCCACAACTTGAGCCGTTTGCGGGGCCAACCCGGGGCAACTCGGGAGATTTCTATCAGGGCACCGTACGCTGTGCTTATCCGTCGTGTCCTGAGAACGAGATACGCGGCTCCTATCGGGATCGTCGACACGTCGGGTGGCCCTGCTAGATTAGTTTTATCTTTGACGAGATATCTTGTGCATCGGGATTCCAGTGATGCTTTGGGTAATATCCGAGTTCAAGTTTTCCACTAAGGAATCCGACGAGATCGCGAGTGTCGTGATCGAGGATTTCTATGCGGCTTGTGGTAATTTGTGATGGACTAGTTGGAGCAACCCTGTAGGGTTAAATCTTTCAGAAAGCCGTGCCCGCGGTTATGTGGCAACGTGGAAACTTTGTTTAACACTGGTTCTAGATAACTTGAAGTTAACTTAATTAAAACTTGCCAACTGTGTGCGTAACCGTGACTGTCTCTTTCGTGAGTTCCTTCTCCGGTCGAGGACACGGTGGGGTTATGTCTGACATAGGTAGGTGCTCAGGATCATTTATTTGATCAACAATAGTTCACGTCCGCTATGCGTAGTCTTCCCCCTCTTATTTGATGTACTCGTAAGTTTAGCCACCAAATATATGCTTAGCCGCTCCTGCAACCTCACCACTTAACCATGTCTCACCTAATAAGCTTTGCTAGTCTTGATACCTTTGGAAATGAGATTGTTGAGTCCCCTGTGGCTCACAGATTACTACAACACCACTTGCAGGTACAGGTAAAGGCTACTTGACACGAGCGCGTTGATTTTTCATTTGGAGTTGCTTCTTCTTCTTCTTCATCATCGATCTAGGATGGGTTCCAGGCCGGCAGCCTCGGATAGCAAGGATGGACGTCATTCTTATTTTTCTCGTTTGTTTTCGTCCGTAGTCGGACCCTGCTCTTACTCTTGATGATTATGTAATGTACTGATGTGACTCTGATGTAGCTTGTGGCGAGTGTAAGCCAATTGTGTATATATATATATATATCATCTTTTCAGTACATGTACTTGTAACAATATCCATTCTTGCGACACGGCGAGATGCGCTTCTATCCCTAACGAGGCCTTCGTGCCAATTTGAGGATAGGGTCGCATCTTGGGCGTGACAAGTTGGTATCAGAGCAGTACTGACCTAGGAGCCCTCTTGATTGGTCGAACTTGGCCGAGTCGAGTCTAGTGAAAAACTGCTTTGAGTCTAGTTATATATCAGAGAGTAGGACTCTTTTTTCTCCTCTTCTTTGCTTTGGTGAGGAATCTTGACGTAATATTTTAATTCTACTCCACTTCTCACTCAAAAAAAAATTTAGGATCACACAAATATTTTTGGGATCTATATGATGCTGATGTGACGGAGTTCTGTCTTGGTGCCTCCTGTCTGATTTGATTTTCTCCCGGGGAGTTGAGCTCCAGGGGATTCTTGAGCACATCGTTATCATTCAGATTTCTTAGTATCTCAGAACGAAGGATGTTCGTAATTGCTTCAATACTAGTAGTGGCGACATAACCACGATGTCCCGAGTACTGGTGCAGATTGTTCGGGAGTACTGCCATACTCTGTATCGTTGTGATCACGAGGGTCCGTAGTAGATGAAGGTCCGGAGATTCTAGTCGTGTGTTGACGGATGTGATACAGGTGACGGGTTAGTATAGGAGTTGTGTGAATATTACTCCTTGTATCCGTGTACCAGATTGCATGACCAGATAATTTCGGGAATTCTCAGGTGGGAATTCAAGTAGTTGCTTATAGGACAATCTTCCAACAAATGCATGATGTTAGGTTGGGGTTCGACATCTAGTGGATTCGTTTGTTGACGGTCGACTTATAGCGGTACACGTTGTGTCTTAAAGAGTCCTTATAGCCTGCTACGACTCGGGGACGCTTCGTATGTTGGGTGCACTGCCTTGCACTTGATGGCTACTGTAAGGATCGAGCCCGTGCGATCCTGTCCACGAAAATATCGGATGAAATCTTTCTCATGAGTTTGTTCTGGCTTGTTTCATAATCCTCACCCTTTGTTTTGTTGAAATATGGTAATTCGAGTTCCTTCGATGTCAAGTGGTGATTTCATATCTTTCTAGTGGTGTTCTCATATTTTTATGTGAATGCTAATTCTTTTTCTCAAATCAATTCTCTTGTCAATTCTTGTCAACCGGAGTCGTCTTGTTAATTCTTTTTTCAACCGGTGTGTTTCTCTTCAAGTGGATTCCATCCTCTCCAATTTTGCAAGATCAATCTCTCAATTCTTACCGGAGTTTGTCTCATCTGCCCCAAGTTGTCTTTGTTTTTCCCCGCCCTCCCGCCCTTTTTCTTCAGTGATTCAATTTTCTTCCAAGAGTTTTCTTTTCATTGTGCTTCCGTTGTCTGTTCTTCTCTCTCTTACCCGGTGAATTTAATTCAGTGATCCGTGTCATCTTATCCTATTCATCCTTGTAATTCTTTCCTATGTTGGGAATTCTTATGAGCCTATCTTGTTATTCATTCCTCTCTCTTTCTATCCGAAGTGTTAAAGATATTTTAGATGTCCTGATTCTCGATCCTTCAACTATTTCGACGTGCACAACCTCATCAAGTTTTCATTTGTACCAGTGCAATATCTATCTTTTGAGCAATCTTTTCAACGGTGGTTTCTTTTGAGTGGGCCCATAACCCACAGGTTCTTTCCCAGGATCTTTCCTCGCGCTTTTAATCTTTTCCCAGAGAGCTTTAATTCTTTCAACTATGACGTAAGTATGAATTTCATCAGTTATATCCCTTCTCCAAGATCTATTCAAATTAGTTCATTCTTTGGCTCAACCTTTCATTCTCCGTTATTTCGGAGTGTCTCAGTTATTCTTGGTCGTGTTCTCCTCGTCATTTTCAGCTTCAAGACCGAAGGAGTATTTTTCTCATCTTGGTCCATTCTCTTCATGATTCATCATTTCAGCCTTCTGGCATCATCTTGAATTATTCCCAATCATGAGTATCCCTTTCTTGCGATCCGGTGCATTTCAATGTTGTGTTCATTTCTCGTTCCTTCGAAGGCCATCATTTCAGAAGATTCTTCGTTCTCATCTTTCAGCTTTCATCCTCAATTCTTCTCCATTGTTGTCTCTTCGTTCGTCTCTCAATTATTCTGGTGCCTTGTTTAAGTTTTTCTTCTCTCAGGTGGCTCATGATATCTTCATTCTCATATATCTCCATTCATGCATGATTGCCTCATTCGTCTCAATTCTTGCCGGTGGTTGTTTCAAGACTTCTTATGTTTGGCTTTATCTATCTCTCTTTAATCTTTTCAAGAAGAATAAGTTGTATGCTAAATCTGTTGCTTGTCATCAATTAATCTTGATGAAGGATGAGCATAACATAATTCTTATTCTTGTTCTTCCTTCTTCCAAGAGATTTCAATTCTTCTTCCGGAGTGGCTCATGATATCAATTCTTTTCTCAAGTGCTTATCTTCCTTTTTCGAAGTTCCAAGTCTATCAGTATCTCTTTGTGAAGATTCATCTAAATCATTGCAAGGCCTTTAATCTTATTCCTTCTACCTTCATATCTTTACATCATTCATTTGTATACGGTGGTCCTTCATGGTGGTTCATCAAGGTTTCAATTCATTCTCAAGTGTTCTTCAGGAATCTTATTGGATAACCTCAAGTTTTCTTCTCTTGCATTTCCAAGTGTATTTGTTCTTCCTTTTCCTTTGAGGTGGTATTATAGCATTCTTGTTAGTGTAGGAGCCTCGAAGAAATTTCCTTTAAAGTATGAGATAATTAAACCCACCACTTCTATGATCATGAGATATTTTCAACCCATGATTTCTTCATTGAGCTATCTTGGTTTGGATTTCACCTAAAGCTTTTCCTATGGATTGTTGCTATTATGGTGCTTGTCATTAATCCTAGTTCTCAATGCATCCTTTTGGTGTAAGAAGTTTCGATATCTTTGCTATCAACTATCCTCGTTTCTTTAGTGGTTGGTTGTCACCTCATAAATGTTGTGATGATTTTCATAAGCCCACTACTATCTTGTTCTTCGTTGTTGGTTTTCCAACTACTACGTCAATTCTCTGTCCGGAGGCTCTTCAATTCTATTGTGATGGTAGTTGTCATTCTTTTCTTCATTCTTTTCTTCCGCTTGAGCTAGTTCATATTCTCTTGTTCCGGAGGCATTGTGATGTTGCTCTTTTGGGTCAATTTTGTTGTTCTACCAAGATCATGGTGTTCCCTTGTTCTATTTAGTTGTTTATTATGAATATTGTCTATTTCTTCCATCTTATCGAATTTTTTGTCCCATTTTCCAACCGAAGTGCTGCCAAAATTTTCAGTGAATTCTTGCTTGTTTCTCATATCACTCCTCATCGCTTTGCAACGTTCAAGGATCATTGTTTTCACTCGTTTGTCAAAGAAGCGACTAAGTTTTTACCTCTTGTTCTTTATCATCCTCTCCCCCTTTCATTCTGGGATCTCGAGGCGAGATCCTCTTATAGTGTAGGAGAGTTGTGACAACCGATGCCGATGTTCAAGAAGATTCCCCTTCTATTCTGTTTTCGTCGTGTGTCTATTTTCTTTTGTTGCATCATCATCGCATAATGGGCATCATCTGCATTGCATCGGCATCTTTGTTGCCGCCAGTTTTCAAAACTTGCATCCGTTGTTAGTTGCCGGTTCTCGTCGTTGTCCGTTCTGAGCCCGACCGCACACACACGCGCCCGCGACATCGTCGAAACCCTGTTTTTAAAGTGTGCGTAAAACTTTCTCTGGTTCGGTTGAGATTTGTTGTGCGGTGTTATTTTAATATAGGTAGGCCGCCTGTCAAGTTTCGTCGCGATCGGGTCCGTCTGGTACCTGAACGGTCGACCGTAGCGGCACCGTATTCGGTCTATTGTTGGACGTTTGTCGGTCTTTTAAAAAATACGTTGCCGGGCCGCGCCTTTTCCCTCTCATCCCTGCATAGCCGATCTACACAGCCCATCAGTGCCACCTAGCCACTTCCTCCGTTCGTGGTCATCGGATCGCGATCGGACGGACGAGGTCCACCCCTCGAGAGACCGACCCTATATAAGTAACACCCCCTAGAGAGAGCCCTCTCACTTCACTAGGGTTCCCCCTAGTCATTTTTCCAGCCACCCCCCTCAAAAACTCCACCTGCTAGCCCTCACCCTTCTAAATCCCGCAGCCCAAACCCTGTGGACAAATCTGGCCATTGGATTCACATCTAGTGGCTCAGATTCGCCCAAAACCCCACCTACCGGACATATCCGTGGTAAAATCGGACATGTCCGGGCGACCACAACTCCTCCCGAGCCCTCCCCGTGCTGCTCCGAGCTGCCCCGTAGATGTCGTCCGGCCCCGCCGCCGCGCCACTCCAGCGACATCCCGCCGCCGGCGACCACTGGGTCGAGCCCACCGCCCTTTTCCTCCCCATCTCGACCTCCCTCTAACTCGTCTTCTCTCTCTATGCCACGCAGGAACCCACCATGGAAGCCAAGTCCCGATCTCTTCCACCAGCCACCAGCTCGTGCCGCCACCGGCCGGAATGGAAACGGAGGACCCGGATCCACCAGGATCCGCCCCCTCCCGGCCGCCTCCGCGCCTCGGTCATCCGCCCTCGCCACCGTCCACCGCCTCCATGGCTGGCAGCTCGCGCGCAGGTGCACGACGAGGGGCAGTGCCACCAGCCATCGCGTGGGCCTCCTCGCCGCCTGGGCTGCCCCATCGCCTCGCCGAGGGCCTGACCTGCTGCGGCCTAGCTGGCCCCGAGCTAGGCCTTCGGCCTCCCCACCAGCGCCGCAGCCAGGTCGCCCCAGCCTCCACCGACTTGGGCCTTGGCCCGCGAAGATGAGATCCCCCCAGAACCTATGTTGGGCCCCGAGCGTGGCCTAGCTATATTGGGCCCCCGTGTGTAGCCCGTGAGAATAGAATAGGCCCGGTAGCTTATTTTCTATTAGGGATTTTTCCCGGAATTATATAAATTCCAGATAAATAGATATATTAGAATGCTCGTAGTTTGTTTTCCGTAAGTCGGATCGCGACATGTAGCATATGGTTTTGGTGTAGAATTTCATGTAGAGTTCGTTTTTGCAACTTGCATATTTGGTTGATTTAGTTTACCATGCTGAATGCCTAGATATGTGTGATGTTTATATTGTCTTGGTCCCGTGTTATTTTCTCGTGCGTGTCCGAATAGTCCGAATGCCGTGGTAGAAATGTTCACCTTTTAGGAACCCCATTGCCATGTATTTTATAGTAGGCGTTGCTATTTTTGCGAGTAGGGATTGCCGCTAGTTTATTTTTCCGTGTATAGGTTTTTATCTCGCATTTACGTGTGGCAATATTTTTGTTGCCCAACCCCACATATTTTATATGTTTTCGAGGTAGAAAAATCCATGTGATTTTTCTGTGCAATTAGTTTTAGCTTTTGAGCAAGTTAGTTCACGCGATATTTTGTCATGTTTCCCTCTTGTCTTTTTCGTAGGATTTATTCCGTGCTTCGTTTGATTAAGTTGTCAACTAGAGAGTTGTTCTTTGATGTTTACTCTAGCCCCTGGTATTTTTGGTTGCAATAGAAATGCATGTTTATGTGTGATTTTCTTGATCTCAAGTTGCTAGAAATAGTGTTGATTTGGAGGAGCTGAAATATTTCTAAGTCTGAAATCTGTTATATTTGGTTCCTGTCTTGTCTTACTTCTATCTTTTGATCTGTAGCTCTTTTGAGGTTGGTCCAATGGAGTTAGTTGTACACTTTATGTTTCTCTAGCATGTTGGGAATTTTCATGCCATTTGGAGTCCTGTAGCTTATGATTTCGCTGCTGTCAATATGTCTTCAGATCGAAAACTGCACTTTCATGAAGTGTAATTTTCACTAAGTCTGAAACTGTGTGTGAGAAGCCATTTTGTGACTTCTTTTCCTAGTGTTCCTTGCTTCCATGCTAGTTGTTGTTAGTTGCTTGTTGTAGTGCTTCTTGTCCTATTTCATGTCATGCCTTGGTTGATTATATTTGAGTTGAGTAGCTCGTAGTTGTGGGGTGTAGAAAATGCTATGTGGCTGATTTTGGCAGATTGTAGTGATATCTTGTTTTGCTCGTAGATTACGAACCGTAGCTCCGTTTTGATCGTGTCCTACATGAAACTTGCTTAGAATCTCGTGTAGTTTCATTTTCTCTTTCTATTTGTATGTTTTGAAGTGCTCGTAGCCGTCATTGCACACATACTGCATTCATGCCATCATATCTTGCGTGCTTGTAACTTCTGATCTGTAGCTCCGTTGGAGATGTTCTCTATGTGTAAATTGCTTGTAACGACGCGTAGAGTCACGTGAACCTATTTGTTTTTCTATTTAGCAACTAATTAAACGTGTTAGTTCAGATCTGGACAGAATTGTAAATTAACATGTGAGGTCGTCTCGGAGGTGCTATATGTCATTTCCGACCTCATTTAAAATGCCTAGATAGGTAGTTTAATAACGCTTCACCTCTTTCCATGTTTAACCACATTTAATATTGTCGTGTATCTAATCGGGATAGAACTAAATAAATAAACGTGGAGTTTCATCAATATGCAACTCGTTGCATATTGAACTTCACTTAATGTGTAGTATTGAGTGTTGTGAATTGCCATGTCGTGTCTTGCATGTGTTAAGCTGTCCATGCATCATATGTGTTATGCATCGTGTGGTGAATATCGTGTGTTGATTTGTGTTTCCAGTTTCCTCCGTCTCGATAGAGTTCCGCAAGCGTGTCGGAAAGTGAGGACCCGTTCGACTACGTCGGTTCGTCTGCTTCACAGAGGCATTCTTCTTCCAAGCGGGATCTCAGGCAAGATGACCATTTCCCCATATACCATTACTATCATTTCCATGCTAGTTTTACCATTTCTATCGATTATGTCGCGTGGCCTACCACATGTTAAATATTAGCCTCTCATCAATGCCATGAAAACCTTCACCTGTTCAACCTAGCAAACCACTGATTGGCTATGTTACTGCTTGCTTAACCTTGTGTTAGCGTTGCTAGTTGCAGGTGCAGTTGCTACCATGTAATAACATGGGTTCCTTGTTATATCACCATATTAAATGCTATTTAAATTAATGCACCTATATACTTGGTAAAAGGTGGAAGGCTCGGCCTTTCTAGCCTGGTGTTTTGTTCCACCTTTGCCCCCTTAGTTTCGGCTACCGGTGTTATGTTCCATAATTCAGCACTCCTAACACGATCGGGGTTGTTATGGGGATCCCCTTGATAATTCGTTTTAGATTAAAGCTGGTCTGGCAAGGCCCAACATTGGTACTACATTTGCCCAACATAATAATTTGATAACACTGAAATGCATAGGGAGTTAGCGCTACCCGAGGAGTAATTCTACATAATACAGGGGGGCCAGTGCTGATGGTGCTGGTCCAAAACTAGTGCCATTTGTGGGGCCAACCCGGGGCAACTCGGGAGATTTCTATCAGGGCACCGTACGCTGTGCTTATCCGTCGTGTCGTGAGAACGAGATACGCGGCTCCTATCGGGATCGTCGACACGTCGGGTGGCCTTGCTGGATTAGTTTTACCTTTGACGAGATATCTTGTGCATCGGGATTCCGGTGATGCTTTCGGTAATCTTAGAGTTGAGGTTTTCCACTAAGGAATCCAACAAGATCGCGAGTGTCGTGATCGAGGATTTCTATGCGGCTTGTGGTAATTTGTGATGGACTGGTTGGAGCACCCCTGCAGGGTTAAATCTTTCGGAAAGCCGTGCCCGCGGTTATGTGGCAACATGGAAACTTTGTTTAACACTGGTTCTAGATAACTTGAAGTTAATTTAATTAAAACTTACCAACTGTGTGCATAACCGTGGATGTCTCTTTCGTGAGTTCCTTCTCCGATCGAGGACACGGTGGGGTTATGTCTGACGTAGGTAGGTGTTCAAGATCATTTATTTGATCAACAGTAGTTCACGTCCGCTATGCGTAGATCTTCCCCCTCTTATTTATTGTACTCGTAAGTTGAGCCACCAAATATATGCTTAGCCGCTGGTGCAACCTCACCACTTAACCATGTCTCACCTAATAAGCTTTGCTAGTCTTGATACCTTCGGAAATGAGATTGCTGAGTCCCCTGTGGCTCACAGATTACTACAACACCAGTTGCAGGTACAGGTAAAGGCTACTTGATGCGAGCGCGTTGATTGTTCATTTGGAGTTGCTTTTTCTTCTTCTTCTTCATCGATCTAGGATGGGTTTCAGGCCGGCAACCTGGGATAGCAAGGGTGGACGTCGTTCTTATTTTTCTCGTTTGTTTTCGTCCGTTGTCGGGCCCTGCTCTTACTCTTGATGACTATGTAATGTACTGATGTGACTCTGATGTAGCTTGTGGCGAGTGTAAGACAATTCTATATATATATCTCATCTTTTCAGTACATGTACTTGTAACGATATCCATTCTTGCGACACGACGAGATGCGCTTCTATCCCTGACGAGGCCTTCATGCCAATTTGAGGATAGGGTCGCATCTTGGGCGTGACAAATACCTTGTGTGTATCAAACGTCGCAACGTTACTGGGTGAATATAAAGGTGCTCTACAGGTATCTCCGAAGGTGTCCGTTGAGTTAGCATGGATCAAGACTGGGATTTGTCACTCCGTGTGACGGGGAGGTATCTCGGGGCCCACTCGGTAATACAACATCACATACAAGCCTTGCAAGCAATGTGACTAAAGTGTTAGTCACGGGATCTTGTATTACGCAACGAGTAAAGAGACTTGCCGTTAACGAGATTGAAATAGGTATCGGGATACCGACGATCAAATCTCGGGCAAGTAACATACCGAAGGACAAAGGGAATGATGTACGGGATTATGTGAATCCTTGATACAGAGGTTCAACCGATAAGATCTTTGTAGAATATGTAGGATCCAATATGGACATCCAGGTCCCGTTGTTGGATATTGACCGAGGAGTGTCTCAGGTCATGTCTGCATAGTTCTCAAACCCACAGGGTCTGCACACTTAAGGTTCGGTGACGTTTCGGTATAGTTGAGTTATTGGTGTTGGTGACTGAAGGTTTGTTCAGAGTCCCTGATGAGATCACGGATGTCACGAGGATTTCCGGAATGATCCGGAAACTAAGATTGATATATAGGATTGTTTTATTTGGCCTCCGGAAAGATTTCGGGCATTACCGGGAGTGATGAATGGGTTCCCGGTTTTTACCGGGAGGGGGCCACCCACCCGGGAGTGAACCTAATAGCCCATGGGTGGCGCACCAGCCCTTGGTGGGCTGGTGAGGCCAGCCCAAGTAGACTATTTTGGCCAAGGAAAGAAAATCAAGGGAGAAAGAAAAAAAAAGGAGGGAGGTGGGAAGGAAAGAAGGGACTCCTCCTTCCCAAACCGAATTGGCGTTGGAGTCCCTCCTCCACCACTTCGGCCGATGCCCTAGGGGCTCCCTTGATCTCCAAGGCTAGCCCCTCCCCTCCTCCTATATATACTAGAGGTTTTAGGGGTTTTAAGACACAACTTTGCCACGTGCAGCCCTAAACCTCTACTTCATTGTTATTCCTCTAGATGGGTTTTCTGCGGAGCTCGGGCGGAGCCCTGCAGGAATAGATCATCACCATCACCGGCCCGCCGTCACGCCGCCGGAGAACTCATCTACTTCCCCGTCTCTCTTGCTGGATCAAGAAGGCATAGATCGTCATCGACCTGTATGTTCGTTGAACACGGATGTGCCGTCCATTCAGTGCTAGATCGGGACGGATCGTGGGACGACGGTGATTTGAATCACGAAGCTATTCCGCTACATCAACCGCGTTTCTTAACACTTTCCGCTTAGCGGTCTACAAGGGTATGTGGATCCGATCTCCCTCTCGTAGATGAACATCACCATGATAGGTCTTCGTGTGCGTAGGAAATTTTTTGTTTCTATGCATCGTTCCCCAACACAAAAACCATATATTTCATAACTTAATTATGCTCAAAACCCTTTTTCTTATTTCTGGTTAATTCAAAACCGTGCTTCGGGTTGCACTACAAGTCTATGATGGCAAGAGGTTCTCTTATCCAAAGTTGGTGATTTGGTCCTAAAACTATTTTTATTCACCAAAACCATAAAATAATTATTTTATGAATTATTTTCCTATTTTATTTGCATGTGATTTGTGAGGCGGGAAATGATATTCCTAAATGGAAAAAATACTTTTCTGCCTTAGAAAAATCTGAGGAAATTTGGAGATACTCAGAAGGACATATATTTTCCATACATAGGATTTTCAATCCCTATTTATATTATATATATTTGAGTAAAACCCTCAAAACTATTCTGTCTGTTTTGACCTTTTGAAATATTTCCAAAGGAAATATTCTCCATAAATTCCTAGAAAATTACAGTGATCTCCCTAAGCCATATTTGGTGCCCATATAAAGTTTCACCTTGATCCAAGGTGGTTAAGATCACCAAGTAATTCCAAAACCCTTTCTGTCCAGTATGAAGTTAGAGCAACTCTACATAGCAAAGTTTATCCAATGGAGGTGAAACTTTGCAGGAGTGCCTAGTACCTCAAATGAGGACTCCATGCCAAAAACGGGATTTGTGGGACTTGAAATTCCCACACTCCCTTTGGAACGAACATATCTGGTCATTTAGGGATGATTTCAAAGTTTACAAGGCTAAACTTGTCCAATGGAGCTCAAACTTGAAGCAGCCCCATGTTTTAGCACCAAACCCAGTTTTGTTAAGTTGCAAAGCCAGTGGTGGGGTGCAACCACCCCAAACCACTGTCGAGCACCTTTTGACAGTTGGGCAAAACCCATACTAACCCGAGCTAAACCCAATCCCTTTCTCTCAAACTCCTAGATTAGGTGTCAAGCATCAGTGCCTAACTCCAGTCAAGTGGCCCTCTCTGGTTCAAAGTAGAAAATCCAAAATCTCCAATTTGAGCTTCAGCCCAAGGCTAACAGCACCTGTTTCCCTTCCCTCCTTTGACCAGCCGATGCTCCCACGGGACTCCAACGGCTAGGCATCTCCAAGCCAGTGCCCAGGACACGCCAGACACGTCCAAGGCACCCCAGAGCATGCTAGCATGCCGTGGCATGACAAAGATGCGCTTTAGGCGCGCTACAGAGAGCAATCGAGGTGGGTGTGACTCCCTCGTCCAGTTCCAGCATCCCCGCGGTGTCTCTCATCTCCCCCGACAGCCCCTCTGCATCAGCCAACCCCCAGGGCCCTCCTTTCCCGCGCTAAGAGCTGGTGCGACGTGTGCCCACACACACCAGAAGCGCTAGAGGAGTGCGGCCATGAATGCGCGCCACTCCTCTATCCCCCTCTCTTGAAGTGGGTCTTGGAGGTCCAAAACCATGTCCTGAGACCGTGGTTTCGACCCCAGCATCCCTCTGCACCCCCATGCGTGCCATGGTGGATCACCGGCGCACCCGAGTAGGCTCACCGTCGCGGGCCTATTTATAGCCCCTCCCCTCGCTCCAGAACCCCTCACTCCACTCCACCTAGACCCCAATCACCCCCCTAGACACCCATTGAGCAAGCAGAGCCCCGGTGCTCGAGATCGACCGAGGCCCCTCTGCCTCGGAGCTCCGGTCGATCTCCGGCTACACGTCGGTTCTCGCGTCCATCTGCCCACCTACGCACTCCCCGTGACCCCACGAGGCTTTCCCCTCTCTCGCCCAAGCGAATCTATGCCGGTAGCTGCAATCTCCATCGTCACCCGAAACCTCTCCACTACGGGTACCTCGTCGCCGGTGAACCAGAGCCCCCCCCCCCCCCCCCGTTGCCGACTCGACCACCAGCGGGTAGGCGAGGACGAGCCGGACCCATTCCTATCGTTGTTAGGGCCTGAGGACATCGGTAGCCACGCTGGCGTGCTCCCCTCCTCTCTGTCCAGGGTAGAAGACGACCCCGACACATGTGCCCCACCTGTCGGTGCCCCATCTCTCTCTCCCTCGCTCACCGCAGCCACTAACTACACGGGCCCGCGCGTCAGGTTCAAACCTGACGGTGTGCGTGCCTGGGCAGGCTGGTTGGCTGGCCACTGGGCCGGCCCAGTCCCAGGCCAAGTCATCTCATGGTTGTTACCTTTTTTCTTTTTATTTAAAACCTGGTTTTGAATGATTTTTATAAAAAGATTTAGCCAGTGAAAATTTATGATTCTTCCACTGTTATTGTTCTAAAAATGAGGAGTATTTAATGGAACTGTTAGGCAAAATTTTGGAACAACTTATTTGTTTTATAACAATTAAACGGGTTAATTTGGAATAGTTTTGCTTCTGTTAAATTTATTTTAAAAATATTCTTTCACTAAAACCAGAGAGAGATATTTTTAAAATAACAAATATGGATTTATCAGAATTAAACAACATTTTTAAAGTAACTTGTGATGTGTTCTGGAGTGAGCTACTTATTGCTTTTTATTTATTACGACGATAGAAAACCCGTGTGACGAAGGAGTTGGACTTGAAGACCCCGAAGACCCCGGATACTTAGCTGACCAAGGCAAGCAGCCCTTTGACCATGTTTTGAACATATGTTATATTGCATGTTAGTAGAGAAATATTTTCTTTGCATGTGATCATTAGTATAGGTAAAACATTGAAGTGATGTTACCGATGGCTCCTCCTGAGCACTTGCATATTGAGCATGACCCTACCACCTATGAAGGTCACGCTAATATCATGTTGACAAGTAGAGCTAAGCATAGTACCATGAGCATGATGATGGTATAAAATCACGGGTTTATGAAAACCCCGTTGGGTGCCACTAATGCCCGAGGGTGATGATGAGTTAGGTGGCCACTTTTGGTGAAGTGGTGCATCGGGTATTTGGTGTGTGTATGGTTTCAGAAATATGATTAGATTTATGATGTGTCGACCATCCCTACCTTACATGTACGACCATGTTACACCTTTATGGGACGGGGCTTTGTTGATTACTCTGGTCGGTGCTAGCAAAGAGACACATTACTAGTGGTGGGAGTGATGTGTGGTCACTCTTGTGATGGGGTCGTGCCAGGTAGGGCGACTATGCCGTTTTTACGTGTTCCAGGCACACCGTTGGTCCCCGCATGGATGATACTGTCGAGAGTCGGTGCTCGTAAGACGTATATCATGTGGGCTGGGTACCAATCGAGTGGACCTCTTTGTCTAGTATCGTCAGGGGAACGACATTGATCGGGTACTTACCTCTGGTATGTTATATACCGCGACTCGTGGATGACACGGAAGTTTCCCACATCTCGTGGGTCCTGCGTACTACCTCTGCAGAGTGTAAAACTATTCAAATAGCCTTGTCCACGGTCAAGGACAGTTGGGTAATCCTGCTTAAACTACGTCCAGTCGTTTCCGCATAAACCAAGTGTGTGGTAAACGGTGTTAATATAAAACAGTTGATATGAAAAAGTTTGGTGACTTGTCATATCGGGTGAACCCGAAGTGTTCAGCCCTTGAAAGATATGTTGATATCTGTAACCTGTTCTTCTAATCAACCTCTAGCTTATGTTGCACATCCATGATCATGTTTATTTACAACCAATATGTTATCCACCAAAGATGCATATTACTTGTTATACTATCAATTGCATTTTTCATATCATGGGCTGTTTGCGAGTACATTCAGAAGTGCTCATTGCCTTTCCACTGGTTATATTATTGACCGGACATGGAAGGACCGGAGTTTGGAGAAGAGTACGTCTTCGGAGACGGACCTGCGAACTAGGATGCTTCCCAGTCAGATTGCCTGTTGGTGTAGGCTGATGGCATGGGCACCCGCTTAGCCCTACCTTGTGAACTTGACCATTCGGTCACGTGATGTAATAATTCGGTACTTGGATGTAATACTCTTAATATTTAGCATCTGTGTTTTGGTGAGCATTGATCTCTGGGATCACTGAGCACGTCCATTTGGCGAGCTAGACTCGTAAGTCGGGGTCCCCACAGTTCCCCTAACCATCGAGTGAGTCCTTCACCATTTCCACAGAGTAGCAGGCTAGGTAAGGTCGAGTCGAGAGAGATCGCCGTACACGCTCGTGTGTTCGAATCCTTACGGTTTTGCGGAGCCCGAAATCCGACATTTGGCACGCCAGGTAGGGGGCATGTGAAGGTCTTCTCCTAGCGTCCTCCTTCCCAGGCCGCTGCATCGATTGCCGGCGACCAACTAGCTTCTCCGAGCCTCGTTGAGCTGGTCTCCGACCACCACGTCACAGTGACAGGAAGCTCGCATGCCGGCATCGCGGTACCAGGCGGCTCGTACCAGATCGTCAACATCGTCTCCACCGTGGCGGTCACCCGTGCCACCCAGGCACATGGTGGTTGGGCGGCGGCCCAGGCACCCGCAATGCATCGCATCAACTTGGGAGACCTCAGCGCACACGATGCGTTGTGGTTGGCAAGAGAGATGCTCCGCCAACGACCGACACCAGGGGGCTTCGACACCTGGGCGGACCACATAATGGAGCTGATCACCATCACCCAGAAGACCATCCAACCCGGTGCATCCTCAAGGCCACAAGCGTCGAGCGCCGGGGGCTTGCACCACGTGCCGGTCCCCGAGCCTGCGAGTTTCAGGGCCCTACCTGCTCTGGGCGGGGCCGAGAGAGACGCGCTTCGCGCTGCCCTCCACCTTCTCCAGACCCCAGCGACTGGCCCCGAGGCGCACCATGCCGACAACCACCAGGGACGCGAGGAGAACAGCGGGACGACCGATGCACATGCTGGCGCGCATCACCAAGACCAAGTCGGCCCTCGACAACCCGGCGCGGCTAGACAGGAGTGCTCCCTCCGGCACAACCAACAGAGGGCTGAGGCGATGGCGCGGACGATCTAGGACAGCGGAGAAATGACATGACATCAAGGAGGGAGTCAGCACGAGGCGGCGCCAGGACAAGCGAGCGGCAGCAACATGAACAAGGTCGACCGCCACCATCGCAACTTCATGTGGAGGCCTTTCTTAGGAATAACTTCAAGCAATATGGTCGGGGAGACACCTCTCTGCCACCAAGGTGGACCACCACCATCGCACTGATGACCGGCCACGGGGGACGGTCGAGCGCCTACATGGAGCCGTACGTGTCGGAGTATGTGGCACCACCTGACCCTCCCGACGAGGAAGAGCTTCATGCGTCCCTCGGGGCGCCTATCCTCCTCAGGAGTGAGGAGAGTTTGGGGGCTCCTCCTTGAGCCGGGCCCAAGAGGTGTGGGCACGGAGGCGCCCTCAAGCCGCGGAGCGCGGCGCTAGTTGCCTTCCCCGCAGAAGGATTGCGTAAGGCCAAACCCACGGGCCTCGGGAGGACGAGTTGAATGCCGCGACGAGACACAAGTGGCATGGATCGCCCGTGACGACCATGATGCAGGCGTGGGCGTCGGGGTCCAGGCCTCAGGCGCTCCTCAGGCACAAGGGGGCTATTCGAGGTGATTTTTTGGATTTACTGCCTTAAGAAATGTCTACTGACTGCAGGGACTTCAACGATTCGGGGCATGCCTCTGCATGTCGTACCGTTCGCGCAATCCTTTACAATTTCCATTGCATCCACTTGGCGATCTGACACGCTGCCTTGCTTGCATCCTTTGGCGATCCACATTCCTCGCTCGGGGGCATCGGCCTCTACGCATCGCCCCAACGCGGGGATTGGGGAGCCCCAAGGCTCCGCAGGACCACAATCGACATGATAAAATGAGAGTCGCTCGAGCGTCAAGGGGGGCTCCGGAGCATGGTGCTTCAAGGGCCTTACCGGTCACAAGGCCACCTGCCGCCCTTGATATCGTCCTCGGTGATCCGGTCGTTATCAGGGGTGGCAGGGCCTGGCCCAATAGTTGAGATCGTTCATTTGGTCGCAAGCAGCGGCGGTCTAGAAATGTGTGGGACCAGGTCCTCGTAACGCAGAGCCGCTTAAACATCAAAAGGGGGCTCCGGATAATGGCGCTTCAGGGGCCTTACCGGTCGCAAGGCCACCTGTCGCCCCTAACAGCGTCCTTCGTGATCCGGTCGTTGTTGGGGGAGGCAGGGCCTAACCCTGTGGCTACATCCGTTCAATCGGCACCATGCAACGGCGGTCGGGAAATGTCCAGGACTGGATCCTAGTGATGTAGAGCCGCTCGAACGATAGAAGGGGGCTCCTAAGCATTGCGCCTCAGGAACCTTACCGGTCACAAGGCCACCTACCGCACTTGACAGCGTCCTTGGTGATCCCGTCGTTGTCAGTGGAGGCAGGGCTCGACCACGTAGCTACATTCGTTCACTCGGTCCCACGCAACAGTGGTTGGGAAATGTGCGGGACCGGAACCTCTGAACATAGAGTCATAGAAAAACCCTTAATTGGCCTCCCAGGAGGGAGCACGCAAGACCTGCATCAACCCGTTGCACCTCTGCATCGTCCTTCAATCCTTCCGGAACCTACTTCATCCTGTGACATTCTCACATAATAATGAGTCGAGGCTATATACGCCCAGGGCCCCCCGAGGACGCGGAAGGGGTCCACCCCATGCCTACTGGAAATCCTATGCTCCAGGCTGGGTACAACACAGTCCACCAATGACTCCAGAAGCTCAGGCCCCAATGCCTCGGGGGTAGGGACACTCACGAGGCCAAAGCATCCTTGCGACCTCCCATATACACCCCCGCCGTGACACTCTCATGTAATAACGAGCCGAGGTTGTATACGCCCAGGGCCCCCCGAGGATGCGGAAGGGGTCCACCCCATGCCTAGAGGAAGATCTATGCTCCGTGCTAGGTAGAAGACGAAGGCAACCAGCATGGTCCGCCAATGACCATGCTCGCAGCTGGCATCGAAACCCATATAGTCCGCCAATGACTATGCCAACTTTAATGCCGGACGCGGCGCTTGCTTGCTTTTTCTAGGATTCGAACAATGTTCTTATGAGTTTGAACAGGCGATTTCAAAAGTTGGTTTTTCCAGTCTCAATGCCCAACGTTTGAAAAATAAAGAGGGGGGCTTTCTCTGGCGTTTCTTATTTCACTAGCTTCAAAACCTCCCGTCCGGAGGACGTGTTTGGAGATAACCACTCCGCACCGCCCCTAGGATTCAAGGAGCATGAAAGCAAGGACTTTCCACCCTAGGGGCAACGTTTTTCAGTAGTCAACCCCCCTCGGGGGTCCAGACCGAAACTTGATACCACCACAAAGAGTCTCGGGAGGCAATGACCGAAGGGAAGAAGTGCGGAATCGCTCGGGTGCCAGAAAGGGGGTTCCTGGGCGTGCCTCAGGAGCCTTACCGGCCATTAAGGCCGGGGCCTGACGACGCAGATCGTCTTGAGTGTAAAAGGGGGCTCCTGAGCAGTGTGCCTGAGGAGCATTACTGGTTGCAAAGCCACTTGGCCCCGAGGGTGCCTGGGCTTTGCCCTGTAAGGAGCATCCTTGGTAACGGGTTGTGCCTCACGACGACAAGGAAATGTGCGGGAACAGGACCTGCAGACGTAGATTGTTGAAAGGGTCTTCACATCACGAGCTAAGTTCCTCATAGGCCCCGGCCGGGACCCTCTCGCTATACGACAAACTAATGGTGAATTAAAAACATGCGCTCTAGCGAAGGGATGCAAGGCCTAGGCAGCAAGGAGCGAGTCCAACGCCCAAGCACGCGGCCGCACGAGAGGTGCCTCGGGAGGGCAGGACCTCCAGAAGGTCGTGTTTCCCCCGTCGTCCCGGGCCATGGCAGGTGGAACGACGGGTCCTAAGCTTTGCAGCCCGGCCACAACAACCACCAACATGCAAGCATCAGCTCAGGGGCAAAAAGGAAAAAGGAGAACATCAAAGGTAATAACAGCAAAAGCTTAATGCCCGGCAGGGCAGAGTTCTTGATCCACTGTTACACGAGCAGGCAAACAGGAGCTTTGGGCACTAGGGGGAGGGGTTGTTGACGTCACCCATGGCGCCAGCTTGCCCGGCGTCGGGACCACCCTCCTCGCTCGAGGCGGGCACCTAGATGTAACGCCCCACCAGGGCGTCCACATGCGGCTGGACCTCGTCCCAAAGAAGACAACGGGACTCAGCAGGCACCGGTTTGACGACGCGCCGGAGGTCGAGCTCCAGAGCAAGGCGACGCAAGTTGGATAAGACGAGCGTCAAGGCAAGGCCCAGAAGCTCGCACGCGCTGGACGAGTTGTCCTCCTCCACGCAGTGGACGCTAGCCTCCAGCGCCTCCATGACCTCTTGGAAGAAGATGAGGTAGCCGCCGTCACTCCTCGCGTTAGGTAGTGCCGGGGATTTCCCCGCAAACCGGTGCGTCACGGCGGTCGCCCGGTCAGCGATGTCCGTGAATTGCAGGGCGCGCTCGGACACCATCAGTCGGGCTTACGACGCCTCGTCCTGAGCGGCTTGCATGGCGTCTGCCGCCTCCCAGACCTGTTGCTGCAGCGATGCTAGTTCCTCCTTGGCCTCCGCCTCCCCTTGGCGGGTGGCACGGAGGGCACCCTGGGCGCTGTGAAGCCGGGCCGGAAACTCCTCCACCTCCTCTTGGAGCTCGCTGAGCTTTGGCTTCTTGGAGGAGGGCGCACTGAAGAAGAAGGAAGATCAACCCCATGACAACAGAAGGAGCAACAAGCAAAGGAGACGCAACGAATGACTTACTCATCAGCCATAACCCAGCGGTGGCAGACTCGCGGAGGCCCTGAGGGCCCTCCGCTGCCGCCCCCAATGGCGGACGAAGGTGTAGGAGGAGCCGCATGATTTCCCCGGGTAGAACCGTCTTCGGGGGACGCCATGAAGACGAAAGCCAAAGGAGAGAAGAGGTTTTCTCGCGGCAGACGGATGAAGCAGAGAAGAAGGTCGAGGTTGCGGTGGCCCCTGAAGGGAGCTGGGAAAATTTATAGGCTAGCTGTAGCCACCAATCGTCGCGGGAGCATGGCCTTTGCACGCCCCACAAGGGCCGCAAGGTGGGCCAACGGAAGTGCTGCCGCCAACATCGCCTCACCTATCCACCGATCGGTCGCATCCGCGGGGGGCGTTGAGTGTGGTTAGGCCACACCCGTGCCATTCAATAAGCAACATGATGGCATGCGCGACTCTTGAGGATCACACCGTCGTGGCCTGGCACCACCCGGGCACCACGGGGAGCGAGAGCCGCACAGCTATGGGACACATGGGTCGCCTGACCCGCACGCAATTGTGGCCCGCAACTCTTCGGGCCGCGTTAAAGGCTTCGCCGAGAAGCCAACCCAGGCCCGCCTTGGGCCCGGGGGCTACTCTCGGTGTTCTAGGAATGGGGGTACCCAGACCTGTCTACCTGGGGCCAAGGGCGGGCCTAGTTCATCAGCACAAGATCGACTGGAACGACACCACCCGGGACAAGGCCCTCGTGAGGGGCCGAGCCTCGCGAGGAAAAGCGACATCAAGACCCGCAGGGGGCCTCCTGAGGACCTCTCTGGAGCGGCAGATATTTTGAGGCAAGGTCGGGCCTCCGGAGTCAAGGGTGATGCCATGGAAAGACACACGAGCAGTAGATGGCAGGACGGGACAATTTCCCCTTTATTGCAAAGGAGGTGGGAACGTACCAGGGCTCCAAAGGAATCTTCCAAAGATTTCCCTTCCGGTGCAACAAGACCACGGCCGCCCACCGAGAGGACGAGCGTCATCCCTCCGCCCGCCTCTGCGGCGCTGGCAGCTACTTTGTAGGGGAAGATCACTTTTGACACGGGAAGCATGTTCTCTTGTCCCCCACCGAAATTGGCCATTGTGGGATCCCTTCCCGCCAACGATAAGGGAAGAGGACCCGGGCCTCCACTATAAATAGAGAGAGTAGGATACTTGAGAGAAGGGGTTTTTTTCATTCAGACGAGAGGCCAGACGGAAGAGAGTTGATTCGAACCGTAGGGCAACACACCTAGCCACTTGGCCTCCGGAATCTCAAGAGCACTGTACTAGTTCATCCACCAACCTCCGCGAGAGGTAATCCACCAAAAGAGGAGTAGGGTTTTACGCCTTGCAGTTGCCCGAACCTGGGTAAACTGTTGTGTTCTGTGTTCCCCTCACCATCGAGTGACTCCTTCGCCGTTTCCATCGAGTAGAGGGCTAGGTAAGGTCGAGCCGGGAGAGATCGTCGTATACGCCCCTGTGTTCGAACCATTAGGGTTTTGCGGAGCCCGAAATTTGATAGTTGTGTCCACATAGTTGCATATTTAGTGAAACCTATTTATGAGTATATCCCCAAAATTTACAAACAAGATTAAAAGATGTAGTCTCCTATTCAACCGTCTAGATGATCGTATCGATCATTTTACTGAAACTAGGTAAAATCATGAGTCACTATTAACATCATGTTAATAATACCAATTCGGGACCCCTGATGACCCACAAGTATAGGGGGTCGCAGTATTCTTTGAGGGTAGTATTTCACCCAATTTATTGATTTGATACATGGGGAGCGAAAGAATATTTATAAGCCTTAGTAGTTGAGTTGTCAATTCAACCACACCTAGAAAAATAAATATCTACAATGAAGTGTTTAGTTGTGCAGTAATATGATAGTTTCATTGTAATGGTAACTGTAGCAATAGTAACATTAATAGTAGCAGTAGAATTTTCATAGTGGTTGTAGTAGCAACAACATTAGTAACTTAGCCAAAACGAATATGAGAAAAGTGTAGGCATTAGATTAGCGAAGAATATTTGTATAATTGGATAACATTCATCATGGACAATCACAACCTATAGCGACATAGAACTAGCTCCAATTCATAAATGTAATGTAGGAATGTATTACGTATATAGTTATACATGCTTATAATAAGAACTTGCATAACATAATTTGTCCTAACCTCCCATGGTAGCGGGGTCCGTAAGGAAATCTATGGGATATTACGGGCTACTTTCAATAGAGAACTGGAACAAAGCATTAACAAATGGTGAATACATGAACTCCTCATACTACGGTCATGACCGGAGGGGGTTCGTACTATTATCACATTGGGGTCACGGATCCTAACACATAATAGGTGCATACAACTTGCAAGATAGGATCCAAAACACTCTCATATTCATATAAACATAATAGGTTTAGATATGAACTCATGGCACTCTGGCCCTAGTGAAAAATATGAAGCTTAGCAAAGTCATAGCAACATCAGTCTCATAACATAGTGGATACTAGGGATCAAGTCCTAACAAATTGACTCTGTCACATGATAAATCTTATCCAACTCCATCAGCATCCAGGGAGCCTATGAAGGAACTACTCACTCCAGATTTATGATGACGATGATGACAAATCCCCCCTCTCCGTAGACCTGAACCGACTCCAGAATTGCCCTCCCGATGATGTACACGAGGCGATAGTGCATCAATATCGTTAAACATGATGAAAACATTTTTTCTCGTAAAACGTAAGTTATAGGTTTGGAATTAGGTGAGACGGTTGCCCGTGGGCCCCACAAGACATCAAGGCGCGCCGTATTGTCTTGTACACAACATGTGGCCCCCATCTAGTAGATCTTTGTTCCAGTATTTTTATGTATTCAATAAAAAATATTTGCAAGGTTTTTTTTATTCCAAGAACTTTTATTTCTTCACAAAAATAACACCATCGCAGTTCTTCTAAAAAGAACATAAGTCTGAGTTATTTTCAATTTAATCATGCAAATAAGAGTCCAAAACAAAGAGCAAAAATGTTTGTAATAGTAGATATGATATAGACATATCAAATCCTTCAAGCTTAATTCAGTTCTTGTCTTCAAGTAATTCAGTTGATAAACAAAAAGTGACAAAGAAAAACTGTTTACATACTCTTGTGGTTTTGTTGTCGTATATAAAGTTAACTAGTAACCATGTTTTCAGCAAGGATCAAGAACTAACCATATAAATGATAACACTTAAATCTCACATTTACTCAAATCAATAACATAATCAACTAGTGAGCAATAATAAGTTATCTCAAATGACCACAAATATGAAAACAATCAAGATATAATATGATAACATGGTATCTCGCCAGCCCTGTCCGAGATCGCAAAACAAAAATTCAGAGCACCAGTGAAAGTGGAAACAGTGTTCTCATGATTGTAAATGATAATATGGTATCTCGCCAGCCCTTTCAAGCAACGACTAAACAATAAATCAAGGTAGAAGGCATCGAGTCATGCTCATTTCCAACATTAACTAGACTCAATGCATAAAAGTGACAACAGTGTTCTCAGGATTGGTGCTTTTAAGCGAGAAGACGATGACTCAAATAATAAAAACAAAATAACATGAAATTAAAAGAATGTCCCTTCGCAGAGGGAAGCATGGAATTATAGAGGTGCGAGAGCTTTAGGTTTAAAACACAGATGAATATATATTTTGGGTGGTGTGCTTTTCATGTCAACGTGATGAAAAAGAATTTCGGTATCTTCCATGCTAAACACATTACTCGTAGTTCCCAAGCAGAATGAAGATTTTACTCCCCCTTTCCACCATATGAACACATTAAATGTCTAGCCGAATCCTCAAGTGCCCTCCAAAAAATTACTTTCTAGGGAAGCTTGTGTTGTTAATTTTTATATTGTGCAAGACCGGGCATTCTTCTAACCATCATCTACCTTATAGGATGAATTAGTAAACTCCTGTGTCGAGATTAACCCGCTTAGCATGGATGATACCGCTACTAGGAAAAGGCTTATAGGTGAACCCTAATTTGTGCCTCGCATGCCTTATCACCCACCACTACTCGTAGTTGTAGCGGGTGAAAAACAATGATCGCCAGAGCTTATACTACTGTAGTGACGGGTGCTATGTACGACCCACCACAAATCAGCACCGTTGAGTATGTCCACATGCCAAATGTTATATGTGCCGGGTGGGCAGAATCACCCGCCACTGATCAGGAAGTTAGCACTAGCGAGCACGCAGTACTGCTCACCACAGGTGAGTGTGTGCAATAGTAGCCAGATCAAAAATGATTTGCCATCCGCCACCCCAAAGTAGCAATGGCACGCATGTTAGCGTGCCCGTTGTGACTCTCAAGTTACCTACCTACATGCACACACCCCTATCCCTGCTTCACTTCACTCTCACTCTCCCCCGTCGGCGGTGGCACAACTGCACTCTCTCTCACTCCCACTCTCCCCTGTCGCTGTCCACTGTCGTCGTCGCTCCCATCTACCCCATCGTCGTCGCCATCCGCTACCGCCATCACCCCGATCTTCCCCGTTGCCATCGCGCCAATCCTACCTGTCGCCATCCACGCTGGAATACGTCGCCAACCCGGCCTTGTCCACCTCTCTGTCTTAGCTTTCCCCATCACCACCCGCGGCCGCGTCTCCATGCACACGGACAGTCGTGGCAATAGCCACATACACCCACACACACACAACTAGGGGTAGGGCATACTTTATTTTTTAGATAACTGACACAGTGAAATTTCAGTAGCATAGCAAGAACCATTGGAAGATTTCACATGAACCCAAATTTTCCCTTTGTGCCACTTTTTGTCTATTGCAGCGAGACATGCAATCACCATCGAAATGTAGAGGACATTTCAAAAAGGATGACCTAATATACTTGTAAATCTTGGACATATATTTAGTAACACTAATACATTGATTGCCTAGGTAAAAATATTTAATAAAGTTAGCACATACAAATATTCATATATAATATTTCCATTATGAGATGTATGAACTTTCATATAATAAGTGTTGATTAATTAAGGTATTCCAGAACATAAAATGATATAACATCATCTATTCTTGGGATGCAAAGATCGAGTGTTTTTTCAGGTTATCACCAAATAAAGTTTATAGGACAATATCAATTAATAACATGGAATCAATATTTACATTATGCTATAGTAGCTCTATTAATTTCTTTATCGGATTCATACTATAAGCACTAATGTTTTGGCAAAACGTTGATTTATTTATGTTTCGCCAAATTTCTAGTTCTTATTGTGTCCATTTTTATGCAGAGGTCTACCTATTTTATTTTTTTAATTCAGATTGTGTTGTTCAAGATTTCTTCGGCTTCAAAAATGACGGACAATGGCTAGTATTGTGGTGTTGTCCGGAGGCCCTGGGAAGTGAGGCACCCTAATCCAGAGCCCCGTCACTAGCAAGAAACAACGGCTTGGCACATTCAACTTTGCCAAGGATGCGGCGCATGCTTATGATGCCAAGGCGCTCGAGTACCAAGGGCACAGCAGGGCCCAGCTCAACTTTCCTCGGGATGTTTGTGTGCGAGTGATATAGCGCCTCCTAACAAGAGGATAGTCTCCAAGGTTGAGGAGCGGGAGCACCTGAAGGCTGAGGCCCTCCTCAAGGCCCGTGAACGTGAGAGCACCGATCCCTTGGTGGAACGGTACCTTCACGAGGATCTTCATTTGTACGGTATGGACGAGGCGTTGCTGATCACCTCACGCAACTAGAAGGATGACAAGGATGACCCGATAGACTAGGATCATATTGTCAAGTAGGACGACGATAATGGGATTAAGAGTTGATTTGTCTACCGTGCCTAGTCGTATAACTTCGTACTTATGAATCTTGCTATGGCGCACTATATATGTCCATGACTTCGTAATAAGCATGCTTATATAATATATAGAACGGGTCTATTCTACAAACACCCTTTAAGACCTTATTTTCATACTCCCTCCGTTCCAAAATAAGTGTCTTAATTTTGTACAAGCTCTAGTACAAAGTTATATTAAGCTTGAGACAGTTATTTTAAGACGGAGGGAGTAACACTTACCTTATTGTAATAACACCCTATCCCTAGCTACCGGATCTGAACACATGCGAAAAAAATAGAAATAGACAACATCCCTCCTGCCCACCCCACCATAGCGTGCCCCACCCCACTTCCTTCCCCGCACGAACCTACCCTTGGTACCCATCTTTCTTCCCCACCATCACCCACCTCCGGCGCCCCACCACCTGCACCCCCGAGCCGCCCCACCACTCCCACCCCTCCCATGCCCGATCCATCCCCGACTCCTCCCTGGCCGCCGCCCCCTTCCACCTCTCTCCTTCGCCGGTCAGCGGGCCTGCCGCTGGCCGCACCCATCCACACACGCCGCACCGCCCCTACACCACCGGAGCACCGCCCCCTCCGTTGCACCACGTGCGCTCGATGAATGGACACCAGTGGAGGATCCGGCGCTGGTCGTCCCGTTGGAGCTCTCCGTGCACCGCAGCTTGCTTCCTCGCGCCGCCATGTGCAGATCGGCACATCTCTGCTCCATAGCCGTCCCATCTCCCTTCACCGGTGCCTCCACGCACAGATCGACGCGGCCACTCCTTCCCGGTCAGGGAGGTGGTCAGGACGGAGGCCATGGGTGCGGCGTTCCCCTCCAAGCCCATGTCCCTCTACGCCACCATCTCAGACGGCTCCGTCTGGGACACTCGGTGGCCGCTACAGGGCCAACTACAAGTACGCGCCATTCGTTGCCAAGTTCGGCGACCTCGTTCTCCACGGCTGTCCCGTCAACCACATCTACCACTCCGTGGCGGCGGCGTGTGGCACGCCCTGGTACGAGCCTGTCGCCGCTCGCCGTACAAGCGTGTCGATGTCGGCGTTCAGGCGCTGGCACATCTCCTACTCCTACTGCCACGACCGCTACCGGTACTCAGTCGCCCTATGAGAGTGCAACATCGCCGTGCTCCTGCCCGAGGTGCAGCTCATCGGCATGTCCTCATGCAGTTCGAAGCTCGTGTCCTCCGCGTGCGCGACTTGAAGGCTCAGACTTGTTGCTGATGGGGAGGAGGTTGGAGTCACTGCAATCCACCGTGTATCTATGTCGTCGAGCCCGTGCAGCTCTGTCGCGTGCGCCGTGCAGTTCTGTCGAGCCCCCACCATCATGCAGCTCTGTCACGTCACCCGTGCAGCTCTGTTGCCATAGAAGACGCAACAACAGTTTAGTGACGCTAACAATATCTCGCGATGCGCCTGCTCTGGCCACCACCGCTCCGTGCAACCGAAGCAATTCACTGGGGCGACACCAGTAGCTCTCTCCTTCCCAACCTACACAAGGCTGGCAAATTACATAAAGTATGCAATACATTCACGAATTGCTTACGGTTTGTGGGGCTCGCGTGTGGAGTTCGTTATTGTATATATTTTTCAGTATTGTTTTACGAAAGTAATGTTGAAAACATGATTAAAAAAAATATGTTGTCCACTGGCTCAGTCCATGAGGTTCACTTGCACTCGTAATTAAAAAGTATGAGAAAAATACAAAAAGAAATCAAGCAGTTCGTTTGCCCGTCGGATGTAGTAAGATTTTTCGTATGAAGGAGTGCGATTTTCTTTCTGATGCAGCTCCTTATTGTCCACTATTTTTCTTAAAATTTCTGAAGAAAGGGATAAAAATAAAATCATGCAGTTCGCTTGCCCGTCTGATGCGGTGCGGTATTCAGTATGATGCAGTGCGATCTTCTGTGTGATGTAGTTCTTCCGTCGATTTTTATGCCGCGGAAAACATCTCTTTTATCCACGTTTTGGTGAAATAAACAATGCTCTTAAACAGTAAGGAATTAAAAAGAGTGTTCTACATGAAAAAGTTTCTCCTCATCAATACCTTTCCAACGCTGTATCATTTGCTTCGTTCTGACGAACGGTTTGCAAAAATTTACGAAAATTCAGTCGCTGCAACTCGCAGACTGCGACACCATTTCTAAATTCATTTAAAACTGTGAGGAATCTCTACAAATGACCAACATATGAAAGTTTCGCCTATTCCATAGATTTCAAACACCCTATCGCATGCCTCGTTCCGACCAACGGTTAAAAACTGCAGCGAAAAACATACCAAAAAAATTAAAAAACAGAATTCCATTTTTTTAGTAAATTTGAAATTACTCTCAAACTGTAAGGATTTAGAGAGAGAAGTCTACATGAAAAAGATGCAGGTCGACAATATCTTTTCAGAAAAATATCGGTTGCTTCATTCCAACAACGGTTTAGAAAGCATCACGAAAATACGCTCGCTGCAGCCCGTCATGCGCCCACTATTTTCAAAACTGCTGTCAAACCACGAGGAATCGCGTAAAATGTTCAACATGACGGAGTTGGGGATTTTCGGTAGCAATCCAAAGGTATATTATACGTCTCATTCCGAGGAAGTGTTTAAAAACTCGAGCCAAAACGATGTCGAAAAAGCACGTGCAGTTTTTTGTGGTGACATTGGAGTGTTTTGTTTGATAGGGATGCAGTGCACTAACGTTGAGCGTTCAGTTGGAAAGTGTGTGGATATAAATATAAATATATATATATATAGGCAACATATTTGGTGAATCCTACCTACTTTGTGTGTCCGTGTAGCCAGTCAGCTTCAACCCTACGTCTTAATCCTGAGCATCACTGGCAGCCAAGCAACTAATTACGTTTACCCGCCCGCTTTCTAACTTACCTCGTACTTTATTCACAGATGAGCCCCTAAAGCCTTTGACGCATGAATACGCATACAGCTTCTGTACGCCGTGCGCCGCCGTCGCCGCCGCCGCCATCGCCGTCGTGTGCCTCCGATTTCCGTCGGCTCGATCCGGACGTCCACCGGCACCCACCAGGTAGTGTCCCAGTCTTGTGCCTGCTCGTCTGATCCCACGTTAACACGAACGTGGAAACCATCAGCAAACATCCCATGCACGTACTTCCCGATCCAGACCCGTTTCCTGTATAGCTGATAATACTTTGTTGCAGCAGCGAGTACCGACGAGCAACTTCCAAATAGAACGATGCCACCTACAATCAGCGATACGAAGGGCATCAAAAGTTTGTGGTAAACTACACACAGATTCAGTCCTTGTGTATACACGTGTGAGTGTAGGTTGCAAGGCTAATGATGTGGCATGTGTGCAGCAGTATGGATGGAGTGACTCGCGTTCAAATCGATGTGAACCATGTAGGATTTAGTACACCCCAAAAGAACACGGACATATCTCTGTTTGTAAGTTCAGTTTGCACTAACAATTGAAATTATGCATGAAATGCTTATTCCGCTTTATTCTTGATGTTGCAGCCTTCGTCTTTTACACCTGAATGTGATGAGCACTTCAAGCCTAAAGTGGGTATGACATTTGAAGGACTCGAGGCAGTGGAGAAATTCTACAAGGCATATGCACATGAATCGGGTTTTGGTGTTCGTATCGGACAGCAGAAAAAGATTGAGAATAAGGTAGTCCAGACTAAGCGTTTCATGTGTAATAGGGAAGGATTCAAGTCAAAAGATAGTAAGGAGACAGGTGACCCCTTGAAGAAAAGGCGTTAGCACACAAATTTTGGGATGTAGTCACTGAACTTTATGAATGTTCAGGAAAAATGGACAGTGACTTGCTGCTTATAGCTTACATATCAAAACTTAAGAAAGCCATCCCATCCCACTTCTACAACTCCAAATCTTTACCGAAGAGTATATGCTTTGACCACATGACTAAGAAATCACCGATTTTATTCAACGTGTAAGTACATAACTGAACTAGACACTACCTTTTGTGGCAACAGCAGGCAGGATAATTTAACAAGGCAAAAGCTCAACCAAAGCCTCTGATCTGAGCCAGGCATATCACGTATTGGTTAGTAATTTAAAAATGAAAAGAAACATGTGAAAACATCTCACACGATGCCATTTATTAGGTGCGAATACTGATACAGTTTACTCATATGAGCATAGCACTAGTACATGTGCTTCTACATGCTACAGGCTACATCACTGTGGTTTCCTATGGGTGAGAGGCTGCAACTTCCTACGAAGGAATCGTCGTGGTCTGGCGAGGCATCCAGAGTGGCGTTGGCACATCATCATCCGCGTTGTCACCTCCTCAGAACGTCATCACTTGGCATGGCTTCGCCGTCGAGACGGCTGACCTGGTGGGTGCCGGTGGATGCCATCGAAATGTGGGATCAGACGAGCAGGCACAAGACTGGGACACTACCTGGTGGGTGCCGGTGGACATCCGGATCGAGCCAACGAAAATCGGAGGCACACGACTGCAATGGCGGCAGCGGCGACGACGGCGGCGCACGGCGTACAGAAGTTGTATGCGTATTCATGCGTCAAAGGCTTTAGGGGCTCATGTGTGAATAAAGTACGACGTAAGTTAGAAAGCGGGCGGGTAAACATAATTAGTTGCTTGGCTGCGAGTGATGGTCAGGATTAAGATCGTAGGGTTGAAGCTGACTGGCTACACGGACACACAAAATAGGTAGGATTCACCAAATATGTTGCCATATATATATATATATATATTCCTTTCATGTCATAGTACCAATGATTACAGTGTTTAACTTTTTGAAGGAGGGGATCATGGTGCTTAAGTGTGTGGAAAAATCCATTAAGGGATAGTTTATCACATGCAGTAGAATTCAGGGTCTTATTGATGGATGGTTTCTAAAATCTGTGGTAATAATGTTTTCTTCGCCAATCAATTCTTACCAGTTGCTGAATTGTTGTACCATTAGTTATTAACTCCATTACTCTTAATTGTTCCATAGTGTGTCACATGCAATGTAAGAGTCCAATTCAATAATTTAATTGGTGATAGTTTCAACTTTTTGGATGGTTAAGGGAAATCATACAAAATTGACAGTTGTAAACAAAAATATAAAACCATCATTGGAGCCGACACATGGACCAAGTACATTTCAAATAATAAGCTCACCGGGGGAGAGTACTAGGCTTTTACTTGAAGAAAGCGGTCAACAAGTTAAGGATAAAGTATTTCTCCACCAAGATGATGGGCTTGAAGAGGATGATGCTGAGGATTCCCATGATGACGATGATGATGATGATGATGATAAGAGCTAATACGATGATAATGCTAGCGAGGATGAAAAAGTAGCCAGGAGCATGAGGAAGATGATGGCGATGATGGTCCATACAATTATGAATTTTTCTCTCAAAGAATGCAAGAGCTTATTGAGGATGAGAAGGTCTAAATCATCGTGATCTTACATCAAATGTGCACTACTTGGGGAGGCCATTTTTGCATCGTTTTACCAAGACCAACATCGTGAAAAACACGATGGTAGGTTTCGTATCTTTTCCCTTTTTTCCCTATTCATAACACAGTATGGCAATATGTCTAACATAGCATGATCTATTTTGTTTTTAATCGCGGGGATCATAGAAATTACCTATGAAGATGATTTGGGCCGAGGACATCCCTATTGTCGGCATGGCCGGAGTAAGCCTTGCAGAAGGAGGTCTTGTCACCAACGTTCGATACAAGACGAACACAAACGACACCATATCATTCTATGAGGTCGGCTGGCGGGATTTCTTGAAGGGAAATAGATGATGACTAATGGTTGACACAACAACGTTCATCATGATAAGAAACAACAGGAACAACAACTTCCAGATTATGATTGTTGTAGATCTTATTTAGAAATAAGGTCCACGCAAATATTGCCTAGCCAATGAACTCTTAGTTTTAGTTAAGATGCGTGTAATATTTTTTATGTTGGTTTGCTAACTCGAGAAACTTGCAGTGTTACTAGTTGTTATGAAGAATATTATTTACCTTGTGAACTTGCATGCCTAAGCATACAATTTGTGCTTCATTTGTTGTTTATATGATTTGTGCAAAATGTATCGATAGTAGCACATTTTTTGTTTCTGCTGCAATGATTAAGCCTGCAGTGGCGGGCGAGCCACTATACCCGCCATTGCAACATGAGTAAGTAGTGGTGGGCATGGAAGTATTGCTCGCCACTGGTGGAGGATAACAAGTGGCGAGCAATGTAGCGCGCACGCCACTGAACTGATCAACCAGTGGTGGGCGACTAGCCCGCCACTGACGCCATAATAGAAATGGCAGGAGGTCGGTGGCGGGCAGTCCTGAGAGCCTCACCCTCCACTACTAAGCTTTATGCGCCCACCAATACTAGGCATTCCTGTAGTAGTTTACTCACCGCGCCATTGCTCCATGAGCAGTATGAGCACACAAAAGAGATGTTTATTTGAAGGCTGAAAGATGGCACATTGAAAGTGCATTTAATACCTTGGTGGTTTTGGTAATTAATAACAACATATATGTTACTGAACTAATGTTTCTCTCAAGCACATTTTGAAGAAGTTCAATGATTGGCATGGCTAGGATATGTGATGTGGAACCCTATGATGCAAAGGAAACATATTGGCAAAAGCTTCAAGTTTCTACATTTTCTTTAAGTGATCTTGATCATGTTAAGTCCATAGGAAAACCAATACTATTAAGAGGGGATGAGGTATTCATGATATGGTTGCTCAAGTGCTTAGGCATTTCACACCAAAATACCTCAACTACATTCTCACTTATTTTCTGTCCAAAACCCTAAATCCAAATCCATCCCACCGGAGTTTTCCTTTCGGTGCCACCAAGTCACCTATGATGGAACCCCTAAGCCAAACCACAACATCTCGATGCTACAGAGACTATATTCAGTGTGGCCGAAAAGCGGTGACCAACTTGCTGGAGTCGATCGCATTAATCTCGGAATCTGTGAGATGAGACTATGAGAACCTCCGAGTCACTGGGGCTGCCTAAGGTGAGCCGAATTCGTCTCTTTGATTTGTTTTGTTTTAGTCTCACTGAAAAGCGAGAAGGTGTGACATTTTGCACTAATTGGTACCACCGAGATTTATCTTCAGCGTCACCTAGCTGGGCAATAATGTTGTAACTGTTAGATTTTTGGTGAAGTCTATATATACCCCTCCACCACCACTTTCCCTTAGTGAGAGCCCTAAGAACGAAACTACGCTTCCACATTTCATTTTTGAGAGAAAACTACCTACTCATGTGTTGAGATCAAGAGATTCCACTCCAACCAAAATATCCTTGATTAGTGGCCTCCTCAATGTGCTTTCCACCCAACCATCCTCTTCTTCCAAGCCAAATTTCATTGAGAGAGTGATTGTGTGTTAAGGACACTATCTTTTGAGGACAAGAGTAAGGAATTTATCATCAACACAACATCCGTTACCTTTTGGAGAGTGGTGTCTCATAGATTGGCTAGGTGTCGCTTGGGAGACTCCAAATTGTGTGGAGTTGAACCAAGAAGTTTGTAAGACCAAGAAGATCACCTACTTCATTAAGATCTACCCGAGTGAAGCTATTCCTTCATGGACGTAAGACATGATGCCATGGACAAGGTTGCTTCTTCATGGACCCTTCGTGAACTCGTCTAACCATTACAATTCGTGCATTGACGTATCCATCAACGTGGATGTACGATAGAGCAACCTATCGGAACCACGCCAAAAATCTCCTCGTCTTTGTTTTTTTGACCTCTCCAATTCCTACTCTAAATTCATGGTAACCCACAAGTCTACACGTCGCAACAGCTTTCGAGGGTAGAGTATTCAACCCAAATTTATTGATTCAACACAAGGGGAGCCAAAGAATATTCTCGAGTATTTGCAGCTGAGTTTTCAATTCAACCACACCTGAAAGACTTAATATCTACAACAAAGCATTTAGTAGCAAAGTAGTATGGAAGTAACGATAACGGTGACAAATGTGACAATAGAAGTTTTGTAGTGATCTTAATAGTAGCAACGGAAAAGTAACTTAGCAAAGACCAATACGTGGAAAGCTCATAGGCAATGGATCAGTGATGGATAATTATGTCGGATGGCATTCATCATGCAACAGTCATAACATAGGGTGATACAGAACTAGCTCCAATTCATCAATGTAATGTAGGCATGTATTCCATATATAGTCATACATGCTTATGGAAAAGAACTTGCATGACATCTTTTGTCCTACCCTCCCGTGACAGCGGTGTCCTAATGGAAACTAAGGGATATTAAGGCCTGCTTTTAATAGAGAACCGGACCAAAGCATTAACACTTAGTGAATACATGAACTCCTCAAACTATGGTAATCACCGAAAAGAATCCCAGTTATTTTCACCCTGGGGGATGCGGATCATAACTCATAATAGGTGTCTATAAGTTGCAAGATAGGATGAAGAACACATATATATTCATGAAAACATAATAGGTTCAGATCTAAAATCATGGCACTCGGGCCCTAATGACAAGAATTAAGCATAGCAAAGTCCTAGCAACATCATTCTCAGAACATAATGGATATTAGGGATCAAACCTTAAGAAAACTAAGTCGATTACATGATAGATCTCATCCAACCCATCACCTGTCCAGCAAGCCTACGATGGAATTACTCACGAAAGATGGAGAGCATCATGAAATTGGTGATGAAGGATGGTTGGTGATGACGACGACGTCGATTTCCCCTCTCTGGAGCCCAAATCAGACTCCAGATCTTCCCTCCCAAGGAAGAACACGAGGTGGCGGCGGCTCCGTATCATAAAACGCGATGAACTCTTCTCCCTAATTTTTTCTCCGCAGATAGGAATATATAGGAGTGGAAATGAGGTCGGTTGAGCTCCACGAACCCCACAAGCCAGGGGTGGGGACTAGGGGGTGGGCCACGCCTTGCAGGCTTGTGTGTGTGAACACCGACAACTAGAATGAGTGTCTGAACATGAATGTAATGTCAGTGACAAATACGTACTCCCCAAAGCTTAGGCTCTTGGCCTAAGTTGGTCTAAGTCCATGGCTGGAAATAACCCTCTCCTGGATACTCCGAAGAATACCGAGGGTTCCACTGGTTTGCGAGCTCTTGCGACTCCCACTAAAAAGATGGAACTTTTTATGGATCGAGGGCTAGTGCAGGCTTAGGTGCTGGGTGTTGCGACAGGCCCCAATATTTGTAGATGTCCTCGGGCATAATAGTGCACTTTCCTGCATGGATATCGAACAAAGAAGGAGCCGACAAAGTAATAATCTCACAAGTACCCTGACTAAATACTAAGTTGTAAAGCAGCCTCTTATCATTGTCTTTCATAATAAAATCATGTGCTACCATCCTATCATAATATAAATATCTTGTGGGCAGTCGCATTTCCTCTTCCTCGTTAAGCCTAATAGGCATTTCAAAGTGTTTAGCTAAACGAGATGCATAGATACCTCCGAATATAGTGCCCTTTGAACGGTTTAAATTCAACCGTTGAGCAACTATAGCGCCCAACTAAAAGTTCTATGAGCAAGTAAAGCGTGGCGTAGAATAGTGAGGTTGGGAGAACGGAAGCTTCCACTCTCACCGCGACCAACTAAACATCTTCCTGCAAATAATGAATAATAACGTAGAACGGGAAAATGTACGTTGGCCGCTCTTGCCTTTAACACCTCTCTTTCTTCCCCTACAGTGATTACGGGAATAAAATCATCCATGTCTCTAGGACGTGGTTCAGTGATGCTGCCCTCAAAAGGTAATTTGCAAACATTGCAAAAATCATAAAGTGACATTTCCATAGGCACATCATATAAATTAAATTCTACCATGGGATAATTCTTCCTAGGATAAAAGTGAAAATTTTGCACGAAAGTATTAGTAAGTAGGAGATACGGGTTACACTTATCGTTGAGGAACTCGGTGATGCCTACATTTTCTGCTAGATAGTAATAATGTTCATAAATTCCAGCCGCCCTCAAGAATGCCTCACTTGGCCATTCACATGGTCAAACTTCCACGGTGTGAGGAATATTATATCTAGGCTTCTCATTTTCAATTTATTTAGAACCCCGGCTTGAAGAGGATCTTAACAATCTCTTCATCTTTTCTTTTTCTGAAAAATAACTCTGAAATTTTTAGCGACTCCAAATAAAAAAGAACAAACTCAATCAAAACTTATCACAACTACTCCCACAAGTGCCTAGAAGCTATATCATGCATCAAAACTATTTGGGCCCTACAAATTAGATATGCAAGCTCAAGAACAAGGTCACCATAGCAGCAAGATTTTGCAATATATAAAGCACTAGAATAAAAACTAATTGCACCATTGGAGGAGTTATCGATGATCAATCCCCTAAAATTGTTTTGCAAATGGAGCTTTGAGCAAAGATGTCTAAAATGGCAGCAAGATGAGCTAAAACACGAGTTTGAGTAATGGTAGGATTTTTTCTGGAGGAAGAAGGAATGGATGGGTACTAGAATAAGTGAAGGGGCCCCACAAGCCAGGGGCGCGCCAAGGGGGGTGGTCGCGCCCTACAGGCTTCTGGCCCACTAGTGTAGCCCCCTGATGTGTTCTTAGTACAAAAAATTCTTAAATAATCCAAAAAAAATCATACTAAATTTTCAGGGAGTTCTGAGAACCTTTTTTAGGTAATTTTTCTATTGCACGGATAAAACGGAAAACAGAGAAATAATAACCTTTTTACTAAATGAAACTAAGAAACAGGAAATAAAAAGTTAGGTTTAGAAGGATGTGCTTTCTAAATCCATCCATCTCATGCCCGTCAAAAAGAATCCATCAATAAGGTTGATCATGTCTTATTGAGAAACTTTTTTCGAATGACATGGAACCATAGAACTATCGAATAACACTAGGTTACCTCAATGGGGATATGCATGTCCCTGATACGTCTCCGTCGTATCTACTTTTTCGAACTCTTTTGCCCTTGTTTTGGACTCTAATTTGCATGATTTGACTCGAACTAACCCGGACTGACGTTGTTTTCAGCAGAATTGCCATGGTATTGTTTTTGTGCAGAAATAAAAGTTCTCGGAACGTCCTGAAAATTTACGGAGATTTTTTCTGGAATAAAAGAAAAATACCTGCGCAAAGATCCACCGAAGGAGGTGGACCAGTGGGCCACAAGCCCACAGGCCGCGGCCACCCCCTGGCCGCGCCGTGAGGGCTTATGGGGCCCACATGGCACCACCGCCCCCAAACTCAGCTCTATATCTTCCGTCTTGCCCGGAAAAAAATCAGAGACAAGGTTTGATCGCGTTTTACGATACGGAGGCGCCTCCACCTCCTGTTCTTCATCTGGAGGGCAGATCTGAAGTCCGTTCGGGGCTCCGGTGAGGGGAAATCGTCGCCATCGTCATCATCAACCTTCCTCCATCAACAATTCCATGATGCTCTTCATCGTTCGTGAGTAATCTCATCGTAGGCTTGCTGGACGGTGATGAGTTGGATGAGATCTATCATGTAATCGAGTTAGTTTTGACGGGGATTGATCCCTAGTATCCACTATGTTCTAGATTGACGTTGCTACTACTTGGTATGCTTAATGCTTGTCACTAGGGCCCGAGTTCCATGATTTTAGAATTGAACCTATTATCTTGTCGCCAATATATGTGTGTTTTAGATCCTATCTTGCAAGTTGTAGTCACCTACTATGTGTTATGACCCGGCAACCCCGGAGTGACAATAGCCGGAACCACTCCCGGAGATGAGCATAGTATGAGGAGTTCATGTATTCACCACGTGTTAATGCGTTGGTCCGGTTCTTTATTAAAAGGAGAACCTTAATATCCCGTAGTTTCCATTAGGACCCCGCTGCCACACTAGGGATGGACAATAGATGTCATGCAAGTTCTTTTCCCTAAGCACGTATGACTACATACGGAATACATGCCTACATTAGATTGACGAACGAGAGCTAGTTACATATCTCTCCGTGTTATAGATGTTACATGATGAATCGCATCCGTCATACTCACCCATCACCGATCCACTGCCTACGAGTCTTTTACTACTCGTCCTTGCTACGTTACTTTGTCTAGGCTAGTCCCTTGTTACAAAAGGGATTGGGCCACTTTGCTACTACTGTTGCTACTGCTGTTACTTTGCTGTTGCTGCTACTGCTGTTCCTTGCTACTCCGCTGTTACTTGTTGCAAGATCCTTTTCCGACACTGTTGTCGGGGAAGAATAGTTACCCGCTCACGTGCAACCTACCGGCGCCATTGATACAACAGTTAGGAATAGTCTGCCATCAACAGATCGTTTCTGGCACCGTTGCTATCATACTACTTTGCTACTGATACTTTGCTTGCAGACACTAATCTTTCAGGTGTGGTTCAATCTGACAAACTCAGCTGCTAATACTTGAGAATATTCTTTCGCTTCCCCTTGTGCGAACCAACAAACTTGGGTTGAATACTCTACCCTCGAAAACTATTGCGATCCCCTATACTTATGGGTTATCAAGACCTTTTTCTGGCGCCGTTGCCGGGGAAGCACATCTATATTCTCTGAGTCACTTGGGATTGACATCTGTTGGTCACTATGAGGAATCCGAAAGATCCAAGAACTAAAATCCTGCCTTCCACTACTAGGAGAGGTAACGAACTGCCATCTAGCTCTGCACTTGATTCACCTTTAGTTTTGAGTAAGTTTGCGACTTCGCCTCCTGCTAGAAATCTTGATATGTCGCCTGTGCTTGATGATGCTACTTCTGCTGCCCATGATGCTATGCTTGATACTACTATGCCTAATGATGCTATGCTTGATACTATGCCTGATGATGCTATGCTTGATACTGCTTTTCCACTAGGTGCCCTTGATGCACAAATTGCTAGAGTTGCTGCTAGACATGATGATACTTCTGAAACTATTGATACTATTGAAGTAGAACCTGCTACTACGCCTGAATTGCCTCTTATGCCTGAGCGCTATATTATGGAAGGAGAGATAGTTGAGGACTTTCTTGCGTGTAAGGATAGCTATGATGTTGAGAAACTACTGCGCAAGTGGAACGAAAAATCTCTGAACGCTAGGATGAAATACGACCCGAAGTTTGCTACTTCGCCTATCTTTGTGACCGATAAGGATTATGAATTCTCTATCGACCCTGAGTTAATCACTCTGGTCGAATATGATCCTTTTCACGGTTACGAGTCTGAAACGGTTGTAGCCCATCTTACCAAACTGCATGATATAGCCACCATATTCACTAGTGAGGAAAAGATCCGCCACTACTATATCCTCAAGTTGTTTTCTTTCTCGCTAAAGGATGATGCTAAGACCTGGTTCACTTCTCTTGCTCCTGGTTGTGTGCGTAGCCCCCAGGATATGGTCTACTACTTCTCTAAAAAATATTTCCCTGCCCATAAGAAGCAAGCTGCCTTGCAGGAAATATGCAAATTTGCTCAAGCTGAAGAAGAGAGTCTCCCACAAGCTTGGGGGAGGCTCATCCAGCTACTGAATGCTTTGCCTGATCACCCTCTTGAGAATAATGAAATACTTGATATCTTCTATAATGGACTTACCGATGCTTCTAAAGACCGCCTAGATAGTTGTGCTGGTTGTGTTTTTGGGGAACGAACCGTAGAACAAGCTGAGATTCTACTGAATAACATCTTGTGCAATGAGAATGCTTGGACTATTCCTGAACCACCTCCTAAGCCAACTCCGAAGAGAAGAGGTATTCTATTCCTCAGTCCTGAAGATATGCAAGAAGCTAAGAAATCTATGCGAGAGAAAGGTATTAAATCTGAAGATGTCAAAAATCTACCACCTATCAAAGAGATCCATGGTCTCGATAACCCGATACACGTAGTAGAAGTAAATTCTCTACGTAGGTTTGATGAGAGTGATATTCCTTTTGATAAACCTACTAGCTTATGCATGGATGAATTTTAAACTTTGTTGCCAAACAACAAAGTTTCAATGATTATGTTAGCACACAATTGGAAAAGAATGCTCGTATGCTTAGTCATTTAAGTGCTTGTGTGGACAGAAATGTCAATGATCTTAAGCTTCTGAGTAAACATGCCTCTATGGTTACTACTCATGTAGAACAAGTACTTAAAGCTCAAAATGACTTGCTCAATGAGTTGAATGACAATTCCGTCAGAGTCATCACTAGAGGCGGTAGAATGACCCAGGAACCTTTGTATCCTGAGGGTCATCCGAAGAGAGTTGAACAAGATTCTCAAGGAGTTAGCACTGATACACCTAGTCATCCTAGAAAGAAGAAAGATGATAGGAACCTGCACGCTAGCAACCCTGTTGCTGCTACCCCTGAGAGTCCAAACGATGCCTCTGTCTCTGATGCTGAAATGCAATCTGGTGATGAACATGAGCCTAATGATAGTATCAATAGTGATGTTAATGAAGCTGCTCAACCTAGCTATGATAAGGATGTGGAGATTGAACCTATTGATCTTGATAACCCACAGCCTAAGAATTGAAGATACGATAAGAATGACTTCACTTCTAGGAATCATGGTAAAGAAAGGGAACCATGAAAGATATTGTGACTAATAAGAGGAGGATACGTGAGGTTGAGATTTCCACCATGCTTGCTAATTATACCTTCAAGGGTGGAACTCCTAAGAAACTAGGTGATCCCGGTGTGCCCACTATACCTTGCTCCATTAAAGGCAACTACGTTAGAACTGTGTTATGCGACCTTGGAGCCGATGTTAGTGTTATACCTCTCTCTCTTTATCGTAGACTTGAACTGGATAAGTTGACACCCACTGAAATCTCTCTGCAAGTGGCCGACAAATCAACCGCTTTCCATATCGACATCTGCGAGGACGTGCCTGTTGTGGTTGCTAACACCACTATCTTAACAGACTTTGTTATCTTGGATATTCCCGAGGATGATGCCATGGCTGTCATCCGCGGAAGACCCTTTTTAAACACCGCAGGGGCTGTTATAGATTGCAACAAAGGCAATGTCACTTTCCATGTCAACGGTAATGAGCATACGGTGCACTTTCCGAAGAAACAATATCGAGTACATTGCATCAATGCTATCGAAAAAACTTCATCGATTCTTATTGGGAGCTTTGAATGCCCTATTCCTCGTGTCAAGATGAAGTAAGATTTGCTTGTTGGGGAGATACACATCCCCATTGAGGTGACCTAGTGACTATTCGAAAATTCTCCGTCTTCTTTTGCGATTCGAGAAAGTTTTGTCGAGGGGATTTGATCAACCCCATTGACGGATTTCTTTCGATGACCATGAGATTGATGAATCGAGGAGTCACAAACCTCTGTTCCAAGCTTTCACCTTCGGTTACTTAGAAGAAAAATGATAGATTTAGTTTAGTTTTCCCTGTTTTCTCTTTTAGCGTCCGGTAGAAAAGTACACCGAAAATAGAAGTTCTCCGAACGTCGTGAAAATCAAGTTTGATTTTTTTTGGAATTTTTGAAAAAATCTGAGACGAAGAGTTTGTCTAGGGGACACACTAGTGGGCCACAAGCCCTAGGGGCGCGGGCACCCCCCTGGTCGCGCCATCCAGGCTCGTGGGGCCCACACACACCCCCTCCACTCATTCTTGCTCTTATCTCCTCCTCCTACCTCCAGAAAAAATCGTTTCGCAGCTCAAACCCGTGTTCTTGCTCCTCTTGTTGGGATTTTCGATCTCTTTTCTCAAATCACCGTTCTCCGAACTATTTTGGGGAAATTACTCCTTGGTAAGTGACTCCTCCATTGGTCCAATTAGTTTTTGCTCTAGTGCCTTATACTCCGCGTACTTTTGCTGCCTTGGTGACCATGTTCTTGAGCTTTGCATGCTTATTTTAGCTGGTCCCAAGTAACTTTGATGCGTAATATGGCCTCTAGGCACTTGTGAGAGTAGTTGCTATGAGTTTTGTTGAGAATTGTTCACTTTTCCTTAGAATCTCTAAAAAATTTCAGAAATTTTCAGAGATAGAAAAGGGAAAAGATGAGGAGGTTCTTAAGAGGCTCGTCAAGCCATGACCCCAAGGATGATGGGAGTGAGAAGAAGCCCAAGTATTTGGTCCCTCGAGTCGCAAAAGTTCCAGCGTGCGAGTGGCCAAGCGACGTGTTCTTACGCGCCGCTGGAATTTATGAGGACTTTTATCACTTGGTGGAGAACGCAGGCCTTACCGCCTTCGATGAAGATAAGTGTCCGCAATACCTCCTCCTCACTAATATCTTCGTACAAAGCTTTAACTTCTATCCGAGGAAGAACCCTCCTATGGTTGAGTTTAAACTTTATGATATCCCCCAGCGCATGTCACTCCAGGATTTTTGCAATGTTTGCAAATTACCTTATGTTGGGTATATTCATGAACCTCGTCCACGGGACTTAGAAGCTTTCATTGGTACAATTGTTGTAGGAGAAGTGAGAGGAGTGTCTTGCGCTAGAGCTGCTAGCATTCATTTTCCCGTGCTTTGGTACTTCTCATTATTTGTGGGAAAATGTTTGATTGGCCGTGGGAAAGCTGGGTCACTTAGTTCCCTAGATCTTGCGGTCTTGCGTGAAGCCCTTTATAATGATAAAACTTATAGTTTGGGCGCTATAGTAGCTCAACGGTTGAACCTGAACCGTTCTAAAGGTGTTGTCTATGGAGGTATCTTTGCTACCCGTCTTGCCAGACACTTTGAGATACCCATTAGACTGGAGGAAGAAGAGGAGGTTCTTCTTCCCGAGAGATATCTAGATTACGATAGCATGGTTCGCCATGACTTTCGTGATAGAGATATAAATAGAAGGATGATCTATAACCTGGTATTTAGTCAGGGTACTCGTGAGACTATTACTTTGCCTGCTCCTTCTTTGTTCAATCTTCATGCAGGAAGGTACATTATTATGCCCTCGGACATCTACGCATATTAGAGCTTAGCCCAACCACAGGTGCCCGTGCCGGAGCCACCAGTCGAGTACCAGACGCCGGTTTATCAGTGGGAGCCAAAGGAGCTCATACAGCAGTGGCATCCTCAGTCCACTCCGGAGTACCCCGGATCTGGTTATTTCCCTCCTTGGGAGTAGACCAAGTTAGGCCAAAAGCCTAAGCTTGGGGGAGTACGTGTTCTCACCGACTTTACAATCTTGCTTATGCTTTCACTTTGTTAGCTAGTGTTCACACTTTGCCACTGTATCATCCATGCTAGTTTATTTTCTTTTTCTCGTTTTCTTTTCGTGTGTCTGTCTAGTTTGAGAAAAACCAAAAATATTTTCTTTTCTTCTTTTGCTTGTCGGGAGCTTTCCCATGTAGAAAGTTTTCTTTTTCTTTGGGTCAAGGTAGAAGATATTGGTTACAATGTTTAGTGGCTCTTGCATGCAAACCTGTTTAGCTTTCAGAGAGCCATATTACTTTGTCTTCTCCTCTGTGTTTTCCTGCAGATTACAGCTTTAGTCCAATGCACGAGCACGCTTATTATTGTTCACATCATTCGGTCGTGCAAGTGAAAGGCAATAATGACGATATACGATGAAGTGACTGAGCCTGGAAAAGCTGGTATGAACTCAATCTACTTTGTTTTTGTAAATATGACTAGCTCATCGTGCCTGATTCAGCTTTGTTGTGAGAGAAACATGTTTGCAATGACAACTTAGAGATCATAGTTGCTTATGCCATGCTTACTTAGCTAGGAGCTTATAATGGTTTGTCTTGGATGCTCACATGAATGTTGAGATGACTATGATGTAGTATGATAGGATGGTATCCTCCTTTGAATGTTTCAAGTGGCTTGACTTGGCGCATGTTCATGCATGTAGTTGAAACAAAATCAACATAGCCTCTATGATGTTCATGTTCATGGTGATTTATGTCCTACTCATGCTTGCACTCAATGTTAGTTAATCTCAATGCATTTTGATGACTGTTGTCGCTCTCTAGTTGGTCGCTTCCTAGTCTTTTGCTAGCCTTCACTTGTACTAAGCGGGAATACTGCTTGTGCATCCACTTCCATAAACCCAAAGTTGTGCCATATGAGTCCACCATACCTACCTATATGCGGTATCTACCTGCCGTTCCAAGTAAATTTGCATCTTCCATTCTCTAAACCTTCAAGAAATAATCTATTTTGCATGCCCGAACCGCTCATGTGGTGACATGGGGCTATTGGTATCTTCCATTCTAGGCGTGTTATCCTCGATATGTGTTTATTCACTATCATTCACGAGAAAGGGGCCGGTAATTGGAATTCCCAGTTCCATACTCAAATCGAAAAGATAATTCCAAACAAAACTCCCCCAGGATTGATGTTGGTATGGACGGTACCCGAAGATTCGACTAGCTGTGGAGTGTGATTGATTGGTGGTGGGGGAGTCAAAACTTTACTTTTTTGTTTAGGAACCGCCTATAGCATGTGTAGCGTGGAAGATGTTGAGAACTCTTAGTCATTGCGTTGACAATGAAAGCATGCCACCCAAAAATATTATCTCTGTTTTCAAAGCTTGAGCTCTGGCACCTCTGCAAATCAATGCTTCCCTCTGTGAAGGGCCTGTCTATTTATGTTCCTGTGGAGTCATCCTCCTCTTACAAAAGCACCAATTAGAGAGCACCTCTATTGTTTTTGTATGCTTTGCTTTTAACTATGTTGAGTATGACTATGACTGGATCTTCATTGCCTTGAATTACAATGTTTAGTAAGCCCTTGGTCTTTGAAGGTGGTCTGCATTTATGTTTTGCGGTCTCAGGAAGAGCTAGCGAGATACCATCTATTCGTACCGCTTCATGTTGTTTTGATTGAAGTGTTGACATTTGAGGCTTATTATTATTTGCTCGCTAGTAGATTATGCCATTGATAAGAAAATTTACCGTGAGACCTAGATGTCATTTGCTTATGTGGTTTGCTTGTGATCTTGCTGAAATTTTGGTTATGAGTTAGACATAGTTGCAACAGCAAGATCAAACAGAGTTCGTCAAAGTTTTTCTTTTGTCTCTCTCAGTTTGTCAACAGAGTTGCTTGAGGACAAGCAAGGCTTTAAGCTTGGGGGAGTTGATACGTCTCCGTCGTATCTACTTTTCTGAACTTTTTGCCCTTGTTTTGGACTCTAATTTGCATGATTTGAATGGAACTAACCCAGACTGACGCTATTTTCAGCAGAATTGCCATGGTGTTGTTTTTGTGCAGAAATAAAAGTTCTCAGAACGTCCTGAAAATTTACGGAGATTTTTTCTGGAATAAAAGAAAAATACCTACGCAAAGATCCACCGGAGGAGGTGGACTAGTGGGCCACAAGCCCACAGGCCGCGACCACCCCCCTGGCCGCGCCGTGAGGGCTTGTGGGGCCCACGTGGCACCACCGTCCCCAAACTCAGCTCTATATCTTCCGTCTCGCCCGGAAAAAATCAGAGAGAAGGTTTCATCGCGTTTTACGATACGGAGGCGTCGCCACCTCCTGTTCTTCATCTGGAGGGCAGATCTGGAGTCCGTTCAGGGCTCCGGAGAGGGGAAATTGTCGCCATCGTGATCATCAACCTTCCTCCATCGACAATTCCATGATGCTCTTCATCGTTCGTGAGGAATCTCATCGTAGGCTTGCTGGACGGTGATGAGTTGGATGAGATCTATCATGTAATCGAGTTAGTTTTGACGAGGATTGATCCCTAGTATCCACTATGTTCTAGACTGATGTTGCCACTACTTGGCTATGCTTAATGCTTGTCACTAGGGCCCGAGTGCCATGATTTCAGATCTGAACTTATTATGTTGTCGCCAATATATGTGTGTTTTAGATCCTATCTTATAAGTTGTAGTCACCTACTATGTGTTATGACCGGGCAACCCCGGAGTGACATTAGCCGGAACCACTCCCGGAGATGACCATAGTATGAGGAGTTCATGTATTCACCACGTGTTAATGCGTTGGTCTGGTTCTTCATTAAAAGGAGAACCTTAATATCCTGTAGTTTCCATTAGGACCCCGTTGCCACGGAAGGGATGGACAATAGATGTCATGCAAGTTCTTTTCCCTAAGCACGTATGACTACATACGGAATACATGCCTACATTAGATTGACGAACGGGAGCTAGTTACATATCTCTCCGTGTTATAGCTGTTACATGATGAATCACATCCGTCATACTCATCCATCACCGATCCACTGCCTACGAGTCTTTTACTACTCGTCCTTGCTACGTTACTTTGTCTAGGCTTGTCCCTTGCTACAAAAGGGATTGGGCCACTTTGCTACTACTGTTGCTACTGTTGTTACTTTGCTGCTGCTACTACTACTCCTGTTCCTTGATACTCCGTTGTTACTTGTTGCAAGATCCTTTTCCGACACTGTTTTCGGGGAAGAATAGTTACCCGCTCACATGTAACCCACTGGCGCCATTGATACAACAGTTAGGAATAGTCTGCCGTCAACAGATCGTTTCTGGCACCGTTGCTATCATACTACTTTGCTACTGATACTTTGCTTGCAGACACTAATCTTTCAGGTGTTGTTGAATCTGACAAACTCAGCTGCTAATACTTGAGAATATTCTTTCACTTCCCCTTGTGTGAACCAACAAATTTGGGTTGAATACTCTACCCTCGAAAACTGTTGCGATCCCCTATACTTGTGGGTTATCACTCCCCAACAATAAGTATATCATATTTCTTCTTGACAGTAGGAAGAGGGAATTCAATGTTTCTAATAATGAACGTTGGCATTTTTTCAATGGAGTTGATGCTATGAACTTGAGATTGTTTCTTCAAAAAGTGTATCGTATGCTCATTAGCATTAACATGAAAAGTGACATTGCCTTTGTTGCAATCAATAACATCCCCTGTAGTATTCAGAAAGGGTCTACCAAGGATGATCGACAAGCTCTCGTCCTCGGGAATATCAAGAATAACAAAGTCCGTTAAGATAGTGACATTTGCAACCACAAAAGGCACATCCTCACAAATACCGATAGGTGAATTTGTTGATTTATCATCCATTTGAAGAGAGATTTCATTAGGTGTCAATATATTCAAATGAAGTCTACGATATAAATAGAACGACATAACACTAACACCAGCTCCAAGATCACATAAAGCAGTTCTAACATAATTTCCCTTAATGGAGCATGGAATAGTAGGTACTCCGGGATCTCCTAATTTCTTTGGTATTCCACCCTTAAAAGCATAATTAGCAAGCATGGTGGAGATCTCAGCTTCTGGTATCTTTCTTTTATTAGTAACGATATCTTTCATGTACTTAGCATAGGGAGGCACTTTCAGAATATCAGTTAAGCGCATACGTAAGAAAACATGTCTCAGCATTTCAGCAAAGCGCTACAAATCCTCATCATCCCTTTTCTTGGATGGTTTAGGAGGAAAGGGCATGGGTTTCTGAACCCATGGTTCTCTTTCTCTACCATGCTTCCTAGCAACAAAATATCTTTTGTCGTATCTCTTATTCTTAGGTTGTGGGTTATCAAGATCAACAACATGTTCAATCTCCACATCATTATCATTACTAGGTTGAGCATCGACATGAACATCATCATTAATATTATTACTAGGTTCATGTTCATTACCAGATTGCGTCTCAACATCAGAAATAGAGGCATCATTTGGGTTTTCATGTGACTCTATAACAAGTTCACTAGCAGCATGCAAAGTCCTATCATCATTCTTTTTCTGTTTATTAGAAGGACCAGGTACATCAATCTTGACTCTCTGAGATTCTTGCTCAATTCTCATAGGATGACCCTCGGGATACAAAGGTTCCTCAGTCATTCTACCACCTCTAGTCACAACCCTAACAGAATGATCATTGTTCTTACTAATCATCTCATTGAGCAAATCATTTTGTGCCTTAAATACCTGTTCTACTTGATTAGTTACCATGGAAGCATGTTTACTAATAAGCCTAAGGTCATTAATAGTTCTAATCATATATTCACCCAAGCGATCAAGCATGTAAGCATTATGTTTCAATTTTCTACTAACATAAGCATTGAAATTTTCTTGTTTAACAACAAAATTATCAAATTCATCCTACCATTGGCTAGCACACTTATTATAAGGAATATCACCTTCATCAAATCTAGAAGATAATTTACCTCTACTACCTATGTCGGGTTATTAAGAACATGTATTTCTTCAAAGGGTTGTAGATTCTTAACATCTTCAACTTAATACCTTTTTCTTTCATAGATTTCTTTGCCTCTTGCATATATTCAGACTGAGGAATAGAATACCTCTTTTCTTCGGAGTTGGGTTTGAAGGTGGTTCGGGAATAGTCCAATCATTATCATTGCTCAATATATTGTTCAATAGTAGTTCAACTTGTTCAATAGTTTATTCCATGAAAACACAACGAGCACAACTATCTAGGTGGTCCCTAGAAGCATCAGTTAGTCCATTATAAAAGATATAAAGTATTTCATTTTTCTTGAGAGGGTGATCAGGAAAAGCATTAAGTAAATGGAGAAGACTACCCAAGCTTGTGGGATACTCTCTTCTTCAATTTGCACAAAGTTAAATATTTCCTGCAAGGCAATTTGTTTCTTATGGGCAGGAAAATATTTTTCAGAGAAGTAGTAAATCATATCATAGGTACTACGCACACAACCAGGAGAAAGAGAATTAAACCATATCTTAGCATCACTCTTTAATGAGAACAGAAAAAGCTTAAGAATATAGTAGTAACGAATTTTTTCCTCAGGAGTAAATAGGGTGGCTATATCATTCAGTTTAGTAAGGTGTGCCACAATAGTTTCAGATTCATAACCATGAAAAGGATCAGATTCTACCAAAGTAATTAATTCAGGATCGATAGAGAATTCATAAACCTTATCACTAATACAGATAGGTTAAGTAGTAAACTTGGGATCATATTGCATTCTAGCATTCAAAGATTTTTCCTTCCACTTGCATAGCAATTTCTTAAGATAATCTCTATCCTTACAAGAAAAAAAGTTCCTAGCTACTTCTCCTTCCATAACATAACCCTCAGGTATATTATGCAATTCATATCTAGGAGAGCTAGGTCTAGTAGGAGAATCATAGTGTTTAGTTTCATCAGATACAACAATATTATCAGTTTCAACATTCACTCTTGCAATTTTTTCATCAAGAAATTCAACTAGTGGCAAAGTAGTATCAAGAAAAATATCATAATAAGCATCATTCATAGTTGAAGTAGCATCATCAATTACTTGCGACATATCAGATTCAGTAGTCGGTGGTGGTGTCGCAAATTTACTCATAACAGACGTTGAATCAAGTGCAGAGCTAGATGGTAGTTACTTAGCTGCCCTCATAGTTGAGGGGTAGATCTTGGTTTTAGCGTCTTTCAGATTCTTCATAGTGATCAACAAATAAAAATTCCAAGTGACTCGAAGAATAAATCTATCCTCCCCGGCAACGGCACGGGAAAAAGGTCTTGATAACCCGAAAGTATAGGGGATCGCAATAGTTTTTGAGGGTAAAGTATTCAACCCAAATTTATTTATTCGACACAAGGGGAGCCAAACAATATTCTCGAGTATTCGCAGCTGAGTTATCAATTCAACCACACGTAAAATACTTAATATCTGCAACAAAGTATTTAGTACCAAAGTAGTATGGAAGTAACGATAACAGTGACAAACGTGACAATAGCAGTTTTGTAGTGATGGTAACAGTAGCAACGGAAAAGTAACTTAGCACAAACCAATATGTGGAAAGCTCGTAGGCAATGGATCAGTGATGGATAATTATCTCGGATGGCATTCATCATGCCATAGTCATAATATAGGGTGAAAGAGAACTAGCTCCAATTCATCAATGTAATGTAGGCATGTATTCCATACATAGTCATATGTGCTTATGGAAAAGAACTTGCACGACATCTTTTATCCTACCACCCCGTGGCTGCGGGGTCCTAATGGAAACGAAGGGATATTAAGGCATACTTTTAATAGAGAACTGGACCAAAGCATTAACACTTAGTGAATACATGAACCCCTCAAACTACGGTAATCACTAGAAAGAATCCCAGTTATTGTCACCCTCGGGGATGCGGATCATAACTCGTAATAGGTGTCTATAACTTGCAAGATGGTATCAAGAATACATATATATTTATGAAAACATAATAGGTTCACATCTGAAATCATGGCACTCGGGCCCTAGTGACAAGCATTAAGCATAGCAAAGTCATAGCAAGATCAATCTTAGAACGTAATGGATACTAGGGATCAAACCCTAACAAAACTAACTCTATTACATGCTAGATCTCTTCCAACCCATCACCTGTCCAGCAAGCCTACGATGGAATTACACACGAACGATGGAGAACATCATGAAATTGGTGATGAAGGATATATGGTGATGACGATGGCGTAGATTTCCCCTCTCCGGAGTCCAAATGAGACTCCAGATCTGCCCTCCCGAGGAAGAATAGGAGGTGGCGGCGGCTCAGTATTGTAAAACATGATGAACTCTTTTTTGTGATTTTTTTTCCACACATGGGAATATATAGGAGGGGAAACGAGGTCGGTGGAACTCCAGGGGCCCCACAAACTGTCACACCCCAAAATTTTGAAAATATTTTTCTGAAATAAAATTTTCCCTTGAATAAAATTTATTAGAAAGCAATCTGCTTCATGACTCTTTTCAAAGTCTCTTTCCAAAAAAATTCTTTCTAGTGGCTTCTAATTTTTTATTTCATGCTTGAGCCCTTATTTGAGACCATTTGAATTATTTATTTGCTTAGATGGGAATATTGTTTTGGCCATGTCAATTGATATTTGAATTTCTGGATTTCTAATTAATGTTTGAAACACTTATTTTCCTTTATAAAGATATTTTCTCTTGGAGAATGCTTTTGATGAGTTATGTGGGAATCTGAATACTTGCAAAAAAGCATTTCCTTCTTCTGGTAAATTCTTGGGATATTTTATTTTAATATTTTTACCAGATTTCTTTTAATAAAAACTGAATTGTATTTTCCTTATAAGGCTGTTTTGCACTACAACCTTGTGAAAGCTTCTTCTAAACATTCTATAAAAATTTGTAGGTGACCAGTGATGTTTCTAGGTGACATTTATGCAAAAACCTACTCAAGTGTTTTGAATATTTTAAGCACAATAACTGTTTTTATAATCTGGTCCACAATTGAGTTTGTACTACAACCCCTGGAAATATTCTTTCATAAATTCCACAAAATTTGGGGATGTCAAGTATAGCATAAGATTCACTTTTATGCAAAAATCCCACTATGTGCTATGTAAAATTTGAGTAGTACAACCATTTTTCTGTTCTGGTCCAGATTGATTCTTTGCACTACAACCCTATTTTCCCTTGCTCTGATTGCTTTGGAATTTTGCATGCTTGTTTTCAACCCTACCATATCCTTAACTCTAGGATTTGAGATCCATTGGATGAAAATAGGTACATGTGATGATAGCCCCAAATTTTTGTCCAGTATTGTGTTTTGAAGAAGTTTGCATTAGCTAGATTTGAGTTTTGCCAAACTAAGCCTACCACCATGGCCAACACTTAGAGAGACCCTGATCTGGAAAGTTTGGTTGGCATAAAAAACCATTTGGAGCCCCTCGCATTTCGTCAAGCACCTTGGAGCATGAACATATTTGGCATGCCTTTGAATCTTCATTACGGAGTTGATGGTATGGCCCAACCAGTATGTCCACTAGCCTTGCCTTACCTTCTAAGACCACCCTGGTGACTTTTGTAAGCTCCTAAGCCCTGTAGCCATGCCAGTCATTTTGTCGAGCAGGTGTTGTGCATGCTTTGGGTTCACCCAGAGCGCACGTTTTGCACGCGCTTGTCCGAGCCGCCGCGTCCCCGTGCCCTCGCCCTTTTGGCCTGCTGCAGAGCCGCATCAACCCCTCCCCGACAGTTGGTCGCCGTCCCTGTCCTCGACCCGTGCATGGCAGCGTGATGGCCGTGGCCTCTTCTCTGCCGCAGCAGAGAACGGCACTGCCCAAGCTCCCTCCGAGCGCCAGCAAGCTGCGGTCCCCTCCCCTGCCTCGCTTCCCCCTGTTGCTGCTGCTGCCCTGCTGCCCCTACTTCGCCCTGCAGCTACTCCTGTGCGCCTGAAGCTTTGGCACCGTCGATCTTATCCGGAGGCCGCCGCGGAACCGATGTTCTCCGACTATAAAAAAGGGACCCCCGAAGCCTTCAAGCTCCTCAGCACCCCCCTGAGACTAGTAGCTCCCCTCCCCATAGCCTAATTTAGCCCGAGCCGTCTCCTGTGCGCCTCTTTGTCAGTAGCGGCGTCGTCGGCCTGCGGCTAAATTCCGGCAGTCCCGAGCCCCTCTCCTCCCCCCAGGAACTCTGCTAGCCTGCCCATACCCCTAGGAAGTCGTTCCCATCGTCGAGCTTAGCCAGGAGCCATTGGAGACCGGAGCCGCAAGTTGACAGAAACTCCCTCCGCCATTGTTGAAGTACTGCTCGGCCTCAAGCTCCGCAGCTGCCCCAACCGGAAAAAAATGGATGTGGCGCTTCCCCCTGAGCATGTGCATAGCCGTAGCGTGGCGGGAGATGCTCTGTGCCGCCGGCAACCGTCGCCGGAGTGCGACTCTGTACCTGCCCCTACACGCGCGGGAGGTAGAAGGAGAACCCGACAAGCAGGTCCCGTCTGTCAGTGAGTGAGCCCCAGCCCCTAGTGGCGTAATCATCCCTGGTATTTTCTCTGTTAGAAAGCGTATAGAGCCCGAAGCATTTTCTTTTATTTCTGTTCTAAAAACAGATTTGACCAGTAGGTTTGACTGGCTATATCTTTTAGTAGGAAACCCAAAATCATTTGATTCTTTTTCCTACTGGCTTAGAATTTCATTTAGTTTATTTTAGGATTTATTTAAAAAAAATTCAAACAACTTTTTTGTGCTGTTTTGGATATGTGTGTTGATTCAAATATTTTCAAACTAGGAATTTGAAGAGTGGATACCTACTCCAAGATGATGGGGGTACCTATCACCCTCTTCAAACCCCTAAGGCAAGCATCTTGAACCCATATTTGCATGATTTCTGTGATGATTGAGGTGGTACCTATATTGCTTAAATTGAGTTTATGTTAATATTAGCATCACATGAAATAATACTTTGCACCTTCATGCATGTTACTCACATTATAACAATGGTGAAATATGGTGATGGCATGTTCTGGTTATGAGAGGTCGTGGAATAACCTAGTCACGTGGATCATGATAGGTTATGGCCTGGTCATGCCATGAGCACGACGATGTCGGTAAAATTTGGTAAACTCCAGTATCGACCTAGATCGAGTCTTGTCCGTGTAATACTTCTTATCGTGCTACCACAGTTCCCTGGATAATGGGTTCGGTATAGTCAGTTGTAGACCTATTATCGATCACACACCAAGTAGAGGGGCCGGTATGAAGGTATCCATGGCCATAGACTAAATCCAGTCATCCGGTCAGGGGGCATGGGTGTTTCCGGTTTGGGATCGGAAGCGAATGGCCCTTCCCAGTGAGCGCGCGGTATAAATTTTTGATCCCTTGCTAGTCGAGGTCGGAGCCTCCCCGTCTTATGGTTTTGCCTTGGCAGCATAGTCCGGGTGAAGCCGGGCTTCGCTGAGGAAAATTGGTGTGTGCTGATTCTGAGTGTCCGCTTCTAAAATGCCGTACGCGGGATTATTCATATTGACTATTGAAAACCGTGGACTATGGGTAAAGAGTACACCCTCTGAAGAGTCAAAACTATTCGAGTAGCCGTGTCCCTGATCAAGGACGTTGTTTGGCGAGTCAAGTGTTGGTACTAGAGTCGGTATTTGGAGTATTAACGGTGATAATGATAATAATGGTTGTGGTAAATCCTATGACGATGAGGTGGATGATCATATTATGATTATTACTCTGGACTAACCCCTATGACGATGTTGTTGGATGTCCCTGGGATGGTTCTACCTCCTGGATATTCAACATTTATTCTTGTTTCATATAAGCCCTTTATGTGGTGTCGCTCAGACGCCTGAGTGTGGCATGTTTACCGTTTCATATAAGCCCTTTATGTAGTGTCGTTCAAATGCCCGACTGTGGCATGTTTACTGTTTCATATAAGCCCTTTATGTGGTGTCGCTCCGACGCCCGACTGTGGCACGCATATTATTACTTATTCAACATTTTCATCCTTGCTTGTTTATAAATCATTGGTGCAAACATAGCATTTCTTCATAAATGCATCCATGAATTAAACTCTGATGACATGGTATTATTGTTTCTGGAATTTGCAAGCATCTCATTTGCTTAATGTGTTTGTTTTCCTGATGTTTGCGAGTACATTCAAAGTACTCACTGGCTTGTCCCTGGCTATTGTCTTGGCCAGATTGCGTTTGGAGAGGAGCACGATGCTGTCAACCCCGAAACCTAGGAGTCAAGGATAGCAACCTTGTGAGATAGGAATTTATCCAGGTCAGCTATTCCTGTGGGAATGGAGTCCCATAGGCACTAGAGATTTCTGTCCTCGGACTTTTGTTCAACCCAGTAGACCTTCATGGTCTTGTAACCCAGATTTTATATTTTTTCTTGAATATTCTGTATCAAGTAAGTTTCTATCAGCTAACAACACTCCTGGGCTGGTAAACACGAAGACATGTTTTCTGGAAATTATTTTCTAAAAAAACATGTCGCTACAACCTTGGTATCAGAGCGAGGCTGACCATTGGCTAAACCTATCTTAGCGAGGTCGCTATCCCTAAACCGAATATTTATATATCCACCCCCAAGCCTAGCCAACCCAATAGCCAACCACGGTAGCCATCACACACCTTTTGGCAGTCGGTGCCTAACCTGTCAGCTCAGCCCTTAAGCTATGTGTCTATGACCGACACCGGAGTTTCGCATTCCCTAGCATGCGATGAAAGACTCCTTAGCCTATATAGGAAGGCTTTCCCCAACTCAGCAACCCGCAACCGCAGGACCACTGCCCTAGTAAACCCCATTTGCTTGCAAGATGCGTGGCAGCATTCCTTGCAACGAGACCCCATGTCCGAGCCTGGAGACTTTGTTGTCATCCTCGCCGACCTCAGCCGCCAAGTTTTTGGCATAGAAGAACCTCTAGTGTATATTGTGCATGAGGAGCCTACGAGTGATGCTATTCGTTACTTTTGGGCCTCGGTGCACATCTATGGAGGAAATCCCTCGTCAGAATACCCTCACCATTTCACTGGTAGAGCAGCCACCAACGAAGCCCAAGCCCATCAGCTTGCAGCCCGAGAAGCTATAGTCCAGCTGCGACATTTGTCGCCATGGATGAACAGCCGACCGTTCAGCTACTATCCTAGTCGTGAAGGCTATGGTAGTCTGACCCGAGTTGCCAGCGAAGACCAAGATATAGACCCTGCCCTGGTGCAAGTTGTGCGCTATTTGAGAGCGCAGGAGGCACTCATCGATCAGATCACCTTTGACTTGGTCATGAACCGCACGCCAACTGCTCGCTGGACCCTGGCAAGCTATGAAGCTGCAACTGCCTCCATCAACCAACACGTTTTTGTTCGAAGACCTATTGGACCCTTAAGGTTTGCCCGCCAGCCATGACCCCAGCAGAGCTTCACCGCAGTTTGGATGCCTTATGCAATGTAGCTGTGCCAAGAGCGCGTCATCCAAGACGTCGTCGCCACTGCAGCCCTGCAGCCCCACTCCATGACTGTGTTGACTCAGGAGCCTCAGCAAATGGAGGAGCCTTAATGGCTACTGAGCCCGTCAGCTCACAGGCGAATGAAGGCGAAGCGAGTCCGTTAGAGTAGCTGTCAAGCCCTACTCACCGCGTTACCATGTAACATTGTATTCACGTGTTTGTAATAGAACGGTTTTTAATAAAATTGCAGGATGCCTGCACCCCTTGTTTTTATAAGTAATATTTGCATAGACTAATCCGCGTGGCCTTAGAGTAAAATTTTGGGCGTGACCCCTAGCCACCTAATCAGCTACCCGAGTGAAGTATCGCTTGAGAGTTGATACCCGAGTTTTCACCCCTGTAAACTAGGCCACCCCAGTATCATACTGTGTGTGTCCCTAAACCAAGTACCCTAGTAAGACCACCATGACTGCTCCTAGGACTTCTCACCAAGTGCGCTGCCCCGAGCCAGATCCCCATGAGTAACCACTGGGACTCATCCGGAATTCTGGATGCAACCCCACATAGGTAATTATGTTGCCTTGTAGCCCAGTACAGAGTAGCTCTGGTTTGCCCATCCCTTGCCCTTCAGGTCATCACCACGGGTGTTGACCCATCAACGGGTGGAATAATTCCACACGCAGGATAATGGAAAATTTTCAGATTTTCCTTTGGTAGTTCATTGTTGTCAGACCAAAGGGGACATGTTATCCAAGACTCCTTCTAGGAGAAGTGATATATATTTTCCCCGACCGAGAGTATTTTCTCGGGACCCCCCCTTGCTTGTATCCCGTTGCCCGTCCTCGGAGTATACGTTAGCCAAGTGGTATGTTTTCCTGATGCCATGTGAATAGTGGTGTATCATTTGATTGCACTGTGTGCACTTGCATATGAGTGATTGTGTGCCATGTTACTTCCTTTTTTGCACGTGCATTTGACTGACCATGTCCAGTGTTTTCCCGAGTGTACTATTTTTCCTGTCCTAAGAAAATCTCGGGGACAAGACTTATTTTTAAGGGGGGTAGTTGTGTCACACCCCAATATTTTGAAAATATTTTCCTGAAATAAAATTTTACCTAGAATAAAATTTTTTAGAAAACAATTTGCTTCATGGCTCTTTTCAAAGCCTCTTTCCAAAAAAATTCTTTCAAGTGGCTTCTAAATATTTTCTTTTCATGCCTGAGCCCTTATTTGAGACCATTTGAATAATTTATTTGCTTAGATGGGAATATTGTTTTGGTCATGTCAATTGATATTTGAATTTCTGGATTTCTAATTAATGTTTGAAACACTTCTTTTCCTTTATAAAGATATTTTTCCTTGGAGAATGCTTTTGATGAGTTATGTTGGAATCTGAATACTTGCATAAAAGCATTTCCTTCTTCTGGTAAATTCTTGGGATATTTTATTTTAATATTTTTACGAGATTTCTTTTAATCAAAACTGAATTGTATTTTCCTTATAAGGCTGTTTTGCACTACAACCTTGTGAAAGCTTCTTCTAAACATTCTATAAAAATTTATAGGTGACAAGTGATGTTTCTAGGTCACATTTATGCAAAAACCTACTCAAGTGTTTTGAATATTTTAAGCACAATAACTGTTTTTCTAATCTGGTCCAGAATTGAATTTGTACTACAACCCCTAGAAATATTCTTTCATAAATTCCAAAAAAATTTGGGGATGTCAAGTACACCATAAGATTCACTTTTATGCAAAAATCCCACTATGTGCTATGTAAAATTTGAGGAGTACAGCCATTTTTCTGTTCTGGTCTAGATTGATGCTTTGCACTACAACCCTATTTTTCCTTGCTCTGTTTGCTTTGAAATTTTGCATGCTTATTTGCAACCCTACCAAAACCTTAACTCCAGGATTTGAGCTCCACTGGATGAAAATCGGTACAAGTGATGATAGCCCCAAATTTCTGTCTAGTATTGTGTCTTGTAAAAGTTTGCATTCGCTAGATTTGAGTTTTGCCAAACTAACCCTACCACGATGGCCCACACTTAGAGAGACCCTGATCTGGAAAGTTTGGTGGGCATCACAGACAATTTTGATCCCCTGGCATTTCATCAAGCACCTTGGAGCATGAACAGATTTGGCATGCCTTTGAATCTTCATTATGGAGTTGATGGTATGGCCCAACCAGTATGTCCACTAGCCTTGCCTTACCCTCTATAACCACCCTGGTGACTTTGATAAGCTCCTAAGCCATGTAGTCATGCTAGTCATTTTGTCGAGCAGGTGTTGTGCATGCACTCGGTTCAGCCAAAGTGCACGTTTTGCACGCGCTTGTCCGAGCCGACGCGTCCCCGTGCCCTCGCACTTGTGGCCTGCTTGAGAGCCGCGTCAACCCCTCCCCAAAAGTTGGTCACCGTCCGTGTGCTCGAGTCATGCATGGCAGCGCGATGGCCGTGGCCTCTTCTCTGCCGCATCGGAGAACGGCACCGCCCAAGCTCCCTTCGAGCGCCAGCAAGCCACGGTCCCCTCCCCTGCCTCGCTTCCCCCTACTACTGGTGCCCTGCTGCCCGTGCTTCGCCTTGCAGCTGCTCTTGTGCGCCTGAAGCTCTGGCGCTGTACATCTTATCCGGAGGCCGCCGCGGAACCGACGTTCTCGAGCTATAAAAAAGGGACCCCCGAAGCCTTCGAGTTCCTCAGCAACCCCCTGAGACCACTAGCGCCCCTCCCCATAGCCTAGTTTAGCCCTGTTAGGTTCCACTCGAGAATCACTCCATTACAGGGAAATCGAGCTCAAATACAAGGATTTGGGAAGGAAGTACAAGAGGTAGGAGAAGATAGGGGGAAAAGGAAGCCGCCGTTGCCTTTGCCTGATCCAAGCCCGGATGCCCTCCTCTCCTGGTCACCTGGCTTTAAGTACTGTTGATCCATTCCGGTCCCACAAAACGCCTGTTGGTGTGCTGGATCCTGGCTGGCCTCCGGATGACGCGGTCTTCTCCCTGATTGGTACACTTGGCTGCCAGTTCTTCTTGTGCCGCTGACTTGGCTGTAACTGGGACGCTGACATCCCCTCCTCCTTGACACGCGGCTTGTCCCCAAGCCGGTAATTGAGGAAATCGGCATTTCATGGCAACGACATCTTCCCAAGTAGCGTCCACACCTGCATTATCAGACCAGCGTACCAATATCTGCTCGCGGCGCCCGGAAGGAGTTTGCAGCCAGCGGTTGCGCAGGATCTCGACCGGTAGTAATTCTTCAGCCGAAGGTATTGGCAGCTCTGTAGATGCAGGCGTACCGGGAGACAGAGCCTGTTTCATTTGGGAAACATGAAAAACAGGGTGGATTTTCGAACCTGAAGGCAAGTCGAGTTCATAAGCAACTGGGTTGATGGCGCGCAGCACTTTGAAAGGGCCGAAGTACTTGAAAGATAGCTTGTGGTTGGCTCGGCGGTCGACTGAACTTTGCACATATGGTTGTAGTTTGATGTATACGGCATCCCCAGGTTGAAAGGAGCGAGCGGTGTGTTTCTTGTCAGCTTGTACTTTCATGATGTGGTGAGCACAATGGAGATGTTGTCTCAATACTTGTTGCATGGTATTCCTCTCCTTCAGCCATTCCTTTAGATCTGGCACTTTACATGTTGATGCAGCTTCAATGCCCCAGTGACGTGGATCATGGCCATACAGAGCTTGAAAAGGTGACATATCCAAAGCTGAATGGTGACTAGAATTGTACCAGAATTCAGCCAACGAAAGAAACTGGCTCCAATGATTCGGGCAGGCATGAATAAAGCAGCGTAGGTAGATCTCGAGGCATTGATTTACATGCTCGGACTGCCCATCTGTCTGAGGGTGGTACGGTGTGCTCATATTGAGTTCAGTTCCGATGATCTTAAACAACTCACGCCAAAATTTGCTTGTGAAAATGGGATCACGGTCAGATATGATCATCTTGGGGAGGCCGTGCAGCTTGTAGACATTATCCAGGTAAGCTCGCGCAACCTTAGCAGCAGTAAACGGGTGTTGCAGAGGTAGAAAGTGAATGTATTTTGTGAACTTGTCGACTACCACCAAAATGCAATTAGCTCTGTTGGACTGCGGCAGACCATAGATGAAATCCATAGTTACAACCTGCCATGCGCCTTCAGGGAGTGGTAAGGGAGCCAGTAGCCTAGGGTACTTCACAGGCTCCGGCTTGGCTTGTTGACAGACAGAGCAATTGTTCACATACTGTCGAATAGCGTCTTTCATTTTTGGCCAGGCAAACAAACGACGCACCCGCCGGTAAGTTGCTGGGAATCCGGAGTGGCCGCCAACTGTACTGTCATGGAAAGCACGGAGGATGCATTGTTGCAGTGCTGGGGAGCCACCCAGCCAGAGTCTGTTGCGAAAATATAGCAGTCCGTCAGAAACTGAGAAACACCATTTCTCATCAGGGTGCTGCAAGAAGGTTTTCAACAGTTCTTGCGCCTGATCATTAGTGGCATAGCTGAGACGGATGTCGTCGATACAAGTGGGCTGACATACAGACATGGCGTGTCCTTGCTGAATTTGATGAGAGCGCCGGGAAAGGGCATCTGCAGCATTGTTCATGACGCCCGGGCGATAACAGATTTTGTACCTTAGTCCCAACAGCTTCGTGAAAGCTTTTTGTTGCCACACTGTTGACAGTCGCTGATCATCAAGGTGCACTAGGCTGAGTTGATCGGTACGGATCAAAAATTCATCATGGTGGAGGTAGGGGCGCCATTGTTCCACAACCATCAAAATTGCGAGGCATTCTTTCTCGTAAGTGGATAATCCTCTGTGTTTGGGACCCAATGGCTTGCTCATGTAAGCGATTGGATGTCCCCCTTGCTGCAGTACGGCACCCACGCCGGAGTCGCACGAATCTGTGTCGATCACAAACTACTTGGAGAAATCTGGCAATTGTAAGACAGGAGCAGAGATCAAGGCTTGTTGCAGCAGGATGAAAGCCCTCTGAGTGTCTGTTGTCCAAACAAACGGTTGGTGTTTCTTCAGGAGGTTGAAAAGGGGTCGAGCCAGAATGCCAAAGTGCTTCACAAATTTCCGGTAATACCCTGCCAAGCCCAAAAAGCTGCGCACCTCCTTAGCATTACTGGGCACGGGCCAGTTCTTGATTGTCTCAATTTTGCTAGGATCTGTTGATACCCCGTCTGCATTGATCACGTGGCCTAAGTACGCAATCTGCTGTTGGCCGAACGAGCACTTGGATTGTTTGACGTGCCAGTGATCTTTGCGTAGAAGACGCAACACTTGTTCGAGATGTAAGACATGATCCTCAAGTGTTTTACTGAAAACCAGTATATCGTCAAAGAACACAAGAACACAAACACGAAGCAGAGGATGCAGAGTAGTGGTCATGGCGCCATTGAAGGTTGTTGGTCCTGCTGCCAAACCAAATGACATAACCAGAAACTCCCAATGTCCTGAGTGTGTGGAGAACGCTGTTTTGTACTCCTCGCCTTCCGCCATGCGAATCTGGTGATAGCCTGCACGTAAGTCCAATTTGGAAAACCAGCGGGCGCCGACCAGTTCGTCTAACAATTCATCAATGATTGGTACTGGATATTTGCTGACGATGGTCATGGCATTCAGGTGACGGTAATCCACACAGAGACGCCATGTTCCATCCTTCTTCTTTACCAGGAGCGCGGGCGAGGAGAATGGGCTAGTGCTTTTCTGAATTATCCCTGCGTCGAGCAGTTCCTTGACCTGCCTTTCAATCTCATTTTTTAGTTCAGGTTTATGACGATAGGGTTGCAGGTTGACGGGCTGGGCCCCTTCCATGAGTGGGATCCGGTGGTTGCAAGCACGTCGGGGTGGCAGTGTACTGGGAGTCTCAAACACATCAGTATATTGCTCGAGTACCCGCAGAATTTCTGTTGGAGTTTTGGTGTCGGCAAGTTCTTGATCTGCTACCGTGTTGAGATGCATGACATAAGCCACAGCTCCTTGTTTGCATGACTTCAATAATTTCTGAGTGGAAATTGCCACACATTGCTGAAGATCGTGATTGACTGCTTGTAGCTCCACAACACTACCAGCTTTTGTGACTGACAACTGTTGATTTTCCCAATCGATGTACATTGGACTATGTTTCTTAAGCCAATCCATGCCTAATATTGCATCATAGACGCCGAGAGAGATGATTTTGAAATCTGTCATGAATTCCTGCCCCTGACAGACCCATTGGCACTGAGGAATGAAAGTATTGCAACTCAAAGTACCACCATCAGCCACCTTTACTTTGCAGGACTTGAGTAATGGAGTAACTCCTGTCAGATGAGCCGCGAGGCGCTGATCTACAAACGAAGATGTGCTGCCCGAATCCACCAATAGAAGAACTTCTCGCCCCTGAAGCCAAGCGTGTAACTGCATAACACCCGGTCCCTCTGATCCTGCTACTGCATGGCTTGACAAGATGCACAGATTGTCATCCTCTCGTTCTGTAAACTCTCGCATTCTGTCCTCATTGATATCCTCATCAGGGCCGATAAAGCGAGCAGTTCTTCGACAACATGCATCTGAACTATAGGGGGGCACTTGTGATCCTTGCCCCATCGTTCCCCACATTTAAAACACAGCCCCCGTGCTCTTCTGAATGTTCTGAGGGCAGCGATCTTGTTGGTGTCTTGAGATGCTCTTGCTGAATCCGTGCCTCTCCGATCTTCAGCTGTAACTGGAGGTGTCGCAGGACGAGGCAGAGTAACTGAAGCTGCAGTCAGATTCGACGGTGACCAGCGTGGTACCGACGATCGACTGGATGACGCGCGCAAAGCAGCCTCGCCATCGGCCACCTCCTCCTGGAGTAGCGCCAGTGAACAAGCAGTATCCAAATCCGGCGGCCTCTGGATGAGTACCATGGCTCGAATGTCCGCACGCAGCCCCTCGATGAAACGTGTAAGGAAGAAATAAGGGTGTGTCAGTTCAGAGTAGGAGATCATACGATTCATCAATGTCTCAAATCGTTCCATGAAATCAGCCACTGAATGAGTCTGGCGAATAGAGTAAAACTGTCTAATTAGTAACTGGTGCTTGTCTCGACCAAATCGAGTGCACAACAGGGCCGTGAAGGACTCCCAGTTGAGCCCGGCAATTTTCCGTTGCACTGACTGCAACCAAATCACGGCTGGGCCAGAAAAGTTTAGAATCGCCATAGGCACCCAGTAGGAATCATGCACAGCAAACATCTGGAAATACTGCTCACACAGTGTTTTCCAGAGTTGTGGGTTTTCGCCGGCGAAGATGGGAAACGTCATCGGCGGCGGAGCTTGCCCCATAGGAGTGAGGACTTTGGACAACAATGGAGAAGCGACTGGGGATGAGATCATGGTCATACCCGTGACCGGGGGCACCGCAGGTGACGCGGGGGTCACCGACGTAGGCTCCCCGTTGTGCAGAGATGCGTCGTGGCCTGGTTGCCCGTGGATCTCGCACGCGACTGCGGGCGAAGGCGCGGGCGGCGGTGATCCGTTGGGTGTTGTCGTGGGAGGTGACGCGGCCTGGAGAGCCGCGACGGAGAGCTCCAATTGCGCGAATCGCGCCTCCAGCTCCGGCTTCCAAGTGACGAGGGTGTCGATCCGGGCGGTCTGTGTCGCCACGGCTTGAAGGATGGCGTTGGTGGCACTGTCTTGCTTGTTGGCACGGGCGGCGGCGTCGTCGCTCATCTTGTCGAGGTAGGCCTTCAAGACGGGATCCATGGTGGCGAGGAGATGTTCCCGGGCCTACTTCCGGTGGCGGGTATCCAGGACGGCGATTGGCGGCGGCGGAGAGGGGTGGTAGGTGGCTATCTGATACCATGATGTTAGGTTCCACTCGAGAATCACTCCATTACAGGGAAATCGAGCTCAAATACAAGGATTTGGGAAGGAAGTACAAGAGGTAGGAGAAGATAGGGGAAAAAGGAAGCCGCCGTTGCCTTTGCCTGATCCAAGCCCGGATGCCCTCCTCTCCTGGTCACCTGGCTTTAAGTACTGTTGATCCATTCTGGTCCCACGAAACGCCTGTTGGTGTGCTGGATCCTGGCTGGCCTCCGGATGACGCGGTCTTCTCCCTGATTGGTACACTTGGCTGCCAGTTCTTCTTGTGCCGCTGACTTGGCTGTAACTGGGACGCTGACAGCCCGAGTCGTCTCGTGTGCGCCTCCCTCTCAGTAGCGTCGCCGTCGGCCTCCGGCTAAATTCCGGCAGTCCTGAGACCCTCTCCTCCTCGCAGCAACTCTACTAGCATGCCCATACCCCTATAGGAAGCCGTTCCCACCGTCGAGCTTGGCCAGGAGCCACTGGAGACCGGAGCCGCAAGTCGACAGAAACTCCCTCCGCCATTGCTGAAGTACTGCTCGGCCTCGAGCTCCGCAGCTGCCCCAACCGGCAAAAACGGATGCGACGCTTCCCCCTGAGCATGTGCATAGCTGGAGCGTGGAGGGAGATGCTCTGTGCCGCCGACAATCATCATCGGAGTGCGACTCTGTCCCTGCCCTTGCATGCGCGGGGGGTAGAAGTAAAACCCGACAAACAGGTCCCGCCTGTCGGTGATTGAGCCCCAGCCCCAATGGCGTAATCATCCCTGGTGCGTTTTCTCTGTTAGAAAATGTATAGAGCCCGAAGCGTTTTCTTTTATTTCTGTTTTAAAAATAGATTTGACCAATAGGTTTGATTGGCTATATCTTTTTGTAGGAAACCCCAAATCATTTGATTCTTTTTCCTACTGGCTTAAAATTTCATCTAGTTTATTTTAGGATTTATTTTAAAAAAATTCAAACAACTTTTGTGTGCTGTTTTGGATATGTGTGTTGATTCAAATATTTTTAAATAGGAATTTGAAGAGTTGTGTGATTTGCATGATGGGGTACCCATCAACCTCTTCAAACCCCTTAGGAAAGCATCTTGAACCCATATTTGCATGAGTTGTGTGATGATTGAGGTGGTACCTATAGTGCTTGAATTGAGTTTATGTTAATAGTAACATCAGATGAAATAATACTTTGCACCTTCATGCATGTTACTCACATTATAACAATGGTGAAATATGGTGATGACATGTGCTGGTTATGAGAGGTCGTGGAATAGCCTAGTCACGCGGATCGTGATAGGTCATGGCCTGGTAATGACATGAGCAAGACGATGCCGATAAAATTTGGTAAACTCCAGTATCGACCTAGATCAAGTCTTGTCCATGTCATACTTCTTATCGTGCTACCATAGTTCCCTAGATAATGGGTTCGGTATAGTCAGTTGTAGACCTATTATCAGTCACACACCAAGTAGAGGGGCCGGTATGAAGGTATCCATGGCCATAGACTAAATCCAGTCATCCGGTCAGGGGGCATGGGTGTTTTCGGTCTTGGACCAGAAGGGAATGGCCCTTCTCGTGAGCGCCCGGTATAAATTTTTGATCCCATGCTAGTCGAGGTCGGAGCCTCCCCATCTTATGGTTTTTCCTTGGCAGCGTAGTCCGGGTGAAGTCGGGCTTCGCAGAGGAAAATCGGTGTGTGCTGATTCTGAGTGTCCGCTTCTAAAATGTCGTAAGCGGTATTAGTCATATTGACTATTGAAAACTGTGGACTATGGGTAAAGAGTACACCCTCTGCAGAGTCAAAACTATTCAAGTAATAGTGTCCCCGGTCAGGGACGTTGTTTGGCGAGTGAAGTGTCGGTCCTAGAGTCGGTCTTTGGAGTATAAACAGTGATAATGAAAATAATAGTTGTGGTAAATCCTATGACGATGAGGTGGATGATCATATTATGATTATTACTATGGACTAACCTCTATGATGATGTTGTTGGATGTCCGTCGGGCGGTTCTACCTCCTGGATATTCAACATTTATTCTTGTTTCATATAAGCCCTTTATGTGGTGTCGCTCAGACGCTCGACTGTGGCATATTTACTGTTTCATATAAGCCCTTTATGTGGTGTCGCTCAGACGCCCGACTATGGCATGTTTACTGTTTCATATAAGCCCTTTATGTGGTGTCGCTCAGACGCCCGACTGCGGTATGTTTACTGTTTCATGTAAGCCCTTTATGTGGCGTCGCTCCGACGCCCGACTGTGCCACGCATATTATTACTTATTCAGCATTTTCATACTTGCTTGTTTATAAATCATTGGTGGAAACATAACATTTCTTCATAAATGCATTCATGAATTAAACTCTGATGGCATGATATTATTGTTTGTGGAATTTGCATGCATCTCATTTGCTTAATGTGTTTGTTTTCTTGATGTTTGCGAGTACATTCAAAGTACTCACTGGCTTGTCCCTGGCTATTGTCTTGGCCAGATTGCGTTCGGAGAGGACCACGATGCCGTCAACCCCGGAACCTAGGAGTCAAGGATAGCAGCCTTGTGAGATAGGAATTTATCCAAGTGAGTTATTCCTGTGGTAATGGAGTCCCATAGGCCCTGGAGATTCCTCAAGTCGCTTCCGCTGTTAACCTCAGACTTTTGGTCAACCCAGTAGACCTTCATGGTCTTGTAACCCAGATTTTGTATTTTTGCTTGGAAATTCTGTATCAATTAAGTGTATATCAGCTAACAACAATCCTGGGTCTGGTAAACACGGAGACATGTTTTCTGGAAATTATTTTCCGAAAAACACGTCGCTACACAAGCCAGGGGCGCAGCCTAGGGGGTCGCGCCCTACAGGCTTGTGGCCTGGGGGTGGCCCCTCTCTGGTAGATTCTTGCGCCAGCATTTTTTATTAAATCAAAAAAAGATCTCCGTGAATTTTCAGGTCAATCCGAGAACTTTTATTTGTGCACAAAAGTAACACCAAGGCAATTCTATTGAAAACAGCGCACTCCGGGTTAGCTCCATTCAAATCATGCAAATTAGAGTCCAAAACAAGAGAAAAATAGTTTGGAAAAGTAGATACGTTGGAGACATATCAATTCACTTCCAATTTTTGTACTTTTCGCTGCACAAATTGAATACTTGCATGTGTAGGGTGTGCTTAACTTGCTAAAATTGCAAAAACTTGCCTACTGATACAATTGGAAGAAAGCTAAGTGATACGTCTCCAATGTATCTATAATTGATGAAGTATTCATGCCATATTTACCTATATTTAAATTAATTTTACATGGTTTTTGTGCAATTTATATGATTTATTTGGAAGTAACCCTGACTGACATGATTTTTAGTTGAATTACTGTGGTGTTGTTTTGTTTAGAAAATAAAATTTCTCGGAATCGCCCGAAACTTTTTGACGACTTTTCTCAAAGAAATAAAAAACACTAGAGTGAAGAACCACCACAAGGGGCCACCAGGTTCCCCCAAGGCATAACAGCGCGAACGCCCAGAAGGGCGCACCCTTATGGCTTGGGACCACCCCGTGGCTCTGTTTAGTGTGATTCCAACGCTGAAAAATCCTATAAATATAGAAACCCTTAGAAATAAACCAAGAACTTCCGCTCCGCTGCTCCATGCCTCTGTACCAAAGAAATCTCATCTGAAGCTCTATTTGGGCACCCTGCCGGAGGGGGCAGTCCTCACCGGAGGCCATCTTCATCATGCTGATAGCCTCCATGACAAAAAGGGAGTAGTTCACCCTCGGGGCTGAGGGTATGTACCAGTAGCTATTTGTTTGATCTATCTATCTCTCGCTCTCTCGCATTCTTAGATGTCACAATCTTGATGTATCATGGGCTTTGTTAATATAGTTGGATCATATGGTATTTGTCCCTTGCTATCTTGATGTGATGAATTTAATATTTCCCTTTGAGCTTTTGTTACGTTTGATTGAATATTGGATTTGAGATCACTTGATGTATGTATTGCATGTGGATACACATGGTGAAAATGGGTGTTCTATTGATTCATTGGATATATGTTTTGGTACTCAACTTGCCGATTCCCGTGGTGACAATGCGGTAATCTATTCATATGGGTTGATAAACATTCTTGTCCTAACCTCTCTGGTAGAAATCATGGTGTACTCTTTGAATTTCTTTCTGTTAGATTGGATATGATGAATTTGAAATTGTTTGATGCATGTTGAATGATTAACCCATAGATACTTGAGGTGACATTGGAGTATCTAGGTGGCATTAGGGTTGATTCATGTTTATCATAGGTGTTATTCCAGTATGAACTCTAAGTTGTTTATGACACTTATTGGAATGGCTCAATAGATTGATCATAAAGCATAACTTGGGGGTGGTTATACTACCTACAACAACTTCATCTTATGTTCTTTGGTAGATATGAACTTTGGAGTGATTGTTTGTTGCATGTGGAGGGATGATATATGATCTATTATGTTAGCATTGTTCAGAGATTGCACTTGTTAAAGTATGGACCCTAGGACTTATTTCCAAGCCTTTATACAATATTTTGCTCTGTGTTTTCCACTTACTACCTTGCTATTTTTATATTTTGAGATTAGAAAAACCTATATCTACTATACATATTGCAATTTTATAAACATCTCTTCGCGGAACTACTACACCTATACAATTTACCATTGTATTTGATTGCTGGGTTGTTTTAGAAAGACCATCTTCATCTTACACCTCCATGGATTGACAAACCTTAGGTAATCCACTTGAGAGAAAATTGCTTCTAGCGTCGTTGCCGTGAAGGTGAGTGCTTGAAGCTATATCTTTAGATCTTGCAATTGAAAATTTTAGTTTCTTGTTTATCACTAGGTTTGTTTATAATAGAAAACTACAAATAAATGAAATTAAGGTGGCCAAAAAGGCTTCACCTTTATAATGTCTTTCGTGAAAATGATGGATCGAAAAAATTTGTCGATGTGTTAGAAGAAGAATTTGATGAACTGTTTGGAATTAAATCCTTAAATGATATGCATGGTTGCCGTGTTTTTAGTATGAATTCTATAAATATCCATGATGATAATGATATGCAAAGCCACAAGCTTGGGGATTCTATGTTTGATGAAGATGATACATTTAGTCCGCAAGTTTTAATGAGCAAATTTATTATGATGACGACATGCCTTCTATCTATGATGATTGTGGTTACGACATGTATGCTATAAAGTGTAATAATAACCATGAAACTTGCCATGATGATTTTAATATTCAATGTGGTTGTTGTTATTGTCCAAAACGGCGATTTCAGGTAGGGGGTCCAAACTATGGATCTAGGGTTGACGGGTAACAAGAGTCGAACAAGACAGTGTTTTACCGAGGTTCGGTCCCTCTTGATAGAGGTAAAACCCTACGTCTTGCTCTTGTTGTTATTGATGGAATAGTAGAGGGTACAGAGTTGATATACTGCGAGATCGGATGTTCTGGCCTAAACCCTAGCTAATAGTAATGAGCTTAATGTGTCCTAAAAACTATGGCCCTCTCGCTTATATAGATACCAGGGGTACTAGGGTTACACAAGGTCGGTTATAATGGAGAAGGAATATGACGATTACTATATCTCCTTGGATTGTGCACCAATTCTTCGGAAGAGTCCATCTTGAGTCTGATATTTCTACTAGCGGTCGAACAAGCCCAGGAGTCCGGCCCCTGAGGATAGACAGGCGACCCAAGGACTCCCTAATCTCGGACTCCCTCACTAGCCCCCGAACTGGCCTCTAGTGCCGAAACCTTCATTTAGTCACTTCATAGGTACTCTGGCTTGCGCGGCGAGCTCCTCTCTTCCTTTAACTAATGATAGATCGATTGCCGATGACTTCCGATCCTTCAAATGCATAGACAAAGATGTATGTATACAAATTTCTCACTGATCGACAATGAGTAGTGTCTTTCCCTATTCGAACGGCCGTGATTCGTCAAGGCATGTAGCCTTTCATTAAAGAGCAGTTCGAGACTGTTTTACTGACATGTTCCATCACGGAGATCATGCCCCTCTTTTATAGGGATATGGTTTATGGTTTGAGTTTATCCCAGGCACCCATAATCACACAATTTTATTGGGAAGTGGCGGATTATATGACGCAGTGGCGGGGCCTTCGGTATTCCGGTGAGCCATAAAAGGAATAAACCGCCACCTCAGCCCCTTCACGCACCTTAGATCTCGCAACACCATCGCCATTCCCAGCTCCCAAAGCTCCAGCGCCCAGGCTTCCCTTCTGCGCCTTCCTTCTGAATACCTTCACCCATCCAGCAATGGAAAGCGCCGGTTCCAAGGGCAAGTGGGAGGTATCCTCCGTCAACAAGAAGGACATTCTGGAGTTGAAAAGCTCCGACTATCTTCTGAAGAACATAGCGCACCGTGCTACGAAGAAGGATAAAGTTATCCCCACACACAAGGACAGGGAAAGAGTAGTTGTTATTATTCATTTTATTCGGGGCTTAAGTTTTCCCCTCGTTCGGGGAGTCACGTTTTCCCTTGGGATTGACTTCCACGACGTCCCCTAACTCCATCACCCACCTCTCAGCCTTCGTGACTATTTGTGAGGCATTTTTGCGGGCCCAACCCACTTCAACCTCTGGCTAGAGGTTCTGAATGTCAAGCCGAAGGTCGGTAATAGCAATGAAGCGGACTATGGAGGGTCGATGATTAGCAAGCTCATCAGGGTCACATGGCCGAAGGAGTGGTTCTATATCACCAAGCCATGCAACGCACGTGAGTTACTCCTCCCTATTTAGATCTAGCACTCCCACCTATATGGTGTCTTGGACGAAAATGTTGGAAATATTCCCTAGAGGCAATAATAAAATAGTTATTATTATATTACGTGTTTCAAGATAATCGTTTATTATCCATGCTACAATTGTATTGAATGGAAACATAAATGCATGTGTGGATATAAGGATAAAACAATGTCCCTAGTGAGCCTCTAGTTGACTAGCTTGCTGATCAAGGATGGTTAAGGTTTCCTAGCCATAGACAAGTGTTGTCACTTGATGACGGATCACATCATTAGGAGAAATATGTGTTGGACAAGACCCAAACTATAAACGTATCATATGATCATGTCAGTTTGTTGCTACTGTTTTTCTCCATGTCAATGTATCTGTTCCTATGTCCATGAGATCATGCAACTCCCGGACACCGGAGGAATACCTTGTGTCTATCAAACGTCTTAACGTCACGGGATGACTATAAAGGTGCTCTATAGGTATCTCCCAAGCTGTCTGTTGGGTTGGCATGGATCAAGACTGGGATTTGTCACTCCGTGTGACGGTGAGGTATCTCGGGGCCCACTCAGTAATACAACATCACAATAAGCCTTGCAAGCAATGTGACTAAGGAGTTAGTCATGGGATCTTGTATTACGGAACGTGTAAAGAGTCTTGCTGGTAACGAGATTGAACTAGGTATAGGGATACCGACAATCGAATCTCGGGGAAGTAACATATCGAAGGACAAAGGGAACTAATACGGGATTAACTGAATCCTTGACATAAAGGTATTGGATATTGAACGGAGAGTGTCTCAGTCATGTCTGCATAGTTCTCGAACCCGCAGGGTCTGCACACTTAAGGTTCAATGACGTTTCGGTATAGTTGAGTTATAGGTGTTGGCTACCGAAGGTTGTTCGGAGTCCCGGATAAGATCCTGGACATCATGAGGTGCTCTGGAATGGTCTGGAGGCAAAGATTGACATATAGGAAGTGCTGTTTTGGTCACCGGAAAGGTTTCGGGCTCATTTGTAGTGTATCGAGAGTGCCGGGGGCCACTGGGAGGGGTGTGACGACCCTCGGGCTTCATGGGCCAAGAGAGGAGGCAAACCAGCCCCTGTTGGACTTGCTGAAGCCACCTCTAAGGGACCATGCAGGTGGAGTGGAAAATATGGGGAAAATACAAAAGGTGGAAAAGGTTTCCAAGTGGAAGGGGAATCCTACTAGGAGTAGGATTGGAGGAGGACTCCTCCTCTCCTCCCACTTTGATCGACCCAAAGGGGCAGATCTAGGGCTGGCGGCCTGCCTCCACTCCTCCGATATATACTAGAGCTTTTGAGGGTTTTGAGACACAACAATAATCAGCCATGTGCTGCCGTCCCTCTAGATTCGTTTCTCCTCTAGTCTAATTTTCAGCGGTGCTTAGGCGAAGCACTGCTGGACTAGATCCACCACCATCGCCGTCACGGCGTCACGCTACCAGAGAACTCATCTACCTCTCCGCCCCTCTTGATGATTCAAGAAGGGGTAGATCATCGTCGAGCTGTACGTGTGCTGAACACGGAGGTGCCGTCCGTTCGGCGCTAGATCGGGACGGATCGTGGGACGGCATTGATTTGGATCACGAAGACGTTCCACTACATCAACCGCATTGATTAACGCTTCCCTAGTGATCTACAAGGGTACGTGGATCTGATCTCCCTCTCTTAGATGATCATCACCATGATAGGTCTTCGTGTGTGTAGAAATTTTTTGTTTCCCATGCAATGTTCCCCAAGAGGAAAAGGCCCTAAATTGGAGGGAGGCAGCGGAGGTGAAGGAGCTCACGAAGAAGATCTCCAATCTACTAGAGAAAATCAAGCTCACCAACGGGATCCAGGTGATGCTGCATCGCCGCCTTCTCCCCTGCCAGCGTCAGCCCATCACGAAGAATTAAACCCTCGAGCATAAAGACAAAGAAAAATCATCTAAATTGACATCGGTGACCGCCGCACTCAAAGAAGCACGACATGAGGCACATTATCTCCGAAAGGAGGTCCATCAGATCCAGCAAATCGTAGATGGTAAGCAATATTTTTCACAACGTACATTTGGCGGACAAATATTTGCATTGGTTACTCGAGTATGGAGTTCTCCACGTGCAATAGCAGATCTTTTGAATAGTGCGGCAAAAGCTGGGAAGTACTATACTTCCTAGGAGGGTGCGGCGCCGAAAAGGTTGTTTCGGGCACAATTCCCAAATCTGGAGCATCCTTAGCTTATTTCCGATCAGTTGAAACAACTTGATGGAGCTGCACAAGATGACCGAGCCGGCCATGAAGGACCTGCGCATCAGGCTGTGGCCGACCGAGCCGCTACCCAGTTGTTACTTTGGCTTGGTGCAAAAGCTGGTTGCTACTACGCCTCAAATCGATGTCATGAAGTGTTCAGTCTGCATCATGGGAGCTCAGATGGCCTTTGCGAGGACAATGATGCACTTTTCAAAGTTAGAGCCTTTGAAGATGGCCACCCTGCCTCCACCGCCCGGGAATGAACACACACGCCCCGATCTAAATTTCTCTGCTACCATGGAAGGTGCCCGAGTTATAGGAGCACAATGCTCCAAAGACTTAGTATTTGAGTGAAAAATCCTATTCTATAAAAGTGGTTGTATAATACAATGCATGTTTGATTTTTGCATGGCAGACCATGTATTTTTAATTGCAACTCTTGTTTTGTTTGTTTGGAAACCGTAAGTTATGAGTCATCGGCTTCAGCCCCCGCTAGAGACTAGCGGGGGTGTTTTCTGCTTCCGCATTGTTACCTTCAACCAACGTCTTGGGACCCTAAGGTGGTAATCTGGGAAAAACCATGCAATCAGACTATTCGGCTTTAATGATTTCATTTAACTATAAGATCTTGACTGTGGGTGCTAGGTAGAACCCTTTCGTGATATTCGTCTTATGCCGTGGTGTAAAAACCTATCATCACTTGGTTTCAATGATTTCAAACCTTTTGTAGAATGCAATGAACCCCCACCGGTTCTTTAGTTTAACATTTGTATTCACATCATAGACTAGTTCTTGCTTGTCATGTCAGTCAGTTTTTGGCTTTCTCCATTGAGGTACTTAACTAGACTAGCTGTAAATACAACCGCAATGGTTCTCCCTTTAACCTTTTAGCCTAACTAGAGGAACATAAATGGGTGAACACACGAGCGGGGAAACCCAACATTTGACCGAAGACATAATTCATAACCGATGCATATAATGTATACCCAAGACTCTCCACACATGAAATGCCAAATAGTATTGTAATGGTTCGAAGGGGTGGTCATGATGGCGAAGCACCCCATCAATTCTCCTAATATCAGAAATGTGCATGAATAAAAGCTTGTATATGTGTTCGAGAAACAGATTGGGAAAAGCAGGAGGCAAAAGTCATTACAAAGATCTTAAATCACAAAGAGCGTTCCTTACTTTCGATTTTTTAATCATATAATTCGAACTCAACAAGTAGTTGTATATATATAGATGAATAAAAGTGTACAGAGTAGAGTTTTACACATGGTTTGGTATAACTATCTTGATGTTCCTATAAACACTCTGTTGCACGTCTGAGCCTTCACTCTTCGGAGAATGATCCTTGAACATGAGAGAACTTTGGTGAACACCTCTTGTGAACAATGGCCGTATTGAGAGTCCAGCGATGTGTGGATTGGCTTAACGTGGAAATCGGCCCTATATAGTACGTATATATATCCGAAGACTATATTAGCCATGGTTCGGTTTATCTTAACAATAGGTTGTATATTATTAATCCCCATAGTTGCCCATGGTATTTTGAGTGCAAAGTTGTGTCTTCGAGGTACATACTTTGCTGGAGGCAAGGTGCTTCTATGGGGAGCATATTGTTGGGGAACATTGCATGGGAAACAAAAAAATTGCGACGCACATGAAGACCTATCATGGTGATGATCATCTATGAGAGGGAGATCGGATCCACATACCCTTGTAGATCACTAAGCGAGAAGCGTTAAAACGCGGTTGATGTTGTCGGATTTCGGGCTCTGCAAAACCCTAAAGATTCGAACTCAGGGGCATGTACAAAGATCTTTCACGGGCTCACGTCAACTAACTCGCTACTAGCTGTGGATGGCAGAGAACTCACTCGATGGTGAGGAAGACACAGAACACGGCAGTTTACCCATGTGCGGACCGCTCAAAAGCGTAATACCCTACTCCTACTTTGGTGGATTGCCTCTCGCGGAGGTTGGTGGATGAACTAGTATAATGTTCGAGGGCCTCCGGAAGCTGGGTGGCCTTTGTGTGGTGCTGGTGGGTGAAATGAATGAGTCCCATCCCCTACGAAGTAACCTACTCTCTATATATATAGTGGCGGCCCCAGTACTCTTCGCTTATCGTTTCTGCGGGAAGGGATCCCACAACGACCAATTTCAAAGGGGAACAGGGGAACATGCTTCCCGTGTCCAAAAGTAGTCTTCGCCTGCAAAGTGGCTGTCAACGCAGCAGGGACGGATCCAGGGATGACGTCCGTCCTGCTGGCGGGCGGAGGTGGCTTTGTTGCACTAGAATGGAAACCTTTGGGAGATGCATTGGAGACCTGCGTGCGTCCTCGCCCCCTTTGCACTAAAGTGGGAACTGCACCGTCCTGTTGTATGCTACTCGCATGTCCTTCCCCCGCGTCATCCTCGACTCCTGAGACCGAGTCTCACATCGGAATATCCGCCGCTCCAGAGGGTTCCTGAGGAGGCCCCCTGCGGGTCTTGAGGTTGTCCCTCCTCGCGAGGGCCTTGCCTTGAGTGGTGCTGGGCCTGTTGGTTTTTGGTCGATGCAGTGGGTCATCCTTGGGCCGCACACAGGAAGGTGTGGGTACCCCCATTCCCAGAACGCCGACAGTAGCCCCCGGGCCCACAACGCGCTCGGGTTGGCTTGTGGGCGAAGCCTTGGCGGGCGGCCCGAGGTGCCGTGGGCCCTAAATGCGTGTGGCCCAGGCTGGTGTGCGTCATGCGGCTGAAGTCGGGTCTCCCTTGCCTTCTGTCTCCACCCGAGCTATTAGGAACCTGACTCGGTCCGTCAGTCCGTTATTGCTTTCCTTTCTCCCGCACTCGCTCTTCCTCCTCGGACCCCAACTCCAACCGGCGTATCCCAGATCCAACACCACGTCGTTCCCTTGTCGGTTCAGCGATGACACACGCCAACAAGCAGAAGCCAGAGACGCACGGTCCTACCCCGACTCCTCTGCTCCTGGAGCGCGCCTTCTCCAAGGATGTGGATCTTACCCCCATGCTCCCATGGACGGTTGCCTGGTCCAGCAAGCACGGGCGGACCCTGATCTGGCCCGGCGCCACAGCAAAGCGGCCCGCGTCGAAGGCGGTATACCCCTTCTTCCTCCATAGCGTCTTCGCCGGGCTGGTGCCGCCTTTCTCCTCGTTCTTCACCGCCATCTTGAACCACTATGGGATCCAGGCCCTTCACCTCCATCCCAACTCCATCTTGATCCTGTCCGTCTTTGCTTTCTATTGCAAGGCGTTCATAGGCGTTCGACCTTCAGTAGCCCTCTTCTGCTATTTCTTCAGCGTGCGCCTGCACGACGGCGCCCATTTGTCGGCATGCGTCTCCTTCGTAGCAGCCAAGGGAGGCAATTTTCTCCTGAAGGCCGGGAAGAAGGTGGAAAACTTTAGGCCCCGTTGGGTTCTCATGAGCCTCAAGGAAACCAACCCTCGGTTGGAGGTGCCAAAGGATCTGCCGGAGAAGAGTTGTGCATGGAGCTCACGGAAGTTCTCCGACCCTTGGGCCGTGCCCATCATGGAGCACTTCTCCCGCGACATCAGCGCCAAGAGGCTGACCGGTGGGATGATAGTGAAGGAGTTCTTGGCGCAGCGCCTCGTTCCCTTCAAGCCTATTCCACGCCCCTGTGGGACTCCCAGATCCGTGACGACAAGATCAGGCTCCGATCCCAGGATCTTCCTACAGAGGAGTTGAACAAGGTCGTGGTGACCCTGTTGGGCGGTGACCATGGTGACCTGCACGAGGCCTTGGGTCCGCTATACCGTCTCGACGACCGAGCGGACCTGATCGCCGTGCTACCTGTCTTCAATGAGAGCGGGCTCTTCGCATCCGAGGGCTCTGATCTGGTAGAGGTTTCATCAGACGACACCTCCTGTGGGGAGTACTCGGATAAGACCGTTGACGACTGCCCGGCGAGCGCGCCTCTCCCGTCATGGGCCGTCCTTCTACGCAAGATTGAAGATGATCAGGTCACCGGTGAAGTATCCGCGGTGATCTCCTCGCGCCTGACCAGGATCTCCAGGGGACCCGCGTCGGCCCCGCGCACCACGTGGTCCGCGTGCGTGGTCGCCCCTCGGAAGCACGGGCCTGAGTCGTCCTTGGTGCATCTTGCCTCCACCGGCGGCAAGTCTGAGGCGCCAGGCTCACCCCTTCGGTGGGGGGGCCTGTTACCCATGTCGTTGCCGGGGCGGAGAGGAAGAGGAGATGGGTCAACGTCGAAGAGTAAGTGACTCGTCTTGGCACGCCCCGCACGTCCATCATCCACGCATGGCTGATTCCCTTTTTGCGTGATGTCCAGGGGCGTTGCCTCACTGGGGGCGAAGAAGAAGAAGGCGGGCGTCATGCCGAAGGTGACTCCTGACGCACCGCTGACCCTCCCTAACGCGTCACCGCCTGCCGATGAAGAAGGGGAGGCTTGCGGGGAGACTTCTCAAGCCATGGTCGCCGAGCCCCCCGAGCCCCCGAAGTGTCCTGAGGCGGTCATGGAGGCGTCGTTGCTCGATGGGCGGGCTCTTGAGGTCCCTCAGTCCACTGATGCACCAATGCTCGCTATCTCTGAGAAACACTCGGAGCCCCCTCTCCCTCGTGACTCTACCTCCCTGACGACACCGCCCACGACAAAACTAGAGGCTCCTCAGGGGGAGATCCAGAGGACTCCGGTATACATCAAGGGCGTCCTAAACAAGGCCTTCGATGCCCTGTGCAAGGTCAAGGTCATGATGGTGAGGCCAAGGACGCTGCGTGCTGTGCGCGAGGAGGCGCTGGAGGAAGCCGAAACCGCTCGCACCGCGCGTGAGGAGGCGATGAAGGAAGCCGAATCCGCTTGCGCTGCGCGCGAGGAGGCGATGAAAGGACCCGCAGCAGCTGCCAAACGCTGCGAAGAGGCGGAGGCTCGCCTCAAGGTTTTCCAAGAAAAACAAGCCAAGATAGCCAAGCAGCTTCGCCTGCGGGAGGAAGAACTTGTGGCAGGCAAGACCAAGCTTCTTCAGTCACCTTCATCTTCATGAGCCGGGGTTCGGCTTCGGCTCTGTGATCCTACCGGTCCCTATTGAGACCCGCGACAGTGCTGCAGAGGTAGAGAAGTGCCCCGTGGAGGCTTGGTGAAGAGGTTTGCCCGCATTGCAGTTCCCCCATTTCTGGATGCCGCTGATGCCGACGACGGGGAAGACGATGCCACTGACATCAACGACAAGCCCCCTGAAGATGGAGCGGCCGGCGGTAGCGGTTCCTCCTGATTTCTTCCCCTTTTTCCCTGCAATGCACATCGTGCCTCGTGGAGGCATCAAACTCATTTGTGTTTCCAAGGACTTGTTCAGGCTTGTAATAACTGGGTGACTGCTTGAATGGTTCCTCCGCTTTGTTTCTTTCATGTTCTATGTGATACTTTGCGTTAGCAGAGCCTGGCTCGTGCATACCTCAGCCGCCATTGAACCGACCGAATTCTAGGATGGCCCAAGAGGTGAGGGGCTATGGGTCTAGTTAGGCTCCTGAGTTGCGATGCTCAGGAGTCCCCATGACGTGCGAGCAGACCTCATGAGGGGAACGCGGTGAGGATTTTGAAACTTCATATCACCTTCAACATTCTGCGTCGGCAGGGCCTGCCCCACGTGTACCTCCGCCGCCATTGGACCGACCGGATACCAGGAAGGCCCACAGGGGAAGGGGCTACGAGCACAGTTAGGCCCCTGAGTCGCGACACTAAGGAGTCCCCTTGACGTACGAGCGACTCCAATCTCGCTCCTAAGAAACTGACAGTTTGAGACTCCTGAACTCCTTCAGCACTCTGCGTCGGCAGGGCCCGCCCCGCGCGTACCTCCGCCACCGTTGGACCGCTTGGGCGGCCCAAGAGGGAACAGGCTACGGGCGCAGTTTAGGCTCCTGAGTCGCGATGCTCAGGAGTCCCCCTTGACGTACGAGTGACTCCAGCGTTCTCCCTAAAAGATTTTAAGTGGCTTGTTGAGTGCACTAGGCTCTGCGCCAGCAGGGCCCGCCCTGCGCGTACCTCCACCGCCGTTGAACCGACCGGATTCCAGGACGGCCCAAGAGGGAAGGGGCTACGGGCACAGTTAGGCCACTGAGTTGCGATGCTCAGGGGTCCCCGTTGACGTAGAAGCGGCTCTGTACCTCCAGTAGTTTGTCCTCCGCACTAGGTGTGGGCGTAGTCATAGGTGGACTGGGTTGACTACGTGGACAGCTGTGTGCATAGTCATTGGTGGACTGTGTTGATTTCCTTGCCAGCTGTGGGCATAGTCATTGGCGGACTGTGTTGATTTCCTTGCCAGCTCCGAGGATAGTCATTGGTGGACTCATTGATTTCCTTGCCAGCTGCGGGCATAATCATTGGTGGACCGAGTTGATTGCCTCCGTCTTCTTCCCAGCACGGAGTGTAGAGCTGCCACTAGGCGTGGGAGGGACCTCTCCGCGTCCTCGGCGGGGGGGGGGGGCGTATATAGCCGCAACTCATTATTACATGAGAGTGTCACGGGGGGTGTATCTGGGAGGTCGCGTGGGCACTTTGGCCTCGCGAGTGTCCCTACCCCCGAGGCATGGGCGCCCGATTCCTTTTGGATCTTCACCCAATGCGGAGCATAGGTCATCCACTCGGCGTGAGAGGGACCTCTCCGCGTCCTCGGGGGGCCCCGCACATACACAACCGCAGCTCATTATTACGTGAGAGTGTCACGGGGGGGGGGGGGGGTGTATCTGGGAGGTCGCGAAGACGCTTTGGCCCCGCGAGTGTCCCTACCCCCGAGGCATAGGCGCGGGATCCCTTTTGGGTCATTGGTAAACTCTGCTGACTTCTTCTTCTTCGGGAGTGAGGCAGGGTGTCTGCTGCCTCAGGAGGCCTACAAGGATAAGCTTCGGCCGAAGCCCCCAAGGGGGGGGGGAACCACCCAAAGATGCAAGCAAGGTAGAGCGTTAGGTTTAGGAGTGGGTGCGACAGAAACAACTGAAGGATGCATAGATGAAAGTAGCGGTTGGGGAGTGCCCTGAACTTGTGGAGGCCAAATGGCCCTGTGGCTGCCCTGGAACAGAGTGAGCTAAAACGTTACCTCGTAGCAGCCAACAAAAATTCACCTGGCGGCCATGCCGCTGAAGTGCCGAGGGCACCATAGTCGCGGGACCTCCTTCTTCCATGATCGCGTACCTCATGGGTCCGCCGTCTCCCGAGGCTCGGGACCTTCACTTGGCTCAAGCATCTCCTCCTCTTCCTCACCACGCCCGAGCAGGCAAGGCATGAGCATGGCCTGCTAGAGCCGCCGGTAGGTAGCAGCCGCGTTCCCCAGCCCGAAGGGCATGAGGGTGCCAACACCCGGGCACACCCACCAATGGTCATTTCACACAGGCCAGAAGCGGCCTTGAGGCGCGGCTCTGTCGATTGCTAGCGCGTTGATGCAGATGCGGGGCCAATCGACCGTGCCGACAACAGCGACTACGGTTGGTGATGCAGGGTAGTCCCCGCCTCGCACGACCTTGGCCTCTCGAAGTTCTTGGATTGCTCTGAAGTCGGACTCACAGGAGCTAGGTGGACGCGCGCCGGAGTGCGCCCTCGGGTTTTTCTCGAGCGCCACCCTCGCCTCACTGGTCAGGCCGGAACCCCCCCACTGAGAGCCCCCAGGCCTGACATAACGAAGGCGCCGAGCGTGCCTTCCTATGCAAAGGGAGGCATGACCCCGTCCCCGGGCACGGAGCCCAAAGTCCCAGGGCGCTCCATGGGGAGGAGCTGCTTCTTCTTCTTGCGTGGGTCCTCGCAAGGTGGCTCGTCTCCTTCGTCGTCCGAGCATTCCATCGCCGCAACGGTAGGCGTGCTTGAGTGTACAAACGACATCCTTCTCGTCACAGGCGACGGTGATGACGCCGCCGCTCCCTGGCATCTTGAGGACGTTGTATCCATGCTGGGTCACTGCCATGAACTTAGAGAGAGCCAGGTACACAAGAATTACGTTGTACGGCAGGTGGATGTGCGCGACGTCAAAGACGATGATCTCAGTGTGGTAGTTCTTGCGCTCGCTGAACATGACTGGCAGACGCACCTGCCTGATGGGCACGATGGACCCTTGTGTGACTCTTGAGAAGGGATTGGTCGACATGAGCTGTTCGTACGACAGCTGGAGTGTCTCGAAGGTCTCGACCAAGAGGATGTTAAGCCCCGCGCCACTATCGATAAGGGTCTTGGTGACGAGGACGTTGCTGATGGTCGGGGTGCACCTCATGGGGAGCTTGCCGGCCGTGAAAGAGCACCTGAGCTGATCACTTTGGTCGAAGGTGATGGTGTTCTTGGACCAATTGAGGGGGCGCATCGCTACAGGCTTCAAGAGAGCGGCATTCACCTCCCCGATGAACTGCTTGAAGGCGCGGTTCGAGGCCGGGGTCTGGGCGCCGTTCAGGATGGAGGCCACCGCCCTGACCTCCCGGAAGCCCCCAACCCCATCATTCTCCATGTCTTCATCCCTCCTTCTGGGTGGAGGAGGCAGCACAGCCTCACGAGGGCGAGCCTCACGAGGGCGAGCCTCACGAGGCTGACTGCGTCGTGGCCCCTCCCGAAGGTCGTCGCGCCAGCGTTCGTCCCGATCCTGGTCGCGCCAACGGTCCTCCTGATGCTGTCCGTGCCAACGGTCTTCATGAGGGTGTTCAAGCCTCCCCTGACGCGAATCCCGGTCGTCCCAACGGCCTCCACTGCGACCACCGCCGCGCGCGGGGCCTCTGTCCCCCCGTCCGGGGCGCCTGCTGAAGTGCTCGGCACGGACCAGTCGGAGCTCGTGGCACTCGGAGGTATCATGGCCACTGGTGCCGTGGAAGATGCATGTTGGCTCCCTCATGACGGAAGCTCTCCCCCTCGGTCGAGATTCGCCTCAGGCTCGGCTGCGAGCACCGTCGGAGCCTTGCGCTTTGTCTCCTTGGCCTCAATCTTCTTCTCTTCTGGATCCGCTGCCTGAGGCTCGAGGAGCGACTGGTAACCTTTTTCAGCCCTGGCACACTTGTTTGCCAGGTTTAACATCTCTAGCGCAAGTCCTCATTTCATCACTCATGGCGAGCTCCTCCTTCATCTTGAGCACCTCCGAGATGATGGCCTCGTCCGATGCCTAGGGGATCTTGAGGCGCATGGCCGTGAAGCAGTGTATGAACTTGTGCAGGGTCTCCCCCTCCTGCTGCTTGATGCGCTGCAGGTCGTTCAAAGTGGGAGCGCGGTCACGGGTGCCCTCGAAGTTGGCGATGAAGCGTTCGCGTAGATCATCCCCGGAAGTGATGGACACCCTTGGGAGGTTGAGGAGCCAAGAGAGCGCGCCGCTCTTGAGCGCCATCGGGAACCAGTACGCCATGATCTTGTCGCCCCCTCCTGCCGACCGGAAACTCAGCATGTGGAGTTGCAGGAACTCGGCCGGGTCTAGGGTGCCGTCGTAGCGCGGGGGTAGGTCGGGCTTGAACTTGCACGGCCACACAGTTGGGTAAAACTCGGGGGCGATGGCGAGGCACCCCACCGGCCCGATGGGTGCATCGCGTGCGAGGGCGACCTGGTCTTGTTGCTCCAATGGGTCTGCTTCGAGCTGGGCACGCTCGTGATGCGGGATTTGCAGCACCGGGAGCGTGCGCGCATCGGCGCGTTGCCGAGGAACCACCCGACAGCTTGCTTAATCTCCTGAGCTCGCCCTGGGTTTGCGAGGCCGGTCGCGGGGACGCGCTTCCTGCCAGGGCTCGGGGTGCGCGCCACGCCACAGAGGTGGGGGTGGCGCGTCTTTCTCCTCGTTGTTTGCGAGGGACGGTTGGGGTCGAAACGAGTAGGAGAGCGTCATGGGATCACCGACAGCGGCGACGAGCTCCTCGATGTGCTGGAGCCAGTCGTTGTGGCGGTCAGGGGCGGGACGGTAGCGGAGCAGCTCGGCGGCCATGGCAAGCGCACGCCGGCCGTGCGGCATCTCTGACCGGGTGCGCGAGGCCGACCCAGAAGCCCGGACGAGCGACGGAGTAGCGGTGCGGCCGTCGGGCTTCTTAGTGGCCGGCTGGGAGGAACCTTGTTGTTCTTGAGCGTCGGGGCCCGTGGTGGCGTTCACCATGGGCGATGGTGACCGGCGCGCACCGGCGGGACCCACAGGCACCGTCTGAGCAACTCGGCTAGCGCGGCGCTCGGCGCGAGCCCCACGAATGTCAGCCATCAGGGCGGCGAAGCTTGGTGAAGGCGGACCTTGGAGGAATCCTTGACACGACTGGTACCTCGCGCGCCAAATTTCGGATTTCGGGCTCCGCAAAATCCTAAAGATTCGAACTCAGGGGCGTGTACAAAGATCTCTTGCGGGCTCGCCTCACCTAACTCGCTACTCGCTGGGGATGGCAGAGAACTCACTTGATGGTGAGGAAGACACAGAACACGGCAGTTTACCCAGATTCTGGCCGCTGAGAAGCGTGATACCCTACTCCTGCTTTGGTGGATTGCCTCTTGCGAAGGTTGGTGGATGAACTTGTACAGTGTTCGAGGGACTCCGGAGGCTGGGTGGCCTTTGTGTGGTGCAAGTGGGCAAAATGAATGAATCCCATCCCCTATGAAGTAACCTACTCTATACATATATAGTGGAGGCCCCGGTCCTCTTACCTTATCCTTTCGGCGGGAAAGGTTCCCACAACGGCCAATTTCAAAGGGGGACAGGGGAACATGCTTCCCGTGTCCAAAAGTAGTCTTCGCCTGTAAAGTGTCTGTCAACGCAGCAGGGACGGATCCAGGGATGACATCCGTCCTGCTTGCGGGCGGTGGTGGGCTTGTTGCACCAGAATGGAGACCTTTGGGAGATACCTTGGAGACCTACGTGCATCCTCGCCCCCTTTGTACTAATGGGGGGAACTACACCATCCTGCCAACTACTGCTCGCCTGTCCTTCCCCCGCGTCATCCTCGAGGGGTCGTGAGGGGTCCTGAGGAGGTCCCCTGCGGGTCTTGATGATGTCCCTCCTTGTGAGTCTTGACCCCTCGCGAGGACCTTGCCTTGAGTGGTGTCGGGCCTGTTCATTTTTAGTCAATGAAGTGGGCCAACCTTGGGCTGCAAGCAGGTAGGTCTGGGTACCCCCATTCCTAGAATGCCGACAGATGTAGTGGAACGTCTCATGATCCATCCCAATCTTGCCCCGAATGGATGACACCTCCATGTACTGCACACGTACATCTCGATGACGATCTCCGCCTTCTTGATCCAACAAGAGAGATGAAGAGGTAGCTGAATTCTCCGGCAGCACGACGGCGTGGCGGTGATGATGGTGGACCTACTCCAGCAGGGCTTCGCCGTGCCGTATTGATCTAGCTACGAGGTATCACGAAGTAGTGGAGGGAGAGAGGTTTGCACAAAGGCTTGAGATGCAAAAACCCTGTCCAATCTCCACTATATATAGGAGGAACAAGAGGGAGGATGCCTTGCCTCCTACTCCAAGTAGGAGGGTTCGGGCGAGCAAAGGAGGAAGGTCTCATCCTCCAATTCGGTTTGGTGGAGGAGTCCATTCCTTCTTGTCCACCTCCTTCCTTTTTTTCTATCTTTTTACTTTTTTTTGCCTTGGCCGAAATAGGCCAATTGGGCTGGCCTCACCAGCCCACTAAGGGCTGGTGCGCCACCCATGGGCCTATTAGGTCCTCTCTCGGGTGGGTGGCCCCTCCAGGTAAAACCCGAGAATCCATTCGTCACTCCCGCTACTTTACCGGTAATGCCCGAAATCTTTTCGGAAGCCAAATCCAACAATCCTGTATTTCAATCTTAATTTTGGGACCATTCCGGAGACAGTCATGATTTCCGGGATCTCATCCGGGACTCCGAACAACATTCGGTTACCAACATCAATAATTCAACTATACCGAAAACGTCACCGAACCTTAAGTGTGCAGACCCCGCGGGTTCGAGAACTACGTAGACATGACCGAGACACTCTCTGCCCAATATCCAATAGCGGAACCTGGACATCCATATTGTATCCTACATATACTATGAAGATCTTATCAGTTGAACGTCTATATCAAGGATTCACACAATCCCGTATATCATTCCCTTTGTCATTCATATGTTACTTGCCCGAGATTTGGTCGTCGTATCGCCATACCTATTTTAATCTCGTTACCGAAAATTCTCTTTACTCGTTCCGTAATACAAGATCCCATGGCTAACTCTTTAGTCAGATTGCTTGCAAGACTTATCGGTGATGTCGTATTACCGAGTGGCCCCCGAGATACCTCTCCGTCAGACGGAGTGACAAATGCTAGTCTTGATCCATGGTAACTCAATAGACACCTTCGGAGATGCTTGTAGAATACCATTATAGTCACCCAGTAACGTTGCGACGTTTGATACACATAAGGCATTCCTCCGGTGTGAGTGAGTTACATGATCTCATGGTCATAGGAATGTATACTTGACATGCAGAAAATAATAGCAACAAAATGACATGATCACATGCTACGTTTATAGTTTGAGTCTTGTCCATCACATCATTCTCATAATGATGTGATCCCGTCATCAAGTGAGAACACCTGTCTCTAACTAGGAAACCTTAACCATCCTTGACCAACAGGCTACTCAACTAGAGGCTCACTAGGGACATTGTTTAGTCTATATATCCACACATGCATTTATGTTTCCATTCAATACAATTATAACATGGATAATAAACGATTTCTTGAAACAGGAAATATAATAATAACTATTTTATTATTGCCTCTAGGGCATATTTCTAACAGTCTCCCACTTGCACTAGAGTCAATAATCTAGCCTCACATCTCTATGTGATTTGCAATGTAATGAATCTAACACCCATAGAATTCTGGTGTTGATCATGCTTTGCTCGTGGAAGAGGTTTAGTCAGCAGATCTGCAACATTCAGATCTGTGTGCACTTTGCAAATATTTATGTCCTCCTCTTTGATGTAATCGCGGATGACATTGAAGCGTCGCTTTATGTGTGTGGTCCTCTTGTGAAACCTTGGTTCCTTGGCTAGAGCAATGGCACCAGTGTTGTCACAGAACAGATTGATTGGATCCAGTGCACTTGGCACTACTCCCAGATCTGACATGAACTTCTTCATCCAGACACCCTCCTTAGCCACCTCCGAGGCAGCTATGTACTCCGCTTCGCATGTTGAATCAGCTACGATGCTTTGCTTGGAACTGCACCAGCTTACCACACCCCCGTTAAGAATAAATAAGTATCTAGTTTGAGACTTAGAGTCATCCGGATCAGTGTCAAAGCTTGCATCAACGTAACCCTTAACGATGAGCTCTTTGTCACCTCCATAAACGAGAAACATTTCCTTACTCCTTTTTAGGTACTTCAGAATATTCTTGACCGCTGCCCAGTGTTCCACTCCTGGATCACTTTGAAACCTGCCTGCCATACTTATCGGCAAGCTGACATCGGGTCTTGTGCACACCATTGCATACATGATAGACCCTATTGCTGGAGCATAGGGGACGACACTCATCTTTTCTCTATCTACTGTAATCATTGGATATGGAGTCTTAATCAACTTTGTACCTTGTAACACATGCAAGAACCCCTTCTTGGATTGTTCCATTTTGACCTTCTTCAAAACTTTATCAAGGTATGTGCTTTGTAAAGAGCTATTAGGCGCCTTGACCTATCTCTATAGATCTTTATGCCCAATATGTAAGCAACTTCTCCTAGGTGCTTCATTGAAAAACTTTTATTCAAGTAATCCTTTATGCTTTTGAGTAACTCTACATTGTTTCCAATCAGCAATATGTAATCCACATAGTATTAGAAACTCTATAGAGCTCCCACTCACTTTCTTGTAAATACAAGCTTCTCCAAAAACTTGTATAAACCCAAACGCCTTGATCACCTCGTCAAAGCACCGATTCCAACTCTGAGATGCTTGCACGAGTCCATAAATGGATCATTGGAGCTTTCACACTTTGATAGCATTATCTGGATCGACAAAACCTTCGGGTTGCATCATATACAACTCATCCCTAAGAAAATCCGTGAAGGAACGCCGTTTTGACATCCATTCGCCAAATTTCATAATAAAAAATGCAACTATTGCTAACATGATTCAGACGGACTTAAGCATCGCTACGGGTGCGAATGTCCTATCGTAGTAAACTCCTTGGACTTGTGAAAAACCCTTTGCCACAAGTCGAGCTTTATAAATGGTCACATTACCGTCCGCGTCCGTCTTTTTAGTAAAGATCCATTTGTTCTGAATAGCCTTGCGACTTTCATGTAATACTTCCAAAGTCCATACTTTGTTTTCATACATAGATCCTATCTCAGATTTCATGGCTTCTAACCATCTGTTGGAATCTGGGCCCACCATTACTTCAACATAATACGCAGGCTCATTGTTGTCCAACAACATGATCGACAATAGAGGATTCTCGTACCACTTTAGAGCAGTACGTGCTCTTGTCGACCTGCGAGGTACGATAGTAACTTGATCTGAAGCTTCATGATCATCATCATTAGCTTCCTCTTCAACTAGTGTTGCCTCGACAGAAATTTCTTTCTGCCCTGCGCCACAATCTTGTTGAAGCAGAGGTTCCGCAACCTCACCAAGTTCTATCTTCCTCCGACTCAACTCTCTCGAGAGAAACTCTTTCTCAAGAAAAAGCTCCGTTCTTAGTGAAAAACACTCTACCCTCGAACCTGAGATAGAAGGTATACCAATATGTCTCCTTTGGGTAACCTATGAAGACACACTTTTCCGCTTCGGGTTCCAGCTTTTCAGGCTGAAGGTTTTTGACATAAGCATCACATCCCCAAACTTTGAGAAATGACAACTTTCGCTTCTTGCCATAACATAGCTCATATGGTGGTGTCTCAACTGATTTTGATGGTGCCCTATTTAAAGTGAATGCAGTTGTCTCCAATGCATAGCCCCAAAATGATAATGGCTAATCGGTAAGAGACATCATAGAATGCACCATATCTAATAAAGTACGATTACAACGTTTGGACACACCATTACGTTCTGGTGTTCCAGGTGGTGTCAACTACGAAACAATTCCATATTGTCTTAAGTGAGCACTAAACTCGTAACACAGATATTGACCTCCTCGATTAGTTCGTAGGAACTTGATATTCTTTCTACGATGATTTTCAACTACACTCTGAAATTGTATGAACTTTTCAAACATTTCAGACTTGTGTTTGATCAAGTAGATATAGCCATACCTACTCAAATCGTCAGGGAAGGTGAGAAAATAACGATATCCGCCGCGTGCCTCTATGCTCATTGGTCTGCACACATCAGTATGTATGATCTCCAAAAAGTCACTTGCATGCTCCGTTGTTCCATAAAACGAAGTTTTAGTCATCTTGCCCATGAGACATGGTTCGCATGTGTAAAGTGGTTCAAAATCAAGTGACTCCAAAAGTCCATCAACATGGAGTTTCTTCATGCGCTTAACACCAATATGATCTAAGCGGCAGTGCCACGAGAAAGTGGCGCTATCATTGTTGACTCTACATCTTTTGGTCTCAATGTTACGGATATGAGTGTCATCACAATCGAGATTCAGTATGAACAAACCCCTCACATTGGGTGCGTGACCATAAAATATATTACTCATATAAATAGAACAACCATTATTCCCTGACTTAAATGAGTAACCGTCTCGCAATAAACAAGATCTAGATATAGTGTTCATGCTCAACGCAGGCACTAAGTAACAATTATTTAAGTTCATCACTAATCCCGATGGTAACTGAAGTGAGACCATGCCAACGGCGATCGCATAAACCTTGGAACCATTTCCCACGCGCATCATCACTTCATCCTTCCCTAGCCTTCGTTTATTCCATAGTTCCTGTTTCGAGTTGTAAATATGAGCAACAGAATCGGTATCAAATACCCAAGCACTACTACGAGAGCTGGTGAGGTACACATCAATAACATGTATATCATATATACCTTGTTTGGCGTTGGCCGCCTTCTTATCGACCAGATACTTAGGGTAGTTGCGCTTCTAATGACGAGTCCCCTTGCAATAATAGCACTCAGTTTTCAGCTTAGGTCCAGCCTCGGTTTTCCTCGTCGGAGGGGCAACAACTTTGCCACTCTTCTTGGATTTACCCTTCTTGCCTTTTCCATTTTTCTTGAAACTAGTGGTCTTATTGACCATCAACACTTGATGTTCTTTCTGGATTTCTGACTCACTGACTTTCAGCATCGCAAATAACTCGCCGGGTGACTTATTCATCCTTGCATGTTATAGTTCAACACGAAGCTCTTATGGCTAGGTGGCAGTGAGTGAAGAATTCTATCAGTGAAAGCCTCTTGCGGGAGTTCAATGCCCAGCTCAGCTAGACGGTTAGAGTACCCACACATTCTAAGCACGTTTTCACTGACAGACGAATTCTCCTCCATTTTGCAAGCATAGAACTTATCAGAGGTCTCAGACCTCTCGATCCGGGCATTCTTCTCAAAGATAAACTTCAACTCCTGGACATCTCATATGCTCCATGACATTCAAAATGTCTTTGAAGTCCCGGTTCTAAGCCATACAAAACTGCACATTGAACTAGTGAGTAGTCATCCTTACGTGCTTGCCAAGCGTTCAAAACATCTTGGTCTGCCGTAGCGGGTGGTGCATTGCCTAGCGCAACATCAAGCACATATTGCTTTTGGCCAGCTTGTAGGATAAGCCTCAGATTTTGAGCCTAGTCAACAAAGTTGCTTCCATCATCTTTCAGCTTAGCTTTCTCTAGGAACGTATTAAAAATTAGGGTTGCTACTGCGCAAGCCATTGATAGACAACATGAAATTTTGCAAAGATTACTTAGACTATGTTCAAGACAATTGAGTTTAGCTAATCATATTACTAAACAACTTCCACTCAAATAGACATTCCTCTAGTCATTCGACTGTCGCATGATCCAAATTCACTAACTCATTTCCGATCATCACATCAGTTGAGTATAGTTTTAGTGGTGAATATCTCCATGTTGATCATATCAACTATATGATTCATGCTCGACCTTTCGGTCTCTTGTGTTCCGAGACCATGTCTGTACATGCTAGGCTCGTCAAGTTTAACCCGAGTGTTCCGCGTGTGCAACTGTTTTGCACGCGTTGTATGTGAACCTTGAGTCTATCATACCCGATCATCACGTGGTGTCTCGATACGATGAACCATCACAACGGTGCATAGTCAGGGAGAACACAATTTTATCTTGCAATTTTAGTGAGGGATCACCTTATAATGCTACCGTCATTCTAAGAAAAATAAGGTGCATAAAAGGATTAACATCACATGCAAATCATAAGTGACATGATATGGTCATGAACTTGTGCTTCTTGATCTCCATCACCAAAGCACCGGCATGATCTCAATCGTCACCAGCGCCGCACCATGATATCTATCATCATGATATCCATCATCATGCCACCATCGAGGTTGTCGTGCTATCTATGCTATTACTACTAAAGCTAGAACCTAGCGATATAGTAAAAGCACCTGCAAGCACAAATGTTAGTTCAAAGACAACCCTATGGCTCTTGCCGGTTGCCGTAGCATTGACGTGCAAGTCGATATTTAACTATTACAACATGGTCAACTCATACATCCAATATAGCATATCATGTATTTCGCCATATCACATCACATGCATACCCTACAAAACAAGTTAGACATCCTCTAATTTGTTGTTGCATGTTTTACGTGGCTGCTATGGGTATCTAGTATGATTGTATCTTACTTACGTAAAGCCACAACGGTGATATGCAAATTGTTATTTAACGTTCTTCAAGGACCTCCTTGGTCAAACCCGATTCAACTAACGTTCAATAAACAGACACTGGCCAGTCATCTTTATGCAACAAGTTGCATGTAAGTTGATGAAACCGGTCTCTCGTAAGCGTATGAGTAAAGTTGGTCCGGGTCGCTTCAATCCAACAATACCGTCGAAACAAGAAAAGACTAAGGAGGGAAGCAAATTGAACATCAACACCCACAAACTCTTTTTCGTTCTACTCGAGATATCATCTACGCATGAACCTAGCTCATGATGCCACTATAGGGGAACGTTGCATGGGAAACAAAAAAATTATACGCACACGAAGACCTATCATGGTGATGATCATATACGAGAGGGAGATCGGATCCACATACCCTTGTAGATCACTAAGCGGGCAATGTTAAGAAACGTGATTGATGTAGTGGAACGTCTTCGCGATCCAAATCGCCGCCGTCCCACGATCCGTCCCGATCTAGCACCGAACGGACGACACCTCCGTGTTCAGCACACATACGACTCGATGACGATCTCCGCCTTCTTGATCCAGCAAGAGAGACGAAGAGGTAGCTGAATTCTCCGGCAGCACGATGGTGTGGCGGTGATGATGGTGGAGCTACTCTAGCAGAGCTTCGTCGTGCCGTACTGATGTAGCTACGAGGTATCACGAAGTAGTGGAGGGAGAGAGGTTTGCACAAAGGCTTGAGGTGCAAAAACCATCTCAAATATCCACTATATATAGGAGGAACAAGAGGGAGTATGCCTTGCCTCCTACTCCAAGTAGGATGGTTCGGCCGAGCCAAGGAGGAAGGTCTCCTCCTCCAATTCGGTTTGGTGGAGGAGTCCTTTCCTTCTTGTCCACCTCCTTCCTTTTTTTCTTTTTGTTTCCTTTTTTGCCTTGGCCAAAATAGGCCTATTGGGCTGGCCTCACCAGCCCATTAAGGGCTAGTGCGCCACACATGGGCCTATCAGGTCCTCTCCCGGGTGGGTGGCCCCTCCCGGTAAAACCCCATAACTTATTCGTCACTCCCGGTACTTTACCGGTAATGCCCGAAATCTTCCGGAAGCCAAATGCAACAATCCTATATATCAATCTTCATTTCTGGACCATTACGGAACACTCGAGACCTCCGGGATCTCATCCAGGACTCCGAACAACATTCAGTTACCAACATCAATAATTCAACTATACCGAAAACGTCACCGAACCTTAAGTGTGCAGACCCTGCGGGTTCGTGAACTATGTAGACATGACCGAGACACTCTACGGCCAATATCCAATAGCGGGACCTGGATGTCTATATTGGATCCTACATATTTTAAGAAGATCTTATCGGTTGAACCTCTATGTCAAGGATTCACACAATCCCGTATATCATTCACTTTGTCCTTTGGTATGTTACTTGCCCGAGATTCAATCGTCGGTATCCCATACCTATTTCTATATCGTTACCGGCAAGTCTCTTTACTTGTTTCGTAATACAAGATCCCGTGGCTAACTCTTTAGTGACATTTCTTGCAAGGCTTGTTTGTGATGTCCTGTTACCGAGTGGTCCCCGAGATACCTCTCCGTCACACGGAGTGACAAATCCTAGTCTTAATCCATGCTAACTCAACGGACACCCTCGGAGATGCGTGTAGAATACCTTTATAGTCACCCAGTAACGTTGCGATGTTTGATTCACACAAGGCATTCCTCCGGTGTCAGTGAGTTACATGATCTCATGGTCATAGGAATGTATACTTGACATGTAGAAAACAATAGCAACAAAATGACACGATCACATGCTACGTTTATAGTTTGGGTCTTGTCCATCACATCATTCTCCTAATGATGTGATCCCGTCATCAAGTGACAACACTTGTCTATGGCTAGGAAACCTTAATCATCCTTGACCAACATGCTAGTCAAGTAGAGGCTCACTAGGGACATTGTTTTGTCTATATATTCACACATGCATTCATGTTTCCATTCAATACAATTATAGCAAGGATAATAAACGATTATCTTGAAATCGGAAATATATAATAACTATTTTATTATTGGCTCTAGGGAATATTTCCAACACATATCCCTATTTAGCTTACATGATATGTGAATACGGTGAGGCGCGAGCCTTTTTATGCTCTTTGGCAGATAACTTTGGTCTAGGAGACATACCGTTGGCCTGTACTTCGGCTGCCAAAGACGCAGTATGTCCCCCATTCCAGAGGGATTGCTCGACGTTACCATTAACAGTAATAACACCCTTAGGTCTTAGTGTCTTCAGCTTGAGGTATGCATAATGGGGGCTGACATTAAAGCGAGTGAACTTTGTATGACCAAGGAGTGCATGATATCCATTGTGGAAAGGGACAATTCAAAGATGAAATCTTCACTACAAAAGTTGTAGGGTGAGCCGAGCACTAACTCTAGGTTTATCGTGCCCGAGCAACAAGCCTCGATGACACAAATTACTACTTTGAATGTGGCTTTGCTGGGTTTGATTCTTGATGGATCATTGCCCATTTTCTGCACTGTATTCTCGTATATAATATTAAGGTTTCTGCCTCCATCCATGATGACTCATGTGAGATGGTACCAGTCAATCATGGGATCGAGTACAAAAGTCGCTGACCCCCCATGCCGAATACTGGTAGGGTGGTCCGTGCGATCATAGGTGATCGGCCATGCCGACCATGGATTGTACTTTGGAGCTACTGGGTCTATAGCATATACGTCCCGAAGCGCATGGTTCCTCTCCTTCTTGGGCAAGTGGGTGACATAGATCATGTTTACCATTTTTACTTAAGGGGGAAACTTCTTTTGGCACCCCTTCTTTGGGTGACGAGGTTCTTTGTTGAAAGTGCGTTATATCGACTAGAGGGGGGTGAATAGGCGATTTTTAGAATTTCATTGCTGAGGAAATTCCTTTTGAGGAAATTCCTCACTGATGAATAACATGGAGCGGAAATAGCGCACGATCAGAGGTGCAAAGATTACAACAACAGTTTACTTGATGAAGATTATGACAATTTGTTTGCAGAGTATGCAGGCAAAGAATAAGCACGTGAAGATTAACTAGTATGAAGAATTTGAGGTTGAGGAAATTCAAAGAAATTCTTCAGCAAATTCTTCAAACAGTGACAATGAAAGTCTTCAACATACAATATTGAGGAATTGAAAGAGTTGAAGAAATAGAACCCATATCACGATGAAGACCATTGTTGATGACCCAGTTCCAACTGTTGTGACAGTTGTACGTCTTGTTTGGAGCGGCTTGGTATTCAAACCAAAGGACACACAGTCCAGGGACACATAGTCCCTACCGTTTTCTCCTTGAGCTAAGGATACACAGTCCTCGCCCAATACTCATGGTAAGTCTTCAGGGAAGACTTCCAAACCCTCACAAACTCGGTCACCCGGCGATCCACAATTGACTTATGGATGCTCTAGACCATGATGCCTAACCGATTGGAGGATGCACAGTGCTCAAAGGTAAAAGGATTCAGTTCCACACAGGAACAAATTCTTCAGTGATGCTCAATCACTTGGTTTTTGGTTTGTAGTTTGGTGTTTTGGGTATTTCCTCACTTGATGATTTACTCTCGAAGACTTTGAGGAATTTGGGTTGCTCTAAATGAAAAGTGTCAGTTTCTCGCGGAGCAGCCAACCAGCTAGTGGTTGTGGGGGCGGCTATTTATAGCCTGTAAGCATCCCGACATGATTTGACATAAATGTCCTTAATTGTTATGACCGTTGGTGTGATAGCGTTGCCATTTTCTTCAAGGTTGAAGATTGAATTGCTGACGAATGTGGTAGCCAGTGCAAGACTTGCCACACCAGACTCTGAGTCTTCTTCAGAACCTTCCTTAGATTCTTCCTCAGAATCCATTTCCTTTCCAATGAGTGCCTGAGCCTTTCTGAAACTAGTCTTCTTGTGCGATGAGGACTTTGAGTATGAGGATTTTGAAGATTCCTTCTTTTTCTTTGCGTCATCAGAACTTTCATCCTTGTACTTCTTCTTCTTTGATTCCTTCACCAAGCGAGGACAATCAGCAATATAGTGACCAGAATTCTTACATTTGTGGCAGGTTCTTTTCTTGTAGTCCTCACATGAAGATTCTGATTTCCTCATATCTCTTCTCGAAGATTTACCAAACTGGCCATGCCTTGTAAACTTCTGGAATTTCCTCACGAGCATTGCAAGCTCCTGTCCAAGTTCTTGAGGATCACCAATGCTACAATCTGAGTCTTCTTCTTCAGATGAGGAAATTGCTTTGGCTTTCAGCGCACGATGTCTAGAGTAGCTTGGTCCATACAAATCTCTCTTTTCTTCCTCTTGAACCTCATGAGTATTGAGTCTTTTGAGTATATTAGCAGGATCAAGCATCTTATAGTCTGCTCTTTCTTGAATCATCAGAACCAGTGTATCAAATGATGTATCCAGAGATCTGAGCAGTTTCTTCACAACTTCATGGTTAGTGATGTCTCGAGCTCCCAGTGCTTGCAGTTCATTTGAGATGTAAGTGAGGCGATCTAAGGTATCTTGGTAGCTTCCATTGTGAAGCCTCTTGAAGTGATTGAATAGATTGCGAATAACATCAATCGAAAGCACTCACTCTGCCATACTGACCTTTTCTCAGATGGCCACAAATGATATTCTTCGCTTGAGAATCAAGTTGCTTGAATTTCTTCACATCAGCGACAGAGACAGTAGCAGCGATGGAGGGAATGCCATGTTCCACAATGTACGAGAGATCATTGTCAATAGCGTGAAGATGCATCTGCATCTTTGTCTTCCAATAGGGAAAGTCCTTTCCCTCAAAGGTAGGACATCCTGCAGTAACCTTGATCATACCTGCAATCGACAAAACTAAAACTCGAGGTGGTTAAACCAAAATCACACAGAACAAGGGAGTACCTTGCTCTAATACCAATTGAATGTGCGTTATATCGACTAGAGAGGGGTGAATAGGCGATTTTTAGAATTCCGTCGCTGAGGAAATTCCTTTTGAGGAAATTCCTCACTGATGAATAACGTGTAGCAGAAATAGCGCAGGATCAGAGGTGCAAAGATTACAACAGTAGTTTACTTGATGAAGATTATGAGAATTGGTTTGCAGAGTATGCAGGCACACAATAAGCAGGTGACGATTAACTGGTATGAAGAATTTGAGGTTGAGGAAATTCAGAGAAAGTCTTTAGCAAATTCTTCAAACAGTGACAATGAAAGTCTTCAACATACAATATTGAGGAATTCAAAAAGTTGAAGAAATAGAACTCGTATCACGATGAAGACAGTTGTTGATGACCCAGTTCCAACTGTTGTTACAGTCGTATGTCTGGTTTGGAGCGGCTTGGTATTGAAACCAAAGGACACACAGTCCCATGACATGTAGTTGTTGGAAATATGCCCTAGAGGGAATAATAAAATGGTTATTATCATATTTCCTTGTTCATGATAATCGTCTATTGTTCATGCTATAATTGTATTAACAGGAAACAGTAATACATGTGTGAATAAATAGATTACAATGTGTCCCTAGCAAGCTTCTAGGTGGCTAGCTCGCTAATCAATAGATGATCATGGTTTGCTGATCATGGACATTAGATGTCATTGATAACGGGATCACATCAGTGGGAGAATGATGTGATGGACAAGACCTAATCCTAAGCATAGCACTAGACGGAATTGTTCGTATGCTAAAGCTTTTCTAATGTCAAGTGTCTTTTCCTTCGACCATGAGATTGTGCAACTCCCGGATACCGTAGGAGTGCTTTGGGTGTATCAAACGTCACAACATAACTGGGTGACTATAAAGGTGCACTACGGGTACCTCTGAAAGTGTCTGTTGGGTTGGTACGAATCGAGATCGGGATTTGTCACTCCGTGTGACGGAGAGGTATCTCTGGGCCCACTCGGTAGAACATCATCATGAGCTCAATGTGACTAAGGAGTTAGTCAAGGGATGACGTGCTACGGAACGAGTAAAGAGACTTACCGGTAACGAGATTGAACAAGGTATAGGCATACCGATGATCGAATCTCGGGCAAGTTCTATACCGACAGACGAAGGGAATTGTATACGGGATTGATTGAATCCTTGACATCGTGGTTCATACAATGAGATCATCGTGGAACATGTGGGAGCCACCATGGGTATCCAAATCCCGCTGATGGTTATTGGCCGGGGAGTGTCTCGGTCATGTCTGCATGCCTCCCGAACCCGTAGGGTTAACACACTTAAGGTTCGATGACGCTAGGGTTATAGGGAATTGTTATACGAGGTTACCTAAGGATCTTCGGAGTCTCGGATGAGATCCCGGACGTCACGAGAAGCTCCGGCATGGTCCGGAGGTAAACATTGATATATAGGATGGATGGGTTTGGATGCCGGAAATGTTTCGGGCACCACCGGCAAAGTGCCGGGACCACCGGAAGAGTTCTGGAGGCCCACCGGGAGGGGCCACAAGCCCCGGAGAGTTACGTGGGCCAAGTGCGGGAGGGAACCAGCCCCTAGGTGGGCTGGTGTGCCCCCCACACCCAGCACATGCGCAACCAAGAGGGAGGGAGGGGAAACCCTATGCGCTGGTGGGCCTAAGGCCCACCTAGGGGTGCGCCACCCCCTCTCCCTGCCCTGGCTGCCGCACCTCCCATCTGGGGGGGCTGCCGCACCACCTAGGATGGAAACCCTAGGGGTGGCACCCCCCACCTCCCCTCCCCCTGTATATAGAGAGGGGTTTGGGCTGTTTGGCACACGGTTTTCCCTCTCCCTCGGCGCAGCCCTGCTCCCCTCCTTCCTCCTCTCCCACGGTGCTTGGCGAAGCCCTCCCGGGAGACCTCGTCTCTCCATCGATAGCACGTCGCCGTGCTGCCGAAGATCTTCCCCAACCTCTCCCTCCTCCTTGCTGGATCAAGGTGCCGGGGACGTCACCGGGGTGCACGTGTGTTGAACGCAGAGGTGTCATGGTTCGGCACTAGATCGGAATCACACCGCGATCTGAATCGCCGCGAGTACGACTCCATCAACCGCCTGCTAGCAACGCTTCCGCTTAGCGATCTTCAAAGGTATGAAGACGCATTCACGCCTCTCTCGTTGCTGGTCTCTCGATAGGAAGATCTGAATATGGCCTAGGAAATTTTTGAATTTATGCTACGTTTCCCAACAGTGGCATCCGAGCCAGGTTTTCTATGCGTAGATTTTATGCACGAGTAGAACACAAAAGGTTGTGGGCGATGATTTGTCAATTGCTTGCCGCTACTAGTATTATTGTTTTCCGGCGGTATTGTGGGATGAAGCGGCCCGGACCGACCTTACACGTATGCTTACGTGAGACTGGTTCCACTGACAGACATGCACACCGTGCATAAAGGTGGCTAGCGGGTGTCTGTCTCTCCCACTCTAGTCAGATTGCATTTGATGAAAAGGGTCCTTATGAAGGGTAAATAGCTTTGCCATATCATCGTTGTGGCTGTGACGTAGGTAAGAAGGCGTTCTTGCTAGAAACCCAAATCAGCCACGTAAAACTTGCAACAACAATTAGAGGACGTCTAACTTGTTTTTGCAGGGTTTGACATGTGATGTGATATGGCCAAAGTTCTGATGTTGCATGTGTGATGTATGAGATGATCATGTTATTGTAATAGGATTCACGACTTGCATGTCGATGAGTATGACAACCGGCAGGAGCCATAGGAGTTGTCTTAATTTATTGTATGAGATGCAACGCCATGTGTTTACTACTTTTTCTTCATTGCTAACAATTAGCTATAGTAGTAGTGGTAGTAGTAGTTGGCGCGATGACTTCACGAAGACACGATGATGGAGATCATGATGTCATGCCGGTGACAATGATGATCATGCGATGCCTGAAGATGGAGTTCGAAAGAGCAAAGATGATAATGGCCATATCATGTCACTATATGATTGCATGTGATGTTTATCATGTTTTCATCTTATTGCTTAGAACGACGGTAGCATAATAAGATGTTCCCTCTTAAAAAATTTGAGAACGTTTGCCCCTAAGTGTGCACCGTTGCGAAGGATCGTTCTCTCGAAGCACCACGTGATGATCGGGTGTGATAGATTCTATCATTCGCATACAACAGGTGTAAGCCAGATTTACACAGGCGAAACACTTAGGTTGACTTGACGAGCTTAGCATGTACAGACATGACCTTGAATACAAGAGACTGAAATGTCGAACGTGAGTCGTGTGGTTGAATACGATCAACATGAAGTTGCTCACCATGATGACTAGTCCGTCTCACGTGATGATCGGACACGAGTTAGTCAACATGGATCATGTATCACTTAGATGACTAGAGGGATGTCGATTTAAGTGGGAGTTCATACTTAATTTGATTAAATGAACTTAATTGTCATGAACTTAGTCTAAAAGTTCTCTTTATAAATATTGTAGACGGACAATGTCAACCTCAATTTCAATGCAATCCTAGAGAAAAACAAGCTGAAAGATGATGGTAGCAACTATGCGGACTGGGTCTGCAACTTGAAGCTCATCCTTGAAGCAGCTAAAAAGGCTTATGTCCTTAGTGCGCCGCTAGGTGACCCTCCTGCCCCTGCAGCAGCCCAGGACATTCTGAACGTCTAGCAAACGCGGAGTGATGACTACTCTCTGGTTAAGTGTGGCATGTTATACAGTTTGGAAACGGGGCTCCAAAGGTGTTTTGAGCAACACGGTGCATATGAGATGTTCCAAGAGCCGAAACTAGTTTTTCAAGCTCATGCCCGTGTTGAGAGATATGAAGTCTCCGACAAGTTCTTTAGCTGTAAGATGGAGGAGAACAGTTTTGTCAGTGGGCACATACTCAAAATGTCTGGGTTACAAGGTCGTCTGACTTCACTTGGAGTCGAACTTCCGGATGATCCTATAATTGACAAAATCCTCCAGTCTCTCCCACCAAGCTAAAAAGGTTTTGTGCTGAACTACAACATGCAAGGGATGGAAAAGACCATTCCCGAGTTGTACACGATGCTCAAGTCTGCAGAAGTAGAAATCAAGAAAGAGCATCAAGTGTTGATGGTCAATAAGACCACCAGTTTCAAGAAGGGCAAGGGTAAGAAGAACTTCAAGAAAGACGGCAAAGCCGTTGCCGCACCCGGTAAGCCAGTTACCGGGAAGAAGAAAAAGAATGGACCCAAGCCTGAGACTGAGTATTTATATTGCAAGGGAAAAGGTCACTGGAAGCGGAACTGCCCCAAATACTTAGCGGACAAGAAGGCCGGCAACGTTAAGGGTATATGTGATATACATGTTATTTATGTGTACCTTACCAGTGCTCGTTGTAGCTCCTGGGTATTTGATACCGGTGTCGTTGCTCACATTTGCCACTCAAAGCAGGAACTGCGGAATAAGCGGAGACTGGCCAAGGACGAGGTGACGATGCGCGTCGGGAATGGCTCCAAGGTCGATGTGATCGCCGTCGGCACGCTGCCTATACATCTACCATCGGGATTAGTTTTAAACCTTAATAATTGTTATTTAGTACCAGCTTTGAGCATGAATATTGTATCATGGTCTTGCTTAATGCGAGACGACTACTCATTTAAGTCAGAGAATAATGGTTATTCTATTTATACGAGTGATATGTTTTATGGTCATGCTCCGCTGGTGAATGGTTTATTCTTGATGAATCTCGATCGTGATGTTACACATATTCGTAGTGTGAGTACCAAAAGATGTAAAGTTGATAATGATAGTCCCACATACTTGTGGCACTGCCGCCTTGGTCATATCGGTGTTAAGCGCATGAAGAAGCTCCATACTGATGAACTATTAGAGTCTCTTGACTTTGAATCATTTGACACATGCGAACCGTGCCTCATGGGCAAGATGACTAAGACTCCATTCTCTGGAATAATAGAGAGAGCAACCGACTTATTGGAAATAATACATACTAATGTGTGTGGTCCAATGAACGTTGAAGCTCGCGGTGGCTACCGTTATGTTTTCACTCTCACCGATGATTTGAGTGGGTATGGATATATTTACTTGATGACCCACAAATCTGAGACGTTTGAAAAGTTCAAGGAATTTCAGAGTGAGGTCGAGAATCAACGTGACAGAAAAATTAAGTGTCTACGATCTGATCATGGAGGAGAATATTTGAGTCACGAGTTTGGCATACACCTAAGGAAGTGTGGAATCGTTTCACAACTGATGTCGCCTGGCACACCGCAGCGCAATGGAGTGTCTGAACGTTGTAATCGCACTTTATTAGATGTGGTACGATCTATGATCTCTCTTACCGACTTACTGCTATCATTTTGGGGATACGCATTAGAAACTGCAGCATTCAGTTTAAATAGGGCACCATTTAAATCCGTTGAGACGACAGCGTATGAACTATGGTTTGGCAAGAAACCTAAGCTGTCGTTTCTTAAAGTTTGGGGCTGCGATGCTTATGTGAAGAAACTTCAACCAGAGAACCTCGAACCCAAAGCGGAGAAATGCGTATTCATAGGATACCCTAAGGAAACTATTGGGTATACCTTCTATCTTAGATCCGAAGGATCCTTTCTAGAGAAAGAGTTTCTCTCGAAAGAAGTAAGTGGGAGGAAAGTAGAACTTGATGAGGTAATTACACCCCCTCTCGAACCGGAAAGTAGCGCAGTGCGGGAAATTGTTCCTGTGGTGCCTACACCAACTGAAGAGGAAGTTAATGATGATGATCATGAAGCTTCGGATCAAGTTGCTACTGAATCGCGAAGGTCCACAAGGGTACGCTCCGCACCAGAGTGGTACGGCAACCGTGTGATGGAAATCATGTTGTTAGACAACGGTGAACCTTTGAACTATGAAGAAGCAATGGCGGGCCTGGATTCCAACAAATGCCTTGAGGCTATGAAATCCGAGATAGGATCCATGTATGAGAACAAAGTATGGACTTTGGTGGACTTGCCCAATGATCGGCGAGCCATAGAAAATAAATGGATCTTCAAGAAGAAGACTGATGGAAACGGAAATGTGACCGTTTATAAAGCTCGACTTGTCGCAAAGGGTTTTCGACAAATTCAAGGAGTTGACTACGAGGAGACTTTCTCTCCCGTAGCGAAGCTGAAGTCAGTCTGAATCATGTTAGCAATTGCCGCTTTTCATGATTATGAAATTTGGCAAATGGACGTCAAAACAGAGTTCCTTAACGGGAATCTTAAGGAAGAGTTGTATATGATGCAACCAGAAGGTTTTGTCGACCCTAAGGGTGCTAACAAAGTGTGCAAGCTCTAGCACTCCATCTATGGGCTGATGCAAGCATCTCGGAGTTGGAACATTCGCTTTAATGAGGTGATTAAAGCGTTTGGGTTCATACAGGTTTATGGAGAAGCTTGTCTGTAAAAGAAAGTGAGTGGGAGATCTATAGCTTTCCCCATACTGTATGTGGATGACATATTATTGATGGGGAATAATATAGAGTTGTTGGAGAGCATAAAGGCCTATTTGAACAAGAGTTTTTCATTGAAGGACCTTGGAGAAGCTGCATACATATTAGGCATCAAGATCTATAGAGATAGATCGAGACGCCTCATAGGTCTTTCACAAAGTACATACCTTAACAAGATATTGAAGAAGTTCAGTATGGAAAACTCAAAGAAGGGCTTGTTGCCAGTTTTGCAAGGTATGAGATTGAGTAAGACTCATTCACGACCACGGCAGCAGACAGAGAGAAGATGAGTACTGTCCCCTACGCTTGAGCCGTAGGCTCTCTAATGTATGCCATGCTGTGTACCAGACCTGACATAAACCTTGCCATAAGTTTGGTAGGGAGGTACCAAAGTGATCCCGGTATGGAGCACTGGACAACGGTCAAGAATATCCTTAAGTACCTGAAGAGCACTAAGGAGATGTTTCTCGTTTATGGAGGTGACGAAGAGCTCGTCATAAATGGTTACGTCGATGCTAGCTTCGACACAGATCCGGATGACTCTAAGTCACAGACCGGATACGTGTATGTTTTGAATGGTGGGGCAGTGAGCTGGTGCAACAGCAAGCAAGAAGTCGTGGCAGCATGTACATGTGAAGCGGAGAACATAGCTGCTTCAGAAGCGGCTCATGAAGGAATTTGGATGACGGAGGTCATCACCGACCTTGGAGTGGTCTCAAGCGCGTCGGGTCCGATGATACTCTTCTGTGATAATACTGGGGCCATTGCCATTGCCAAGGAGCCCAGGTTTCACCGGAATACCAAGCACATCAAACGCCGCTACAACTCCATCCAGGACCATGTCCAGAGTGGAGTAATAGATATTTGTAAAGTGCACACGGATCTGAATATTGCAGACCCGTTGACTAAACCTCTTCCTCGAGCAAAACATGATCAACACCATAATGCTATGGGTGTTCGATACATCACAATGTAACTAGATTATTGACTCGGGTGCAAGTGGGAGACTGTTGGAAATATGCCCTAGGGGCAATAATAAAAAGGTTATTCTCATATTTCCTTGTTCATGATAATCGTCTATTGTTCATGCTATAATTGTATTAACAGGAAACAGTAATACATGTGTGAATAAATAGATTACAATGTGTCCCTAGCAAGCCTCTAGTTGGCTAGCTCGCTAATCAATAGATGATCATGGTTTCCTGATCATGGACATTAGATGTCATTGATAACGGGATCACATCATTGGGAGAATGATGTGATGGACAAGACCTAATCCTAAGCATAGCACTAGATCGTATTGTTCGTATGCTAAAGCTTTTCTAATGTCAAGTGTATTTTCCTTCGACCGTGATATTGTGCAACTCCCGGATACCGTAGGAGTGCTTTGGGTGTATCAAACGTCACAACGTAACTAGGTGACTATAAAGGTGCACTACGGGTACCTCTGAAAGTGTCTGTTGGGTTGGTACGAATCGAGATCGGGATTTGTCACTCCGTGTGACGGAGAGGTATCTCTGGGCCCACTCGGTAGAACATCATCATGAGCTCAATGTGACTAAGGAGTTAGTCACAGGATGACATTCTATGGAACGAGTAAAGAGACTTACCGGTAACGAGATTGAACAAGGTATATGCATACCGACGATCGAATCTTGGGCAAGTTCTATACCGACAGACAAAGGGAATTGTATACGGGATTGATTGAATCCTTGACATCGTGGTTCATCCGATGAGATGATCTTGGAACATGTGGGAGCCACCATGGGTATCCATATCTCCCACATGGTTATTGGTTGGAGAGTGTCTCGGTCATGTCTGCATGCCTCCCGAACCCGTAGGGTCTACACACTTAAGGTTCGATGACGCTAGGGTTATAGGGAATTGTTATACAAGGTTACCGAAGGATGTTCGGAGTCCCGGATGAGATCCTGGACGTCACGAGGAGCTCCGGAATGGTCTAGAGGTTAAGATTGATATACAGGATGGATGGGTTTGGACGCCGGAAATGTTTCGCGCACCATCGGAAGGGTTCCGGAGGCCCACCAGGAGGGGCCACAAGCCCCGGAGAGCTACGTGGGCCAAGTGTGGGAGGGAACCCACTACAAGGAATATGCTAATGCACGACGCTATTTTTTCATCGCTACATCGTCACAGTTTTTATTTTACGACGATCTCACGACGAAAAATTAAGCGTAAAAAACGGAGCGTCACAAATGAATAACAGCGACGTTTTGATCAAAATTGTCGTAACTTTTACGACGATTCCTGGATTCTCGTAACCTTTACGACGATCCTAAATCGTCGTTGGCAATCAAACCCAGTCCTACGTGGCAGTCCTACGTGGCAAAGTTATGACAAATCAAACCCAGTCCTACGTGGCAGCCCAACCCATTTTAATTGATCACATGGGTTGGTTTTATTTTTTTGGGCTTTTTCTTATTGGGCTTCTTTTTGGGCCTTAGCCTATTTACAGCCACTTTAGTATTTATTTTTTCGGATTCTTGTATCATTATAATACGGGCCCTGACCTTTTAATGCCCAAATACATTTTATCCAGTTTCAGTTTTGGTCTTTTTTTCTTTTTTGAATTGAGCAACTTTTTGTTTCAGAACTTGGTTTCGTTTCTATTTGTTGGGCCTTTTCAACCCAATTATTTGTCCAATATTAAATCCAACACTATTTCATATTCAAATAAAGAAAACTCTAAGTCAAATTAAAATCATCCATCATATAACAACACATAATACATCTCCCAGGTTTACATAACACAATAACTCATCTCATGAATACATTTCATTACACAGGAATATAGCAAGAATGAACATAATTTCACAATAGAATAATGACACATGCGCTAACAATGGAGTTCATTCCACTCTCCTATGAGACATAGGTTCAGACAATTTTATATTGTGTTGATTTGAATGTCCCAAGTAGGCATCATCGACATCTTCTCACCACTTTCCTAGCAACAGAAAAAGAGACAAAACAAAAAACATTAGAACATAATATTACACCAAAGCACATATCAGTAACTTCAAATCACAAAATATATCCATCATACAAGGGTGATAGTATACTTTATAACCATGCATGTTATGAGGGTGGGGGTGTAAGTGCTAGCAACAGTCAACAGGCAACCTCAGCAGTCGACTAGTTGCCAGTCAGATCCAGGATCACGCAGTTACAATAACCCACTTAAATAGCATTAGTGGTATGAATCTACAGTTCCTGGGTTTAGGAAGGCATGACCACGCCTGGAGTGTGATTTACTCTTTTATTCTATGCAAACCCAAACATTAAATTGCTGAAAGTTCTTAAAGAAAACCTCATTTTCCATCTGCATGACTATACAAGATACAGTTCCTCGTTATAAAGCAAGGAAACATATACTCAGATCCATATTCATAAATTTTCAACTATTGCGCTTAGAGAAAAATTAAATCAATGTCAGGTACCTGCAAGAGAGAGAACGGTTTACCTTGGTTGTCGGCGTAGCAAACACTGCCGCGATGGGTCATTCCTCGAAGCTTTCTCTATTGCCTGAAGTAACTGGGTTTCTCAATCAGCTGGCGTGGACAGCCACCATAGGGGAGGCAACCTCTTCCTAAATTAGGAAGACCGAGCGGTCATATCAGCATGCTCAGCAGCAGATATATTGTGCTTTATGCGTCAATGTCTAAGTAGCCAAATAGTGATAGTAATTAAACCATAGATTATAATGTCAATATTAGTATAATTCATAGAATTCACATTTGTCATGCTGCACTTCTACTAATGACATGCAGCTCTGCTACTCTTTTTTTCTTTTTGCCTATTTAATCCTAGTATAAACACGTAAAGTTTCAGTGCTTTGAGATTTCTTGCTCTTAGTTATAATCCTTGTTCTAGTTAGTCATTCTGCACTCAGCCCCCTATTTCTTGTTGTTAGCTATAATAAGGAGGAAAGCCCAGCCAGCTGCAGCAATGGCAGCACCAAAGAGAAGCATGTAGTGCATCAATAAGAGAAAAGGCTCTGGCTGTGTGAGGCAGCAAGTCACCAAAAACAGCCTGTGTGTTTGTGCATGTTGTGAAAATATACGCACACACAGAGAGGAGCTAAGTGATTCAGCTCCAATAGAAATAGAGGAGCTGAGTGATTCCGCTCCAACAGAAATAGGGGCTGAGTGACTCAGCTAAGCTTTAGTGTGTGTGTGTGCGTGTGCGTGTGCGTGTGCGTGCACGTGTGCGTGTGTGTGTGTGTGTGTGTGTGTGTGTAAGATATCGATAAAGACTCAGTGCTAGTAGTAGTCATGTGTGTGTATATAAGATATCAATAAAACCTCTCTGCTAGTAGTAGCCCTTTGTGTGGGTTTGAGAGTGTGTGAAACAAACAACAAGCAGACGTACAAATCAAAAACTGATTCTTCTCCGGGATTTTCCACCACAGTTTCTCACTCAGTCTCGCTACTGCCTGTATCATAACACACATTGGACCTACAACAATAAAAATCCACACAACTAATGGTTGTTCTAATGTTCACTTCCTGGCATTTAATTGTATGTAAATAATATTCAAAGTTGATGCTGAGTCAACATATCCAATGATGTGCAAAACATAAGAAAGAGTGATGTGGGTCATAATAAGTATACATTTCAACAGATCATATCCCTGTTAATACAGAGATATAGTTATGATCATACCAATAGGTTGACTGAAGTTTAGAAGATATGTTATTCAGCGCTAGGGCAGTGAATTCTGACAGACCCATAGTTATAGAGCCTTCACTATTGCTAACCTTGCTAGCATGATCCTCAATCCTGATCAGAACATGTTAGTCAGTACATATGCAAGTATCAAAAATTTAAGACATAATGTCTATTATGCAAGAAGGCAGAAGGCCGTGTAAATAACTGCCAAAACACATATATTTTGATAGCATTATTTTGTGCAAGTATCAAAAATTTAAGGCATTATTTTGTGCATCTATTGGTTTATATTTAATTAACTACATAGTGATAGCAGTTGATAGAAAAGCAACAGTTCAATCTAAAATCTTTGCATTTTGGTGTGTGTTGACATGCTGGTCATTTCCATTTTGGCTATTTGATCCATATATTACTTACATCTGCTTTGAGGCTTCTTTGCTTTTGTTAATTAATACATTTATTAAGGCTTGCAAATGAAACAACAACATAAAACTGGAGATTAACAAACAGCAAAATCAAGAAACAAATGTTAAGACGTCATTCAGGTCGGCGTGATGTTTCTATAAACATGCCACCGGTCAGCTTAAGCCACTATTGAAGCGATGATGTACCCACTCCACAGAAGAGTTATGTAACTTCAGGAAATGGCGAAACATCAATGCACTTCAAGAAATTTATTGGTTCAGTATAGCCTCAACAAGTGATCGATCGTTAGACCAAAATTAGAATTACTAAATAAATAGTTCAGTTTATAGGTAATGTATTTATTGTAGTACCCATGCGTCATCTACATAAGCTGAATGAAAGTTTTACTATGCATGATAGAAGCGAATCTTAAAGAACTCCCAGTCGTTATCATTTGCAAAATATAGAAATTTTACAACGTAAGAGTAACTAATGATCTTCCATCCCAGTTCTGATGGTAGTTCTATCTTGTGGAAACACAAAGACACATTCATTATAAAATGTTTCAGTGCAGGTAACAGTAAAATAATTCACTGTGTAACATTTCAACAGAATCACAGAGAAACAAACAGCAGACAATCACCACAACAAACACAAAGCAACAACTAACCATCAGATAAGCAAATGATCAGGTGACGAGTCTGAAATTTCTAGCTATACCAAAGGTTGTTGGATGGTAAAGAGCAGGAAATGTCATGGAAGGATGACACACAGGGTACTCACTGCTACTGGAAAGAAAAACTGAATCACAACTGTCTATGGAAACAGGTTGAATTTATCGTTTCCCTCACAGGTATTCATCTATGGCTGACCAAAAACTACTCTATGGCTGATTAAAAACTACCTCATACCATTTAGTATGATCTAGCAAGTCGATATAACATTACAAGTACAATGTCTCATAATTTTCCAAGTAGCCATATGGGCTCGCTGAAGGAGGTCTGCATCTGGTTGGTGAAGGTACCAGGGGTGTGCCTGCCGGCGATAGCGTTGGCGCCGGTGTGCTGCGCGAACTTGAGGACGGCACACTGGCCGTAGGGGCGGGCGGACTGGACGATGATGTCATGCGGGTTCTCGATGGCGACGATGACCCTCGCCGCGAGCTGGAGCTTCTCCCATGTATTTGCCCAGGTTGATGATGTAGATGCCTAGGAACCAAAAACAAGGAATAGAGGCATCACACTCCACAGTTCATCTCAAAGAAGGACAGAAGCATCATCACTTTGCGACAGCTACACCGATAAGCATCACGATCCGGAGTAGATCGACAACCTAACTAGTACAGAGGGAAAGGCTAGATCATGGAGACGATGATTGAACCTAGGCAACGCAGGCGAACGGCAGGATGAAGAGGGTTCCAAGCGTGCACGTACCGTCGGAGCGCCGCTTGCAGGCGTATCACTCCATGTGGAAGTCGCAATTCTTGGTGCCGAGGTAGACGTCGGCGGCGAGCATCACCTGTATGTCCTGCTCCTTCTGGGACAGCGCCCGCGGGGCTTCTCCGGCCGTTGTCGCCATGGTTGGTCGGGGACTCGAGCGTCCGGGTGGCGTCGGGAAGGAGAGGAGGGACGGGAGGGGTGTGAGCGGCGGCGCGAGCGGGGAGAGAGGGAGGGGGCGAGGGCTCTTATCTGCGGCGCCTCTAAACCCTAGTCGGCTTTTGTAGTGAGATGAGATGACAGTGCTCCTTGGGCCTCCATAATGAATGGACTGGCCCAGGTGACTATACATATGGCCTACTTTCTTTTCTCTCACGAATTTGTTCTTTTTTGCCTAAAAACGTCTATTCTTTTTAAAAATTCCAGATGAATTTTCAAAGTATTTTTGTCAATAACAAATATCCAGGTCAATTTTTTAGGTGACACGGTGAAAACAAATGCATATCTGATTGAGAATATAATCTTTTACTTTACATAATAATTAGTACTCCCTGTATAAACTAATATAAGAGCTTTTATAGATAACTAAAGTAGTGATCTAAACACTCTTATACTCCCTCCGTCCCAAAATAATTGTCTCAACTTTATACTTGCTCTAGTATAAAATTATACTAAACTTAAGACAATTATTTTGAAACGGAGGGAGTATTAGTTTACAGAGAGAGTAACATCGTTTTCGACGGGGTGCATTGGACTGAAGAGTTGGATCATCAATAGATTAACAAGCAAACACTATCATACCAACTGGCATTCTCATATCTTTGCTACGTACTCCATCCGTCCTATAATAAAACATCTTATATTGTGGAACGGGTGGAGTAGATTCCAGCAAGCATTCTCTGGAAGATAAATTTGTGTTGGGGAGCAAAATACATAGCAGATGAGCAAAAAAATGCAATCATGAAATTTCAGGCAACTGCAACATTCGACGGAAAGGTGCACTCATGAAATGTCATGCAATTGCAACATTCGGCAGAAATGCACAAGAAAACATAATCTTAGTTGCAAAATGAGTTTTTTTTGTGAAGGACCTACCATATATTTGTTGCAAAATTGGATCAAATCATTTTCCTAAAATACCAGGACATATTTAATGTACAATTGACAAAATGGTTGGGTGTTAAAGACTTTTATCCACCTCTCGTGGAAAAGACAAATTTTCGTTGAATCAGGTATATCAGTAACTTCAAATCACAAGATATATCCATCATACAAGGGTGATAGTATACTTTATAACCATGCATGTTATGAGGGTGGGGGTGTAAGTGCTAGCAACAGTCAACAGGCAACCTCAGCAGTCGACTAGTTGCCAGTCAGATCCAGGATCACGCAGTTACAATAACCCACTTAAATAGCATTAGTGGTATGAATCTACAGTTCCTGGGTTTAGGAAGGCATGACCACGCCTGGAGTGTGATTTACTCTTTTATTCTATGCAAACCCAAACATTAAATTGCTGAAAGTTCTTAAAGAAAACCTCATTTTCCATCTGCATGACTATACAAGATACAGTTCCTCGTTATAAAGCAAGGAAACATATACTCAGATCCATATTCATAAATTTTCAACTATTGCGCTTAGAGAAAAATTAAATCAATGTCAGGTACCTGCAAGAGAGAGAACGGTTTACCTTGGTTGTCGGCGTAGCAAACACTGCCGCGATGGGTCATTCCTCGAAGCTTTCTCTATTGCCTGAAGTAACTGGGTTTCTCAATCAGCTGGCGTGGACAGCCACCATAGGGGAGGCAACCTCTTCCTAAATTAGGAAGACCGAGCGGTCATATCAGCATGCTCAGCAGCAGATATATTGTGCTTTATGCGTCAATGTCTAAGTAGCCAAATAGTGATAGTAATTAAACCATAGATTATAATGTCAATATTAGTATAATTCATAGAATTCACATTTGTCATGCTGCACTTCTACTAATGACATGCAGCTCTGCTACTCTTTTTTTCTTTTTGCCTATTTAATCCTAGTATAAACACGTAAAGTTTCAGTGCTTTGAGATTTCTTGCTCTTAGTTATAATCCTTGTTCTAGTTAGTCATTCTGCACTCAGCCCCCTATTTCTTGTTGTTAGCTATAATAAGGAGGAAAGCCCAGCCAGCTGCAGCAATGGCAGCACCAAAGAGAAGCATGTAGTGCATCAATAAGAGAAAAGGCTCTGGCTGTGTGAGGCAGCAAGTCACCAAAAACAGCCTGTGTGTTTGTGCATGTTGTGAAAATATACGCACACACAGAGAGGAGCTAAGTGATTCAGCTCCAATAGAAATAGAGGAGCTGAGTGATTCCGCTCCAACAGAAATAGGGGCTGAGTGACTCAGCTAAGCTTTAGTGTGTGTGTGTGCGTGTGCGTGTGCGTGTGCGTGCACGTGTGCGTGTGTGTGTGTGTGTGTGTGTGTGTGTAAGATATCGATAAAGACTCAGTGCTAGTAGTAGTCATGTGTGTGTATATAAGATATCAATAAAACCTCTCTGCTAGTAGTAGCCCTTTGTGTGGGTTTGAGAGTGTGTGAAACAAACAACAAGCAGACGTACAAATCAAAAACTGATTCTTCTCCGGGATTTTCCACCACAGTTTCTCACTCAGTCTCGCTACTGCCTGTATCATAACACACATTGGACCTACAACAATAAAAATCCACACAACTAATGGTTGTTCTAATGTTCACTTCCTGGCATTTAATTGTATGTAAATAATATTCAAAGTTGATGCTGAGTCAACATATCCAATGATGTGCAAAACATAAGAAAGAGTGATGTGGGTCATAATAAGTATACATTTCAACAGATCATATCCCTGTTAATACAGAGATATAGTTATGATCATACCAATAGGTTGACTGAAGTTTAGAAGATATGTTATTCAGCGCTAGGGCAGTGAATTCTGACAGACCCATAGTTATAGAGCCTTCACTATTGCTAACCTTGCTAGCATGATCCTCAATCCTGATCAGAACATGTTAGTCAGTACATATGCAAGTATCAAAAATTTAAGACATAATGTCTATTATGCAAGAAGGCAGAAGGCCGTGTAAATAACTGCCAAAACACATATATTTTGATAGCATTATTTTGTGCAAGTATCAAAAATTTAAGGCATTATTTTGTGCATCTATTGGTTTATATTTAATTAACTACATAGTGATAGCAGTTGATAGAAAAGCAACAGTTCAATCTAAAATCTTTGCATTTTGGTGTGTGTTGACATGCTGGTCATTTCCATTTTGGCTATTTGATCCATATATTACTTACATCTGCTTTGAGGCTTCTTTGCTTTTGTTAATTAATACATTTATTAAGGCTTGCAAATGAAACAACAACATAAAACTGGAGATTAACAAACAGCAAAATCAAGAAACAAATGTTAAGACGTCATTCAGGTCGGCGTGATGTTTCTATAAACATGCCACCGGTCAGCTTAAGCCACTATTGAAGCGATGATGTACCCACTCCACAGAAGAGTTATGTAACTTCAGGAAATGGCGAAACATCAATGCACTTCAAGAAATTTATTGGTTCAGTATAGCCTCAACAAGTGATCGATCGTTAGACCAAAATTAGAATTACTAAATAAATAGTTCAGTTTATAGGTAATGTATTTATTGTAGTACCCATGCGTCATCTACATAAGCTGAATGAAAGTTTTACTATGCATGATAGAAGCGAATCTTAAAGAACTCCCAGTCGTTATCATTTGCAAAATATAGAAATTTTACAACGTAAGAGTAACTAATGATCTTCCATCCCAGTTCTGATGGTAGTTCTATCTTGTGGAAACACAAAGACACATTCATTATAAAATGTTTCAGTGCAGGTAACAGTAAAATAATTCACTGTGTAACATTTCAACAGAATCACAGAGAAACAAACAGCAGACAATCACCACAACAAACACAAAGCAACAACTAACCATCAGATAAGCAAATGATCAGGTGACGAGTCTGAAATTTCTAGCTATACCAAAGGTTGTTGGATGAGCAGGAAATGTCATGGAAGGATGACACACAGGGTACTCACTGCTACTGGAAAGAAAAACTGAATCACAACTGTCTATGGAAACAGGTTGAATTTATCGTTTCCCTCACAGGTATTCATCTATGGCTGACCAAAAACTACTCTATGGCTGATTAAAAACTACCTCATACCATTTAGTATGATCTAGCAAGTCGATATAACATTACAAGTACAATGTCTCATAATTTTCCAAGTAGCCATATGGGCTCGCTGAAGGAGGTCTGCATCTGGTTGGTGAAGGTACCAGGGGTGTGCCTGCCGGCGATAGCGTTGGCGCCGGTGTGCTGCGCGAACTTGAGGACGGCACACTGGCCGTAGGGGCGGGCGGACTGGACGATGATGTCATGCGGGTTCTCGATGGCGACGATGACCCTCGCCGCGAGCTGGAGCTTCTCCCATGTATTTGCCCAGGTTGATGATGTAGATGCCTAGGAACCAAAAACAAGGAATAGAGGCATCACACTCCACAGTTCATCTCAAAGAAGGACAGAAGCATCATCACTTTGCGACAGCTACACTGATAAGCATCACGATCCGGAGTAGATCGACAACCTAACTAGTACAGAGGGAAAGGCTAGATCATGGAGACGACGATTGAACCTAGGCAACGCAGGCGAACGGCAGGATGAAGAGGGTTCCAAGCGTGCACGTACCGTCGGAGCGCCGCTTGCAGGCGTATCACTCCATCTGGAAGTCGCAATTCTTGGTGCCGAGGTAGACGTCGGCGGCGAGCATCACCTGTATGTCCTGCTCCTTCTGGGACAGCGCCCGTGGGGCTTCTCCGGCCGTTGTCGCCATGGTTGGTCGGGGACTCGAGCGTCCGGGTGGCGTCGGGAAGGAGAGGAGGGACGGGAGGGGTGTGAGCGGCGGCGCGAGCGGGGAGAGAGGGAGGGGGCGAGGGCTCTTATCTGCGGCGCCTCTAAACCCTAGTCGGCTTTTGTAGTGAGATGAGATGACAGTGCTCCTTGGGCCTCCATAATGAATGGACTGGCCCAGGTGACTATACATATGGCCTACTTTCTTTTCTCTCACGAATTTGTTCTTTTTTGCCTAAAAACGTCTATTCTTTTTAAAAATTCCAGATGAATTTTCAAAGTATTTTTGTCAATAACAAATATCCAGGTCAATTTTTTAGGTGACACGGTGAAAACAAATGCATATCTGATTGAGAATATAATCTTTTACTTTACATAATAATTAGTACTCCCTGTATAAACTAATATAAGAGCTTTTATAGATAACTAAAGTAGTGATCTAAACACTCTTATACTCCCTCCGTCCCAAAATAATTGTCTCAACTTTATACTTGCTCTAGTATAAAATTATACTAAACTTAAGACAATTATTTTGAAACGGAGGGAGTATTAGTTTACAGAGAGAGTAACATCGTTTTCGACGGGGTGCATTGGACTGAAGAGTTGGATCATCAATAGATTAACAAGCAAACACTATCATACCAACTGGCATTCTCATATCTTTGCTACGTACTCCATCCGTCCTATAATAAAACATCTTATATTGTGGAACGGGTGGAGTAGATTCCAGCAAGCATTCTCTGGAAGATAAATTTGTGTTGGGGAGCAAACTACATAGCAGATGAGCAAAAAAATGCAATCATGAAATTTCAGGCAACTGCAACATTCGACGGAAAGGTGCACTCATGAAATGTCATGCAATTGCAACATTCGGCAGAAATGCACAAGAAAACATAATCTTAGTTGCAAAATGAGTTTTTTTTGTGAAGGACCTACCATATATTTGTTGTAAAATTGGATCAAATCATTTTCCTAAAATACTAGGACATATTTAATGTACAATTGACAAAATGGTTGGGTGTTAAAGACTTTTATCCACCTCTCGTGGAAAAGACAAATTTTCGTTGAATCAGGTGAAAAGACAAATTTTCGTTGAATCATTTCTAGGTACAAAAATATCTATTTAATCAGAGAAACACCAAAATATTTTCAAGATTCAACCACTGGGTAGGAACGGTCATACCCGCTGTTTTGACCGCATTTTGAAATGGGCATGAAAAAATAAAAAAAAATCAAAAAATTGGAAAACTATTGCATTGTGTCATTATATGTTGAACTGCAGCTGTATTATAGTTTGCTCTTTATTTTTCCCAAAAATAAGTTATAGGTACATAAACAAAAATTGTACTTCCTTCACAATGCTATCTACTGATCAGAATATTGGGGAAAATAATGAGGGAAATTGGCTGAATTAAATGAGCTAAAATTTGTTGGAGTGAGGTTATATGGTCAGTTTCGTCGCGTGGTGAATTTTCATCAACTATAAAGCAATATAAAATGCAGTTGCTTCATAAAATGAAAATATTACCAAAAACAAAGATTGGATGATGAGCTCACATGGACTGTTATATGGGGCTAAAAATTTGTGGAGAGCTATGTTTTGGGCACATAAAAGATGTGGAAAAAAAATTCAACTCATCAAGATATTCCTATCTAGTACTTCCTTCACAAAGCTGTTAGCTGAACGCAAACTTTATAAATTTGTTGAGAAAGATTTACTAGGAAAATGGTTCCGAAAGTTTTCATGAGGCAATGATTTGGATAGGAAAGAGTGCCCAAAAAATATGAGGGTAATCAAATAAACAAGAATAACACTTCCTTCACAAAGTGCTATTCTGAACAGAATAGGAAAATGAATATTTCTGCATTATTTTTGAACTATGGAAGGAAGGATTTTCACATATTTGAGGAATATATGATTCAAAGTATTTATGAGAATTTTTCGAGAATTTTTGGAATGACAGAATAGTAGATTGCTTCACAAACTAGGCGGGTTTGGCGCGTAACATAGAATGGACCCACGAGTGACATGTCAACATAGTTTGAACATGTTACGACATTTTTATAACCGTCGTAAAAGTTATGACGATCTCATCTTATGCGGTTACGACGTATTTGACTCACATCATCGTAATTTATATGTAGATTTGATCCCCTCAAACGGTTTACGACAATCTGGGATGAAATCGTCATAGATTTATGACGAATTCATCAACGACGTCTTAAAAAATGTCATGTATGAGCATATTTCTTGTAGTGACCAGCCCCTAGGTGGGCCGGTGTGCCCCCCACACCCAGCCCATGCGCAACCAAGAGGGAGGGACGGGAAACCCTAGGCGCTGGTGGGCCTAAGGCCGACCTAGGGGTGCGCCACCCCCTCTCCCTGCCCTGGCCGCCGCACCTCCCATCTGGGGGGCTGCCGCACCACCTAGGGTGGTAACCCTAGGGATGGCACCCCCCTCCCCTCATCCTATATATAGAGAGGGTTTTGGGGATGTTTGGCACATGGTTTTCCCTCTCCCTCGGCGCAACCCTGCTCCCCTCCTTCCTCCTCTCCCACGCTGCTTGGCGAAGTCCTGCCGGGAGACCTCGTCTCTCCATCGACACCACGCCGTCGTGTTTCCGAAGATCTTCCCCAACGTCTCCCTCCTCCTTGCTGGATCAAGGTGCGGGAGACGTCACCGGGCTGCACGTGTGTTGAACGCGGAGGTATCGTGGTTCGGCACTAGATCGGAATCACACCGCGATCTGAATCGCCGCGAGTACGACTCCATCAACCATGTTCTAGCAACACTTCCGCTTAGCGATCTTCAAAGGTATGAAGATGCACTCACCCCTCTCTCATTGCTGGTCTCTCCATAGGAAGATCTGAATATGGCGTAGGAAAATTTTGAATTTCTGCTACGTTTCCCAACAATAGTTCCTACCGTATTCTCCTTGAGCTAAGGACACACAGTCCTCGCCCAACACTCATGGTAAGTCTTCAGGGCGGACTTCCAAACCCTCACAAACTCGGTCACCCGACGATCGACAATTGACTGCTGGATGCTCTAGACCATGACGCCTAACCGTCTGGAGGATGCACACTCGTCAAAGGTAAAAGGTTTCAGTTCCACACAGGAACAAATTCTTCAGTGATGCTCAATCACTTGGTTTTTGGTTTGTGGTTTGGTGTTTGGGGTATTTCCTCACTTGATGATTTACTCTCGGTGATTGAGGAATTTGGGTTGCTCTAAATGATAAGTGTCAGTTTCTCACGAAACAGCCAACCAACTAGTGGTTGTGGGGGGGCTATATATAGCCTCGGAGCATCCCCGACATGATTTGACATAAATGACCTTAAATGTTATGACCGTTGGTGTGGATATGATCGGTGAGATGGCGCGTATCACGGAAATGGTCGGAACTCTCAACTGTGAGAGTCCTCATGTCTCTCATATTCCTCACTTGAGGCTTTTGTAGGTTTCAGGCTTGGGTTGAGCATCATGAGGAAATTCATTCTGTAGTATTACCTCGACTCCCTTTAACAGTATGGTGTTCCTATGACTCAAGAGTACACAAGATGAAATAAAAAGAATAAATCTTCACGCTTCAAAGTCTTCGGACTGATTTTCTTCAAGACACACTAAATTCCTCATCTTCAATACCTTCATGAGGAATATCAATTTCATCGCAATTTCTTCGCGATCAAGGTCTTCAAGCTTAGACCAATTTCTTCAGCCGAAGACATACATTTTTAGGGGTCGATATTCATCATATAACTCAAACTCCTCAGCGACTTATAGAGCCTGTGTACAATTATAAACACATTAGTTACTTAACCTATAAGTCTTCGAACCACCAAAATCACTAAGGGCACTAGATTCACTTGCATTCGTCATCCTTGTTGCGCATGATCTTGGCTTGGTCTTAGGCCATGCTTGTAGCGCCCAAGATGCGATCCTATCCTTATTTTGGCACGATGGCCTCGACACGGATAGAAGTGCATCTCGTCATTTCGCAAGAACGGATAATGTTACAAGTACATGTAAAGAAGAGATGAGTATATGGAATTGGCTTACACTCGCCACAAGCTAATCATGAGCATCTCAATACAAACATACATTCAAACATCATTCAAAAGAGCATTGTCCGACAACGGATGAAATCAGACAATAAAAATGACGTCCACCCTTGATATCCCAGGCTGCCAGCCAGGAACCCATCCTATATCCATGAAGAAGAATAAGAAGAAACTCCAAATAGAACAATCATCGTGACCACGTCAAAATATCTCTTAACCTGTACATTGAACTATTGTTGTCGTAATGTGTGAGCCATACGGGCAACAATCTCATTGCCGAAGGTATGAGGACTAACAAAGCTTAATGGTTGAGGTATGGTTAAGTGGTGAGGCTGCAACAAGCACTAAGAATTTTTTGAGTGGCTAGCTTACGAGTACAAGAGTAAGAGGGGGGTGACCTACTCATAGACAAACATGAACTAATAATGATCAAGAAATGATACTGAGCACCTACTTATGAGTCATGCATAACCCCACCGTGTCCTCTCTCGTATATAGAGCTCACGAGAAGAGACAGTCATGGTTACGCACACAGTTGGCATATTTTAATTAAGTTTACTTCAAGTTTGCTATGACCGGGCATTAAACAAAGTTTCCAAGTTGCCACGTAACCGCGGGCACGATTTTGTAATAGATTTAACCCTAGAGGGGTGCTCCAACTAGTCCATCACAAACTATCACAAGTTGGCCTAGAGAGGAAACCTCAACCTCGAGATAGAACTAGGAATCCTCGATATCCCAGTGCACAAGATGTTCGAAAAGGGTAAAACAATTCCAGCAAGACCGCTCGACAGGCCGGATCCCAATAGTAGTCGTGTGTATCTCTATCTCATTGCACTACCAGAAGAGAAGTACGTATGGTGGCCTGATAGAAATCCCCCGAGTTGCCCCGGGGTGGCCCCGCAAGTGGCTCTATTTAGGACCAACACTCATGAGGAGCACTGGCCCGGGGGGTTGATTAACTCTCCACGGGGTGATCAGTGCCCTATGCAAATTTTATTAGTTGTTATTAAGCAAATAGTACCAATGTTGGGCCTCGACGGAAGAGTTTTATCCCAAAACGAAAATCAAGGGGGTCCCCATAACACCCCAAACATGTTAGGAGCGCTCAGTATCGAACATAACACTGGTACACAAGTAACCAGGGCGGCAAAGGTGGAACAAAACAATGAGCTAGATGGCCAAGCCTTCCACCTCTTACCAAGTATATAGGTGCATTGAATTAAATAACAATAATATGGTGATATATCAAGGAACCCATGTTTTCACATGGAAGCAGCTTGCACCTGCAAGTCGCAACTCTATAAGAAGGGCTAAGCAAGTGGTAACATAGCCAAACAAAGGTTTGCTAGGATGTGGAGGGGGTTAAAGGCTTTTCATGGCAATGTTGGGAGGCTTGACATAACAGGTGGTAGCTGATACGTCTCCATCGTATCTACTTTTCCTAATGCTTTTGATTAGTCATGATCTGAACCGTTTATGTTTTCACCATTATATTTATGTTCTTGATCCGATATTGCAAGTTATATGCACCTACTATGTGTTAGGATCCGCATACCCAAAAGTGACAATAATTGGGATTCTTTCCAGTGATTACCATAGTTTTAGGAGTTCATGTATTCATATGTGTTAATTCTTTGCTCCGATTCTCTATTAAAAGGAGGCCTTAATATCCCTTATGGACCCTGATGCCATGGGGGGATAGGACAAGAGACGTCATGCAAGTTCTTTTCTATAAGCACCTATGACTATTTACGGAATACATGCCTACATTATATCGACGAACGGGAGCTAGTTCTGTGTCACCCTATGTTGTGACTGTTAAATGATGAATATTATCGAACAATTTCACCAATCCAGTGCATACGAGTTTTCCACATATTGTGCTTGCTAAGTTAGTACCATTGCTACTGCTATTACAACTGCTATAAAACTGCTATCAGTGTTACCGTTACTGCTGCTACTGTTGCCACTGCTATCAAAACTATCATATCACTGTGCTTACTGATCACTCTGCTGCAGATACTAAATCTCCAAGTGTGCTTGAATTGACACCTCAACTGCTAATACCTGCAAATATTCGTTGTCTCCCGTGTGTTGAATCTAAAAATTTGGGTTGAATACTCTATCCTCGAAAACTATGGCGATCGCATATACTTGTGGGTTATCACTAGGCATCAAGACATAGCGATAGAAACGAGATAACTAGCATAGCAATGATAGTAGTGGTATATAGGGAAATGATCATCTTGCATGTAATCCCTCTTGGAAGAACAACGAATCCGTGCAGAAGAGGAACCAACGTAGTCGCACGAGTCGTCACACTTCGAATTGGTTTCGAAACTCTATCGAGAAGGAACAATCCAGAAATACACATGAAACTCAGGATAAACACCACAAGATATTCGGGACATGATGCACAATCAAGTATGATGCACGTCCGGTTTAAATATGCAAGTCATGGAAATCACAACAGTCGAATACTACATTAAGTGAAGTTCAATATTCAAGGAGTTGCATATTGACAAGCATCCACATTCACATTATTAAGTTCACTCCCATTTAGGTACACAACAATAATAATGTTGTTAAACATGGAAAAAGGTGAAGCATAAACAAACTACATAATCTAGGCATTATAAATGAGGCCGGAAACATCATATATCATTTCTGAAACAACACCATATGCAATATTTTAAGTTTGCTACAGATCTGTCCTAAACACAATTTTTAATTTATTACGAAAGAAAATAAAGTGCATCATGTTATTCTACACATTTTTCTTGTAAAGTTACATATGTGAATCATTTTAATCGGAGCTAGAGTTAATTAGACATGTCACAAACCATTTAAGATTATATTTGCACAAATAAATACAAACAACAGGTTGAACCATTTTTATCACGTGTGAAATTGGATATTATTAATCTACACAGAATTATGAATATTTTACATGTTTAAGTCATTTTAATCCAATGCATGGTGGTGAAGTTATGATATGCATGGTCAATAAGGGTTTTTCTATAAAACTGAAATTCCTTCGATAATAAGGAAAATCACCGACATGAAAAAAGATAGTCTACTTGCTGAATCTGGCTGTCCCAGTAGTTTCACACAGGGCACCACACACATTGTCATGGTTTTATCATGGTAGATGTGCTCGTACAAGGACTTAGGTGTGAGGCCATCGCAACCATGTGGCGGCTTGAGAGGGGTTGGTCGGAATCGAGAGACGCGAGTTTACCCAGGTTCGGCCCCTCCGATGGAGGTAAAAGCCTACGTCCTCCTTGTGTTTCATTGATGAAGATGATGATCTCAATTACAAGGGTGCAGACTCAGCACCTCCAATCTCGTGGGTGTCTAATCTGTCTATCTCATGATTTGTCTTGTCTAGACCTAAGTTGTGAATCTTGTCTAACTTGGGGCGCCTTACCCCTCCTTATATAGGTGGAAGGGGTAGGTTTACATGTAGAGTCCTACTAGGAGTAGGGATATGACTAGTGTCTCTTGAATCCTAATCTGGGTCTTGTTTCCTTTGTGAGGGATTCTCTCCTCTTCTTGGGCCTTCTCTTGTGAGCCGGGCTCTTGGCCTCTCTATGAGCCGCCTTATGCCAGGGTGTACGCCGGGCCTTGGGCCTTCATCGTTTGTGTGAGTCGCCTGCGGGGTCAAGCATGAGTCGCCCACCAGATCACTGATTAGTCACTAGTGAATCGCCAAGTCCTTGGCGGGTCATACTTCAAGCCGGGTTACACTATGGTGTATATCCCCGACATTAGCCTCCAGGTTAACTTGAATTTATTCATGGTAAGCTCCTGAAATAAGAATAATAAATATGTTAAGGGACCAGCTTGCTCCTCTGGCCGGCTTGATTTACTGAAGCGGCTCCTTGAAAAATCCGGTTTTCTTCGAGCCGCCTTCAATCATCTTGTAGGTACGTGTCCTTTGCAATAAAAAAATATATATGCCATTTAGTCGGCCTCCAATGCTTTGGATTGGTGGGGAGTAAGAAATCCACATAATGTTGAACTGGCTTCTCTTGCTTTGGCAGGTTATGATTGATAATGACGGGTCATGATTGTTGGCAACGCCCCGTCAAACAATTGTCATCTTTTAAAATGCTCTTTAAATTTTTGATATATCCATATTACCTGTAGCCCACAAGCTCCAATTTTAGCACTTCATCATGACTTGGAGATTTGCAATAATATCTTTGACCATGTAGCCCCCAAGTGTCGGGTTTTATTGCCTGCAGCAGCTTGGGACTTGTAATCATCTTATACTTATAAATCTTCCGCTGGTGTAGGCCCCAAGGGCCGGCTCATCAGTGTGTGATGGGTCGGGTCTTCAGTTTGGACCTCATGATCTATGAAACAACTCAGTGTTGTAGCCCCCAAGTGTCGGGTTGTCTTGCCTGCAGCAACCTGGGACTTTAGAAATTTTGATCTGAATAGTGTAGCCCCCCAAGTGACGGGTCGATTGCTTGCGTCGATTCGGGGCTTCCACGTTCTTCTCCTTTGAAAATAAAACATCATATGATGTAGCTTCCAAGGGTCGGGTCATTATGCAATACTGAGCAGGGACTTTGTAGATCTGATTATGTAAACTTGAGCGGCAATGTGTAGCCCCCAAGGGCCGGGTAATTATAAAACTCATGAGCCGTTTCTTCCAAGAATCCATACTTGAATAAAGAGCGACCTGTAGCCCCCCAGGGCTGGCTTATCTCCTTGAAATAGCTGTGTCTATTGATGACGTGATGATTTGAAAGATCAGTTTGCATTAGCCCCCAAGTGTCATGGTGCATGCTTGCAGCGACATGGCACTTTCATACTGTGATGTAATCTTGATTTGAATAATGTAGCCCCCAAGTGCCGGGTTGCGTACCTGCAGCGACTTGGGACTAATCCTTCCATTGTAGAATCATATCCACTCTCATGATACCTTTGTGATGAAAGAAATCCTTAGTCGTGGTTGCAATGTGACCCGGCAAATATATGGTTGAGAAATCCATAAGTGTTGTAGTTTACTACAGAGCGCAAGTCGAAAAAATCCAAGGGCCGGTCAATTAGATGACTCGGCATTATATGTGATAGGGCATCTCTTCGACAACAGTCAATTCTTCCGAGCTGGCTTAAAAACCCCAATCATTTAACACTGGTTATGATAAACCATGATGAAAATCCAGCCAAATTGGCTATTCAAAGATTTATTTGCACCTGCAAGAATTTATGCTTTGACCCAGTTTGAAGATCGGCATGATATGTATGTATGATGCATGATGCAATGCAAGATGATGCATGATGGAATGCAAGATGATGCATGTATATGACAGAATAGTGTTGGGAACACCATAGTATGGCATCAAGTTATTTTATATAAGTCGGCTCAGTGAGTCATGGCGGGTAGGACAAGCTCGTAAGGATCAAGTGGTACCCAAAAGAGTTAAGCCGGCTCAGTGAGTCACGGCGGCCGGCTCAATGAGTCACGGTAGGGTAGGACGAGCTTGCAAGGCTCTAGTGCTACCCTAGAGAGGCTTTCGCAACAACCTTAGTTATTTAGACCAGCTGATCAGGTGCGAGTCAAGCTTGAGTGAAGCAAGTTCAGTGAACCCATGGTTTGCCTATTTTCCATATGCCGACTCCCACCAGCTCCACTTGTTTTAACGTTGGGAGTTCAGGGTCCAAGATTGGATTGACTCGCCAAGAGTTCTAGGGGCCGTGAAGGGTGAGTCGCCAAACATACAGTCGAGTATAACCATTGTAATGCGGTAATTTTCGCTAGCCAAGAGGGTATTCAGGCTAAACTCAGTGAGTCGGAAGCCACCAAATGACCTATGATCAGGGAAAAGTCGAGCATAGGATTGCAGAAGCTTACACTCTTACTGCAAAACGACTTGGGAAGCTAGTAGCCCCCAAGTAAGTCGGCTTAATTCTCAAGAACATAATTGGGTGTCTATGTTTGAACCGTGCTCATGGCAACTGTTTGGTCCTCTTTGCCTTACCAGCACCCATGTTCGGGCAAGCGCAATATGACGGCTCACCCTCTTTGATACTCGTAGCGCCATCCTCTTTGGCGACTTATGAATCATCCGCCAATAAGGTCGGGCACCCATGTTTGGGCGGTCTCATCATGGCGACTTGTCTTCTTAGGTGATCTTTCAATCTTCTCGTCAACGAGGCATCAGCCCCAGAGACCGGCTTAATTTTTCTGTAACGACCCGGGGTTCTTGAATTATTCAATTCAGTTGAGTGTGCCGAGCCATGTCCATGTAGCCCTGGAGTCTTAAGTCGACTCAAGGAGGTGGCTTGAGAGTCTCCATACTTGATTGGGACATAAGCCGGCATAGGGTTGATGGTAAATAATGGACCTTTGACCCGTGCTTAATTCTCACGTAGTCCGGCTCTCGTAGCTCCTTCAGGGCCACTTTCCTTTTCTTTTGCCGCTTGCTTTGAATTGCTGGCTCAATGATGGCCGACTTAAATTGTAGCTTCATCAGGGATGTTTCCTTCATGACAAAATCTCTTGTTTCTTTTGATATGTTGGAGTAAATACTATTGGTCAATGCGTCCATCCTTTGAGCAAATTGACGTGAGTTGGAACTGTTGCGTGTTTTGATGATGTTGTGTAAGACATGAATGTCATTTTCCGTTTGCTCCAATGTTATTGGGGGAGACGGGTCGTGGAGGCGGCTTGCATGCGTTCGTTGGGCGGCTCGTATAGGCGAGCACCACACCGATATGTTGATGGAGAACGTACCATGGGGACGTCGGCTTGCACACATCTCTTGGGCGGCTCGTATAAGCGAGCACCGCACCGGAGGATTGATATAAACTGGATCGTGAGGGTCGCGTATTGCGTCCGTCTGTTGGGCGGCTCGTATAGGTGAGCACTATACCGGCGGGTTGGTCTTAAAATGCGAGAGTTGTGTGATGTTTTTGGCATGGACTCGAGAATCGGTCGTCATTGTAATTGTCTTGGTTTGCGCGGACGTGAGAGTTGGCCGCGTCATTTGTAAGCCAATATGGACGATGAGTCGCCTGTGTCATTGTAGATAGGCATGGACGGTAAATCGCCCACGATGTTTATAGGTCAGCACGGATAGTGAGCCGCCCGTGATATTGATTTGACACGAGCTTCGTACTTGCAATATGATGTCGTTTTTGTAGTGAAGTAATTGTCCTGTGTAGCAAAATATTACTAGCCAGAGTAATTGTTTTTAACAAATTTTAATATGTACGGATAAAACAGATTGAAACGGATAGCGCCTGATTTTATTAAGCTGGCCATAAGACTGGGCGCTTCGAGTATATCCTGTTTGAATATGTAGCAATAGATGACCCTGCTGTGTCGCTCGTCTCCCGTTGCTGTGAGCAGTGCCATTAAGAAAACCATTTATGGTTGATTTGGTAGCATATGCCTTTGCTGCGTATCCATAAATATCCCCATGCACTAACGGAAAAAACTCCACTCCATCTTTATTTACAAATCTCATATATTCATCCCACTCGCTCATGGTTCCATCGTAACCTCCATAGTATTATGCTGGCATATAAAACACGTTGGGATGGGGAAAAACTTCGCACGTCTGGCGTGATGGACCAGTCCTGCAGGATCAACATGTTGAGCGGCAGGCTGGCCACATGCCCCTTGTTGGTACCAAGAAACTTAAACTCCATTAAAGCATCAGCCGCGCTTCATGCCGCGTCCAAAAAATGTGTTTATCGCGCGCGCTTCGGCTGGTTTAGCGCGGGGATAGGCGCTGGCTCTAGCAGCTGCGCTAAAATGCAGCACGCAGCGCGCAAAAATGCAGGGCGCGCAAAAATGCAATAAACATGTGAATTTGACGCAAACAAGTTGATGCATAAAAGTTCATGCCTACAAGTTCATCCAACCAAGTTCAAAATGCAAACTAAAGTTTAAGACATAAATGAAAGACACATCAATCATCATCTTCCTCGTCTTCGTCCTCATCTTCCGAAGACGATTCTTCCGCCTCCGAAGATGAATCTTCCTCCCTAACCTCATCACGCACCGCATCACGTGAAGCTCTAACGGTGTTGGCAAGATATTCAACGGCATCTTCAAGGGAATGTGTGTGAGGAGGCACATCGAAAGACCTTCCACCCATGGCCGGAGGTGCACCCATGCCTCCCATGAGAGAAGCAAAACTCATGCCTTCCATGGCGGCCATAGCGTCGGAGGGTGCTCCAAAGCCACCCATGCCTCCCATGGCGGTCGGAGGTGCACCCATGCCTCCCATGGCTCCGAAGCCACCCATGCCTCCCATGGCGCCGAGGCCACCGCCACCCATGGCGCCTAGGCCACCGCCACCCAGGCCGTCGAGGCCACCGCCACCCATGCCGCGGATCATGGCTCTTTTTTGGATCAAGACTTCTTCACGGGCAAGGTTGACATATTCCTTTTGCGCATCATTGAGCAAAGATGTGTCCAAGAAGAACAAGTGCATCTCCCATTCCAACAACTTAGCTCGCTCCTCCATGCCCACCTTCCTCTCCTCGGCGGCCACCCTCCTCTCCTCGGCCGCGGCATCTTGGTTCCTTGCCATTTTCCTCACCTCGTTGGCTTCTTTTCTTGCCTTCATAATAGCTTCCATAGCATTTGTGAGCTCATCATCTCCTTTCCTCTTCTTCTTTTCGGTTTTGTCTTTCTTGCCGACGGTCGACGGTCGGCAGAGCTCCGGCGGTGGCGACGCCAACACTCCCCGCGCTAGGGTTTTCGGCGGCGGCGGCGGGGCGCGGCTTTACAACGGGGTGAGCGGGGTGCCAGTGTGCGCGTCCATGGGTGCGGTGGCAGGGCGCCGGCAACGGCGCGCGCGGTGTGTAGGAGGAGGAGGAGAGGAGAGAGTTCCGCACGAGCGTTCGAGTCTGCCGCGCGCAGAAGCGGGCGCCCCAAATAAACCGCGCGTGATTGCGTTTCGGCCAGAGCGCTGAACTGCATATGCCGCACGCGCCGTTTTTGCGCGCCCGCTGGAGCCACCCGCCGCGTTGCGCGCGCGCTAAAACGGCCAGATTTGCGGCGCGACGCTAGTTTAGCGCGGTTGTTGGAGATGCTCTTAGCCACGTGAGACGCAGCGTAAGCGTAGGTTGGCCGCGCGCTGGCGGAGACATGCCGGCTTGAAGCGAGGTGACATGCCGGCTCGAATACGAATTATGTTATTCTTATCCTTTTATCAAGTTAAATTGATGACAAGCAATGGATTTAGCATACCACTTATTCCTCTTGAAAAAGATTGAAGACAAAGATATGGCACAAACTTGAAGAAGTCTTGAACAAAACACTCGTAAGAATTCACAAGTGAATGAGGATACTGATACGTCTCCAACGTATCTATAGTTTTTGATGGTTTCATGCTATTATCTTGTCAAACTTTGGATGTTTTGCATGCCTTTTATATATTTTTTGGGACTAACTTATTGACTCAGTGCCAAGTGGCAGTTCCTGTTTTTCCATGTTTTTGACCCCTTTCAGAGGAGATTTTGAAACAGAGTCCAAACGGAAGAAAATCCCCGAAAAGATTTTTTCCGTAACGGAAGAAGATCGGGAAGCTTGGGGGCCAAGGCAGTGGGGCCTCGGGGGCCCCACACGCCCCCACCCCGCGGCTAGGGGGAGGCCGTGGTCCACAGGCTTGTGGGCCCCCTGGGCGCCCTCTTCCCTAGGGGTAGCGCCTATATATTACCTAAAAATCCCAAAAAAATCAGGAGATCATCGAAATCACTTTTCCACCGCCGCAAGCTTCTGTCTCCGCAAGATCCCATCTGGGGCACGTTCTGGTGCCCTGCCGGAGGGGTATTCGGACACGGAGGGCTTCTTCATCAACCCCATGACCTCTCTGATGATGCGTGAGTAGTTCACCATAGACCTACGGGTCCATAGCTAGTAACTAGATGGCTTCTTCTCTCTCTTCGATCTTCAATACAAAGTTCTCCATGATCTTCATGGAGATCTATCCGATGTAATCTTCTTTTGCGGTGTGTTTGTCGAGATCCGATGAATTGTGGATTTATGATCAGATTATCTATGAATCTTATTTGAGTTTCTTCTGATCTCTCTTATGCATGATTTCATATCCTTGTAATTCTCTTCGAGTTGTGGGTTTTGTCTGGCCAACTAGATCTATGATTCTTGCAATGGGAGAAGTGCTTGGTTTTGGGTTCATACCATGCTGTGACCTTACCTAGTGACAGAAGGGGTAGCGAGGCACCCATCATGTCGTTGCCATCAAGGGTAAAAAGATTGGGGTTTCATCATTGGTTTGAGATTATCTCTCTACATCATGTCATCTTGCTTAAGACGTTACTCTATTCGTCATGAACTCAATACACTAGATGCATGCTGGATAGCGGTCGATGTGTGGAGTAATAGTATTAGATGCAAAAAGTATCCACCGTGATATTTGCTCGACAGTAATTTGTTTACCCACCGTGATATTTGCTATTTTGAGAGAAGCCTCTAGTGAACACTATGGCCCCCGGGTCTACTCCACACCATATTTTCAGCCTTACACTTTTTACTTCGTTGCACTTTCCGCCTTTAGATCTCACTTTGCAAACAATCTTGAAGGGATTGACAACCCCTTTGAAGCGTTGGGTGCAAGCTCGTTTGTGTTTGCGCAGGTACTCTGGACTTGACGAGACCCTCCTTCTGGATCGATACCTTGGTTCTCAAACTGAGGGAAATACTTACTGCTCTTGTGCTGCATCACCCTTTCCTCTTCAAGGGAAAAACCGACGCAAACAAGAAGTAGCAAGAAGAATTCCCGGCGTTTTCGGGGAAGGACTTTTGTTGCCGTAGCAGAAGAATTTCTAGCGCCGTTGCCCGGGAGGAAGATCAAGTCAAGAACTCATCCAAGTAGGTGTCGCAAACTCATCTCTTGCATTTACTTTGTTTGCCAGTTGCCTCTCGTTTTCCTCCCTCCCACTTCACCAATTTTCCTTTTTCGTTTGCCTTTTTCGTTCGCCCTTTTTCTCGCCTGCTCTTTGTTCGCTTGTGTGCTAGCTTGCTTGCCGAAGTCACCATGAATGAAAACACCAAACTTTGTGACTTCTCGAATACTAATAATAATGATTTTATTAGTACTCCGATTGCTCTCGCCACTAGTGCGGAGTCATACGAAATCAATGCCGCTTTGCTGAATCTTGTTATGAAAGAGCAATTCTCTGGCCTTCCTAGTGAAGATGCCGCATCCCATCTCAATACCTTCATTGAGATTTGCGATATGCAAAAGAAGAAAGATGTGTATAATGACGTGATTAAATTGAAGCTTTTTCCTTTCTCGTTGCGAGATCGCGCAAAAACTTGGTTTTCTTCTTTGCCCAAAAATAGTATCAATTCTTGGGATAAGTGCAAAGATGCTTAAATATCCAAGTATTTTCCGTTGGCTAAGATCATCTCTCTCCGTAATGATATCATGAATTTCAAGCAACTTGATCATGAACATGTTGCACAATCTTGGGAGAGAATGAAATTAATGATTAGAAATTGTCCCGCTCATGGCTTGAGCCTTTGGATGATTATTCAAATCTTTTACGCTGGCTTGAATTTCGCTTCTAGAAATATCTTGGACTCTGCCTCAGGTGGAACGTTCATGGAAATCACGTTAGGAGAAGCCACAAAGCTTTGAGACAACTTCATGACGAACTACTCTCAGTGGCACACTGAAAGGTCACCTACTAGTAAGAAGGTACACGCTATAGAGGAAATTCACTCGTTGAGTGCTAAGATAGAAAAGTTAATGAATTTGGTTGCTAGTAGAAGTGCTCCTTTGGATCCTAATGATATGCCTTTGTCTTCTTTGATTGAGAGTAGCAACGCTAGCTTGGACGTTAATTTTGGTGGTAGGAATAACTTTGGCAACAACAATTCTTTTAGAGGAAATTATGTTCCTAGGCCTTTTGCTAGTAACTCCTCTAATAATTTTGGCAACTCCTACAACAATACTCATGGAAATTACAATAGATTACCCTCTGATCTAGAGAGTAATGTCAAAGAATTCATCAATTCTCAAAAGATTTTCAATGCGTCCATAGAGGAAAAGCTACTCAAAATTGACGATTTGGCTAAGAGCTTTGATAGAATGTTTAGTGATGTTGATGCTTTGAAAGTTAGATGTGCTCCTCCCAAAATCAACATGGATGAAACTTTGAAAGCTATGCGTGTTTCCATGATTGAGAGCTAAGAAAGAACCGTCAAAATTCGTGCTACACATGAATGGCTTAAAAAGGCGTGTTCTCGTGATAAGAATCACGAAGATCTTAAAGTGCTTGGTGTGACTCCCGTTGAATCTTTGTTTTCTTGTGTCAAACCTAATGATTATGGGGCTGGATATGAATCCACTTTGGTTGAAAAGTGCACCAATGATTCAGAGTCCATCTATCTTGATGCTAAAAGCATTGAAAGTGGAGTAGAAGACGGTAAAATTTTGAGTAGTAACGAAATTACTACCATGGATTTCAAGGAATTCAATTATGATAGTTGCTCCTTGATTGAATGCATTTCTTTGATGCAGTCCATGTTAAAATCTCCACACGCTTATAGCCAAAACAAGGCCTTTACCGATCGTATCATCGAAGCTATGATAAAATCTCTCGAAGAGAAACTTGAATTGGAAGTCTCTATCCCTAGAAAGCTTCATGATGAGTGGGAAACTACCATCAAAATCAAAATCAAAAACTATGAATGCAATGCTTTCTGTGATTTGGGTGCTAGTGTTTCTGCGATTCCAAAGTCTTTATGTGATGCTCTGGGTTTTAATGAGATTGAAGAGTGTTCTCTAAATTTGCATCTTGCTGATTCTACTGTCAAGAACCCTATGGGAAGGATCAATGATGTTCTTATTATTGCAAATAGGAACTATGTACCCGTGGATTTCATTGTGCTTGACATTGATTGCAGTCCTACATGCCCTATTATTCTTGGTAGACATTTCCTAAGGACTATCGATGCTATCATCGATATGAAGGAAGGGAATATTAGATTTCAATTTCCTTTAAGGAAGGGCATGGAACACTTTCCTAGAAAGAAAATAAGATTGCCTTATGAATCCATGATGATGGCCACTTATGGTTTGAGCACCAAAGACGACGATACGTGATTCTGTCGCTTTTATGCCTAGCTAAGGGTGTTAAACAATAGCACTTGTTGGGAGGCAACCCAATGAATTTATCTTTTTTCTTTTTGTTTTGTTGCGTCCACACCATCACAATTCTGTTGTCATTGTGTTTCTTGTGTTTCCCTTTGTGTTTGAGCCAAGCAAAACCTTTATGACTAGTCTTGGTAATGGTTGTTTCATCCTGCTGGAAAAACACAGAAACTTTGCACTCACGAGATGATTTTTCATTTTTATTCAGAAAGAGATTTTGAGTTGATTCTTTTTGATGCTGGTTGATATGTTTTTTCCCAGGCCTTCGTAATTTGTCAGATATTTTGAGGTACCATAAGTATACGAAGTATAAAGATTTCTACAGACTGGACTGTTTTTGTTGAGTTGGTTGCTTGTTTTGATGAAACTATGGTTAGTATCGGGGGGTACTAGCCATGGAAAAGTGATAATACAGTAGCTCAACGTCAATATAGATGGAATTCAAGTTTGCTACAGCACCAAAAGAAGTGGTAGTTTGTTTTCTTGTACTAATGTTATCACAAGTTTCAGTTTAAGTTTTGTGTTGTGAAGTTTTCAAGTTTTGGTTGATGTTCTTATGGACAAAGAGATAAGGAGTGGAAAGAGATCAAGCTTGGGGATACCCAAGGCATCCCAAGCCAAATTCAAGGACACCAAAAAGCCTAAGCTTGGGGATGCCCCGGGAAGGCATCCCCTCTTTCGTCTTCAATCCATTGGTAACATTACTTGGAGCTATATTTTTATTCACCACATGATATGTGTTTTGCTTGGAGCGTCTTGTATCGTAGGAGTATTTTTTTGTCACAATCATCCTTGCTGCTCACCTTTTTGAGAGAGAGAGACATGCACTCATCGTGATTTTGCTAGAATGCTCATAGTGCTTCACTTATATCTTTTGAGCTAGATACTTTTGCTCTAGTGCTTCACTTATATATTTTAGAGGACGGCGGTGCATGATTTGGTAGTTGGCTTATGCTATGAAAGTAGTCCCAAATGTGATAGGTACCCAAAGAGGATGCAAAAACCTCCATCTTCATGTGCATTGAGTAGAAAGAGAAGTTTTGATTCCTCTCAATTAGTTTTGAGACGTGGATTTGGTAATATTAAGAGCTATGTTAGTAGGGTGTTGTGAATCTAGAAATACTTGTGTTGAAGTTAGTGATTCCCGTAGCATGCACGTATGGTGAACCGCTATGTTAGGAAGTCGGAGCATAATTGATCTATTGATTGTCATCCTTTACGTTGAGGTCGGGATCGCACGATGGTTAACACCTACCAACCCTTCCCCTCGGAGTATGCGTTTAGCACTTTGTTTCGATTACTAATAAAAACTTTCGCAATAAGTATGTGATTTCTTCATGACTAATGTGAGTCCATGGTATAAATGCACTTTCACCTTCCACCATTGCTAGCCTCTCTAGTGTCGCGCAATTCTCGCCGGTACACAAACCCACCGTATGCCTTCCTCAAAACAGCCACCATACCTACCTACTATGGCATTTTCATAGCCATTCCGAGATATATTTCCATGCAACTCCCACCGTTCCGTCTCATGACTTGTGCCGTCACTCTCATGTTGCCATTGCATGATCGTAAGATAGCTAGCGAGATGTTTTCAACGTCATACGCCATGCTAGATCGTTGCACATCCCGGTACACTGCCAGAGGCATTTCCTATAGAGTGATCATCGTTCTAAGCTTTGAGTTGTGAGTAAATAAAAGTGTGATGATCATCATTATTAGATTATTGTCCCATGTGAGGAAATAAAAAAAGAGGCCAAAGAGCCCAAAAATAAAAATAAAAAGGGAGAAAAGAAAAGAAAAGAAAAAAAGAGGCCTAAGAGCCCAAATGAAAAAAAGAGAAAAAGAGAGAAGGGACAATGCTACTATCTTTTCCACACTTGTGCACACCCACTAGTTCTCTTTTTGAGCTTTCACATACTTATAGCTCTAGTGCATCTCTTGTATGGTAATCCCTACTCATTCACATTGATATCTATTAATGGGCATCTCCATAGACCTTTGATATGCCGAGTCAATGTGACCATCTCCTCCTTTTTGTCTCACAACCACGACTACACTCTATTCCACTTATAGTGCTATATCCATGGCTCGCGCTCATGTATTGCGTGATAGTTATAAATTGTTTGATAAAGTAAGAGTGCGAAAACAATTACTTGGCCAATACCGGGGTTGTGCATGATTTACATTAGTTGTGTGAGGATGATGGAGCATAGCCAGACTATATGATTTTGTAGGGATAACTTTCCTTGGCCTTGTTATTTTGAAAGTTCATGACTACCTTGCTAGTTTTCTTGAAGTATTATTGTTTTCATGTCAATAGCAAACTATTGTTTTGAATCTTACGGATCTGAACATTCATGTCACGTGAAAGAAGTTGCAAAGGACAACTATGCTAGGTAGCATTCCACATCAAAAATTCATTTTTATCACTTCCCTACTCGAGGACGAGCAGGAGTTAAGCTTGGGGATGCTTGATACGTCTCCAACTTATCTATAATTTTTGATGGTTTCGTGCTATTATCTTGTCAAACTTTGGATGTTTTGCATGCCTTTTATATATTTTTTGGGACTAACTTATTGACTCAGTGCCAAGTGCCAGTTACTGTTTCTTTCCATGTTTTTGACCCCTTTCAGAGGAGATTTTGAAACAGAGTCCAAACGGAAGAAAATCCCCGAAAAGATTTTTTCCGTAACGGAAGAAGATCGGGAAGCTTGGGAGCCAAGGCAGGGGGGCTCAGCGGCCCCACAAGACCCCACCCCGCGGCCAGGAGGAGACCGTGGCCCACATGCTTGTGGGCCCCTTGGGCGCCCTCTGCCATAGGGGTTGCGCCTTTATATTCCCTAAAAATCCAAAAAATCAGGAGATCATCGAAATCACTTTTCCGCCGACGCAAGCTTCTGTCTCCGCAAGATCCCATCTGGGGCACGTTCTGGTGCCCTGCCGGAGGGGGCTTCGGACATAGAGGGCTTATTCATCAATACCATGACCTCTCCGATGATGCGTGAGTAGTTCACCATAGACCTACGGGTCCATAGCTAGTAACTAGATGGCTTCTTCTCTCTCTTGGATCTTCAATACAAAGTTCTCCATGATCTTCATGGAGATCTATCCGATGTAATCTTCTTTTGCGGTGTGTTTGTCGAGATCCGATGAATTGTGGATTTATGATCAGATTATCAATGAATCTTATTTGAGTTTCTTCTGATCTCTCTTATGCATTATTTCATATCCTTGTAATTCTCTTCGAGTTGTGGGTTTTGTCTGGCCAACTAGATCTAGGATTCTTGCAATGGGAGAAGTGCTTGGTTTTGGGTTCATACCATGCGGTGACCTCACCCAGTGACAGAAGGGGTAGCGACGCACGCATCGTGTTGTTTCTATCAAGGGTAAAAAGATGGGGTTTTCATCATTGGTTTGAGACTATCCCTCTACATCATGTCATCTTGCTTAAGGCGTTACTCTGTTCGTCATGAACTCAATACACTAGATGCATGCTGGATAGTGGTCGATGTGTGGAGTAATAGTAGTAGATGCAGAAAGTATCGGTCTACTTGTCTCGGACGTGATGCCTATATGTATGATCATTGCCTTAGATATCGTCATGACTTTGCGCGGTTCTATCAATTGCTCGACAGGAATTTGTTTACCCACCGTGATATTTGCTATTTTGAGAGAAGCCTCTAGTGAACACTATGGCCCATGGGTCTAATCCACACCATATTTTCAGCCTTACACTTTTTACTTCGTTGCACTTTCCGCCTTCAGATCTCACTTTGCAAACAATCTTGAAGGGATTGACAACCCCTTTGAAGCGTTGGGTGCAAGCTCGTTTGTGTTTGCGCAGGTACTCTGGACTTGACCAGACCCTCCTTTTGGATCGATACCTTGGTTCTCAAACTGAGGAAAATACTTACTGCTCCTGTGCTGCATCACCCTTTCCTCTTCAAGGGAAAAACCGACGCAAACAAGAAGTAGCAAGAAGAATTCCTGGCGTTTCCGGGGAAGGACTTTTGTTACCGCAGCAGATACCAAGTATGAATAGAGATACATGAGAACAAAGAGACCATGATCCGCCTAGCAGGGAAGTCGAATGAGGCACCGGAATAATTGAGATACGAACGAAGGAACAACAATGTAGAAGAATTTGAGAACGACAACTGAAAGATGAGAACGAAGAAATCTTCTCAAATGATGAGCATTGGAGGATCGAGATAAGTAAACAACTCTGAAATGCTCTGGATAGATATCGAAGGAATTGCTCATGGTTGAAAACAATCTGAAAGGATAGCAATAAGATGAAACCATGAATCTTTAAGAGAATGGACCAGGATTCAAGAGAAACTCCCATTTGGTCTTCCACGTAGAGAATGATGGAAAGAAGCACCACCGAGAATGATGGAAAAATGAGTAGAGAAAGGTTGAGCCAACGATGAAAATTAATTCGAATAGATCTTGTATGAGGAATATGATTGATGAAAACCATTCTTACGTCATAGTTGGTAACAATTAGAGATCTGCAGAAAAGATTAGAAGAGCGAGGTAAGTTCCCGGGAAAAAACATGTGGGTTATGGGCCCACTCAAAGAAAAGATCGCTGAAACACTTGCTTAGAAAAGAGAGATTGCACCGATAAAAACTAAGAACTTGATGAGTTGAGCCCCTCGAAATAATTTAAGAGGATACGAATGGAAATGGAAGTCTTCTGAGATACCTTCATGTAACGCCCAAGATGCGATCCTATCCTCAATTTGGCACGACGGCTTCGTCAGGGATAGAAGCGCATCTCGTCGTTTCGCAAGAATGGATATCGTTACAAGTACATGTACTGAAAAGATGAGATATATAGAATTGGCTTACACTCGCCACAGGCTACATCAGAGTCACATCAGTACAATACATAAATAACACGAAGAAGAGCAGGGTCCGACTACGGACGAAAACAAACGAGAAAAGAAGAACGACGTCCATCCTTGCTATCCCAGGCTGCCGTCCTGGAACCCATCCTAGATCGATGAAGAAGAGGAAGAATAAGCAACTCCAAATGAAGAATCAATGCACTCGCGTCAAGTAACCTTTACCTGTACCTGCATCTGGTGTTGTTGTAATCTATGAGCCATAGGGGACTCAGCAATCTCATTTCCAAAGGTATCAAGACTAGCGAAGCTTAATGGGCGAGATATGGTTAAGTGATGAGGCTGCAGCAAGCGACTAAGCATAATATGAGGTGGCTAACTTACGAGTACAAGAATAAAGAGGGGGATAATCTACACATAACGGACATGAACTACTGATGATCAAATGAATGATCCTAAACACCTACCTACGTGAGACATAACCCCACCGTGTCCTCGATCGGAGAAGGAACTCACGAAAGAGACAGTCACGGTTACGCACTCAGTTGGCATATTTTAATTAAGTTAACTTCAAGTTGTCTAGAACCAGTGTTAAACAAAGTTTCCATGTTGCCACATAACCGCTGGCACGGCTTTCCGAAAAGATTTAACCCTGCAGGGGTGCTCCAACTAGTCCATCACAAATTACCACAAGCCGCATAGAAATCCTCGATCACGAAGCTCGCAATCTCGCCGGACTCCTTAGTGGAAAACCTCACCTCTGAGATTACCCAAAGCATCACCGGAATCCCGATGCACAAGATATCTCGTCAAAGGTAAAACTAATCCAGCAAGGCCGCCCGACGTGTCGACGATCCCGATAGGAGCCGCGTATCTCGTTCTCAGGACACGACGGATGAGCTAGACGTCGGGATCGCTAAACCCTGGGTGACCAGGGGGCGCCGGACATCGGTCAGGTGGTACCAACAGTCATGCGGAGCACTGGCCCGGGGGTTGATTAATTATCCTCGGGGTCCAGAAAATCCATATGCAATTTTATTAGGTTATTAGGCAAATTTAGTACCATAGCCAATCGGTGGTTTGCTAACACATGGTTAAGAAAGCGGTAACATAGCAATGCTAACACATGGTTAAGCAAGCGGTAACATAGCCAATCAGTGGTTTGCTAGGTTGTGAACAGGTTGAGGGTTTTCATGGCATTGTTGAGAGGCTGATATTTAACATGTGGTAGGCAACGAGACATAGCGATGGAAACGATAATACTAGCATGGCAATGATAGTAATGGTATCTGGGGAAATGGTCATCTTGCCTGAGATCCCGTTAAGAAGAAGAATGACTCCGTGAAGCAGACGAACCAACGTAGTCGAACGGGTCCTCACTTTCCGACACGCTTGCGGAACTCTATCAAGACGAAGGAAACCGGAAACAAGAATCAACACACGATATTCACCACAGGATGCACAACACATATGATGCATGAACAGTGAACATAAATGCTAGACACAACATGACAATTCACACAACCAAACACTACACATTAAGTGAAGTTCAATATGCAATGAGTTGCATATTGAGGAAATTCCACATACGAATTATTTAGTTCTATCCCAATTAGGTACTCATCAATATTAAATGATATTAAACATGGCAAGAGGTGAAGCGCAATTAATAGGCATTTTAAATGAGGGCGGAAATGACATATAGCATCTCCGAAACGACCTCACATGTTAATTAACAATTCTGTCCAGATCTGAACTAACATGTTTTAATAGTTGCTAAACAGCACAATAAATAGGTTCACGTGATTCTACGCGTCGTTACAAGCAATGTACACATAGAGAACATCTCCAACGGAGCTACGGTTCAAAAGATACGAGCACCGCAAGATATGATGGCATGAATGCAATATGTGTGCAACAACAGTCACAAGCATTTCAAAACATACAACCAGCAAGATAATGTGAAACTACACGAGATTCTAAGCAAATTCATATAGAACACGATCAAAATGGAGCAACGGTTCAACAACTACGAGCTAAACAAGAAATCACTACAATCTGTCCAAAATCAGCCACATAGCATTTTCTACACCCCACAACTACGAGCTACACCAAAACCAATAATACTCAACCAAGGCATGAGACGATAGAGGGAAAGGTGCACTACCACATGCAACTTGTAACACCTAGCATGGAAGCATGGATCACTAGGAAAAGAAGTCACAAAATGGCTTCTCACACACAGTTTGAGACTTAGTGAAAATAACACTTCATGAAAGTGCAGTTTTCGATCTGAAGGCATATTGACAGCAGCAAAACCATAAGCTACAGGTGTCCAAATGGCATGAAAATTCACAGCATGCTAGAGAATCCTAAAGTCTATAACTAACTCCAGTGCACCAACCTCAAAAGAGCTACAGATCACCAGATAAACTCATGCAAAGACAACAACAAAATATATTAGATTTCAGACTTAGAAATATTTCAGCATCTCCAAATCAACACTATTTCCTAGCAAGTTGGGAGCAATCAAACCACACCTAAACATGGATTTCTATTGCAACCAAAATTACCAGAGGCTAGCATACACATCCAAGGGTAAATCTCTAGTTGACAACTCCTTCATATCAAGCACGGATTAAATCACACAAAATAGACAAGAGGGCAACATGGCAAAATATCACGCGAACTAACTTGCTCAAAAGCTAAAACTAAATACACAGTTAAATCCTATGGATTTTTCTACCGTGAAAACATATATAACATGAGGGGTTGCAAAATAAAAACAACGCCACACGTATATGCGGGAATATATCCTAAATGCGATATAATAAAGTAGCGACTAAACCCTACATGCAAACATACAAACCACTACTCTGAAATACATGGCAAAGGGTCCCTCAAAACATGAGCATTTTATCTACGGGGTTTGAGCAATCCGGACACGCATGAAAAATTAATACGGGACGATCCCCTATTGGGACAGCACGCTAAACTAGGCATTCGGCATGTCAAACTACATCAAACGTGCATGCAAGTTGCAAAATATGAATCTATGTGTAAAACTACACAAGATACATATACAACTCGCTCCGATCCGACACACGAATTAAAAGTTATGGACGTTCTAATATCTAATAATTTTTTGGAAATACTAATTCACAGAAAATCCTAAAATACTACGGGCCGAAAACTGAGGGCGTAATATAACTAAGATGCAGCTAGGCGTAATATAAAGGGGATGGGGGAATCCTCACCTTGGGACGAAAGGCCGGCTCGGTGCAGTGGCTCGGCCGACCGGCTTGGGGGCGGACCGAAGGGCGCGCTGGCCCGGTTGCTGCGGTGGTGGCCCACCTCGCGCAAGCAGCTGGACTCGGCCTTGGGGCGAGACGGGAGGAGGCCCAGGAGCGGGCGACGAGGGCTTCGTTGCTTCGTCCCGTCGCTTTGCTCCCAAGCTTGTCAGGGCGGCGGCGGCAGCTCATGGCGGGCAGCACACGAGGCGGGGGGCGAAGCACCGGCGGGGAGGTCCTCTCCCGGACCGGATCGGACTGGATCCGGACGGCGGGGGACGGCGGAGCAGCTCTATAGCGGCGTGATCCGGCGGTGGGCAGGAGCTCGGGCTGCTGGACCTGGTGAGCGGGGCTCTGTTTTGCACGGTGGTCGCCCGGGCATGTCCGGGTTGGCCGCGGACATGTCTGATAGGTGGGGAATTAGGGCAATCTGAGCCCCAGATCTCATATCTAATGGCTGAAAAAGGCTGGGGAGGCTAGGCTGCGGGATTTGGAGGGTTTGGCCTTGCAGGTGGGATTTGCTTGAGGGGTGTGGCTGCAAAAATGGCTAGGGGGAAACCCTAACAGACTGAGAGAGGTCTCTCCATGGGGTGGGGCTTATATAGGGTTGGGTAAGGTGGGGTTGACCTCGTCCGTCCGATCGCGATCCGACGACCACGAACGGAGGAAGTGGCTAGATCGGTTTAACGAGTTGTGTAGCTGGGCTATGACCAGAGGGAAACGGGCACCCGGCAAGGCGATTTAAAACACCAAAAAACGTCCGACGGTAGACCGAATACGGTGCTGCTAGGGTTGACCGTTTGGGTACCAGACGGACTCCGATTGCGAAGAAATTTGACAGACGGCCTACCTATATTAAAATAAGACCACACGTCAAGTTCCAACCCAATAAGAGAAAGTTTTTACACACTTTTAAAAACAAGATTTAAACGATGTCGCGGGCGCGTGCGAGTGTGCTCGGTCTTAGTACGGGCAACGACGAACACGGAGAGAACTGGCAACTAATAAAGGATGCGAGTTTGAAAACTGGCGGCTACGGAGATGCCGATGCAATGGCGATGATGCGCATGATGCGATGATGATGCGACAAATAAAAATAAACACCCGAGGAAAACGGAATAACGGGGGAATCTTCTGGAACGTCGGTCCCGGGCTGTCACACTTCAGCATTCCAGGTAGAACACAGAGAGGTATGAATAAATAAGAGAGGCTTGGATAAGAATTCCCAACATGGGAAAACATTGAACGAATGAAAGGATATGATGCACACTGAAAGCTTGAATTGGATCCAGTGGACAAGAAAACAAGAATGATGAATGATGAACTTAGCACTGAGAATCTTCACAAAGAATCACTTGACACAATAAGGACGAAGAGATAGCGAAAGCATCAATGAAAATAAAGACACTTGGACGATAATTAAATCATTTAAGAAAAAGTGTGGGAGGGTGGGGAAAACAAAGACAACTTGGGACAGATGAGACGAACTCTGGAAAGAAATATGTTGATGGATCTCGCAAATATTGGAGAATACTGAATTATCTTGAAGAGAAGCACACAGGTTGAAAAGATTTGACATGAAAACTTGATTGATAAAAATTAATTAGCACTCCCATAGAAATATGAGAACACCGCTTAGGGAAGATATGGAATCATCACTTGACATCGAAGCAACTCGAATTAGCATACTCCAACAAAACAAAGGATGATTCTTGCAAATTAATCCAGAAACAAATTCATGACAGAGATTCCGTCCAATATTTTCATGGTAAATCTCGCACGGGCTCGATCGTACTTTGGATTGACATATTGAAATGACTCTTGAATATGCTCCCTAGGCATAGCAAACTACAAGGCTTGACGAAGCACATCTGACGACACATATCGAGACTGTCCTTTGTAAGAAAGATTGTGAACGAACAAACCACTAGATGACAAACCCCAACCTCACATCATGCATGTGTTGGAAGTCAATCCTAGGTAACTACTTGAATTCCCACCTGAGAACTTCCGAAACTTTCTTGGTTATGCTATCAGGTTATGGGTCCAGGAACCTATTCAATGTAATAAGTTGTATGAACTTTCTCGCAACTGTCAACACATATCCGAGAAGTTCTGCAAACTCATCTACCTCAGACCTTTAAAAAACAACAATACCGAACCTGGTAGATCATCCAAGCGATCTCCACCAATACTAGGGGAAAGCCACGACACTATTTGCCACCAAGAAGAGTATTGAAGTGTTTCGATGTCCTTGTCCTGAGATACTAAGGAAGCTGAGCAAAAGCTATGTGTTGAAAACCCCTTGGAGCTCTACTCCTCAGAAACAGGAGGCACCAAGTACAGAATTCTGTCACATCGACATCATAGAGGCTCCAGAATACCTGCTTGATCCTCAACAAAATTTGAGTGAGAAGAGGGGTAGAATTAAAATTCTTACATCAGGATTCCTCACTAGAGGATAGAAGAGCATTAAAAAGAATCCTACTCTCCGATATATAACTAGACTAAAAGTAGTTTTTCACTAGACTCGACTCAACCAAGTTCGTTCAATCAACGGGGCTCCTAGGTCGGTACTTCTCTGATGTCACCTTGTAACTCTCAAGATGTGATCCTATCGTTATTTAGCTCGAGGTCCTCTACATGGATAGAAGCGCATCTCGTCGTTTTGCAAGAATGGATATCATTACAAGTACATGTAAGCAGAGATGAGTATATGGAATTGGCTTATGCTTGCCAGAAACTAATAATGATCATCTCAATACAAACATACATTAAAACACCATTCAAAAGAACAGGGTCCGACTACGGATGAAATTAAATAATAAAAACGACGTCCATCCTTGCTATCCCAGGTTGTCGGCGTGGAACCCATCCTAGAACGATGAAGAAGGGCAAGAAGAAACTACAAATAGAACAATCATAGCACTCACGTCAACGTATCACTTTACGTGTACCTACAACCGTTGTTGTAGTAACGTATGAGCCATAGGGCCTCAGCAATCTCATTTACAAGGGTATCAAGACCAGCAAAGCTTAACGGGTGAGGTATGGTTACGTGGTGAGGCTGCTACAAGCATTAATCATTTATTTGAGTTGCTAACTTACGAGTACAAGAATAAGAGGGGGTGATCTATGCATAAATGGACATGAACTAATAATGATCAACAAGTGATCCTGAACACCTACTTACGCGTCATACATAACCCCACCGTCTCCTCTCCCGGATACAAAGCACACAAGAAGAGAAGTCACGGTTACACAATTGGCATATTTTAACTAAGTTTACTTCAAGTTTGCTATGACTCGGTGTTAAACAAGGTTTCCAAGTTGCCACATTACCGCGGGCACGGCTTTATGAAATATTTAGTCCTACAGGGGTGCTCTAACTAGTCGCACACAAACTATCACAGGCTGCCCTGGAAAGAAAACCTCAACCTCGAGATAGCCCGAGGTATCCTCGATATCCCAGTCCACAAGACATTGTAAAATGGAAAACATTTCCAGCAAGACCGCCAAGCAGGCTAGATCCCAATAGGAGCCACGCGTATCTCTATCTCAGGGTACTACGAGATGAACAATATGTATAGTGACGTGATACAAATCCCCCGAGTTGCCCCAGGGTGGCCCCGCAAGTGGCTCTGTTTTGACCAACGATCATGAGGAGCAATGGCCCGGGGGGTTGATTAATTATCCACGAGGTGATGAGTGCCCTATTCAAATTTTACTAGTTGTTATTAAGCAAATAGTACCAATGTTGGGCCTTACCAGAAGAGTTTTACCCGAAAACAAAAATCAAGGGGGTCCCCATAACACACCAAACATGCTAGGAGCGCTCAATATGGAACTTAACACTGGTACACAAGTAACTAGGGCGGCAAAGGTGGAACAAAACACCGAGCTAGAAGCCAAGCTCACCACCTCTTACCAAGTATATAGGTGCATTAAATTGAATATCAATAATATGGTGATATATCAAGGAACCCATGTTTTCCAATGGAAGCAGCTTGCACCTGCAACTAGCAACGCTATAAGAAGGGCTAAGCAAGCGGTAGCATAGTCAAACAAATATTTGTTGTGATGTGCAGGGGTTAAAGGCTTTTCATGGCAATGTCGGGAGGCTTGACATAACAGGTGGTAGGCAGCGAGACATAGTGATAGAAACGAGAAAACTAGCATAGCAATGATAGTAGTGGTATCTAGCGAAATGATCATCTTTTCGGTGATCCCGCTTGGAAGAAGAACTAATCCATGAAGAAGATGAAGCAACATAGTTGAACGAGTACTCAACTCCGAATCTGTCTTGGAACTCTATCGAGAAGAAACAATCCGAAAACAAACAATCAACACATGATAAGCACTACAACATATTCATGACATGATGCACAATCAAATATGATGCATGTACGATTTAAATATGCAAGGCATGGCCATCACAACAATCGAATACTACTCATTAAGTGAACTTCAATATGCAACGAGTTGCATATTGACGAGACTCCATATTCGAATTATTTAGTTCACTACTATTTAGTTACACGACAACATGGAATGTTTTTAAACATGGCAAGAGGTGAAGCATAAATAAACTACACTATCTAAGCATTTTAAATGAGGTTGAAAACATCATATATCATTTCCGAAACGACCCCGTATGCAATATTTAAAGTTTGGGACAGATCTGTCCTAAACACAATTTTATATTTATTACACAAGAAAATAAAGTGCATCATATTATTCCACACATTTTTCTAGTCAAGTTACATGTGTGAATCATTCTAATCGGAGCTACGGTTAATTAGATATGACACAAACCGTTTAACATGGTATTTGCACAAAAATACAAACAACGGGTTTTACCATTTTGATCACCAGTGAAAGTTGGATATTATTAATCTACACAAAATTCTGAACATTTTACATGTTTAAGTAATTTTAATCCGATGCATAGTGGTAAAGTTATGATATGCATGATGTATAAGGGTTTTCCTGTAAAATTGAAATTCCTTGGATAATTAGGAAAATCGCCGACATGAAAAAAATAGTGTGCGGGCGAAATCTGGCTGGCCGAGCAGTTTCACTGAGGGCACCACACACACTATATAGCGCTCATGGGTGAGGGTTTTGGCGGTTGCCTGCTCACCATGGGCCTCGGGCCCATTAGCCGAACTGGGTCGGGGCAATGTTTGCTGGGCTCGGAGGAGGTTAGGCCTGCGCTGGTTGGGCTCTTGCATGCTCGATCTGGAGGAGTTGGTGGCCATGCCCGACTCCTGCTCGTGGTCAATACAGGCGAGTGTTGCGTCCCTCGTCTCCTCACGAACAGAAGAAATCAGCGGTGGCACTCGCGTGGACGATGGCGAGGTCCTCCGGCGGTGGCGGGGCGACGGAATGCTGCAACGGGGCAGATCTGGCAGAGAATTGCCCATTCTCGGTCATATCCGACAGCTAGAGACGGTTAGCAGAGATACGCCGACGGAAATGGACGGAGGAGCATGTTCCTGTTCAGATCCAACCGGATCCCACGCGGGTCAGGAGGCAAGCGACGTCTAGCAGAGATACGCCGGCGGGCATGATGGGGTAGCTCGTGTGGCTCGATGCCGTTGTTCATTGGAGGGGCGACCTGGGGAGGCGCGGGACTCTGTTCATGAAGAGCCGCTCGAGCACGCACCAAGAGCGGCTACTCTACACACACACGATGCTGCTAGCACTGGACGCGGCGTGAAGGGTTTTTTTTCGCTGTTTTAATTCATAAGACGTAAATAATTTACAGAATGACTTCGATTTAAAAGTATTTTTGGATCTGACTCTTTTAGAAACGTCAGAACCCGTAACGATGCTGCTTCACGTAAAAACGTCAGTCTACCACGATGTTTCTGGGCCACATTCAGACGCCAGTCTATGAAGGCGTTACCAAGAAACGACATGGGCTTTGCTTCATACTGCAACGCCAACCTGCATGGCGTTGGTAATATAGCACCGTATTGTGCATGCGTCTCTCTCATGCATGCATGTCACACTGGCCTCCGTGCGCAATTAATCATGTCCAGGCACAGGCTAACAGTACACATACCTTTTCAGAGGCAGGAATGGGGATGGACTGGATGCTGATGCACCCATGATCCATCATCTTCGTACAAATATAAAAAATGTGGGATTGGATTAATGAGGGAGCACGTGTAAAGACTAAAGAGTAGGAAGAGAAAGTTTGTCATGTACTCCCCACGTCCGATGCTCGACTAATTAGTTGATCTTACCCAATCAATCATTGAGCGTTTGTCATGTACTGTTCATGTTAATTAATCTTTGTGGTTCACTCGATCGAGTCGAGCCCCACGGACAGCCTCTGTTGGTTTTGTTTGTCGCTGCTTGTTAGCTAATAGGACGCCAATGACCTAATGCAACTCACCATTGGTATTCTTAATACACTACTCTTCTTAATAACTTGCATGATCTTCTATGTAGTTCCGCTACGTCCATAGTAACTGCTAAAACGAAGCTCATCCTGAATCTGCGTGATGGGTGTCATCTGTTTCTGTGACAGCAACGTTTCTATCTGCTAAAACGAAGCTTAGTTTAAATCTTTTCCATCACCTCGTTAATTAAGTAATGCACTATTCTGCTTTCTTGTAATGACCATTTGTGTGGTGTCTCCTCGTCTTGCTAATTGCCACTTGTTGCGATGGCTCCTTGACTATTCTGAAAGGCATCTCTTGTACTGGTACCACTACTTGAACTCATCGTATAGTACGTAGTACTACTAGCATTTGTAGTAACCAGTCCTCGTTAACTAATCAAATCACACAAGTCTACGGTGCTCCAGTAGCAACCATAGTGCACTGCAGTTGGGGGTATCACATGCCGTGCATGTTACTTTACCGAAGGAGCAGCAGATCATAGTGTGTTTTCATGGTCCATACATCCAAGGTCCCATCCCCATTCCTGTCTCTGAAAAGGTGTGTGTACAGTCAGTCTGTGCCTGGACAGTGCCTGGACATGGTTAATTGCGCACGGAGGCCAGTGTGATATGCATGCATGAGAGAGACCCATGCACAATACGGTGCTATATTACCAACGCCATGCAGGTTGGCGTTGCAGTATGAAGCCCAAACGCCAAAGCCCATAGCGTTTCTTGTGTGGTCTGCAACGTGTTCATAGACTGGCGTCTGAATGTGGACCAGAAACGTCATAGTAAACTGGCGTTTTTACGTGGAGCAGCAACGCCACGGGCTCTGGCGTTTCTAAAAGGGTCAGATCCGGAAATACTTGCAGATCGAGTTCATTCTGTGAATTATTTACATCTTATGGGTTAAAACAGTGAAAAAATCCGCGTGAAGGCAAGGGAAGAGGCTGTCGGGTGGCGCCTGGTTGGTTGGATGGGAACTCAGAGGTGGGTGACGGATGGATTGGGATGGATCCCGAGTGAGAGACAGTGGGTGGCGGCGAGCAAGTGGATGTGACAGATACCTAGGTTCTAGAGTTGGATGTCTATATATAATATCTATACTAGGGATCCGTCGTCTGTCGTGATGGTTCGACCTCGTACGATCCTCACTTCCTTCCGCTAGCACTTTCATCGATTTTTTTCATCCCTCCATAAACCAGGCGATTAAATAAAGAAAACAACCGGTTCAATTAAAAAAGACCCTCTACCTTAACGAAACGATAATCCTCACCATCCCGCGCACGTCTTCCCCACCGCTCAGCCCCACTCCCGCCCGCCCCCGCACCATCCCCCGCCCCCGCCCCACCAGTCTACACGACGCCCCGCCCACCCCCACCCCCACCAACCTGCTTTCTCTTCTACCTCCCTCCCTCTCTCTATCTACGGAGCAAATCCAGCCAACCCCTCTCTCTCCCTCTCTCACTCGGTTGAGCGTCGCACAGATCCCAGAGCGCCTAACGTCGCGAGCGCGCGGATGGCATCGACGACGGTGTACTCGCGGCCGTTGAAGCTGCCGGGCGGCGGGCCAGGGGAGAGGAGGCCGCCGCCGCCACGGCTCATCAGGGCATTCTTCGGCTCCGGCGCCAAGATCGAGCATAGGAAGCTCGGCGCCGGCCTGCTCGCGGAGTGCTGCCTCGCGCTTCTCACCTATGTCTCCCTCGCCAAGCTCTACGCCGTCTACTCCCCCGTCTTGGGTATGCGCCGTGCCCGCTCCATCTCGATCCACTAATTCGCTGGCCGTACTGTACCACATTCGGTTGACCCCTCCCTGATCTGACGGTTACTGCGGTGCTGCTGATTCCGCCGCCAGCCACCACCTCGGCCCTGGTTCAGAATGCCCCGCCATCGCCGTCGTCCTCGGCGCCGGAGGTGGTGGCCGCTCCGTGTCCTCCCAAAGAGTCATCATTTGTTGGCAGCAACAACGGCAGCACCGTGGATCGCGTCGATTTGAGCCCGGCGACGGCCGTCTCTCAAGAGCCCGGGGTGCCGGAGGCGGTCTCCAGAAAGGAACACAACGAGAAGGCGTCGGCACCGGCGAACACCTTGGCGCCAATGCCATGGGAATATCTTCTTGAGCTCTGTTTTTTCTCTTGGCACCTTAATAACACTAAATGGAAGGAAAGCAGAGCAAAATTATCAATCTCAGGTAGGCAGGCAGTCAGGCAATGTCTTTCATAGATTTAATGCTTTGTACTGTGCAATCTGGGCAAAAATTGGTGGCGCCCACCACAACGCTGACTTCAGTCATAATTACTTTTCCGGATTAGTAGTTGATAGAAATGTTCTAGATCTTTTTATAGAAAAGGGAAATGTGCTAGATCTCCCGAGTTCTAATGTTACTTTTGATGATGAATTCAGCCGAGGAAGGAAAGAGGAAGAGCAGACGTAGCAGCAATGTCACCGCCGGTCCAATGAGCTGCGACAAAAATGGCGTGGACGAGGGGTTTCCCTACGCGCGACCGGCTGTCTGCGAGTTGTCGAAACGCACAGGTTCCGACGTCATAAAAATATGCAGTGTAAATTATGAAACGCGCACGTACCGACGTCATAAATTTGCAGCGTGCGATAGCTTTTTTAGCATGTGTTTAAAAAAATTTGGACACGCATTATTTTGCAGATTCTGCTGGAACTGTCTGGTGTCCTAAATTTTTTGAATTTTAACGCGTGGAGCAATTTTTGGTCGCCTCTTGAAGATGCTCTAAAGATACAATCTAGAATGGAGTAGCATCAATTAGTATGAAAAAGGATGGAGTAGCACCTAAGGAATACTAAAGCGTTTATTAATACACAATACGGAAGGAATTTGAATTTCAGCAACAATATGTCAGTAATTTGTACTGTCTCTGTAAAATAATATAAGACGTTTTAGTAGATCACTAAACTTTAGGGAGGGAGTACTACCGTAGCTCTGCTATTGTGTTTAGTTTATCTAGCTGAACAGATGGATATCAAAGAAATAAGTAGTACTGTCTGCATACACATGTGCAACTTCTATCGCAGCACCACCAAATCCCAATCCCGCCTTAGTTTTTGTTAAACTTGAGTTTCGTCAGCTTGGCGCCGACGACGGCGCGGTCGTCGTTATGGACGTGTCATCTTGCATGCCGCTCCTCCTGCCCTGCCAACTCTATGGTTGCCACTGTCGACGCCCATTCCAATGGATAACTTGCTCAGGGTCTTCCACGCGTCGGTGCAGTACCTCTTGCTCGTGTCGAGCACCGACGAGACGCCCCACCCGCGGTTTCCCTGCCATTCCTCGCGGCTCCTCTTCTCCCAACACGGCTTTCGTAAACCAGGCGATTAAATAAAGAAAACAACCGGTTCATTAAAAAAAAGGCCATCTACCTTAACAAAACGATAATCCCCACCATCCTGCGCATGTCTTCCCCATCGCTCAGCCCCACGCCCGCCCACCCCTGCACCCGCCCCCGCCCCCGCCCACCAGCCCGCACGACGCCCCGCCCACCCTGACCAATATTTCGACGGCTTTGCTACACCCTCTATCATTTGTTCCATGCTTGAGAAAAACTTGGTGTGTCATTATTAAAGCCTCTAATTTACCCCTATAAAAGCATAAACGAGTGGTTTGCATGGTCGCGTGAATGTCTTCACCTCCTCCTACCTTCACTCAATCGCTACCATGTCGTGGTCAAAAGTTCACTTGCGGTCATCCTGCCTTTCGCCCATTACATGAACAGTTTACCTATTGTGAGTTCAAGCTCAGTAAGATCTACCTTGTTAGGTATTACTAAGTTAATGCGTGTTGCAAATTTGCAATTGGTACATTACAGCGGTGTTGTTTTTAACTAGAGGACAATTCAAATCCCGTATTTTTTGTTAGCCGCGTGGGAGCTGGATGGTGGGAATTGTGTTCTTTGTTGTTAATTTTTGGGTGATCAAGGATAGGTTCTGCCAACTAAGAAGAAGGATGCATGGAACATCGCCTTGCTCAATATCATGGGCAAGAAGTTCAGCACCAGGAGAACAACAATCTCCTATGTTAACATGCATGGGGAACATAGTGCTCGATCGGTTGGATCACCGATGCTGAACGTTCTAATTATACAAGGCCTATTGTTATTGTTTTAGGAGTCATACTACCAAATATTCTTTCTCTATTTTGGCAATAACAACATTCTTTTCTTCATTCGTTTGAGTCCTATTTTTTATTGGTTTAGTTCCTATTTGTTGACACATGATCAATGAAGGTTTAATCTCGCAAGTTTATACTGTACATAATTTCAAAGTTGCTCATTGCCTCCTTTAATAGTCTAGATAGTCTAAATAGCTCTATGTTTTCTCCATTAGCCAATAATTTACTTGCATACTTTATTGTTTTCTTGTTTCGAAATTGAAGGTTTCTCACAGATGATTACTCATGGATCATGATGTTTTTTGCTATTTACCTAAAAAATAGGGCAGAGGAAAGATGTATGAACCACTTTTGGCCCGAAGTATATTGCTTAGTCTCAGTTCATGCGACCAAAGTTTTATGTAAAATTGATGCCCTTTTGGCTCCCCTTTGCATCGTTAATTAAGAAGAAAACTTGAGAAGAACAAACAGTAAGCATTCACATGACTTTTATCCATTGTTAATTTAGAAGCAAAGATGTAGAGTTGTACCTCGCAAAAAAAACTTCCATTCAGACTTTTGCTTTTATCCCGATGTAGTCTAAAAGTGAATTTATAAATTTAAGTGGATATCATTAGAACATATTATTACTGGATCTTTGGGACATTATTTAGATGTTGTGTTGGGCTGGACAGGAATATTCCCAGTCGGGCGGATTTGGAATGGTAAGGCGCCGGTGCAGTGGTGTCGGGATGAAGGTGCGGTTGTTGCAGTCCTCGGCAGCGCTGGTTCATGCACATGTCCTATCCGTGGCAATGGTAATGTTTTTTGTGATTTGGGGTATCTATTTTCATTATTTTTTTCTGATGTATGTCATTCACTCAGCTAAATGTAGTTATGATCTCTCAGCTATTATGGAGAAGAGAAGGTAGAGACTTGGGAAAGTAGTATATCAGGATCTGAATGGAGAAGCCGAGTTGGATGAGCAAGGTTTACTCCGCTGGTCAATCCTTCATCTCTACCGGAGTTCATGTGAGTGCTCTATGGAAGATTTTCGAGAGACCAATAAGCATCTAAATGTCATATCCTTGAAAATTCAAACGATGCCTTTTCATAGTATGTAAAGGAGTGCATAGATACTTTCTATCGCAAGAAAAAGGAACTCATAGATATTTTACTTGATTTTTTGAGTTCATGTTGGCCTTAACTATCAAACCTTTTCTCCACCTTTGCCATGGGATCAGAACCACGGTTACACAAGGAAGGCTATTGTGTTGTATTGTCAAGCCTGTTTACGCACTTTGAATTTTCCATGACCGAACCTCTAAGGTTGTACCTTCTGCAAAGCGCTACCACCTACATATTATCCAAACTTTTTCTAAATTTCATGAGGCATGAGCCACAATTTTTCTCAATAATAACCCTTGGTATATACAAGGCACACATACAATTTTATTAATTCTCTCTTTTCAACTCTCATTTATCTGGTGGCTCAGAGCATCGTAACATAGCTCTTTGAATATCGACAAATGATTGGTTGCCTGATTTATTTATAAGATGATTCTTCTATGTATTTAGTTACATGATTTTAATTTGATTATCTTCTTTGAACATTTTCTTTTGCTGACTATTAGTTGATTCACATGTGTATGATGTTTTGTTGGCCTTTAGAACATTGGGGGAGTGTAAACACGAAACATCATGTGTAGCAGATAGCGCTCTACCTGCACTGGGCGGGGGAGCGTGGGGCCACGACCGTGGCCGATGTGATACTGGAGAACGACATGAACTTGGAGGTGGCCATCGTGAATCGCCACCGGATATGTAATTGTTTTCTATTCTTTTTCCCTGAATTTGTACTCCCTTTTGCGTCTTTTGTAATGTTGTGGGATTTGTATTCTTTTCCCTCAAGGTGATGAATCAGCGAAGCGAGGGACTTAATTCTTCAGTCAGGCCAGCAGGGTATCCCATTACCTGCATTTCCTCTTAAGTATGCTGACCAGATCTCGAGAGTCTTGGATGCTTCTTTCTCGGTCCATTTAAATAGATCATTAGTTTTACCAGGTTGTACACGTTTTTTCTCTCAATGTGCACTCTCACAATCATATACCTTTTCTGATCTCGAAAGTGATTTGTTGATGGTATAGGATATCACCCAAACAATGTCTTCTCATCACGGATTGGGATGTGTTCTCCATACAACATATTGTCCAGGGTATGTTTTTCCGTCCAATAAACTGAACTGCCTCATAGACAATTATATGTAATACCCTCTTCTCCATAAATAAATGATATTTACTTGCCTGTAGGCCATGCTTGGCAGCCTCTCCTCCTTCCGGCCTTCGGTGTTTCTGCAGGAACTAAGCGCCGGTGTGGTCGAGCCACATAGCACACCAGCGACCTACAACAGCGCAGCACTTCGTAAGTTATTTTTGCTCCTTTTTTGATAAATTCATAATTGGAGACCTGCATGTGTATATAACTATATATAGGCCTCATTGGAATTCAGGTAGCTATTCTTCAGAGTATTAAACACGTTAAATTAGTTGATAATTCGTAGGAATATTGATAGAAGAATTCTACAAATTTCTCTATGATATTATGATTGTGTTCTTACTACAGTTTATGGTTTAATCTGTATCTTGCAAACTATGTAGGAAAAAATTATGACGTATTTAAGAGCTGAGAGAATGGTTTCAAAATGTGGCTGATTACCTTTCAAATTGTGCTACACGATTCAAAGATTTATGTGTATAGAGTATACTTCCATGTCTACTTGATTCGTCTATATAGAATATGGATCCAGGTGGTTTGGAATGTTAAATATGTGCTCATACGATGTCTGGATTGACCAATCTATTTACCGACGGCCGATTTTTAATGATGTCTTAGAAAGTTGTGAAATTCCGTGAGGAAAAGTTTGTGAGTGGAATTAATTAGTATGGTGCTTGTGATGTTTCCTCCAAAGCTCTTTTGCAATCAATAATTCCTATATTCTTATGTGTATAAATGCTCCCCTAAATCCCGATGTACATATTTCTTCCATATTGTTCACCTGTTCCATTGTATACATGCACTTTGGAAGGCAGATGTTAATGTTGGTTGGTTACCCCATAAGTTAAAAAGGCTAAAATCTTGAGTTGTATCGAGCATAGTCCTTTTCTTGAAGTTTCTGATGGACTATATAACATTGACCATTGAATCATTCCATGAGAATGAGACAAGGCCACTGTTACATGGTTTGATAGAGATTGAAAGTATATTGCTTTACCAATTCAGATATAATGTTTCTTCTTATTCTTGATTGTACCTATAACATGATACAAGCAATTATTCTGAAAGCCCGTTCAGTCACATGGCTTGGTGACTAGAGCTGCATTTTGAATATTGTACTGCATAACTGAAGCACCATCATATTTTAGTGTGTGGAATGTGCCCGTGTGACAATCTTTATAGAAGCTACAAAAAACATTTCTTGAAATTTGATACTATACAATCAAATTAGATATCATCGTAAATTTTAATATCTTGCGAGACACAGGGATTGGAGGTTTCCTCTCGAGAAGAGGAAGGGGAGAGGATGACGATGAGATGTATTTATCTACCACTTTAGGACCATGGGATATCATATATGGATAGTTTATTCCTCATGTCACATTACATTTTTCTTGATACACACATTTTGTTATCCCGTGGCAACGCACGGGTACTATACTAGTAGGATCTAAATGCGGTTCAACTAGAGCCCTCATATTTAAATCAGACTATCGAGATTAATAGGTTAGGTACCCCAATTAAAAAATCGTTGATGGCTTGGGGCATTACGAGGTTGATCCGGACCCAACGCTCACAACCTTATGTTTCGGGTTCGGAGAAATTATCGGACGTACGCGAGGGTTTTGGGCAATGTGTTAAGGGGCTAGGCATGAGAAGAGAGGGAAGAAAAGCGCAGACCGACAACAAGTTCTTATACATGGAAAAGTCGGTGATTTGACTGGCTATAGGGCCGCTATATGTTTAATGGTTTGAGTATCAAACGACCTCTGAATGGGCTGAAATTTGGCACATGGTCTACCTAAAATAAATTAAGACCGCAAGCAAACTTTCAACCCATTCTAAGAAAGTTTTATACACACTTTTAAAAACAACAATTCAGCGATGTCGCGGGCGCGTGCGTGTGTTGTCAGTCTCAAATGGTCACCGACAAAAAGGGAGATGACCGACAACTATGAACGAATGCAAGTTTTTTGAAAAATGACGGCAATGGAGTGCGGATGCAATGCGGGTGATGGGAATGATGCGATGATTAATGCGACAACAAAAATAATCGCACGACGACAACGAAATAAAAGGAAATCTTCTGGAGCATCTGTTCCGGGCTGTTACAATGCTCTTGGTCGCCGCCTTGATAACCCAACAATTATGGTTGGTGTGAGTAGAAGGCTTGTTCTCAGTGCCATGTATGTGATAGGGCCTCTCGAGTATTGTTTCCAACGCGGTCGGCCCATCACAATTTCCTTTGAAATGTTTCTTCTTGGGTCCAGGCCTGGAGTTGTTGAATCCATCATTGTCCGCTATGTCATTGGCCTCACTACTGTTGTGTCGATGCTTATCTTGTTGCGTCGTGACTTTACATTACTGTCCCGGACTGTACAAGTGCATGTGTTTGAGGGAGGGTTACTCCGATGAGGCAGCCAAGTATCCTCACCCGCTCAATGGCGGGTAAAGAGGGAAGTGAGGGCGGCCATTGTCCTTGGCCTTTCATGTCCAAGCATCCAGGCTAGCCATTCATCTTGTATGTTGTTGCGGAAGGAAGCTAGTGCCTCAGCATACGAACAATCAACAATCTGATTTTTCTTGGTGAGGAATCTGTTCCAGAATTTCCGAGATGACTCATCGGGCTACTGGATTATGTGGCTCAAGTCATTGTACCTAGGTAGCCGAACATAAGTGCCTTCAAATTGGTCTCGAAAAGCGTCATCAAGGTCCTCCCAATTCCTGATGGAGTTTTCTAGGAGGCTGTTGAGCTAGTGCCTAGCTGGCCCTTTGAGCTTTAGTGGTAAGTATTTGATAGTGTGGAGATCATCTCCGCGAGCCATGTGGATATGGAGGAGGAAATCTTCAATCCATATAGCCGGATCTATTGTCCCGTGGTACCGCTCAATATTTACGGGTTTAAACTCTTCGTGGAACTGATGTTGCATAACTTCATCTGTGAAGCACATTGGGTGAGCGGCTCCCCTTATCCAAGTTGTGTCATGATGGAGATCAGACGAGGTCCTACCGCACTGCTTATCCCGAACTCCATCGTTGTGACTGGGTCGAGCTTGGTATTTGTCTTGTCTCACGGAAGTACGACTTCTAGATACATAAATGGATCTGGTTTGTCCTACTTTAGACTTAATGTTCTATCGTAGATCATGTCGGTGTCCGGTTTGAACTGGTTCCTTGGACAAGCCATAGAGATAGAGAGAGAGATGAGATGAGGGAGGAGGAAAACGGAGGGAGGAGGAGGCACATGGGCAGCGCTGCTGCTTGTCTTCGTCAGAAGTTCGCCGGCGACGCATTGCTCTAGTGAGGCGAGGAGGCACCTATCGTTATGTTCTAATGCGATCAAAGGAGGCAGGCGCGATGCGGGGTTAGAGCTGCTACTGGTCATGCCAACACTCGTTGGGAAAATGGACGGAGGAGCATGTTCCTGTTCAGATCCAGCCGGATCCCATGCTGGTCTGGAGGCAAGCGACAGTGAGAAGAGACGCGGAGGCAGGCATGGTGGGCTAGCTCCTGTGGCTCGATGTCGTTGGTCATTGGAGGGGGAACTTCGAGAGGTGCGAGACTCTGTTCAGGAGGAGGCGCTCGAGCACGCTCCAAGCGCGGCTGCTCTATGCACGCACGATGCTGCTAACACTAGACGCGGCCTGAAGGCAATGGAAGAGGCTGTCGGGCGGCGCCTGGTTGGTTGGATGGGAAGTCCGAGGTGGGTGACGGCTGGATTGGAAGGGATCTCGAGTTAGAGATAGTGGGTGGCGGCGAGTAAGTGGGGGGATGTGGCAGATCCCTAGGTTCTAGGGTTGGATGTATATATAATATAGGATCTAAATGCAGTTCAACTAGATCCCTCGGAATTAAATCGGACGACCGACATTAATAGGTTAGGTAGACCAATTGAAAAACCGATGATGGTTTGGGGCATTACGAGGTTGATCCGTACCCAATGGTCACGACCTTATGTTTCGGGTTCGGAGAAATTATCGGACGTACACGAGGGTTCTGTACACTGTGCCAATAGGCTAGGCATGAGAAGAGAGGGAAGAAACACGCATCCCGACAACAAGTTCTTATACATGGAAAAGTTTGCGATTTGACCGGCTATAGTGCCGCTATATGTTTAACGGTTCGGGTATCAAACGACCTCCGAATGGGATAAAATTTGGCACACGGGCCACTATGTATCCCAAACTCCATTGTTCTGATTGGGTCAAGTTTGGTATCTGTCTTGTCTCACGGGAGTATGACCTTTGGATATGTAAATGGATCTGGTTTTTCCTACTTTAGACTTAATGTTCTGTTGTATATCATATTGGTGTTCGGTTTGAACTGGTTCCTTTTTCTTGCCCCATCCTTGAGTAGGATGGTCTGGTTGATCATCTTGTCCGAATCAGGATGGTGCGGGCTCTAAGGCCTCATCTTCAAATTCTGCCGACAAGAGCCGACGTGGGTAACTTTTGGTTTGCCCCTGTCACCCCTATGCGTACCATTCTTTGGCGGCCAAGACTTTTGTCCATATTTCATTGGTGCAGTCTTGTTCGGCCTTGAGATCTCTCTCCTTTAGCTTAAGACTTCGAGCAGTGGCTATGAGATGCCGCTTGAATACTTCCTGATCCAGTGGGACTTTGGGGACGATGAAATCCTCGTCTCCGAGGACCTCCTCCTCCTTGATCGGAGGGACATAGCTATTGTCTTTGGAATCGCAAAGATCTTCAGGTTGGTATGTATTCATGTATCCTGGTAGGTCGGGGTCGTATTTGTGGTCGGGATGCTTTGGAGATTCGGTGAGATTTTCCGTATCCTCGGGGTTTTGATTTTCCTCGGTGCATGCATTTCTTTCCTTGCCCTTACAAGCTTTAGAATTTTTGCACTGGCGACTGTGCTTGATGTGTTCATGGCCGTTGTTCTTGACTGGGGTGTCATCATAGATTTTCCCCATAGCACCCTCATCGCTATGTATGTCCACCATGTAGACGTCGTACGTGGAGGTCGCGGTCCATCGTCCCGTTACAGGAGGACCTGGTGATTGGATAACCATGTCCATATCTTTGGCTTCTTCACACGAGAAGTCTAACAAATCGGTTAGATTTTCAATAGTGGCGATGAAGTGGATGGTGGGTGGGGAATAAAGTTCCTTGCACCTAGTTCCAGCGCTGGAAAGGTCCTGGATCGGGGTCAGACCGTCCGAACCATCAGCGGTTTAGACTTGGGTCATCTCATTTGACCATGAGGGATTTGTCGGACTAATCCTCAGAGCCCCATGAGAGATGCACTCCTGAGCTTTAACGTAGGAAGTGTGTTCGGACAGGATTACCCTTGGGCTCTTGAACGCCATGGTTAGACCTTGGCTCGAGGATGGATCAAGGTCAGAATCTATTCCAGACTCGATGTCGGGAACAATACTGGAAGTCAAGGCTTCAAAGTATTTGGGCCCTTCAGTGAAAGTCGAGACATCACAGAGGATCATATCGCCTTGTGTGTGTGTGACGAATTCCGAATCTGGGAACTTAAATCCGTGGCCCGGGTTGATCTAACTAATCTTATAACGAACCGCCTTAACGTGCAGGGTGGTACTGCTGAAATAAGGGGATTGGTTAGAGATGAAGATATCCTCGACCTTGATGTTATCGTTGGTAACCAAGCGAGCCATTGATCCTTTTTGCGATCCCAAAGTGGAGCTCTCAATGAAAGCACCAATGTCGGTGTCAAAACCGGTTGATCTCGAGTACAATGTCCGAATTGTCGATATAGGGTCGATGGGTAACAAGAGACGAAGAAGAAGGTGTTTTACCCAGGTTCGGGCCCTCTTGATGGTGGTAAAACCCTATGTCATTCTATTTTTGTTATTGATGGAATAGTACAAATTACACAGTTGTTCTACTGCAAGACAGGATGTTGTGGTCTAAACCCTAATCGTAATGAGCTTAATGTGTCCTACGGACTATGGCCCTATGTATTATATAGATGCGAGGGGTACTAGGGTTACACAAGGTCGGTTACAATGGAGAAGGAATATGCCGATTACTACATCTCCTTGTATTGCATGAGAAGTCTTCGGAAGAGTCCATCTTGAGTCCGATACTTCTACTGATGGTCGAATAGGCCCAGGAGTATGGCCGATGACAATAGACACAAGGCCCAAGGATCCCCTAATCCCGGACTCCCTTGGTTGTGGAAATAAAGTGTCTCATGATAGTAATTTTGTTGAATTTGCGCCCACTACTATGAATGAGAAGAAAATTGCTTATGTGGAGAGTAATTAAAATCCTATGTTTGTGGTCACGAAAAGAATGCTTTATACAATAATTGTAATGTTGAATTATTTCATGATGCTAGTGAAAATTATTATAAGAGGTGAAGACATGCTTATGTATATCTCAATAATATCAAGTTTCCTCTCTTTGTGCTCGAAGTTTTGAAGTTATGCTTGTTTTGCCTTCCTATGGAAGTTGATTCTTGCTACAATAAATTGTTTGCTTGAAAAATCCCTATGAATAGGATGTGGGTTAGACTTAAATTTGCTTGCCATGTGATTCATGATGATCTGTTGCATATTTTAGTAACAGTTCTTACGAGAGAATCATTGAAATCATCAGCCCTAACTAAAAGGAATTAAAGAAAAACACTTGTTGGGAGACAACCCAATACTTATACCTAATGTTTTTTGTGCACATGTTTAAGATACTGTATTAATCATGTTTTGTGTCTTTTGTTTCAATAATATGCCAAAGAAAAGCCATTAGGATAGTGTGGATACTTGGACATCGAGTATATGAATTATGTGATTTTACAGTACAGTCAAAATATTATTATTTTTTAACCAGTTCTTCTATGAAACTTATTATGTTTTCCTATTTTTTTAAGAATTTTTTATGATAGGGATGTATGGTTTTAATTCACATCTTTACAGACTCTTTAGTTTTTGATAGATTTTGTTTTGCAGGCATAGTTTTCTTGTTTTAGTATTTACATAGCTTATATTTAGTGATATAGATGATGAGAATGATAGAATAAAGTAGGTATTATATGAGAATTATTATGAATCTTGTGTTAACAATACAGAAGTTGATGATCTATCTCTATTACACTAACCCATCTCACGAAGTTCCATTAAGTTTTATGTCATTGAAATTTTCAAGTTTTTGTTGATATAGTGATATGAGGAGAATAAGTAGTGGCAAGAACCTAAGCTTGGGGATGCCAAATGCACCACCAAGGTAATATCCAAGGAAGAATCAAGGGCCTAAGCTTGGGTATTCCATGGAAGGCATCCCCTCTTTCGTCTTTAATACTATCGGTATATCTTACTTAGAGCTATAATTTTATTTTCCAAATGATTTCTATTTTTCTTGGAGTGTAATTTTGTTTGTTTTATATTTTATTTCTATTATTTTTAATCATTTTTTCAATAAAGAGTACAAAGAATTGCCTTTAGTATGCTTGAATTGCATATGTGATGTGTGCTGTATAAAAAAGTACTTCTACTGTAGTCTTTCAATTATGAGATTTTACTGGAACATGTAAAGTTTGTAAAATATTTACAAAATACATTACTATAAATTATTTATCCTGTCCTAATTTTTTAGAATTTTTGGAGTTACATAAGTGCACTTTTTAAATGAATTACTACAGACCGTTCTGTTTGGACAAAGTGCTGTCATAGTTTTGTGATCTAGTTATCGTGAAGTTTTCATGGCTTATATTGATGGATAAAAATTGTCGAAATATTAGTATTGAGTACCAAATGTTTTATAATTTTTATGAAATTTTTCTTGGCAGTAGATGAAGTGTTGATTTATTCTTATGTGTAATAACCTATCTCACGAGTTCTATTCAAGTTGTGTGGATGACGTTTTTGAGGGTTAGGTGGAGCCAGGATATGAGAGGATTTAATAATATACAAATGATCTAGACCGGGGATGCCCAAGGCACCCCAAGTAAATATTACAAGAAGTTTCAAGCAGCTAAGCTAGGGGATGCTATGCATCCCATCTCCCTCCGTCAACAACTATCGGTTAGCATATGTTGATCCAAAAAAAATTGTTCACATTATATGTGCTATTCTTGGAGTGTATACTGGTTTTATTTTCTACTTTATATAAATCTCATATCTGAACACATTTATTGAGAGAGAGATTCCTCACGTAGCAACTTAATTGTTTGACTAGTCATTGATCTTCACTTATATCTTTTGAGAGTAGTTTGATGTTTACTGTAGTGCTTCACTTACATCCTAAGAGTAAATTGTGAATAAATTTAATATCATAAATCTGAAATTATCAATGTGATTTATGCTTAGTAGTAGTTTCACACTGGGTTTAGAAAGTAAATTCTATTGAAGTTTGACAATCACATTATTGGTCATATGTAACACCCAAGATGTGGTACTATCCACATCCGGGCTCGAGGGCCTTGATAGGGATAGGAGGGCATCTCAGCATTTTGCAAGAATGGATATCATTACAAGTACATGTAAAGAGGAGATGAGTATATGTAATTGGCTTACACTTGCCACAAGCTAAATCGTGACCATCTCAATGCAAACATTCATAGCAATCATCGTACATAAAAGCATGCCTACAGATGAAAGCAAACGCTAAAAATGACATCCATCTTGCTATCCCAGTTTGCCATCCTGGAAACCATCCTATGATCGATGAACAAGAAGCATGACATTAAATTCAAAGCGTCACATTAACTATACCTGCAACTGTTACTGTAGTAATCTATGAGCCATTGGACTCTGTAATCTCATTTCAAACGGTATCAAGACTAGAAAAGCTTAATGGGTAAGGTATGGTTAAGTGGTGAGACTGCATCAAGCACTAAGCATTTGAATATTTGGCTAACTTACAAATACAAGAATAAGAAGAGTGATCTACACATAAAAAAATGTGAACTAGTAATGATCAAGAAGTGAACTAGTAATGATCAAGAAGTGATCCTGAACACCTACTTTCGAGGAAAACATAACCCCATCGTGTCCTCTTCTTGGTTCAAACCTCACACGAAGAGATGGTCATGGTTACACACATGGTTGATGTAGTTTAATTTAGTTTGCTTCAAGTTTTATATAACCAAGTGCTAAACAAATTTCCAAGTTTCCACATGACCGCGTGTATGGTTCTCAGAAAGATTTAATCATGTAGGGGTGCTCTAATTGACCCATCACAAACTAGCTACAAGCTGCATGGAAAACCTCAACCTCGAGATAGCCCAAAGTATCGTCGGAATCCCATTGCACAAGACCGCATGATATACCGCCGCATATATCTTTCTCAGGGCAGTACCAGATGAGCTACGCATATGGAGCCCTGATAGAAATCCCGCGAGTTGCTTCGGGTTGGCCTCGCACAATGCTCTCTTTAGGACAAGCAGCATCAACACCGGCCCTCCATGTATTATGTTGAATTAATCCAGGGGTTCATGATGCCTTATGCGTTAATAAACGTGTTCATGATTATTGTGTTGGGAAAATATAGTGCCAATGTTAGGCCTTGCCGAAAGGGTTTTATTCAAAAATGAATATCAACGGGGTCCCGATAAAAACCGCAAGCATGTTAGGAACACTGAGTATGGAACATAACACCGGTAAATGGAACTAGGGCGACGAAGGTGGAACAGAACATCGAGAAAAAGGCCAAGCTTTCCACCTTCTACCAAGTATATATGTGCATTAAATTAAATAGAAATAATGTTGTGATATCCCAAATATATCAATGTTATACAAGGAACAACCTGCACCTGCAACTAGCAATGCTATAAGAAGGGTTGAGTAAGCGGTAAGTTAGCCAAATAATGGTTTGCTAGGATGTGGAGGGGTTAGAGGCTTTTCATGTCAATGTTTGGAGGCTCGACATACAAGTGTTAGGAATCGGGACATAACAATAGAACCAACCCAACTAGCATAGCACTGATAGTAGTGGTATCCAGGGAAATGATTATCTTGCCTAAGATCCCGCTTGGAAGAAGAAAGAATCCGTGAAGCACACGAACCAAGGTAGTCGAACGAATCTGCACACTCTGAACACATTTGTAACTCTATTGAGAAGAATCAATCTGGAGTCAAACAAATGACACGGTAAGCATTATGAGTGACATGATGCGCAAACGAAAATGATGCATGTCCATACGTTTATGTAAGGCATGAGAAACCACAAAAATCAATTTTTGCACATTAAGTTAAGTTCAATATGCAAGGTGCACATTACGATTATGCTTGATGACACTCCACATTACAATAATTTTGTTCACTCTTGTCTATTTAAATGACAAGTTTAAATGTTGTTAAAAATGGCAAGCGATGAAGCATATTTAAACTATTCATCTAGACATTTTAAATGAGGCTGGAAACAACTTATAGTATTTCCGAAGCGACCCCATATGTTAATTTCGAAATTTTTCGAGACCTGAAATAAACATATTTTATAATAGATGATTCCCTGCGCATTTTTGCGGGAATAGTTGGTCAAAAAGTGAACATTAAAAATTATGTACATTGATTTTTATGATGATGAGGGCACTCTTTTGGTCACATGGAATAACATCATGAGTTTGATGGAGAGAGCAATTTACTTTTCACTCTCCTATGACTCTAAGTGTAGGTGCTAAGTTCAAATGTATAGTGTAAAAGATTTTGGCACAATATACTTTCCAAATGCACCATATCAATTTCCAGGAACTAATTTACTGTGCAAGACACATATTTAATCTAGGAGGCGATTTTTTTTACAATGGAGCAGATTTTGAGTGTTAACTTCTCCTTGGAAGAAGGTGCCAAAAAATTATCTTGCAACTGAATACTTGCGAGCAGAAGATATCCAACTAAAACTGAAACGAGCGAGGAACTGGAGAGGTGTCCATGAGTTGTTTGTAGTATTTCAGTGTATAAAAGAGCCCATGCTCGTTCCACTTGTTTGACTAGGAGAAGCCTCAACTTTTAGTGTGCCCACCAAAGACCAAGGCACACCATGGAACCAAGAGCCTTATGAGGGTAGATGTTAGGGGACAAAATTCATGATTAAAAATAATTAAACTTGTAGGTATTTCATAGAGCAACAGATCAGAGTACTATTCTCTACAAAAATATTCAACACATGGCGTCATGACATGGGAGAAAAAAAGACCACAACATATAGCAAAGAGGGGCAAGAACTCATCCAACTATTGTTTTTTTACATTTATTCTTAGCATAGATCGATTATACAATAACAATAAGAATACTATGAAAATACATAAACAATACATTTCCATACCACAAGTCAACGCGCAAAAAACACCAAGAGTGACTAATAAACAAAAAAAATTGTCACAAAGTTTATGGCACCTGGATTGGCAACTGACTTTTGGCAAAGGAGAACGACCTTGGTGATGCGGTTCTGTACATTATGTCATTATAAGATTTGCTTCATGTTGCCTATAGTAACATGGAAACGTAGCTTAGAGATTTCATATCGTTCTATAGCAAAGGAAAGATGAAGTTTAAAGCACTCACTTCAATACTTCTTTTGCAAATATTGGGTTGTTAACACCATTAAATTAAAAACAAGAAAAATAAATAATTTAATGAATCTAGACAACCAAGAAAATATAAAAATCATGCACATTTGATGCAAGTGTACATATGAATATCAATAAAGTTTAATGAACCCTTTACAACTGATGATGCACAAATAATGCATCATACATAAATGGTGATTATTTGCTAGATTTAGGTGCCAATGATTACCATGGAGGTTAAAACAATGGAGAATGAACAAAGCATTGTAAATGACAAATTAGAAAATGATTTGGAATGTCATACCTTAAAAACACAACCGTGGAGTGCAGAAGCTAGCTTAACATTGAAGTAGTACTTATGCGGTAGCACCTTAAATCTCATTAGCCTACTTAGATTTAAAAGTGATGAATTATGAAATAATATATGTGTGATCAATCAAAAAAGTCAAATGGCTAATTACGTGGAGATAAAACATAACAAACCTGTCAGATGCTGAAATGGAATATGAATGGTTTACATCAACGACTGAGAAATAACATTGATATAGGTTTGTGCTGAAAGATGATCTAAAGTGGAAGTATGTTGAATAACAAAGCATATAAGAAACAGGAGATCATAACATAATGTTCGCAACTACAAATAAAAAATAGTGCGGGACTGCACAATTTCCTTGCAAACAAAACATATTTGTGTTAATAAGGGGATACCTTATTCTTGACATATCTTTGTCATGACCGGCGTGTAGAGGCCAATAGATTGACTAACAGCCACAGAGGAGTTAACATATTTATTTAACTTTCCGGTGTAGAAAAATGAAGTCAAATAGGCAACAATGAGCTACAAATGTGTCAATACATGGAAGATACTGTTACGTGAAAAATAAATTCCAGAATCAACTACAAAATATACCAGGAAAATTACAAAGTTGTCATAACTCGTGACTATTATCATATATATATAGCTAGCTAAAATCTTGATTGCACCATCAACAGTAGGGCAGAGATCAATTAATTTTCAGCAGAAAGCAACCATTTTGTTGCAGTGATATACTTGACATGGTGTAAAATGGCAAAACATTTATGCACTTAAATATATAATCCAGGTCTTCATCTGTTGAAATAGCAATATGCCTAAAAGTCAATCGGTATAGCTCTGAAACATGAGTGGTATGACACCAAATCCAATCATTTATATATGTGATCTTTTTTAATGCATGTTCTCATGTGGACAAACTGCCCCGCTAACTCGAGAACAAAGGGAAGGGATCTGTACGATCAGTGAAATAATAATTGTATACACCAGTAATTATATCTATGATACTAAACCAGTGTTTCTTAGGTCAATAATACAAGATTGAAGCCAGATTAACTGTGATTATTCTAGCTAGCATGAAACTATTTTGGAGCAAAGGGAGGGCCAACATGACAGAGCAGCACATACACGAACCTGATGTTGGAGCAAAAGCACAATTTGGGGAAGTCGCTTGAGAGCCGGCATCATCGTCTTTCTCGGCAGTAAAGCAGTGGTTTAGGTGCTTCTTGAGGAGTCGTCGACGTGGTCACGGTCAGGCGCACCGTGGATGCAGGGTAGCGTCATGGTGCCGATGCGTGTGTGGCACCTCTCGGCGGCGGATATGGCCGATGCAAAAAGATCCTTGGAAGGCAAGGTGTTGTCTGCCTGCCCCATGGATGGAGGCAAGGTCAATACTTTGCTGGAGGCCGCGATAGTCGTACACTGGATCTGGCTAGGGCCCTGAGTCGCGATGCTCAAGAACCCCCCTTTGACGCGCAAGCGACTTCCCTGAGTATCCTAGTACTCACTGTGTGGAACTGTTGTGCTCTGCGTCAGCAGGGCCCAACCCTGCCCGTATCTTAGCCTCCACTCGTTTACCAGGGGGCGAGAGACTACATGCCAGTGAAGGTCCTGATTCCCGATGCTCAGACACCCCACTTGACACGCAAGCAAATCCCGATCCATGATGAGGGACTTGAACTCTGCTTTGGCAGTTCCCAACCATGCGCGTATCTCAACCGCCACTTCATTACCATGGGGTGAGAGGCTATAGGGCTAGTGAAGGTCCTGAGTCGCAATGCTCCGGCAGCCCCCTTGATGCGCAAGCAGATCTCATATGGGCAAATTGGTCAGATCTCCGAGGGCCCGTCCGCTTGCCCTTGGGTCTCGCATGGGAACTAGATAACAAGGATCTCAGGAGATGACATGCACGGGGGTGAGCCCGCGAGATAGAGCTCGATCGCTTGGATGTTTCAGAACTACAGGGACGAACCCCCAGTATAGGCATCGTGTGTATCCCCCGCTCGTGCGAGGTAGAATGGGTAGCTGGCGGGCATGGAGCTCCAATGATCCTCCCCAGCGCGATGCATGGGGCTTCCACTTGGGCGTGTCCATAGTCGCGGGTCGATAGTAATTCCGCCAGTGCATAGCTTGGGGACTTCCACTTGGGCGTGGGCAGAGCCCCCTCCCTAGGCCACAACGCAGCCCATCACAGGCTTCCACTTTGGGAGGCTCCGGGCGTGTACATCCCAAACTCGTTATTACGTGAGACGATCACGGGAGGCGGTTTACTGAGGGGTCGGATACCCCATGCACAAGGGTCATGAGTTCCTAGCCTTAGCCTTCTGGCTGGTTGCGCCTCATCCTTTGCGCATCAATGCACTCATTGGACATGTAAGATGAAGGGGGGCAGCACGCGCCGGGTGACCGCCTCTAGGCCACTACACAAAGATATTAGGCACTAAGGACCCTAGGAGGTGACGTACACAGGCGCAAGCCCTTCATTCAGAGCTCAGTCACTCAGCTTTAGCGATGCAGTAGGGATGAACCCGTGCACAGACGTCGTGCCAAGATCCTTCATGGAACGATTAACAGAAAATGACCCGTCGCATAGTGCCCGAAGCGACGAAGTACCAAACTAGCAGTGAAGCATTCCAAGCGAACAACATAAGTTTTGAAGGGAAATAACAAAGTTAACCACACAACCAAAAAGCAAGAACTCTGCGAGGTCAGGCCCTGACGCCGTAGGGTAGTGCGGCTGGATGGGCGCCATAGGTCTCGGGTGAGACAGAACTTCACCGGGCGGATGTTGTCGTGGGTGAGCCGGGTCGTCGGATGAAACGTGTCATGACGGTTAATCTTCTCAGTGGTCCGTTGCCTCACGGGGCCCTGGGTCTCGTGGGGCCCTGACGCTGGACGACGCACCAGCATGAGCCGAGCTAGCCAGTGGAAGGCGGTCGTGGTGTCCCCCAGACGAAAAGGCATGTGAACATGGCCCGCGGGAACATTTTGGCCTAGCCGCTCTCTTGCGGGCCAGAAGGAACTCTAGGACGCTACCCCGTTGAGGCCCACGACATCGACGCACATGTGCGTCGCCACGGTCCCCTCGGGAGTGATTATCTTTCCAAGGTAGCATAGCGCACGCTTCCCGCAACTTGTTGATCTCCTGGGTGATGAACTCCTGAGCCCTCGACGCCTGGCATTGTACTCCTTGCTCGTGAGGGCGCGTGCCGAGGGGCCTCTCCACTTGGTTCCCGACCTCCTCCTTCGGTGCAACGGCCATGTTGAAGTCAATGTGTTCGATGTGATAGTTGTCGTGTGTGATGAAGGTGACCGAGAGGTAGCGCTGCCCTATCGGGATGGTGGAGCCATTGGTCACCCCCCGAGAACGGCCTGGTCGGCATCAGCTGGAGATAAGGTAGCTGGAGTGTGTCGAAGGTTTCGACAGAGTGCACGTTGAGGCCCGCGCCCCCGTCTATGAGGGTTTTGGTGACAGCCATGTTGCTGATGGTGGGAGCGCACATCTTGGGGAGTGTGCCCACAATAGACGCAGACTTCGGGCGTCAAAATTTATGGATTATTGGGACCACTTGAGGGGATTCGCAGCCCCCGGCTTCGGGAGGATGGCGTTCACCTCGTGCCAGAGCTGCTTGAAGTGACAGTTGGACGAGGGGGTGTGGGCCCCGCCGAGGATGCAGGCCACCGGGCGAGGCTCCTGGTAGGCCCCGACCTCCTCGTTGCATTGGTCGACCTTGTTCCTTCGCGAAGATTGTGGAGGCAGTGGAGGGAGCTGCACGTTGTCCCAAGGTGGCATCTGGTGATGCTGGCCGTGCCAACCGTTGTTACGAGGCTGGTAGTACCAGCCCAGGTGAGAGTTTTTGTTGCGGCCATCCCTTCTGCCGCCGTCGCCGCGACTAGCACCGCGGTTGTTGTGTTTCGGGCGCCGGACGACTTGCTCATCCCGGAGGACCCTAAGCTCCTACCAATCTTCAGTTCCATGGCTGTGTACATCGTGGTAGATGTAATACACACTACGCTCCTTCTCGGGCACGCTTCACTCACGACCATGCTTCTGCTCGGGCTTGGCCACGAGCACGGTAGGGCCCTTCACTTGGACTCCTTGGCCTTGGCCTTGGTGTCCTCAATCATGTCGTCAAGATTGTCGCTGGCGAATAGGAGGCGCTCTTCAGCCTTGGCATCCTTGTCCGCCAAGTTGAACAATTCCATGGTCGTGCCCAGGGTCTCGTTGACGGCGAGCTTTTCGCACATCTTGAGGTCCTTGACGCCATTAGTGAACACCATGATGACCGCCTCGTCGGTGGCATGCGGGATCTTGTTGCGCACCTGGCTGAACCTCTGGAAGTACTTGCGCAGGGTCTCGCGAGGGCGCTGCTTCATGCAGTGTAGGTCCTTGACAGAAAGGGGGCAGTCCTGCGTGCCCTTGAAGTTGGCGACGAATAGCTCACAGAGGCCACTCCATGAAGAGACCGAGCCCTCGGGCAGGTTCAGGAGCCAGGACCACGCGCCATCCTTGAGCGCCATCGGGGGCCAATTTTCCATGACTTTGTTGTTGCCGCCCGCCGCTTCGATGCTCAGGGCATAGAGCTGCAGGAACTCCGTGGGGTCGATGGAGCTATCGTAGCGCTGGGGTAGGTCAGGTTTGAATTTGGCCGGTGAAGGACCGACAACCCACGGTGATTGCGTGGCCGCCATGCGCGAGTGCAGCCCAGTTATGAAACCTGGCGGCGACGACATGCTAGACGACCATGGGCTCTTGTCAAGGCGCTCGCGCTACTGTTTGAAGACCGCGCGCGCATCCATCAGCTCCTCGCGCTGGATGATTTGATAGTTTTCTCCATCTCCCTAGGCGCGTGGTGGCGGCTCGCGCGGCGGGTTTCCCGGCTGAGTGCTGCACCGGGGCTCGACATGGCCAGTGCACGCTAGAGGGGGCGGCGGCAGCTCCCCTTGGGCCTCCTTGTCGTCGCGGGATGGATGGGTCGCAATGAAGGAGAGGGTGTCAGGGCTTCTCCGGCGGCGGTGATGAGCTGGGTGATACAGGCCAGCCACGCGTCATAGCCGGCATCCGTCGGACAGCATGCTTAACCTAAGGGTTCTGGTTGAATGGGCTCCCGGAAAAGAAGGAATTCCTTATTGATATGAGTACTCTATCATCCTAACAAGCCAGGCTATCACATACACCACCACTGAGAGGAACCGACGTCCTCGTCGGTTCACAGGAGCGTTCCCTCTTGGCACAAACTTCTGTGCATCCAGTCTAGTACAAACATTCGTGTAACCGCGAAGGTCGGCTCTGATACCAACTTGTAACGCTCGGACACACCGGCCGATGGTCGCTACTCCTGGTGGGATCTAGACTGGCCCCACATATCAATACTAGTCTTTTCTGCGCACTTTGCCCTCACTCATGCGCACCCGGGATCAACTTCCTGGTCGGTCACCCATCCTAGAACTACTCTAAGCCGAGCACGGTTAAACTGAGACTTCTGATCGAATGGGCTCCCGGAAAAGAAGGAACTCCTTATTGATATGAGTAGTCTATCATCCCTAATAAGCCAGGCTATCACATGGGTGGAGGAAGCCATGGCAGTGCAACCTTCCATTTGCACAGAAGGGTGCATGGATGAAGCTTGTTGCTCGCGGGCCGAAGGGTCGGTGGCCTCGACCTCGGCCCTGGTGGATTGATAGCATACGTCGGAGCTTGCGGACATGGTCACCACGACCCTCGCAACCCTATGCTTGGAACACACGAGGTGAGCGTCCGCCATGGGGTTGGTGAAGCTGGAGCGAAACCGAAGCGGAAGAGCGGTTGCACACTGATACGTATCAAACGTATCTATAGTTTTTGATGGTTTCATGATGTTATCTTGTCAACTTTGGATGTTTTGTTTACCTTTTATATCTTTTTTGGGACTAACTTATTAATTCAGTGCCAAGCGCCAGTTCCTGTTTTTCTGTGTTTTTGACTCTTTTCAGATCTGATTTTGGAACGGAGTCCAAACGGAATAAAATCCCCGAAATAAATTTTTCCAGAATGGAACAAGATCGGGAGGCTTGAGGGCCAAGGAAGTGGGCCCACAGGGGGCCCACAAGCCCTATCGCCGCGACCACAGGGGGAGGCCACGGCAACCAAGCTTGTGCCCCCCCCTGGCACTTCCTGCCCTAGGTCTTTGGCCTATAAATTCCCTAAAAATCTAGAAAAAATTAGGGCATCCACAAAAACACTTTTCCGCCGCCGCAAGCTTCCGTTTCCACGAGATCTCATCTGGAGACCCTTCCCGGTGCCCTGCCGGAGGGGACTTTGGAGTTGGAGGTCTTCTTCATCAACATCATCGCCCCTCCAATGACTCGTGAGTAGTTCACTTCAGACCTACGGGTCCGTAGTTAGTAGCTAGATGGCTTCTTCTCTCTCTTGGATCTTCAATACAAAGTTCTCCATGATCTTCATGGAGATCTATCCGATGTAATCCTCTTTGGTGGTGTGTTTGTCAAGATCCGATGAATTGTGGATTTGTGATCAGATTATCTATGATATATACTTGAGTCTTTGTTGATTTCTTATATGCAAGATTTGATATCCTTGTAAGTCTCTCCAAGTCTTGGGTTTTGTTTGGCCAACTAGATCTATGATCCTTGCAATGGGAGAAGTGCTTGGTTTTGGGTTCATACCGTGTGGTGACCTTTCTGAGTGACAGAAAGGGCAGCAAGGCACGCATCGTGTTGTTGCCATCAAGGGTAACAAGATGGGCTTTTATCGTAGATATGTGATTGTCCATCTACATCATGTCATCTTGCTTAAGGCGTTACTCTGTTCTTTTGGACTTAATACACTAGATGCATGCTGGATAGCGGACGACGTGTGGAGTAATAGTAGTAGATGCAGAAAGTATCGGTCTACTTGTTTTGGACGTGATGCCTATAGATATAATCATTGCCATGGATAACGTCATGACTTTGCGCGGTTCTATCAATTGCTCGACAGTAATTCGTTCACCCATCATCAACTTGCTTTCATGAGAGAAGCCACTAGTGAACACTACCGCCCCCGGGTCTATTCACACCTATCATTTCCACTTTTGCTTTTACTTTGCTTTGTTTCTTTCTGCTTTCAGTTCTCACTTGGCAAACAATCTATAAGGGATTGACAACCCCTTCATAGCGTTGGGTGCAAGCTCTTTGTGTTTGTGCAGGTACTTGTGATAATCCTTCACTGGATCGATACCTTGGTTCTCAAAACTTAGGGAAATACTTACCGCCGCTATGCTACATCACACTTTCCGCTTCGAGGGAACACCAACGCAAGGCTCCAAGGCCACGGGGGAATCCTTTGCATATTTGCCAAGGAAGTCCCTAAAGGCGTAGCCATAGCAGAAGGATACCTGGTGCCGTTGCTGAGGAATATCAAGACAAGAATAGTCTCCCGTCAGCACGCTTGTTTCTGGTGCCGTTGGAAGGCCTTTTGTTGCAGTAGCAGAAGTATTTTTGGCGCCGTTGCCGGGGAAGGAGAGATCTATCCAAGTAGGTGTCACAAACTCATCTCTTGCATTTACTTTGTTTGCCAGTTGCCTCTCGTTTTCATCTCCCCCACTTCACCAATTTGCCTATTTCGTTTCCCTTTTTCTGTTTGCCTTTTCGTTCGCCTTTTCTTCGCTTGCTTTCTGTTCGCTTGTGTGCCATGTGCCTTCAATATGCTTGCATTCTCGCTTGCTGAAAATCTAGTGATATGGATACTCATCCACTTGCTAATCTCTTTAAGAGATCCAATTATGTTGATCCAATTGCTAGTGAGTTGAGTGCACTTGACTATCTTTATGGAGTTTTGCTTGAGATGCGTGAATCTGAAATTTGTGAGGAAGAAATTTATGAAGTGATTCACGAGGGCTCCTTGGATGAAAAGCATGATTGCAATGGTTTCACTATAAATTCTATTAGTGCCAATCATGCTAAAAATATGCAAAACCCTAAGCTTGGGGATGCTAGTTTTGCTTTGTCCACTACTTGCTGCAATGATCATGAGTGGGGCGATGATTTTTCTTATGACTTTGAAAATTTGTTTAAGCCTCATGATGAATATGATATTTGCAATATTATTGAAAGTGGGTTTGGAGAAGTCATGACTTCAGTTGATGATAATCCCACTATTTTTGAAGAGCGTCAACTTTGCATGCATGTGGATCATGAAAAGAATATCCTATGTGATAGTTACATTGTTGAATTCGAATATGATCCCACATGTAATTGCTATGAGAGAGGAAAATATTGTGGTAGAAACTTTCATGTTACCAAATTACCTCTCGTTATGTGGAGATTGCTATTGTCTCTTTCTTCTTCCTTGCATATGGCAACTATTGGTTGTCTTGACAATCTGTTTTCCTATAAAATGCCTATGCATAGGAAGTATGTTAGACTTAGATGTGATTTTCACATGCTTTATGATGCTCTCGTTGTGCTTCAATTCTTTTCTTTTGTGTGAGCATCGTTGATTCATCAATGTCTAGCTAAGGGCGTTAAACAATAGCGCTTGTTGGGAGGCAACCCAACAAATCTATCCTTTTTCATTCTGTTTTGTGTTTTCTACACTTTCATAATTCTGTTATGATTGTGTTTTTTGTGTTCCTTTTGCGTTTGTGCCAAGTGAAACCGTTATGATTAGTCTTGGGGATGATCGTTTGGTCGTGCTGGAAAAGACAGAAACTTTCTGCTCACGAAAAGAATTTTCATTTTTTTTATGTGAGAGATTTTGAGTTGATTGTTTTTTATGCTGATTGCTACGCTAATTCTGTAGACTGTCGTAATTTTTCAGAAGTTTTTAAGTAAAATAAGTATATGAAGTATACATATTGCTACAGACTGGTCTGCTGCTAACAGATTCTGTTTTTGTTGAGTTGGTTGCTTATTTTGATGAAACTATGGATAGTATCGGGGGGTATTAGCCATGGAATATTGAAAATACAGTAACCCAACATCAACATAAGTAGAATTTAAGTTTGCTACAGTACCTAAGGAAGTGGTGGTTTGCTTTCTTATACTAATGTTATCACGAGTTTCTGTTTAAGTTTCGTGATGTATAGTTTTCAAGTTTTGGGTGAAGTTCTTATGGACAAAGAGATAAAGAGTGGCAAGATCTAAAGATTGGAGATGCCCAAGGCACCCCAAGTTGATTCAAGGATGTCATAAAATCCTAAGCTTGGGGATGCCCCGGGAAGGCATCCCCTCTTTCGTCTTCAATCCATCGGTAACGTTACTTGGGGCTATATTTTTATTCACCACATGTTATCTGTTTTGCTTGGAGCGTCTTGTATCGTAGGAGTCTTTTATTTTTGCTATGTCACAACCATCCTTGCTGCACACCTAGAGAGAGAGACATGCACTCACCGTGATTTTGTCGAGCTTCACTTATATCCTTTGGTAGACAATTCAGCTCACATGTGCTTCACTTATATCTTTTGAGCTAGTTGATTTTGCTCTATGTGCTTCACTTATATCTTTTAGAGCACGGCGGTGCGTGGCTTGGTAGTTGATCTATGCTATGAAAGTAGTCTCAAAAGGGCTAGTTATCCAAAGGGATATGAAAACTTCCACCTTCATGTGCATTGAATAGTTAGAGAAGTTTGATTCATCTCAACTAGTTTTGAGTTGTGGTTATGGTAATATTGAAGTTATATTAGTAAGGTGTTGTGGATCTAGAAATACTTGTGTTGAAGTTAGTGATTCCCGTAGCATGCACGTATGGTGAACCACTATGTGATGAAGTCTGAGCATGATTAGTCTATTGATTGTCATCCTTTGTGTGGCGGTCAGGATCGCGCGATGGTTTATACCTACCAACCCTTCCCCTAGGAGTATGCGTTGAATGCTTTGTTTCGATTACTAATAAAATTTTTGCAACAAGTATATGAGTTCTTCATGACTAATGTTGAGTCCATGGTTTAGATGCACTTTCACCTTCCACCATCACTATCTTCTTTAGTGTCGTGCAACTTTCGCCGGTGCACAAAACCCACCATTAGACTCCATCAAAACAGCCACCATACCTACCTACTATGGCTTTTTCAAAGTCATTCTGAGATATATTGCCATGCAACTACCAACATGACATGTGCCACCATGTCTACATTGCTATTGCATGATCGTAAGATAGCTAGCATGATGTTTCCATTAATGTCTATGCCATGCTAGATCATTGTCACGGTACACTACCAAAGGCATTCCATATAGAGTCATCATTGCTCTAAGTTTTGAGTTGTAAGTGTGATGATCATCATTGATGGAGCATTGTCCCATGTGAGGAAATAAAATAGGCCAAGGATGCCCACAAAAAAAAGCCCATCCAAAAAAATGACAGAAAAAGAGAGAAGGGACAATGCTACCACCTTTCCACACTTGTGCATATTAAGCACCATGATCTTCATGATTGAGAGTCTCTCGTTTTGTCACCACCATATAGCTAGTGGGAAATTTTCATTATATAACTTGGCTTGTATATTCCAATGATAGGCTTCCTCAAATTTGCCTTAGGTCTTCGTGAGCAAGCAAGTTGGATGCACACCCACTAGTTTTCTTTAAGAGCTTTCACATACTCTTAGCTCTAGTGCATCATTTGTATGGCAATCCCTACTCATTCACGTTGATATCTATTGATGAGCATCTCCATCGCTCATTGATATGCCTAGTCAATGTGACCATCTTCTCCTTGTTTGTCTTGCAACCTCCACCACACTCCACACCACTTATAGTGCTAAAACCATGGCTCACGCTCATGTATTGCGTGAAAGTTGAAAAAGTTTGAGAAAGTAAAGGTGTGAAAACAATTACTTGGCCAATACCGGGGTTGTGCATGATTTAAATTCGTTCTGCAATGATGATAGAGCATAGCCAGACTATATGATTTTGTAGGGATAACTTTGTTTTGGCCTTGTTATTTTGAAAGTTCATGATTACCTTGCTAGTTTGCTTGAAGTATTATTGTTTCCACGTCAATAGCAAACTATTGTTTTGAATCTAATGGATCTGAACATTCACGTCACATAAGAGGAGTTACAAAGGACATCTATGCTAGGTAGCTCTAAAAGCATCAAAAATTCATTCTTTATCACTTCCCTACTCGAGGACGAGAAGGAGTTAAGCTTGGGGATGCTTGATACGTCTCAAACGTATCTATAATTTTTGATGGTTTCACGCTGTTATCTTGTCAACTTTGGATGTTTTGTTTACCATTTATATCTTTTTTGGGACTAACTTATTAATTCAGTGCCAAGCGCGAGTTCGAGTTTTTTCTGCGTTTTTGACTCTTTTCAGATCTGATTTTGGAACGGAGTCCAAACGGAATAAAATCCCCGAAATAAATTTTTCCAGAACGGAAGAAGATCGGGGGGCTTGAGGGCCAAGTAAATGGGCCCACATGGGGCCCACAAGCCTTGTTGCCGCGGCCGGGGGGGAGGCCGCGGAAACCAAGCTTGTGGCCCCCTGGCACTCCCCTGCCCTAGGTCTTTGGCCTATAAATTCCCTAAAAATCCAGAACAAATCAGGGCATCCACGAAAACACTTTTCCGCCGCCGCAAGCTTCCGTTTCCGCGAGATCTCATCTGGAGACCCTTCTCGGTGCCCTGCCGGAGGGGACTTTGGAGTTGGAGGGCTTCTTCATAAACATCATCGCCCCTCCAATGACTCGTGAGTAGTTCACTTCAGACCTACGGGTCCGTAGTTAGTAGCTAGATGGCTTCTTCTCTCTCTTGGATCTTCAATACAAAGTTCTCCATGATCTTCATGGAGATCTATCCGATGTAATCCTCTTTGGCGGTGTGTTTGTCGAGATCCAATGAATTGTGGATTTGTGATCGGATTATCTATGATATATATTTGAGTCTTTGCTGATTTCTTATATGCATGATTTGATATCCTTGTAAGTCTCTCCGAGTCTTGGGTTTTGTTTGGCCAACTAGATCTATGATTCTTGCAATGGGAGAAGTGCTTGGTTTTGGGTTCATACCGTGTGGTGACCTTTCCTAGTGACAGAAAGGGCAGCAAGGCACGCATCATGTTGTTGCCATCAAGGGTAACAAGATGGGCTTTTATCGTAGAGATGAGATTGTCCATCTACATCATGTCATCTTGCTTAAGGCATTACTCTGTTCTTTTGGACTTAATACACTAGATACATGCTGGATAGCGGTCGACGTGTGGAGTAATAGTAGTAGATGCAGAAAGAATTAGTCTACTTGTTTTGGATGTGATGCCTATAGATATAATCATTGCCTTAGATGACGTCACCACTTTGCGCGGTTCTATCAATTGCTCGACAGTAATTCGTTCACCCACCGTCTACTTGCTTTAATGAGAGAAGCCACTAGTGAACACTACGGCCCCGGGGTCTATTCAGACCTATCGTTTCCACTTTCGCTTTTACTTTGCTTTGTTTCTTTCTGCTTTCAGTTCTCACTTGGCAAACAATCTATAAGGGATTGACAACCCCTTCATAGCGTTGGGTGCAAGCTCTTTGTGTTTGTGCAGGTACTTGTGATAATCCTTCACTGGATCGATACCCCTGTTCTCGAAACTGAGGGAAATACTTACCGCCGCTGTGCTACATCACCCTTTTCGCTTCGAGGGAACACCAAAGCAAGGCTCCAAGGCCATGGGGGAATCTTTTGCATATTTGCCAAGGAAGTCCCTAAAGGGGTAGCCGTAGCAGAAGGATTCCGGGTGCCGTCGCTGAGGAATATCAAGACAAGAATAGTCTCCCGGCAGCACGCTTGTTTCTGGCGTCGTTGGAAGGTATTTTGTTGCAGTAGCACACACCCCTACGTGGCGCACTGAATGTCGGAATCGGGGCTCTGCAGACCCAAGGAAAGGTTCAAACACTGGGATGCGCTTGCTCTGCAAACCTGTTCAACTTCTCGACCTCATGGCGACTCTACGGTGGCGCGAGCTAGGATGGCGAGCTAAAACACTCCGCAGTTTATCCAGGTTTGGGCCAGCTTGTGGTGTAAAACCCTAGTCCTGCTTGGCTAGATTGCTCGAGCTGGAACAACGGTACAAAGGCGGGTTCTTGCACAAATACAACACACTGGGCCTCCGATACCTCTCTACAGAGGCCAAGCCTCTATTTTATACCGGCCTTGGTCCTCTTCCCTCGAAAACACACCCGGCGGGATGGGCATCCACAACGACCATTTCAAAAGGGGACAAGACCGCGGCCTGCCCAGACAAAGGCGGTCGTCGCCTACAAAAGCTTATCTTAGTGACGTGCGAGTGGGCTTGGGGATGACCTGCATCGTGCCAAGCCCCGAGCCTTGGTCCTCTTGCACCGACTGGGAAACCTTTGGGGGGTTGCTTCGGGAACCCACTGCAGGCCTTGGTTGCGTTAACAACAAAGGGGAAAGCCTCTCTGTCTATGCCCGCTGGCACCAACCCTCGCGCCGTGCAACGTGGCTCACGTCAACTGTCACAGCCCTAGAATATAGATTGTAGTTAGTTGCATCAGTAAGCATTAATGAATGCATTCAAATCAATTTAATTGAAATTTGGATGTTCTACAAATGGGGATGACTAAACTCTAACACCAAACAACATCCAAATAGGTTCAACAAGAGAAAAGTCCTAGGTACTCTATATTCAAAACAAAACCCTAGCAACTCTATATGCAAAACAATTCAAAAGTGATGACAAATCAATGAACCAAAATGGTTTTCATAAAAGTCCATCATTTTTGATAAATGTTGGAAAGAAAATATCAGGGGTGATATATATTTTCAAAATACTTTTGGCATTTTATTTTAAACTCAAAAGCCACTGAAATCAATTAATTAATTGATTTCAAATACTTCCTAGTTTTATAAAATGTTGAAAACTTCACATGGGGTTGGAAATATTCCAAATAACACCCCCAAAGTTGTTTACCTATTTTTCTTTGAATTAGTTGGAGCCAAAACAAATAAAACAAATGTTAGAAATAACAAAACAGAAAAGAATAGAAGAAAAAAAAGAAACGCTTACCTGTCGCCCTTGTAGGCCCAGCCCACCAGGGCCTCCCCCTGCTCGTCGTCTTCCCCGAGCAGCTGCGTGGCAGTAGCGCGTGCGCCGGCTCCACCTCCTCCTTCGCGCTGGAGGCACCTCCTCCGTCCCTATCCGCGTATGCAGACGATGTGGATGAGCCCGTGGATCTTTTCCCCCTCACCTAGCACCGTTTCCTCCTCCTGCTTCCCTCTCCTCTTCCTCCCGCCATGGCCGAGCTCTGCTTGAGCTCACTGGCGCATTTCCGGCCGCAGCGAAGCCTCCCCGAGCAGTCCATCCTCTCCACCACGACGAGTAGCTTCTCCATGCCGAAGGAATCAAGTTGCAGCCTCCTGAAGCATCGCCACCGCCGTCTTCCCCACCTCCGGTCACCGAGATCCGCCGTCGTTGATCCGCTGCAAGAGAGCTCCTCCAACCTCGCCGATGCGAGGAATGGAACCTCTGTGAGCCTCCGATGCTTTTCCCTCTTTCTCCCGCTCGAAATCGCCCTCCAGAGCATCTCCCCGATGAGCTCCACTTCTGGCCGCCGCGCACGCTCTTCGCCGGCACTCTCTCCGGCGACCCTAGCTCCTTCTGATGGCCGTGGTCGAGCAAGCGCTTCGCCAGCAACCTATAGCAGCAAACCCCGCTCGATTTGGTGCTTTGTAGCGCGTTTTAGCGCAACTCCGGCGAGCCCTCCGCCGCGGGCTTGGTCGCCGGCGACCACCCTCCGGTGGGGGCCGATGTGGCCAGCCATTAGCCACTAACCACTCTCCCTAGAGGTGCTGCCACAGGGCCCCACGCCTGGTCAAAACCCAATTAGGGGCTGGTCAGCGCGGGTTTAGCCTCTGGGTCACTGACCAGTGGGCCCCACTGGTCAGGTTTGACCTGGACCGGCTGGTTGACCTGCTGACGCAGGGATGACATGAGCCTGATGCAATAATAGTATTTCTGTTTATAAAATAATTCCAGAAAATGCCTAAAACTTCTAAAAATCATAGAAAATAATCTGTAAGTCCAATGAAAATAATTTATATATGAAAAAGGATCAGAAAAATCCAAAGAATCTGATTATGGCATTTTCATGCATGTTTGAAAAATTTAAAAACACCAAATAGGCAAAATGATTAATAGGGTAAATTTAATAAATAGTTTGGAGTTGGAAATTGATACTTATTTGAATTCCACTTCAATTGTTATGACCAAACATTGGTCCATGCAAATCAGTACCTCCAAATACTAACTCCATGCATGTTGGAACAAATTGTCATGAGTATCAGGTCGAATCAATTATAAAGGTACTTGGAAAGATACCCGGCTTGAAGTGATGCTTGGATGCTAATTCAAACCAACTTCGACTTAAGAAGTGATAGCCACATTAGCCCTGCCACCTTTCATTTCATGTCTTGAGAATGCATCATAGTGTTGCATTTCCGTGAAGTAATTGTTGTTCTTTCTTGTATGTCGGTGTTGTTCCCCCTCGGTAAACGGTGTTTCCGACGATGTGATCGTTGACATTGATGAAGACTCATTGCTATCTTCAGACGTGTCAGGCAAGCAAACCCCCTTGAGTATATTGAAATAAACCCACTCTCTCGCTCCTGCTCTCTTTTACAGCATTAGGACAAAGACGATTCAACTGTACATGTTATCGGTAGTTGAACCCATTCCTCTGCATGACCTGATTTTGTTACAGTAAATAGTTGAAACCACATAGCATGAGTAGCAACTGCTTGAGCCTTGTTGTGCTTACTCAGCCATGCTTGTTTACAATGCCTGCTATGCTTAGAGTCGTGTCGGGTTTGATCCGTCTGAATGATGAATCGGAATGGTTTTGTTCATATCCTATAGTGTGAGAGTAAAGGTGTGAATCTGATTTGGTAAAGGTAGCGATGAGAGGCCATGTAGGAGTACATGGTGGGTTGTCTCATTGGGACCGTCCTTAAGAACTGAGTTCTGTGTGTGTTATCCAAGAAAAGATACTACCACACATTGGGATACTTAATTGACCCTCTCGTCTTATTAATCGCCTAGATCTCTGTCCAGGAGTTGCAATTAGTTTCTGGTGTTTGTAGGAGAAGTGTTGGCGACCGTGTTTAGCTCTGCCCGACGGGGTAGGCTTCACTACGGTAGATACACAGTGGCACGGTGTACCAAGTGGCACCCGGATGGTGGGCTTGGGAACCCTGCGCGCATCGTTTGGGGCCGTAGAGGAAACCTCGGCCGGACTTCCTTGCGGGTTCAGTCTCAAATAGGCGATAAACCTGGACTAGGGTCTTGTGTGGTTAACGGTCATGGCCGACACCCACGCCAGTGCTTCCGCTTGAAGGTTGCCGAGATGCATGACGTGCATATGGTGCTAAGTGGTGAGAGCATGTGTGAAGAAGTATACCCCTACAGGATGATTCAATCTGTTCGAATAGCCGCGTCCTCGGTTATGGACTACTTGGAAACATTACATGGTACGTAGACAATTTAAATGGATACTCTAAAACATGCAAGATAAGTGTGAGTGCTATGGAAGGCCTTGTCGTAGGGAGACGAGAGTGGATCCATAGTGGTGTATTGAATTGGTGAATATGTGGACTCGTGTGCGTTATCCCACCTCAAAGAAAGAACTTGTAGTCGTAGTACAGGTTAGCCAAGAGTCAAAGCTGGCTTGCTGCAATCAAACCCCACAATCCTTCCATTGAAACATGATGCATATGTAGATAGTTCTGATGTAAGACTTTCTGAGTACCTTTGTACTCACGGTTGCTTTATTTATGTTTTTGCAGAGAAGACTTAGACTCATTAAAAGGTTCTACGTGATGTGTTCGATGTTGACCGGAATAACTTGGGAATCCCAGACAGAGGGCTGGCTCCTTTGGTAGGGTCGTAATAGCTTTTCAGGCTCTTCCAGCCACTTTTAGTAGATGTCTGTACCCAGACATGAATTGCTTCCGCTTGTTGTTTGTATGACTTGAGTGTCGGGTCACGAGACCCCTGTGTGTAATATCATACTATGTTGATTCTTATGAGTCTTTAATAAATGCTTGAGTCATAGAGTTATGTTGTGATGCCATGTTGTATCTACACATATCTTGCATAATGTGTGTATGTTTGAAATGCATTATATGTGTGGGATTCGACACCTAGTTGTTTGCCTTTAGTAGTACTCTTTACAGGGAAATGCCTCTTTGTGATTCCATCGAGCCTTGGTAGTTTGCTACTGCTCGGAACACATTGATTGACCGGCATGTATCCTTCTTTGCTACTCTATCTGTCCCCTTGGGGAAATGTCACGCGGTGTAATGGAGTCCTTGTAGCTTGCTACGACTCGTCTACACACGCTGATGGCCGACACCTGCTTTGCTGTGTTATGTATGCCTGTCCTTGTACGGTTGTACCGCTGGGGTTTATAACTAGTCATGTCGACCCGGGTTCTTTGTCGTTTGAACGCTAGCAACATATTCATATACGTAAGCCAAAAGATGCAAACGGTCCCGGCCAAGGTAAGGTGGCAGCCGTGGAGTTTACCGTGCGTGAGGCCGCAAAGTGATGTGATGTGTTACAGGATAGGTTCTTATGACTCAAGATCGGGGTCCCGACATCAACCGCATGAGGTGGCTGGACCATGCGACCCTAGCAAGCTGCCCTTGGCAGGTCCACCCCTTCGGAGGAGGGGCATCGGGAGGTGCTTCCTTCTCCTGAGCCTTGTGAGAACCCTTATCGGGAGAGGTCTCCGCGAGAGGCCCCTCACGAGGAGGGGACCTCATGAGTGTCGTATCCCTGGGCCTCGATAGGGAGTGCCCTGAAGCCTGCGAAGCGCACCGGGCCCTGGACCGCAGGCCGACGGGCCTGGGTTCCCCCGGTCCTAGAGCCCTGACAACCACCCCCAAAAGATGTGCCCTAATGGGTTGGAACCACCCTCTGGTTCCGTTTAGCGTGATTCCAACACTAAAAAATCCTATAAATATATAGACCCTCAGAAATAAACCAAGAATTTCTGCTCTTATGCCACAAGCCTATGTACCTAAGAAATCTCATCTGGAGCCCTAGTCCGGCGCCCTATGGGAGGGGCAATCATCATCAGAGGCCATCGTCATCATGACGGCAACCTCCTTGACAAAGAGGGCATAGTTCACCCTTTGGGCTAAGGGTATGTACTAGTAGCTATGTGTTTAATCTCTCTCTCTCTCTCTCATTTTCTTGAGATGCCACATTTTTAATGTATCACGAGCTTCGTTAATATAGTTAGATCAGATTGTGTTTGTCCCTTGCTATCTTGATGTGATGAATTTAATATTCCCCTTTAATATTTTGTTATGTTTGTTTGAATATTGGATTTGACGCTACTCCAGGAATGCTCAGCAATGGCGGGTGCGAAAAGCCTAGTAGTGGCACACAAGGCTCCCAGGACCGCCCGCCATTCACCTCGTGCCACTGCTATTATGGCATCAATGGTGGGCTGATGCACGCCACTAATGACAGAATAATAGTGATGGGCAGATGTTATCTCCCTCTACAACTATAATCTATGCATGCCACTGTTGTGTGTATGACGAGTGGCATGCACCTTCCCTGCCCGCCACTAGTAGTGATGTCGGCATATAGACAAATTGTTGCCATGACAACCTTTGGTTTTTGCTGCCATGGCAACATGTTAATGGCGCTGAAGCAATATTTTGCACTCAATCATTTCATTGCATTCAAACAATCATATTATTATGATGTTACAATAATTAAGATTATTAATGAAGCAAACATACAGTATAAGAAGGGTAGGGCAACAAATAAACATGTAATATTCTCAACTCATAAAATGAACAATGAATCAAGATGTTATGAAGCATTGTATCGCTCGCAATCGACTACCTCAATATGTCTTCGACTCACTGAAGTCATTCTTCATCTCTCTCTAGTTGTAAGTGAAACTTCCTATCCTCATTTACAACCTCTTTGTTGATGATTCTAGCCAATGTCTCTTGAATGGGGCTATGCTCTGCAATAGTTCCGCTATGTCCATGTCCCTCTCCATCTCTTCGGACCACCTGATGATCTAGCTACGATTACACAAATATTTGCTTTTCTTCAAAAAGTCATCTGTGATATCCATGGCACAGTATCGAGACCTATGAGGGCTTTACATGTTTTGTTCTTGGTTTTAACAAGCGCTAGTAAAGAACTTGAATTCTGAATGTTCTATATAGTTTCTTGTATGCTATTACACTTGCTCACAACATCATTTAGAACCTTCTTTAATATAGTCCGTTGTTTTTTAAGATGTTTCTTCGAATCAAAGAAGTAAGCCAATCCCTACATCGGTAATAGTGTTATACCATCTAATCTCGCTCGCTGCGCATTTTTTTGAAGAAATTAGCATTGATGAGATAAAACCGGAAGGCCATTTATATGTTTGAAAGTAAATTAGTGAACGTTAACGACTTAAATGTAGTAGTATGGCACTAGAAAGGTGTCCGCATGTGGATGATTGACAATATAGAATGGAAACATGTAGTCTGCGATGACCTCCTAGCCTTCTGTGTTTTCCAGGTTGTGGCAACGCATATAAAATGTATCACGTAAAACATATTACCATGCAGGAATAGGGGATATGTAGCTCGACGAAGTACACAAAGCCTCATTTACTCTCGGGAGGCTGCACTCATAGAGAAGATATTTGCATGGATGACTTCATTAAACGACAAATGAATTCTGTCTGTCGGAGACTCGTGGATAAAACCATAACCTTCTATCACCTTAGTCTTGTATCTATGTTGACCTTTTTTTTGATTTATCTATCACATGGGCGTGTAGATTTTTAATATCAATCGAGAGGGTCCCCAACATAGAGTCCGATAGCCGCCCTTCAGGGATAACAACATGCGTAGGTGGTTTGTCCGCGGATGGTCCAAAACTGTCACATGCATTCTTATCCCCTGAATGTTGCTTATCTCGCACTATGTCTCTAGTCCCGGCATATCCTTGGGGAATCACCTCAATATCATTCATTAGCCACTTAAGAAAGTGGCTATAGGTCAGTTGTCATAAAATAATGAAGTCGTCTTCAAGGGGGTGAGGCAACGACCAAGATTCTAAGCCTGTCACTACCTCATGAACCTACGCCCTCATCATGCCAAGTGGCAAGCCAACCCCATGCATCATTCTGCTACCATTAGTACATGGGATGATTTGACCCTTAACAACCCTTGTCTTCACCCCATCGACGTAGGCTTACACACGACATGGAATAAAGTGTGATGCAAGTGGCTGATGGGTGACGATAGCGGTATGCTACTGGGTAGGACTTGGCATGTCGTGCGGAAACATTTGTGCAAACCTTTCCTCGAATTCTGCATCTAACTTAATTTTCCTTATCTTCTTCCTTCCGTATTGTCACACCCTGTTTTCACTGCACTTCTTCTGTAATTCAAAAAAATCTGAGTTTATTAAAAAAATTCCAAACTCAATGATGTGAGTGCCATGGTTGTCATTGTATGCATGTATGCTTGATTGTGTGATACCAAAAACCATATGTTCATAACTTAATTATGCTCAAAAACCTTTTTCTTATTTCTGGTAAATTCAAAACCCTGCTTTGGGTTGCACTACAAGTATTTGATGGCAAGAAGTGCTCTTATCCAAAGTTGGTGAATTATTTTCCTATTTTATTTGCATGTCCATTTCTGAGGCTAGAAATGATATTCCTATATGGAAAAATACTTTTCTGCCTTAGAAAAATCTGAGAAAATTTGGAGATACTCAGAAGGACATATATTTTCCATACATAAAGTTTTCAACCCATATTTATATTATAATTATTTGAATAAAACAGTGAAAACCTTTTCTGTCTGTTTTGACCTTTTGTAATATTTCCAAAGGAAATATTCTCCATAAATTCCTAGAAAATTCCAATAGATTCCCTAAGCCATATTTGGTGCCCATATAAAGTATCACTTTGATCCAAGGTGGTTAAGGTCAACAAATAATTCCAAAACCCCTTCTGTCCACTATGATGTTAGAGCAACTCTACATAGCAAAGTTTATCCAATGGAGCTGAAACTTTGCAGTAGTGCCCAATACCTCAAATGTGGACTCCATGCCAAAAATGGGATTTGTGGGACTTGATTTGCCCACACTCCCTTTGGAAGGAACAAATCTGGTCATTTAGGGATGTTTTCAAGTTTACAAAGCTAAACTTGTCCAATGGATCTCAAACTTGGTGAAGCCCCATGTTTAAGCACCAAACCCAATCTTGTTATGTTGCATATCCACTGGTGGGGTGCAACCACCCCAAACCACTGTCGAGCATCTTCTGACAGTTGGGTAAAACCCCTCCTAACCCTAGCTAAACCCAATCCCTTTCTCTCAAACCCATAGATTAGGTGGCTGACATCAATGCCTAACTCCAGTCAAGTGGCCCCTCTCTGGTTCAAAGTAGATAATCCAAAATCTTCAACTTGAGCTTCAACCCAAGGCTGACAGCACCTGTTTCCCTCACCTCCTTTGACCAGCCGAGGCTGCCACGGGACTCCAACGGCTAGGCATCTCCAGCCAGTGCCCAGGACACGCTAGACACGTCCAAGGCACCCTAGAGCACACCAGCATGTCGTGGCATGCCAAAGCTACGCTCTGGTCGCGCTACAGAGAGCAACCAAGGTGGAGGCGACTCCCTCGGCCAGTTCCAGCCTCCCGCGGTGTCTCTCCTCTCCCCCGACAGCCTCTCTGCATCAGGCGACCCCCACGGGTCTTCCTTTCCCGTGATAAGAGCAAGTGCGACGCGTGCCCGCACGCACCAGAAGCGCTAGAGGAATGCGCGCCACTCCTCTATCCCTCTCTCTCGCAGTGAGCCCTAGAGGTCCAAAAGCACGTCCTGAGACCATGGTTTCGACCCCAGCCTCTCTCTGCACCCCCATGCACGCCACGGTGGATCACCGGCGCACCCGAGTCGGCTCACCGTCGCGGGCCTATATGTAGCCCCTCCCCTCGCTCCAGAACCCCTCATTCCACTTCACCGAGACCTCAATCACCTCCCTAGCCACCCCGTTGAGCAACCACAGCCTCGGTGCTCGAGATCGACCGAGGCGCCTCCTCCTCGGAGCTCCGGTCGATCTCCGGCTACACGTCGGTTCTCGCGTCCCTCTGCCCACCTATGCACTCCCCGTGACCCCAAGAAGGATTCCCCTCTCTTCCCCCGAGCGAATCTGTGCCCGCAGCCGCCAACTCCTCCGTCACCCGAAACCTCTCTGCCGCGGCGACCTCATCGCTGTTGAACCAGATCCCTCCCATCGTCGACTCGACCACGAGCAGGTAGGAGACGATGAGCCAGACCCATTCCTGCCGTTGTTAGGGCGTGAGGACGTCGGTAGCCACGCCGGCGTGCTTCTCCTCCTCTCTACCAGAGGTAGGAGACGACCCCGACAGGTGTGCCCTACCTGTCGGTGGCCCATCTCTCTCTCCATCGCTGCCCGCAGCCACTAACCGTAGGGGCCCGCGCGTCAGGTTCAAACCTGACGGCGTGCGCGCCTCGGCAGGTTAGTTGGCTGGCCAGTGGGCCGACCCAGTCCGAGGCCAAGCCAGGCCGGGGTTGTTGTCCTTTTCTTTTTATTTAGAGTATGCATTTAAATGATTTTTATAAAAAGATTTAACCAGTGAAAAATTATGATTCTTTCACTTTTATTTTTCTAAAAATGTGTAGTATTTAACAGAACCGTTGGATGAATTTTTGCAACAACTATTCTGTTTTATAATAATTAAAAGGGTTAATTTGGAATAGTTTTGCTTCTGTTATATTGATTTTAAAAATATTCTTTCACTAAAACGAGATACAAATATTTTTAAAATAACAATATGGATTTATCAAAATTAAACAACATTTTTAAAGTAACTTTGTGATCTCTTTTGGAGTGAGCTACTTATTGCTTTTTATTTATTACGCCGATAGAAAACCCGTGTGAGGAAGCCGTTGGACTTGGAGACCCCGAAGATCCCGGATACTTAGCTGACCAAGGCATTCATCCGTTTGACCATGTTTTGAACACATGTTATATTTCATGCTAGTAGAGAAAATATTTCCATTGCATGAGATCATAAGCATTCGGTAAATCATCGATGTGATGTTACCGATGGCTCCTCCGGAGCACTTACATGTTGAGCATGATCCTACCACCTATGAGGGTCACGCTAATATCATGTTGACAAGTAGAGATAAGCATAGTAGAATGAGCATGCTGGTTGTATAAAATCAAAGGTTTATGAAAACCCCGTCGGGTGCCACTAATGCTCGAGGGTGATGATGAGTTAGGTGGCCACTTTTGGTGAAGTGGTGCACCGGGTATTTTGTGTGTGTATGGTTTCGGAAATGGGATTAGATTTATGATGTGTCGACCGTACCAACCTTACATGTACGACCACTTTACCCCTTTATGGGACGGGGCTTTGTTGATTACTCTAGTCGTTGCTAGCAAAGAACAACATTACTAGTGGCGAGAGTGATGTGTGGTCACTCTCGTGATGGGGTTGTGCCAGGTAGGGCTACTATGCCGTTTTTACGTGTTCCAGGCACACCGTTGGTCCCCACATGGTTGACACTGTCCATAATCGGTTCTCGTAACACGTACAACATGTGGGCTGGGTACCAATCGAGTGGACCTCTCTGTCTAGTACCGTCAGGGGAAAGGCATTGATCGGGTACTTACCTTGGGTATGTTATATACCGCGAGTCGTGGATGACACGGAAGTTTCCCGGATCTCGTGGGTAAAGCGTACAACCTCTACATAGTGTAAAACTATTTGAATAGCCGTGTCCACGGTCAAGGACAGTTGGGTAATCCTGCTTAAACTACGTCTAGTCGTTTCCGCATAAAACAAGTGTGTGTGAGTGTGTGGAAAATGGTGTTAGAATAAAAGAGCTGCTATGACCAAGTTTGGTGACTTGGCATATAGGGTGAACCCGGAGTGTTCAGCCCTTGACAGATATGTTGATATATGTAACCTGTTCTTCAAATCAACATTTAGCTTATGTTGCACATCCATGATCATGTTTATTTACAACCAAGATGTTACCCACCAAAGATGCATATTACTTGATATCCTTTCAATTGCATTGTTCATATCAGGTGATTTTTGCAAGTACATTCAAAAGTACTCATTGTCTTGCCACTGGTTAGATTATTGACCTGACATGGAAGGACCGGAGTTTGGAGAAGAGTACGTCTTCGGAGACGGCACTGCGAATTAGGACGCTTCCCAGTCAGAATGCCTGTTGCTGTAGGTTGATGGCATGGGCACCCGCTTAGCCCCAAGATTTCCGCCGCTAGTTGTATCAGTGTGATTTGGCCTTATAGGCCCTACCTTCTGAACCTGACCATTCGGTCATGTGATGTAATAATTCGGTACTTGGATGTAAGACTCTTATTATTCAACATCTGTGTGTTCGGTGAGCATTGATCTCTGGGATCACTGAGCACGTTCATTCGGTGATCTCGAATCGTAAGTGGGGGTCCCCATACGTATATTTGAAGTTCTTTTCTTTCGAGGTAGGCGTCATCCCACAACATCGTATCCCCTCCCAAGGAATGCCAAGTCTTGTGCTTCAATTAACCTTAAAACCCGTGTTCACTGCCCGGGTAAGAGGGTCATGATACCTATATGCGTGGGGAGATTCATAAGGAACCGGTCCAAATTCCTCCTTTATTTTTCTCTATAGAAAAATACGTGTGTTTTGTAAACAATTAGTATGGTATATGATAAGTAATTTGTGGAGACAATAGTATTAGTAGTGATTGACGTTACAATGTTCTCATTCGTCGAGCGAAGTTGCTGCATCGGTATGGAAAACTCCTTATTGTCTCGGTCTTGCACTGCATGGGCCGTGAGAAAATGTAAGTCCCGAGCATGATCTTGATATTCCAAGAATGTAGACTTTTTACCCATGGGTATAAACTCTCCCGCCTCCTTCTCTCACTTGTGTTCTACAACTTTCTAACCACCAGTGCCCAGATGGCGGTTACCTGGCAGCTTTTTCGGTAAATTACACAAATGATTGCTTATCTCCTTGCTTGACTCACTACGAGAGGATTCATCAAACATCATCCACTCTTTGTGATCCATAGTTGGATTGAGCCTCTTAACGGCCTATAATCCTTACCAACTAAGTTGCAATGGGCACTGCTCTTCCAGTCCCTTAACATCTTTGGCCCTTTTGGCATGGCATAATGTTCGGCTAACTTTTTGACAACAGGTGGAAATTCATAACTACGGTTTAATGCAAGTACTAGAGTCACCTTATGTCTGATCAAATCCTTGCTAGCGATCGGGAAAGATTTTCGCAAGATGAAACCAAGCATTTTGTTATACCTTTTTGTTGCCTCCTCTTACGTGATGGCTGGCTACTCACAACAAAAGCAGTTATTGCAATTATACCTTCATGAAGCTTGTTTGGATGCCTTGCCTTTCGGTTTCTCTTCTTTGTGGTGGTCGTGCTGGATGAAGTCCCATTAGTGTGGCTCATGTCCCCTGCCCTAGTGGTCGGTTCTACCTGTTGGTCTCTGCCCATCTCGACGTGAGGGATGATCGAATCATCCATGTCAGGGGTGCTAATCTCGATGTTAGTGTTTTTGTACTTAGGTTCCTTCTGAGATGATGTTTCGACGACGAGATACATTTGTCCAACTACAACATTCTAACAAAAAGTTAAATATGACCGCACATAGAAAACATTTGCCACTGAAAAATTCGGCATGACCTTTGCTAAAAGTAGGGCACAATGAGTACCACAAATTTGACGATAGGAAACGAATCAACGTTTCATGAAAACATTGACACTCATATTAATTCCTACAAATCAAACACAACCATATGATTCTACATCCAATGATACCACACAATCCATGTATTTGTGCACGTACATATAAGAACATCTAAGATCTAAATCTTTTGTGCGACATTTCATCGAACACGTTACAATCATATATAATAGTGGGACATATACATGTGAAATGTAGTGAAATTATACCTTGCAACAGATGTGAATCAGAAATTGTGATGCTGATGACGGTGTTGACGAGACGGTGGGGTTCGTTGCGCCGGGTGCAAGGTTGTCCATGTGGCGGAGGACCATAGCGCGTGAGAGTAGGGAGAGGTGCACAACGGCTGGCGGCAGTAGGGGTGGAAGAGCGAGGGAGAGGTGGCAGAAGAGGGGAACATATTAGGTATGTTTTAACACTATGTGCGGGTGGCGTGTGTTTTCGGTTAACACGTGGCAGGCACTAAGTGGCACCCGCCATGGTAAGCATTTGCATCACCGGGTGGGCAGGGCCACCAGCCAGCCCAGAGCCTATGTACTTAAAATATGTCTTTCACAAATATTCTTTCCGTAATAACTTGGCACCGCACTTTGTTGTATTTTGGACTTGAATTTTTTCCATCTGTAATATATGCCATGAGAAGCGACATACTACAATTTGACAATCTTTTTTAGTTGGTTTGCTATTTTTGTGGCATTGACTGAATTTTCGGCAAGTAAAAAAGTCAAAACAAACTTTGGCAGAGCTGATGAGGTTGGAAATGTTTGGAACTTTCCATGGCGTCTTCATTGAACACGTGTAGGGCATGATAAAATATAGTTTTTATGACCAAAATCCGACGCACATCATGTGCAAATATGACACTCTCCCAACAAATGTATAGGGTGTCCAAATGACCACCCCACACGCGAAACTCACTTTTAAAACATATTTTGGACTTGAATTTTTTTTGTATGTGTAATGTATACCATCACAAGTCCCATGCTACAATTTGACAACTTTAGGAGTTGGTTTGCTATTTTTCATGACATTAACTGAATTTTCGGAAATTTAAAAAGGCAAAACAAACTTTGACCGTGTTAACATGGTTGAAACGTTTGAATCTTTCCATGGCATCTTCATTGAACACATGTAGGGTGCTATAAAATTAGAGATAGTTCTGACCAAAACTTGATGCACATTGTGTGCAAACTAGACACTCCCACGCCGAGTGTATAGGGTTTTGAAACGACTACCTCACTCAAAGAACTCAATTTTTAATCCTATTTTGGACTTGAATTTTATTTCCATTGTGTGATATACACCATCAGAAATCACGTGCTACAATTTGACAACATTCAGTGTTGGTTTGCTATTTTCAGGCAAGCAAACAAGACAATAAATATCTATGGCGGTCACTACATGATGTCCTCCATTGCTGACTTCTTGCTTTTTTGTTTTGAGCAGGTGACTGGAGAGCAGCATTGGCGAGTACCTATTATGCCCACCAATGCGAACATCTGGATATGAAAAAATAAAAAAATTGAGGGGGTCAACCCACTATACCTGTGGGGGACGTATTCCATTGTGGGGACTCCGATTCATAAGTCGTGATCACGAATGTACGTGCATAGTGATCCCATAGATCAATGCTCACTGAACACACAAAACCTGAATAACAAGAGTCTTACATCCATTATGTACTATTTTCCTCGAATATGGCCTTTGTGGCCAAGCCTTCTTATATTCGCAGCGGAAAATATTCATCGATAGCTTGAAACCATGCCATCCGCTTAACCCTATAGGCATTCTGACTGGGAAGCGTCCCAGCTCACACGAAAATCACCAAGGTATTCTTCATCATATCATGTTCTCTCATGCCTGGTCAATAAATTAACTAGTGGCCAGTCAATGAGTACTTTGAATGTACTCACAAGCAACCCATGTTTGGAACAAGGAAATAACAATGCATTAATATAGCACTAAGTAGGTAATTTGCAGAAAGCTAGATTTGAGTGCACTGTCATGATCAATGAACCTGTGAAAATATGCATCAACAGGTTGTAGATATCCATACAAACGAGTTATAGATACCATCATAAGCAGGGGGCTGAACATCCCAGGTTCATTCATCACATCAAGTTATCTGAATTAGCTCAATTTTCATCTTCCTCACACACACACAGTTTGCAACAACGGATGTAGACCAAGAGCGATCATCCAATTTTCCTTGACCGTGCACACAACTATTAAAATAGTTTTACACTCTAAAGAGGTTAGCATGTTCTACCCAGAAGACTCGGGGAACTTCCGTGTCATCCACGACTCGTGGTATTTTACATACCCGAGGTCAGCACCCGAACAATACCTTTCTCATAGTGAAACTAAACAAAGAGTTCACTCGTTGGTGACATCCCTCATGATGTACATCATACAAGCCTCGTTCAAGATCATACCATCCATGAGGGCACGCAACGGTGTAACTGGTGTGTGTGAAAAGAGCTCATGGTCGCCCTTCTTGGCATGACCCCGTCTCATGAGTGACCATGCCAATTTTGCCACTAGTAATGCGAGCTCTCTGCTAGCATCGACCAAAGTAAACATCAAAGCCCCATCCCATAAACGGGTATCATGGACGCACATGTAATCTTGGAGTAATGGTCGCAACTTAAACCAATCCGTTTTGTAAACAACACACTCACTTGCCTCAGTACACCACTTCTTTATCAAGTGCTTACCTACTCAACACCATCTCCTTCGGGCATTAGTGGCACCCTATGGGGTTTTCAAAAAGTCTTTGAAATCATTTCCTTTCTTGCACCATGAATATCTCCCATCCCGTTGTGTAGCAACTACTAGCATCCTAAGTACTTCCTGTTGGAAATATGCCCTAGAGGGAATGATAAAATAGTTATTATTATATTTCTTGTTTCAAGATAATCGTTTATTATCCATGCTATAATTGTATTGAATGAAAACATAAATGCATGTGTGGATATATAGACAAAACAATGTCCCTAGTAAGCCTCTAGTTGACTAGCCAGTTGATCAAGGATGGTTAAGGTTTTCTCACCATATGCAAGTGTTGTCGCTTGATGACTGGATCACATCATTAGGAGAATGATGTGATGGACAAGACCCAAACTATAAACGTAGCATGCGATCGTGTCATTTTGTTGCTATTGTTTTCTGTGTGTCAAGTATTCATTCCTATGACCATGAGGTAATGTAACTCACTGACACCGGAGGAATACCTTGTGTGTATAAAACGTCGCAACGTTACTGGGTGACTATAAAGGTGCTCTACAGGTATCTCCGAAGGTGTCCATTGAGTTTGCATGGATCAAGACTAGGATTTGTCACTCTGTGTGACAGAGAGGTATCTCGGGGCCCACTCGGTAATACAATATCACATATAAGCCTTGCAAGCAATGTGGCAAATGTGTTAGTCACAGGATCTTGTATTACGGAACGAGTAAAGATACTTGCCGGTAACGAGATTGAAATAAGTATAGGGATATCGACGATCAAATCTCGGGCAAGTAACATACCGAAGGACAAAGGGAATGGTATACGAGATTATATGAATCCTTGGCATAGAGGTTCAACCGATAAGATCTTTGTAGAATATGTAGGATCCAATATGGACATCCAGGTTCTGCTGTTGGATATTGACCGGGGAGTGTCTCAGGTCATGTCTGCATAGTTCTCGAACCCGCAGGGTGTGCACACTTAAGGTTCGGTGACGTTTCGGTATAGTTGAGTGATAGGTGTTGGTGACTGAAGGTTGTTCGGAGTCTCGGATGAGATCACGAACATCACAAGGGTTTCCAGAATGGTCCAGAAACGAAGATTGATATATAGGATTGTTTCATTTGGCCTCCGGAAAGATTTCGGGCATTACCGGCGGTGTACCGGGAGTGACGAATGGGTTCCGGGTTTTTACCGGGAGGGGGCCACCCACCCGGGAGAGAACCCAATAGCCCATGGGTGGAGCACCAGCCCTTGGTGGGATGGTGAGGCCAGCCCAATGGGGCTATGTCGGCTAGAAGAAAAATAAAAGGAGAAAAAGAACAAAAAGAGGGAGGTGGGAAGGAAGGAGGGGACTCCTCCTTCCCCAAACCGAATTGGAGTTGGAGTCCCCTCCTCCTCCACTCGTCTGACGCCCTAGGGTCTCTCTTGATCCCCAAGGCTAGCCCCTCCCATCCTCCTATATATACTAGAGGTTTTAGGGTTTTTGAGACACAACTTTGCGACGTGCAACCCTAAACCTCTACTTCGTAGTTCTTCCTCTAGATCGGTTTTCTACGAAGCTTGGGCGGAGCCCTGCAGGAATAGATCATCACCATCACCGGCGCGCCGTCACGCTGCCGGAGAACTCATCTACTTCCCCGCCTCTCTTGCTGGATCAAGAAGGTGGAGATCGTCACCGAGCTGTACGTGTGTTGAATGCGGAGGTGCCGTCCGTTCGGCGCTAGATCGGAACGGATCGTGGGACGACGGTGATTTGAATCAGGAAGCTGTTCCACTACATCAACCGCGTTTCTTAACGCTTCCCGCTTAGCGATCTACAAGGGTATGTAGATCCGATCTCCCTCTCGTAGATGAACATCACCATGATAGGTCTTCGTGTGCGTAGGAAAACTTTTGTTTCCCATGCAACGTTCCCCAACACTTCCCGCCCGCCCAACCCTCATAGGAAGGTAGGTTTTTGCTTAGTGCAAGTTTTAATGAGGATACATCAGACACAACCCACCAAGGTGGTCACCGATTCAAATGTTTCAAATGCAACAAAATAGAGTGACATATGGCATGCATAAAAGCGTTTCATAGTCATGGTCAAAGGGCTGCTTGCGTGGTTCAACAAAGTCTTCGAGGTCTTCACAAGTTTCTAGTCAAACTCCGAGCAGCTCGTCTGGTTCGTCAACTATTGCCAAAACAACCACAATAAACCACACACCAAGAAGATAAACAAAAGTGCTCTATAAATAGGAGTTTTATTTTTCTTCGACATTCTATGGTCATAAGAAAAATACCTAAAGTTTGTTCTAATGGATTTGGATCACCGGAGAATTTGAATGGAGCAAATGGAGGCATCACTGGCCCCACAAGAATTCCACAAAGAATATTTTCCTAAAAATGAGTGGAGGCACCCATTTAATAGGCCATGATTTTAGAAAAAAATAGAGAGTGGTTTCACTGGATTTGGAGTTGGGATGGTTTCCCTATGAATTTCTTAAGATGGAAATAGTAAAAAATGGAGCCATTTATACGGCTTAGCAGGAACAATGCATGAGGACAAATGTTCACCTAGGCTATAAACATAGACCATGATTTTAGAGTTACCAAGAAATTGGAATCACTCCATTTGGAGTTGATTTGAATGAGGTAGGAAATTTGCAAGGTGGGGGTTTGAAATATTCAAATTTGAATTTTAATGTTAACACTATAGAAACTATCTACGAAAAAATGTGCAAAGGACATATTTGGATAGGTCATGGTTTTACAATTCAGTAGGACTCTGAATCATCAAATTTGGAGTTCAAGTGAATTATTTATGAATTAAAACGTGTCTTTCGAAAAAGAAAAAGGAAAACAAGAATGACCTAAATGGCCTAAATAGCGGTTATCGCCGAGGATAAACAGTTGGGCCGACACTGTGGCACAACCGCGCGAATCCCAGGCCACGTCAAAAGCGTATTCTTTCGAATACGCCTTCCGGTGGCGAAAGCTGTTCTTGCGGGCACGCCTTCACTTAAAGTGTTAGGGCCACCCGTTGGCCTCGCCGACCGGCCGATACGCGGTGTCCGCTAGCAGGCTTGCCCCTTATCTCCCTCTTGGGCACAGAGGGGCGGGTAAAGCGGAGCCAAGCGGCACCGGCGCTCCAACCAACCGCTTCAACCACCTTCGATGGTGTTCTGGCCACCGGTGCGCTCACGAGGGCCTACCGCACCGGACTGGGCGGACCTTAGTCCTGGGGAAGGTCACAGTCGACCACAGGTTTGGCCATGGCGGAGGTCGCCGCTCACATTGCTGAGTGTGTCCTTGAGGGAATGTGAAGAGGAAGTGGGGATTGGGGGAAGTAGTGTGGCAGAGAGGGGCGCTCCGGTGCAGTACAAATTGGAAGGGAACAATCGAGGGGTGCTAATTTTGAGCCATGCCCGACGAAAGAATTTCATCCATGGGGTGGAAGGAGGACATGGGAGGAGCTGCGGGCTGGTCCGGGGCTGCGAGGGAGGGAGAGACAACGAGAGGGAGCCGAGAGGGGCGTTTCGGGAGAGGTTTTTAAATAGAGCGACAAAGAGGAGCTCGGGTGGCTGCCATGATGCCCTCGGGCGTAGAGCACAGGTGTGCCTGGGCTCCCTTGGCTGCATCGTGGCATCGAGGAGGTGTGTGGGAGGTTGAGGGAAGAAGCGTGACTTGTGGGGGCATCCAGGCTAGGCCAGACAAGAGCTACAAGACACGATTGCTAGGAAGAGCACCGTTGGTGCATGCTAACAACGTGGTCACCGTGCCAACTCATGTCCACGGAACCCTTTTGGTTGGGAAAAGTTATCAAGCATGTGACACACTCATGAAGGAGAGTACTCGAGAGGTTTGAGAGGATAATGGGTTGGGTAGAAGGGGTTTCTACTAGAAGTAAGTTTCCTGCAGCAAACTTGGTATCATTCAAAAGGGTTTTACTACAGGGCATTGGTAGTAGAACCTTGTCTTGAGATCTTTGGTTTGCCAGGACTCCAAACACACCAAAGTTCGGCCTTAGGAGATAAGTGTTTCTAACACTTGTAGTTCAATGCTACATTTGCTATCAAATTTCCGGTATTGAGGTTTGCTCATATTTTTCACATGAGCATGCCATCTCTGGGCTTGGATTGATGTATCCTTATGCAAATGAATAGAAGTAGAGGGGTAACAGAGGTGCTCCATGGTAAAAAAGAGAGGGTAAGTGAGGGAGTTACCCCCCAAATAATTGATCTGAGGCTATGGCAAAGTTACTGGAGGTAGAAAGTGGTTAGAACATACTGTGGTGAAAAGTTGGAGGCAAGGGTAATATTTTTGGGTCCACTTTGCTTGTCCACAAGCTGGTGGAGGAAGGTGTTTGATGTTGTCCTAAGCCATCTAGGGGTTTCTAATGACCCTAATATTTATGAGGGGTTAATGGTAAGAAGTAATGGTCCTGATCACCAAGTTTGAAATTATTTGGTGAAAGTTTCCAATGTAAACTTCATACGTGTGAGAAATGGGCAGAAATGGTCTCCACTAGATAAATCCATGCAAAATTTCCCTCCTAATGCACCACTTGGTGTGGTGGCATTATTTGAGGATTAGAGCATGCCCAAGAAGTTTGGGATCATTTTGAGAAACTTTACAGTGCAAATATTTCCAATTCTAGAAATAAGCAGAAGTGTGTTTGAGGGGTTTTGGAGAAGTTCATCTGCTCTCCTTGATGCACCACTTAGTGTGGATACATTATTAGAGTATTATAACATGTCAACAAAACTTGAGAACCAAAGGAGAAATTTGGCAATATAGAGTTGCTCAAATCTGGATCTAGACACAAAGGGTTTTGGAATATTTTGGTGAATCAAATCAACTTGGATTGAGATGAAACTTCGCAAGATAATCTCATATATCATGTGTGACTTGCTACAATTTTACTAGAATTATTTGAGAATACTTCTTATGGAAATATTTTGAATACCTGAAATAGGCAGAAAGTGTTTTGGAGGGTTTTGTCCAATATTTTAGAAATGACCATGTGTTGAAACTCTTATATATGGAAAATATGTCCCCTGAGTTTCCCTAAATTTTCTGAAATATTTTGGAAGCATCGATAATATTTTTTATTTATAAAAAGAACATTTCCGGCCTCAGAAAAAGGTAGTTAAATTAAATAGGGAAATAACTTTTAAAATAATCATTTTTGTGGTTTTTGGAAGTCTTTTTGATAATGGGATCCAAACAAAACATTTGGGGCAAAACACTTCTGCTATTTTGAGGACTTTAGTACAAACCCCAATCCAGGGGTTTTTGAAAAGCTAAATCAAATAAATTATTTTTGGTGAAAAGAATATTTTAAAAAATAGTTTTATGTCCTATACACATGGTATGATCATTTGGCAAAGATTTGTAGCAAGGAGGTGAGTCTGGATAGTAGGAGAGTTTTTGTGAATTTTAAAATCACAAACAAACACAGAAGAAAGAGCAAGAAACAACAATCAAGTCAAGCATCATAAACATACTTTTTTTAATTGGTCCTAATTTTCGAGCTATGTTGACTTAGTCAGCAGTCGCAAAATAGAAGGTATGATAGACCTACCCCCGGACAAGAATCTCGTCCCCGAGATTCCTAGGCTAGGCGTTGAAAGAATACGGAATTCGGGTCTCAGGTAGTCTTCACGTTCCCATCTTGTTCCTTCTTCGATGTGATGGGTCGAGTCGAACTTGATGTGCTTTATGATATAGCTTCGAGTGCATTATTGGCTTCGTCTCGAGGGTGAACAAAGTGCTTGCGATGTGCTAGGGTGGACTAAGGGTCAAGGGCTTGGTGAACGATGTTCGGGCAAAGGTATGGTTTGCGTGTGTATTCCAAAGTCTGAATACATGGAAAAAGACGTTGTGTGTGTGGTGACCATGTGGTTACTCACGGTGGTTAGTGACATCTAGATGTCTTGTGTTAGAATAGAAGGGTTAAGTCTTGGTGTAGATTCTCATCGGCGGGGAAAATGCTTGACTTCCTTAAGGCAGGTGATCTACTATCATAGGTGGTCTTCTTTCTTGAGACTATTGAAGCGTGTCAACATAGGCTTCTCATCGAGATGTTCTACTTGATTACTGGCCCAAGTATGTTCTTCATTTGTCTTCAGCCATTTGTCTTTGTCATCTCGGAAGCTCGTTTCCGGCGTGTCTTTAGATGCTTGATCTTCCAGCCTCTTCATAGCTACTTGCGAAAGAGTGTGGGTTGGGGCTCGTCCCTAAGACTAAGTTTAGATACCTTGTGTTGAAACTGGTTTTACCACCTAGGAAAGGTTTTTCAGGGGTCCTAGATGAGATGTCTGCCCGAAAGTATAGACCAGCCATCCAATCCCCAAGGTCTGATGCTTGGCAAGTGGGGTAAACCTCCTTTGACACGGGTTTCACCATGATCCAGTCAGGACTCACTTCCTTGATTGGACAAAAAAGGGGCTCTTTAACTTCTCTTGATGTCCAATGTCGGGACCCCGATCCTAAGCCATAGGAATCCAGCCTGTAACACATCGCATCTCTTTGCGGTCTCACACACGGTTATCCCCACGGCTGCAGCCTTACCTTAGCCGGGACCGTTTGCGCCTTTTGACTCGCGTATGCCATTGTGTCGCTAGCAATCCAATGTCAAAGAACCTGGATCGCCATGTCTAGTCATAAGCTAAAGCGACAGTTCCGTACAGGGACATGCATACATGACCCAGCAAAGCAGGTGTCGGTCATAAACGAATGTAGACGAGTCGTAGCAAGCTACAAGGACTCCATTACATACGCGTGACATTTCCCAAAGGGACAGACACAGCAGCTAAGAAGGCCACATGCCGGTCAACCAATGTGTCCGGAGCAGTAGCGAACTACCATGGCTCGATGGAATCACAAAGGGGCATTTCCCCGTAAGGAGTGCTACTAAGGCATACGACTAGGTATTCGAACCCCATACATATCAAGTACAACACACGTACGCATGGCATACCGGTATGTATAGATACATCGATGGCATCACAACATAACCATAAACATACAACCTTTATTTAGAAGGCTCGGAAGAGCCTCACACATAATATTACAAGGTAGGGGTCTCACGACCCATCATCACAAGTCATACACACAATTCTTACAAGCCAGCGAAAGCTTTAAAACTTTCTGAGTACAGACAGATGGAAAGATAAAGGCACATGGCCTGACTATCTACAGACCCATCCTAGGGCTAGATCGTAGCTGGGATACCAGCTACTCGTCGTCGTCGATGTCTAGGAAGAACCCTCCATTAGGGTCATTAACAACCTCTGCAACAATTATTAAGAAAACGTGAGTACGAAAGTACTCAGCAGGACTTTAGGAATTCTATCTACTCATGCAATGTATCAACAAGGAGTTGTGGGGTTTCATGCGGAAAGACAACATTTGACTCTTGGCTAGGCAACTTGCATTTTTAAATAGTTTGACAACTATGTTTCTCACACACGAGTCCACAAACACCACAACAATACTCCATCGTGGAATCATTCTGTCTCCGTACGGAAATGTCGTCCACGACACTCACACTTATCTTGACAATTTTATGAGTAGCCATTATAGTTATCTATGAACAACATATGTTTCCAAGTAGTCCATATCCGCGGACGCGGCTATTCGAATAGATCATAACCCTGCAGGGGTGTACTTCTTCACACATGCTCTTGCCACTTATCTCCATGTGCACGTCATGCACCTCGGCAACTTTCAAACGGAAGCCCAGCGCGGGAGTCGGCCACGACCGTTAACCGCGCTAATACTTAGTCCAGGTCTATCGCCTATCTGAGGGTAACCCGCACGGAAGTACGGCCGAGGTTTCCGCCACGCCCCCAAACGATGTGCGCAGGGTTCCCAAGCCCACCATCCGGGTGCCACTTGGTACACCGTGCCACTGCCTACCGCATCATAGCCCACCTCTAAGGTCAGCCTATGCACGGCCTCCAGCATGACTATAAACACCAGAAACTACTTGCAACTCCTGGACCGAGTACTAAGTGATTAATAAGTCGAGCGGGGTCATATTTCAGGGCCCAACATGTGGTAGTATCTCGTCTTGGATTACATACATGGAACTCAGTTCCTAAGGACCGTTCTAATGAAACAACCCGCCATGTACTCCTACATAGCCTTTCACCGGTACCTTTACCAAATCAGGTTCAACACACCACCTTTACTTACTGAACACATTCTCACAATTCTGTTCATCACCTAGATGACAGACCATACACAACTCTAAGCATATCATGCATAGCAGGATAAGGCACATCATGGCTCAAGCATGTACCAGGTATGCTAGGTTGCAAGGTTCAGCTATTTACTGTGACAAGGACACGTCATGCAAAGGAAGTGGGTTCAACTAACGTGATAAAAGCACTAAAAGCATTTTGACCTAATAAAATAAATAAGAGCATGAGTGAGAACATGGGATTTATCGGGATGGTCAAAATGGTTGCTTGCCTTGTTGCTCAGCAGAGGGGTGATATCCGTTAGTCGGATAATCAGACGTATCTGGAGGGGCGGAGCCTACCGGAATAACAACAATCAATCAATATCAAACATATGCAACAAAATTATGCATGAAATGCAATGTAGCATGGTTTGAAAAGACTAGCAGAACCCTTTCGAGTGATCTTGATTTGAAATCATAATTCCAATATCTTTTGAATTATGATTTATTACATTCTTTTAATTGATTTGACCTCATGTTGTTTCATAACTCTGCTTTTCATGCATGAAAATAGCACCATTGGATTCCTTGAATTTTTCTGATTCATTTACATATATTATTTGTCAAATTTGGAGTTACATTCAATTTTCTATGAATTTCCAAAGTTTCGAAGTTGTTCTGGAATTATTTTTAAACAGAAAAGCTTTTATTGCATCAGCATGACATCAGCAGGTCAATCTGGCTGTTGAAAGTCAAACCTGACCAGTGGGACCCAATGGTTAGTGACTCTGGCCAGTTTTAATTTAGATTTATCTTAATTAACTAATTATCAAGGTTGGACCCACATGTCACTGTCTGTTTAAGATAATTAAATAAATTATTTTTATTAACTTAATCCTATTTAGCCAGGGGGCTGGCCCCACCTGTCATAGGATCAGGGGGGGGTCAGATCCACCGGCGACGAGGTCGATCCCGCCGGCGGTGAGCCTCCGGCGACCACCAGAGCGGTGGAGGGGCTCGGAAATGCATCTCCGATGACCAAACTTCACGCGGAGGGCACCAAACGAACGACACTTCACCCGCGGCTCCATTTTTGCATGTAGCCGGGGATGAAATGGCCGGAGATGATGCCGGCGACGAGCTTGGCGGCAGCCGAAGCTCGGGCATCATCGGGGTCATCGAAACAGAGGGCATCACGCGCGGGGCTGGGCTCCTACAGCATCTAAGCAACGCACTGAAGCCAGTGGTGGCCTAAGATGGACCAGCCGATCACCGAAGAGCTACTAGCGACGAGGTACCGCGGCAGATCTCGTCGGGCTCCGGTGGAATCGAGGCCTAGAGGAAGGGATCGAGGGGGAAAACTTAGGGGAAAGGACCCTGAGCTCACGGGGAGTGCAGAGGCGTCGAGAGTGGGCGCGGGGATGGCCTGAGGAGGGAGAACGACGGCGGCGAAGCTCCGGTGACCCGAGGAAGAAGACGACGGCTTCACGGTGTTTCAGGGCTTCTCGGCGTTGAGCGACTAGCTGGAGAGCTTCAGGGGGTCACGGCGAAGCTGTTGCGCGGCTCAGGTGAGAGGGAGAGGGACAGGAGCGACGGCGAGCTCAAGCTTGAGCTTGCGGTCATGGCGGCCGAGAGGGGGAGAAAGAACAGAGCGAATGGGGTGGGGATGAGCTCGGGGAGGCCTTCGGGAGCTAATCCCTGTTGCGCCAGCGCGATGTGATGGCCAGGCAGACGCATAGGTGCGTGGCCGCGCCGGATCGAGCGGCGGCCACCTCCTGCTGCTCGCTGGCAAGGAAGACGACGGGGAGCAGCTGGGCCTGGGCCAGGTGAGCGAAAGGTAAGGGTTTTCCATTTTTCTTCTTTTTTGTTTTCTGTTTATTCTTTCTGTTATTTTCTTTGTTTTATTTTCGGCTCCAAACTGTTCCTAAAATAGTTTGAAAAATACTAGAGTGTTAGTTGGAATATTTCCAACCACTCATAAAGTTTTCAACATTTTTGGAAACTTTAAATTATTTGAAATCAAATATATAATTGATTTCAGTAGCTTTTAACTTAATTTTAAAATGCCAAAAGTAGTTTGAAAATAAGTTTCACCTGTGATATTTTGTTTTCAATATTTATCGTAAAAGGTGAAGTTTTCTTAAGGCCATTTTGGGTTCATTGATTTGACATCAATTTTGAAATGCTTTTGAATGAGGGGTTGCTAGGGTTTTGCTTTGAGTTTCACCACTTCCTTTGGGTTCATTTCCATTTCTTAGATGCAATGAAAGAACATATGAGCACAAGTTGCTAAACCCTAGTAGGGATCAGGGATGTGACATCCAAAGGGTTCATCGTGCTTGAACATTGATGCTTCTTGACATAGTTGATGTAGCCTGCACAGGAGTGGTGGTTGACTCCTATCGCTTCTTCTTCATTGTCGTGGCTTCTCAACCATGGTGGTTCTTCACCTTGATTGGGTAGGATTGTCTTTTGTTGCTTGGAGGGTGCTTCAAGGAGTCCATCTTCTTCAAGGTAATATCTTACACTTGGAGGATGCTTCTGGGGCTTATCCGAACATGACTAAGGCGCTTCTCACTCTTCTTCAGTAAATAAGTTTGTCATCCATGAGGACAACACCATATTTCTCCAATCATCACACAAGCATTTTGCTCATGGGTTATGTGAGAGGAGAGGACATTTGTGCTAGATGGTCACTTGTAGAGGGCGTCTATGCTGGTCGAGTTGGAGTATTGGCCATAGTCCAATGACTTAAAACCTAGTTTCTCGGTCATAACCCAACCATGCTATGGCTGAGAAAAACTTTGGGGGTTTAAAAGACCTTAGGATGTGCGTGAACGTCTATCATCTTATCCTTGAGCATGGTTCTTGGATGTCAATAGTCCTACGTAATCCTCCAAACAGAATCATTCAATATCCTAAAAAGGTACCACATCATATAAGTCAACTCCAACATCACTTATGCTACACTCCAAGGTTTGAGGGAAGGGCTAAACCAAAATCTCATAGTATACTATAATTAACTCTTTTATATCCCTATGTAAAAAATCCTCGGTAAGCATACAAGCTTCTAAGCTTGAACACGAATCTACAATCCAAGTGCTTAGATAAATTATCCAAGGTCTAAGGCACTGCATTTTTATGCTAGGGAAACACGTAGTACATCAACCAAGATCTTGTTCCCTTCATATGAATTCAGTAAAGTGGTTCATCAATCCCATCAATCATCACTTCACCCATTATTCCTACAAATCTAATATTGATGGGGTTCTACATAATCACCTAGAGTTCCCATAATTAATAAATTGTTGCAAGGATAATATCACAGTATATCGACCAACTTCCAATATCATGACCAACTAAACTCTAGGGTCAAGCTTATATAGATTCTTAAATTAATTTTGACAAGTCAATTTACTTCTACTATCATCCACGGAGGAACATGGTATTATTACCATGATCATCGGACTAAATCCAATTTACTCCGAACCATGTGGTCTCATTTATCATCGACACTCTATTAGGATTACCTATTTTAAATTGAAGTTTCATGTCCAACGAGAACTCATACTTGCTTCTCCAAGTCATTATTGTAACATCATCAATTCATGACTATTACTTGACATAATCAATTTTTATACCACCAAGAGTTTTAGCTCATGATAATAATTGTACCACTAAATCCAAATTTACTCGAGGGATATGTAGGTTATGCTACTTCATCAACTTGTTCCACCAAGTTCATCTACTAATATAAGAGTCTTATGATCCACCAAAGGGGCTTGACTACATCCTCAAGACACCTATTATAGTCACATCAAATCATTGTCTAAAAATAATATATCCTTACAATGATCCTTCCTATGCCATCAAGGTTCTAGTGCTAGCTTAAGAATGAAATATGTCTGTCCACGATGATCACTAGTTCCATAATGAACTCAGTGCTAAGTAGGTGTTACTGAAGCTCAACGGGTGCCCATGTAAATCCGTATATTAAACACGAGATCAGAGGTTTTTTCTGGGGTAGCTTGTGAGGTCTAGGTTGGTCTAGGGAGGGGTTTCCATTTCTTCAGGAAAAATCATAACTCTACGGGGTTGTGTTTGGTTGATCACATTGTAGTCAGAGTCTTTAGTGCTAGTTGTCTATCGACGTGAATTCTTGGCACATCTTGTCTTGCTAGTTTTCAGTTAGTCAGATATGGGAGAGGGAAATTAGCATAGAGGGGAGTGCCTAAGGGGTTGGTATAGTGCAAGTGCAATCAAATAATTACCGAAAAGGCCAAACACAAACATCAAAGTGAAGTAGGTGATATAGTCGCGTATTTGTTGCCCGGGGCAAAAGTGCGACTTATATCAAAGCACAAACAAGCAAAAAGACACAACATTGTTCCATTGGAACCATCACACGGACTGGACTTTGCATGGTATATGAGGAGCTACCCTACCCTAGGGGTTCTTGAACTCAATTGTCATGCTTGCTTCGTGTCTTAGAGAGGAGTCCACTCAGTCTTCTCGGTCTTCTTCAGGTGTCTCTATGTCTCTTGTTGTCGTTCATCGAAACGATCCGGGTTGTGCATGGAGAGTCCTTGACAACTTCACGTCGGGTGAGTTAACGACTGGGTGATCCTTCATGGCTGTCGTCGACATCATCTTCTGTTTTCTTCGTAATCCTATCAATGTCTTCTTGTCTTCCAAGGCATCAAGAGTTCCGAGTGCATGATACTTTATGCAACGACATGGACAAGGCATGATAGAGTCCCGACATATCGGTTAGGTTGATGACAATATCGACACCAAGAACGCGTGATGAAGAGAACCATTATCCTGCTCACTATGGTGAGGCCGACCAGATGGCGAGGTTCTCATCCACTGGTGGTTGTGGACACGACAAAGGTAAGGAAACGGTCTCTCTATTAGTGATGCACATAATGATCTTGCATATCTTATGTCCTGATCATCATAGGCCAAGGTTGCATTACTCTTGGACAGTGTCAAGGGCATCACCATCCTCTGAGTCTTGATGTCCTCATTCCTCGAGAAGCTAGCTTATGATTGTTTCGTCTCGTTGTAGCGTTGCAAACCTTGTCTCCCAATATGTGGGTGATTGTTTGGCAAGGTCGCTTCCTTTCAAGTTACCCATGAGGATTTCAAGGAATCCTGTGGTCAGGGGCATAAGGGTGCTACGTCCGTTTGCAACTTGTTGAACAAGGTCGATGAGGAGAGTTAAGAGAGTAAGCGTGGAAGTGCTAAGGCAAAAACCTCCGCTTCCTTTGAAAATTCAGAAGAGCTCGAAAATATGGAGGCTTAGTAAGTGGTTTGAAAGGTCTGGAAAAATAGGTCGATGCTAACTAAGGGATTCCTCCACTCAGGATGGCCCTAATACCAGCTCTGTGGGGACCCCAACACATAAGTCATGATCACTGAATGTATGTGCACAGTGATTCCAGAGATCAATGCTCACTGAACACACAGAACCTGAATAACAAGAGTCTTACATCCATTATATACCGTTGTACTCGAATATGGACTTAGTGGCCAAGTCTTCATCTATTTGCAACAGAAAATCTTCATCGATAGCGTGAACCCATGTCGTCTGCCTTAACCCTACAAGCATTGTCACTGGGCAGTGTCCTAGCTCGCGTGAACGACACCAAGGTATTCTTCATCATACCCTGTTCTCTCATGCCTGGTTAATAAAATAACTAGTGGCAAGCTAATGAGTACTTTGAATGTACTCGCAAGCAACCCATGTTTGGAAGAAGGCAATAACAATGCATGATATAGCACTATGTAGGTAATTTGCAGAAAGCTAGTTTTGAGTGCAATGTCGTGATCAATGAACTTGTAAAAGTATGCATCAATAGGTTGCAGATGTCCATATGAACGAGTTATAGATATCATCATAAGCAGGGGGTTGAACATCCCAGGTTCATTCATCACATCAAGTGATCTGCCTTAGCTCAAGTTCCATCTTCCTCTCTCAGACACAGTTTGCTACACCTCGAAGCGGAATGGGTGATGTAGCACAGCGGCGGTAAGTATTTCCCTCAGTTTTGAGAACCAAGGTATCGATCCAGTGAAGGAATATCACAAGTACCTGCACAAACAAAAAGAGCTTGCACCCAACGCTATGAAGGGGTTGTCAATCCCTTATATATTTGTTTGCCAAGTGAGAACTGAAAGCAACAAAGTAAACAAGCAAAGTAAAAGCGAAAGTGGAGACAATAGGTGTGAATAGACCCGGGGGCCATAGTGTTCACTAGTGGCTTCTCTCATGAAAGCAAGTAGACGGTGGGTGAACAAATTACTGTCGAGCAGTTGATAGAAGCGAGCAAAGTCGTGACGTTATCTATGGCAATGATTATATCTATAGGAATCACGTCCAAAACAAGTAGACCGATACTTTCTGCATCTACTACTATTACTCCACACGTCGACCGCTATCCAGCATGCATCTGGTGTATTAAGTCCAAAAGAACAGAGTAATGCCTTAAGCAAGATGACATGATGTAGATGGACAATATCATATCTACGATAAAGCCCATCTTGTTACCCTTGATGGCAACAACATGGTGCGTGCCTTGCTACCCCTTCTGTTACTGGGAAAGGTCACCACACGGTATGAACCCAAAACCAAGCACTTCTCCCATTGCAAGAATCATAGATCTAGTTGGCCAAACAAAACACAAGACTCGGAGAGACTTTCAAGGATATCAAATCATGCATATAAGAAATAAGCAAATACTGAAATATATATCATAGATAATCTGATCACAAATCCACAATTCATCGGATCTCGACAAACACATCGCCAAAGAGGATTACATCGGATAGATCTCCATGAATATCATGGAGAACTTTGTATTGAAGATCCAAGAGAGACAAGAAGCCATCTAGCTACTAACTACGGACCCGTAGGTCTGAAGTGAACTACACACGAGTCATTGGAGGGGCGATGATGTTGATGAAGAAGCCCTCCAACTCCAAAGTCCCCACCGGCAAGACACCAGGAAGGGTCTCCAGATGAGATCTCGTGGAAACGGAAGCTTGCGGCGACGGAAAATTGTTTTCGTGGATGTCGTGCTTTTTTCTGGATTTTTAGGGAATTTATAGGCCAAAGACCTAGGGCAGGGGAGCGCCAGGGGGCCACAAGCTTGGTTGCCGCGGCCTCCCCCTGGCCGCGGCAACATCGCTTGTGGGCCCCCTGTGGTCCCACTTCCTTAGCCCTCAAGCCTCCCGATCTTCTTCCGTTCTAGAAAATTTATTTCGGGGATTTTATTCCGTTTGGGCTCCGTTCCAAAATCAGATGTGAAAAGAGTCAAAAACACAGAAAAAACAGGAACTGTCACTTGGCACTGAGTTAATAAGTTAGTCCCAAAAAAGATATAAAAGGTAAACAAAACATCCAAAGTTGACAAGATAACAGCGTGATACCATAAAAAATTATAGATATCTTTGCGACGTATCAAGCATCCCCAAGCTTAACTCCTACTCGTCCTCGAGTAGGGAAGTGATAAAGAATGAATTTTTGATGCTTTCATGCTACCTAGCATAGATGTCCTTTGTAACTGCTCTTATGTGACGTGAATGTTCACATCCATTAGATTCAAAACAATAGTTTTCTATTGACGTGGAAACAATAATAATTCAAGCAAACTAGCAAGGTAATCATGAACTTTCAAAATAACAATGCCAAAAGAAAGTTATCCCTACAAAATCATATAGTCTGGCTATGCTCTATCATCATTGCACAACGAATTTAAATCATTCACAACCCCAATATTGGCCAAGTAATTGTTTTCACACCTTTACTTTCTCAAATTTTTTTAACTCTCACGCAATACATGAGCGTGAGCCATGGTTTTAGCACTATAAGTGGTGTGGAGTGTGGTGGAGGTTGCAAGAGAAACAAGGAGAAGATGGCCACATTAACTAGACATATCAATGAGCTGTGGAGATGCTCATCAATAGATATCAATGTGAATGAGTAGGGATTGCCATACAAATGATGCACTAGAGCTAAGAGTATGTGAAAGCTCTTAAAGAAAACTAGTGGGTGTGCATCCAACTTGCTTGCTCACGAAGACCTAAGGCAAATTTGAGGAAGCCTATCATTGGAATATACAAGCCAAGTTATATAATGAAAATTTCCCACTAGCTATATGGTGGTGACAAAACAAGAGACTCTCAATCATCAAGATCATGGTGCTTAATATGCACAAGTGTGGAAAGGTGGTAGCATTGTCCCTTCTCTCTTTTTCTCTCATTTTTTTGGATGGGCTCTTTGGCCTCTTTTTTTTTGGTGGGCATCTTTGGCCTCTTTTATTTCCTAACATGGGACAATGCTCCATCAATGATGATCATCACACTTACAACTCAAAACTTAGAGCAATGATGACTCTATATGGAATGCCTTCGGTAGTGTACCGTGACAATGATCTAGCATGGCATCGACATCAATGGAAACATCATGCTAGCGATCTTACGATCTTGCAATGGCAATGTAGATGTGGTGGCACATGTCATGGTGGTAGTTGCATGGCAATATATCTCGGAATGACTTTGAAAAAGCCATAGTAGGTAGGTATGGTGGCTGTTTTGAGGGAGGCTAATGGTGGGTTTTGTGCACCGGCGAAAGTTGCACGGCACTAAAGAAGATAGTGAAGGTGGAAGGTGAAAGTGCATCTAAACCATGGACTCAACATTAGTCATGAAGAACTCATATACTTGTTGCAAAAATTTTAGTAGTAATCGAAACAAAGCATTCAACGCATACTCCTAGGGGAAGGGTTGGTAGGCATAAACCATCGCGCGATCCCGACCGCCACACAAAGGAGACTAATCATGCTCAGACTTCATCACATAGCGGTTCACCATACGTGCATGCTATGGGAATCACTAACTTCAACACAAGTATTTCTAGATCCACAACACCTCACTAATATAACTTCAATATTACCATAACCACAACTCAAAACTAGTTGAGATGAATCAAACTTCTCTAACAATTCAATGCACATGAAGGTGGAAGTTTTCGTATCCCTTTGGATAACTACCCCTTTTGAGACTACTTTCATAGCATAGATCAACTACCAAGCCACGCACGGCCCTGATCTAAAAGATATAAGTGAAGCACATAGAGCAAAAGCAACTAGCTCAAAAGATATAAGTGATGCACATGTGAGCTAAATTGTCTAACCAAAGGATATAGTGAAGCTCGACAAAATCATGGTGAGTGCATGTCTCTATCTCTAGGTGTGCAGCAAGGATGCTTGTGAAACAACAAAAATAAAAGACTCCTACGATACAAGACGCTCTAATAAAAACACATAACATGTGCTGAATAAAAATATACACTACTGGAATCAGAGATTTTGCCGTCTGCCTATTCTTTGCCGTCAGCTAGCAGACGGCAAAGACACTCTTTGCCATCAGCTTCAGCAAAACTAACGGCAAAGAACTCGCTGATGGCAAAGAAGGTCTTTGCCAGCAGTCAGCTCTTTGCCGTCCGCGGCAGACGGCAAAGAAGGCGCCAGCAGACGGCAAAGAAGCTCATCTGGCCGGGGGAACCTTAGGTCAACCTACTCCCTTCTTTGCCGTCTGCTGGCTGACGCCAAAGATGCCAGAGGCAGACGACAAAGAGTATAGACCCCTTTGCTGTGTGCCAGCAGACGACAAAGATCTTGAGTCTAGTAACGGCTGTCCCGCCCCCACCGCGGCCCTCTCTCTCTCTCTCAAACGGCCCCTCGCTCTCTCTCTCCTCCCCCGACGCCCAACGCCGCCACCACTATCGCCCGACCACCCCCGGCGCCGGCCCGGTGCCCCTGGTGCCGCCCCGAAGCCCCACAACCCCCCCAGCGCCCCCTGGTGCCGCCCCTCAAGCCCCACCGCCGGCGCCCCCGCTGCCCCACCCCCGGCGCCCCTGGTGCCGCCCCCGCAGCCCCACCGCCGGCGCCGCCGGCCCAGCCACTGCCCCGCAGGCCTCGGCGCCGCCCCTGCAGCCCCACTGCAGGTAAGCCCATCCACCCCCCCTTGATTTTTTATTTTTTGGTATTTAGTTCTTTGGAATTAGATTATAACTACTGGCATGATTTTTTATTGTTGTTGTAGTAGTTGTTCTTGTTATTGTAGTAGTTGTTGTTATTGTAGTTGTTGTGGCATATATAGTTTAGTTGGTAGGTTAGTTAATTAGTAGTTTTAGTGGTAGTTTAGTTAGTTGGTAGATTTAGTTAGTTAATTAGTAGATTTAGTTGGTAGTTTAGTGGTAGATTTGGTTTTGTTATTTAGTGGTAGCTAGATTATTTTTTAGTTACTTAGTGGTAGATTCTGTTATTATTTTTTTGTTGTTGTTTAGTGCTATCTAGGTTTAGCGATAGGTTTAGTTAGCTTGGTTAGTTAGAATAGTTAGTTAGTTAGATTACTAGAAAGAATAGGAAGAAGAAGAAGAGGAGGAGGAGGAGAAGAGGAGAAGAGGAGGAGGAGGAGGAGGAGAAGAAGAAGAAGAAGAATAGGAGGAGGAGAAGAAGAGGAGAAGGAGGAGGAGAAGAGGAGAAGAGGAGAAGAAGAATAGGAAGAAGAAGAAGAGGAGGAGGAGGAGAATAGGAGAAGAGGAGGAGGAGGAGGAGAAGACGAAGAAGAAGAATATGAAGAAGAAGTAGGATAGGAGGAGGAGAAGACAAAAAGAAGATCACATGTTTGGTATTTAGTTTTTCGGAATTAATTATTCCATTTAGCTCCAAAATACCATAATAGGCTCAAAATGGCATAAGAACCTTGGTTAGCTCATTAATATTATATACTTAGCTTGTTTTCCTCTAAAATGGGATAATTAGCCCATTTAGCTCAAAAAAGACATAATTAGGTAATTTAGCTCCAACAAGAGGAGAAGAGGAGAAGAAATAGGAAAAATGAAAAGAAAGAAGAAGACGAAGAATAAGAAGAGAAGAAGGAGAAGGAGGAGGAGGAGGAGAAGAAGGCCAAGGACCTTCTATCCTTCTCCTCCTCCTCCTCCTTCTTCTTGATTTATTCTTCTTCTCCTCCTCCTCCTCTTTCTTCTCCTCTTTCATATTATCCTTGAAATTGCTTTAATTTCCCCAACAATGACATATCTAGTCCATTTAGCTCCAAAATACCATAATAAGCTCAAAATGGCATAAGAACCTTGGTTAGCTCATTAATATTATATACTTAGATTGTTTTCATCTAAAATGGGATAATTAGCCCATTTAGCTCAAAAAAGACATAATTAGGTAATTTAGCTCCAACAAGAGGAGAAGAGGAGAATAAATAGGCAAAATGAAAAGAAAGAAGAAGAAGAAGAAGAAGAAGGGAAGGAGGAGGAGGAGGAGGAGGAGTAGGAGGAGGAGGAGGAGGAGGAGGAGTAGGAGGAGGAGAAGGCCAAGGACCTTCTATCCTTCTCCTCCTCCTCCTCCTTCTTCTTGATTTCTTCTTCTTCTCCTCCTCCTCCTCTTTCTTCTCCTCTTTCATATTATCCTTGCTTTAATTAACCCAACAATGACATAATTAGCCCATTTAGCTGCAAAATACCATAATAAGCTCAAAATGGCACAAGAACCTTGGTTAGCTCGTGAATATTATATACTTAGCTTGTTTTCCTCTAAAATGACATAATTGGAATATTTGTGTTGATCAAAGGATTTACATGTGATAGTTGTCTCGTCGCTGTGAGGTCTGCTGTGCGAAGACCTGCCTGTGCGTTGTACGAGCTCCGCCCCTGCATTCGTGGGTCAGTACAAATTTCATCTCCTCCCCGCCCCCCTTCATTTATTGTGGCTCGGTTTCCGGATGAAACTTTCTAGATTTAGGTAATTCAATTAATTTATCAGTCTCCGTGACCAGTATGCGTCTCGTGTTCGAAAGGGTGACATCTATAAATATGCATGTCTTTGCATATTTATAACCGCCATCCTTTCGAATTTTCCAACATTATCCATGGACAGCCCGAGTATGTGTAGATTGGGTTCGTTTTCCCGTATGCTGTGCTCTGGATCCGATGCGGAATTTCGTCAGTGCCTCCCTGTTGTTCTCCGGATGCACATCCTCTCTGTTTATTGCGGAGACGTGTATCAGGAGAACAGCGGGGAGGTGCTGCCGAAATTTTGCGTTGGATCCGGGGGAGAGCATGGGAAAACGAACCCAATCTACACATACTCGGGTGGGATTAGGACCTATCTTTACCTATTAGCGTGTAGGTTGCATGGACGTAATAAAAATGGCGAACCTGATTAACCGATGAATATAAATGCTAAATTATATATAAATATATTTCTTCTGTCTTTACTAGCTACGCAAGATGACTGATCATGCGTGGATGTATACCGGTCACCCTAGTCAGAAAGATATGACGAAAGAATGGTTTTTAAAAACAAAGGAATTTGTGAAAGCCGCATTCGCAAATGGCCAGGAAAGAAACTATTGCCCCTGTCCTGGATGCGACAACTATAAAAAGACGATAGAGGATGTAATGATTAAACACCTGCAGAGGAGGTGTTTTAAGCCTAATTATACGTTGTGGACATTTCATGGTGAGTCTATACAACACACAAGAGCTGAGGTGGTCCGTCGTCGCACGGACGAGCATGGTACTGGGATCGAAGAGATGGTGCAAGACTTTGATGATGCTCGGGATTCGAAAGATGAGATGGAGGAATCTGCAAAGGCCTTTTATGAAATGTTGGAGTCTTCAAAATGTCCTCTCCATGAGCACACTGAGATCTGTCAGCTGGATGCAATTGCAGAAGTAATGGCTCTGAAGGCTCAGTTCAACTTGGGAAGAGAATGCTACGACGCAATGATGACACTATTTGGACGTTTTCTACCCAAAGGCCATGTCATGCCTGCAAACCTGTACCAGTCGGACAAAATACTTCGTGTACTTAAGATGCCCTATGAGAAGATAGATGCATGTGAGAAAGGATGTGTCTTATTTAGGAAGGAGTATGCACACTTGGACTATTGTCCCAATTGCGAGTCTTGCAGGTATCTTCTTGTAGATAACGGTATGGGTGAGAAGATGCAGACCAAAACCAAAGTTAGTGTTCTTCGGTATATGCCAATCGTACCAAGACATCAACGTCTTTTCATGGTCGAAGAGACAGCCAGACAGATGACATGGCACAAATTGGGCAAAAGAACCGAACTAGATGCAGATGGGAATAAGATGATGGTACACACATCGGATGGGGAAGCGTGGAAACATTTCGATGGATTGCATCAGGATAAAGCGGCAGATCCAAGGAATCCTCGAGTCTGCGCCACCACGGATGGTTTTAATCCCTTCGGCAGGACGACAACCCAATACAGTTGTTGGCCTGTATTTGTCATTCCACTCAATCTCCCCCCCCGGGCAGATTATGCAAAGAAAGAACATATTTCTGACGTTGATAATTCCAGGGCCCAATTATCTGGGGAAGAATATGAATGTGTACCTGCAACCGCTTAAGGATGAATTGGAAGAAGCTTGGGAAAATGGGGTCGAGACATACGATGCCGCTAGAAAAGAAAACTTCAAAATGCATGTGTGGTACATGTACTCTATGCATGACTTGCCAGCGTATGCGCTATTCTCTGGATGGTGTGTGCATGGAAGGTTCCCGTGCCCCAATGCAAGGCAGCTCTTTAGTTTCATTGGTTGCAGGAGGGTCGGAAGTATTCTTGCTTTGACTTGCATAGACAGTTCCTGGATCCTCACCATCAGTTCAGAAAAGACAAGAAGAACTTTACCAAAGGTAAAGTTGTCAAAAACTTGGCACCACCTGCGTTCACAGGCCAACAGATCCTGGATCAGTTAAACGCCCTTGAGCCTGGTCCAGAGCGTCCAGGGTATTTCAAGGGGTATAATTCAAAACATGCCTGGACTCACAAGCCATGCTTGTGGGATCTGCCTTACTTCAAAGACCTCCTTCTTCCACACAATATCGACATGATGCACACTGAAAAGAATATCGGAGAGGCTATTTTTGGTATATTGTTCGACATAGATGGGAAGACAAAGGATAATATTAAGGCTAGAGTCGATCGAGAGACACTATGTCATAGACCGTTACAAAACATGCGAGAAGGCAAAGGAAAGCACAAGTGGTCGAAGCCAAAGGCCTGGTTCAATCTTGGAAGGCCAGGTATGAGGGAAATTATCTTGTGGGTCAAAATGCACTTGATGTTCCCCGATGGGTATGCAGCGAATCTAAAGAGGGGAGCGAGTCTTGAAAAATTAAAAATCTTTGGTCTCAAGAGTCATGATTGGCACATATGGCTAGAGCGGGTAATGCCGGTGATGTTACGTGGCTTTATTCCTGAGGATGAATCGCTAGTACTGGCGGAGCTGAGCTATTTCTTCCGTGTTCTTTGTGCGAAAGAATTGTCGCCTGGCGTGGTAGAAGACATGGAGGAGTTTGCACCGGAGTTGTTGTGCAAGTTAGAGAAGATCTTTCCACCGGGCTTCTTTAATCCAATGCAGCATTTGATTTTACATCTACCGACCGAGGCAAGATTGGGTGGGCCCATGCAAGATCGTTGGTGCTATGCAACTGAGAGGATGCAGAAGACCCTTCGAGCTAAATGTAAAAATAAGCGTAGAATTGAAGCATCGATGGCTGAGGCATTCATTACTGAGGAGGTGGCAAACTTTGTGACAACACACTACGAAGCCAAAAATCATCATTTGCATAATCCGAAGCCTCAGCACAATGGTGGAGACCCTAAAAAAGGTGGGTCCAACCTCAGCCTATTCAAAGGGAAGCTCGCACCAGCCGGTGCTTCGAAACCAATAACGTTGGATATCGAAGAATGGCGGAACATTTCGTTGTATATCTTCAACAACCTAACAGAAGTGCGGCCGTACATCGAGTGAGTTCTCGGCACATTTTCCCGTAACTTCTAATTCATTTGAACTGCTCTTATTCCCGGATATTTCAAACAGCCGTTACGTCGTCAAATTCTCGGATGGAGCGGTGATCGAAAATGATTCCGTCGAAGAGTAAGAGCTTGTGTCAAAGACAGGAGGCGGCTATCCCGGTTTCATCTCTTGGTTCAAACAAACGGTAATTATCAATAATGGACCATTACATTCTTGGTCTAACTTGCGGCTAATGCAACAACCATTTCGTATTAAACTTGTAGGCTAATTCAGAGTCTATGGACGCCGAATTGAGACAAGTCGCTAATGGTTTTTGACTATAAGGTCCGTTCATTTGAGAAATACAACATCAACGGGTATCTCTTTCGTACCTTTGGCAAAGAGCTATTTATGCCCGACCGGAAATCTACAAATTGTGGTGTCTCTGCTATCGGCAAAGGTGTTATCGAGTATTATGGAAGAGTTGAAGCAATTTATGAACTTCAATTCTATGGTGAAAACCCACCGAATGTCGTAGTCTTCAAATGTTATTGGTTCTAGCCGAAAAATACTAGAAGGACTCATGAACATATAGGACTAGTCGAAATCAATCCAAACACCCATTTAGATGTTCCCGATGTCTATATTACGGCTCAACAGGCGACCCAAGTTTTCTATCTACCGTGGGCATGCCAAACGGATAAGAATCTGGAAGGCTGGTATGTTGTTTATGAAGTGCCGCCACATGTCAGACCACCTCTCCCAAATGAACAGGATTATGAACCTCACATTAACCCAGACACATATGATGGAGAATTCTTCCAAGAAGCACGTCTTTCCAAGAAACGTTTCAAGAACCGCCATGCTTCATCCAAGAACATGGAAGTAGACAGCGACAATGAATCCGACTCCAGCCCTGAGCCGGAACTAGAAGACCTGGAACTCGTAGAGGTTACTGATGCGGATGACCTGTCAATGCTTCAACGATTAAAGGAAGGCCTTTCACAACTTCACGCCGTTGAACCTGATGAGCACGTCATTCATGAAGACATGCGTGATAGTGATGATGATGATGCATTTATTGATGATGACTATTAGTTTGTAAGATTCACAACTTAAATTATATATATTTTAATATTTATTATTCATGTACATATTATTATTCATGTCAGTCATTCAATTTTTTTATGTTGTACTAATTTCTTTTAATCTTTATCATGGCAGGTGTTGAAAGATGGTGGGCGCGGGTCCAGAGCGCTCGACGGGTTCTTCCCAGGTGCCCCGCACGAGGGGTGGTACTTCCCTTCCACCCCTATCTCTCCGTAGAGCCTTGGCAGACAGTCTTTCGACACCAGCCGGGGGTTCTTCTTCGTCGGCGGCATTGCCCACTGGGAGAGGTGCTGGTCGGGTAGGGAGGAAGGGGAAGGGTACAGGGAGAGGTGGTGGCCGCGGAAGATCCAGGACGACTGTTGAGCCGTCCTCGCCACCACCACCAGCTCATTCACCCGAGCATAGGACTAGTATGGTCGACCCGTTTGCGGAGGAGGCTATGGGGACTCCGGTCCAGGAGCCTGGTGTTCACGGGCATTCGTCCCATGAGACTCCGGTCCAGGAGCAGCCTCGGGTCGAGGTGCATTCGGCCCAGGAGCAGCCGGAGGAGACTACGGTTCCGGAGGCTTCACCTGACGTGGAGAGGGACGGATGGGAGCCTTGGCCGGATCGTACCGAGTTGCCGGATTGTACCGAGGGTCCGGGTGGCTCAGGGGGCGGGGATGGCGGGGATGATCTTACGGATAGTGAAGGCGTTGTGCAGGTGGACGGGGCCACCATGTACAGGCGTGGTAGTACACGTCTCCCGGTCGCCCCGGCTACCCGCGAGCAGAGGCCGGTGATTAAACCTGAAGGAGATAGGTAAGTACATTTACCCTTTTTTTAGCTTTTGCCTTCAAGTTTGTTCAAATATCTAATGCACTGACCTTATCATACTGCAGGGGATGGGTACACCCTCTTGGAGTCCGCAGGCCGAACTCCGTCCTTGGTGTGCTTTGCCGGACAAATTTCCCGGGGTTTGTCACGTTGCCTCGTGAGGGTCAGGTTCCTACACTAGGATTTACCTGGGAGCACTACACGTTGCGCACGTCCCGCCGGAGGATATTATAGATGGTGTCTTGTGCCACACGAGGGCCGAGATGGTGATCAGGAGCTTTTGGGTAAATTATCCTTTTACAGAATCTAAAATTAACAATATACCTAATTATTGTACTAATCGGTGTTTTCACGTTTGATTGCAGACCTTCTATAGGTGTGAGGATGGATATGAGGAGGAGGCGGCCAGGGTTCTCGAGGTCGAGTGTAGGCGGTTACTACAGAACTTGCGCCACGAGGCTCGGCCGCAGGCTATTCGAGATTACTACGCCACGCGTGGTATTAAGAAGGAGAAGAAGGATTTCCGCGGAAAGTTTCTGAAGAAGGAGCAATACATGAAGGTAATTACCTATTCTTAAGTCCTTCTACGTAGTTTTCTTGATTTCATTCATAGGCGTAGGGCTGAAAATTCTTTCTAATAACTTACAGGTGCCCCCGAGATGGTGTGCGGATAAGATGGATTGTTGGGAGGCGTTGGTTGATGAATGGTGCACAGGCAGCTGGCGAGCCGTCCACGAGAATGCAAAGGATCGGCGTAGCCAAATGGTTGGTGTGCCACACCATCAAGGCAGCGCCAACTTACTTCAGTTTGGACAAAACTGGGTATGTGATTTGTTTCATGATTCATGCAATTCATTCTTGATGCTAATATTTTGTTCCTCTCTTTTAGGTGCATCACAATAAGACTGAGATGCCACACTTGTACGACCTTTATGGCATGGCCCATACTGCCTCGTACAAGAAGGCGAAGGCATTCTCTGAGTCTGACCTGAATGATCCCAGTAACTTCACCAACTTGTCATCCCACCAGAAGCTCGTGGCATACAGGGACGCGGGGAAGGCTACGAAAGGGGATGACTTTAACCCTAGCCAGGAACCTTTGGATCCAGAGCTGGTGATGATATCTGGTGGCGGGAGGCCCCATGGCTCGATAGCCATTGGAGATGGGATAATACGTTGTCCACTCACTCTTCCGGAGATCAAGGTGCGCTAGTCGAGCAGATGTCCTGAGATAATGCCTCGTCCACGGCCAGTCGAACTTGCCACCGAGGTTAGTTGTACGGACTAAGAACACTTTCATCCATTTCATTATGTGTGTCACCATAGATCATTACTATGGTAACGAGGAATGGTTTTTCAGGCTGCTCTTCAGAAAGAGAGAGCGGCAAACCAGGCTGCTCTTGAGAAAGAGAGATTGGCAAGCGAGGCTGCTCTTCAGGCTGCTCTTGATGAGAGGGACCAGACCACGGTACGATTGCTTGAGGAGGAGAGGGCCCGGAATGAGGCGGGTCAACGGGCCCTGTACGAGCTTTTTGTGATATGTTTTTTTTCACATTAGCCAAATCATGTGTGTAATGTCTGTTTCAATACTAACTAATACGACCCACTCTTTAGGGTCTGTGCGAGAAGAGCGGTCAAGTCCCTCCGCCGATGCCCGTCTTCTCTTCGATTGGCACGTGGGAATTATTAGAAACTAGTATTAATAATTGAGTGTCATCATGCTAACTCAGACATTGCAAAATATCTTTTCTGCAGAATAACTCCCGAGCGGCATCGCACGACCCTTCTCGAGGGCAACCGTCTCCAAACGAAGCCGGCGCGAGCAACCGTGGTGTTTCTCCTCCTTGATGACCACTACGGTAAGTTTCTCCTCCAAACTTAGCTTGTTTTCCTCTAAAATGAGATAATTAGCCCATTTAGCTCGAAGAACACCTAATTAGGTAATTTAGCTCCAACAAGAGGAGAAGAAATAGGAAAAATGAAAAGAAAGAAGAAGAAGAAGAAGAAGGAGGAGGAGGAGGAGGAGGAGGAGAAGGCCAGAAGGTCCTTGGCCTTCTCCTCCTCCTCCTACTTCTTCTTGATTTCTTCTTCTTATCCTCCTCCTCCTCTATATTCTCCTCTTTCATATTATCCTTGCTATAATTAACCCAACAATGACATAATTAGCCCATTTATCTCCAAAATACCATAATAAGCTCAAAATGGCACAAGAACCTTGGTTAGCTCATGAATATTATATACTTAGCTTGTTTTCCTCTAAAATGACATAATTGGAACATTTAGCTCAAAAAAGACATAATTAGGTAATTTAGCTCCAAAAAGAGGAGAAGAGGAGAAGAAATAGGCAAATGAAAAGATAGAAGAAGAAGAGAAGAAGAAGAAGAGAAGAAGGAGAAGGAGGAGGAGGAGGAGGAGGAGGAGGAGGATGAGAAGGCCAAGGACCTTCTAGTCCTTCTCCTCCTCCTCCTTGATTTCTTCTTCTTCTCCTCCTCCTCCTCTTTCTTCTCCTCTTTCATATTATCCTTGCAATTGCTTTAATTTCCCCAACAATGACATAATTAGTCCATTTAGCTCCAAAATACCATAATAAGCTCAAAATGGCATAAGAACCTTGGTTAGCTCATTAATATTATATACTTAGCTTGTTTTCCTCTAAAATGGGATAATTAGCCCATTTAGCTCAAAAAAGACATAATTAGGTAATTTAGCTCCAACAAGAGGAGAAGAGGATAAGAAATAGGCAAAATGAAAAGAAAGAAGAAGAATAAGAAGAAGATAAGAAGGAGAAGGAGGAGGAGGAGGGGGAGGAGGAGGCCAAGGACCTTCTATCCTTCTCCTCCTCCTCCTTCTCCTCATCCTCCTCCTTCTTCTTGATTTCTTCTTCTTCTCCTCCTCCTCCACCTCTTTCTTCTCCTCTTTCATATTATCCTTGCTTTAATTAACCCAACAATGACATAATTAGCCCATTTAGCTCCAAAATACCATAATACGCTCAAAATGGCACAAGAACCTTGGTTAGCTCATGAATATTATATACTTAGCTTGGTTTCCTCTAAAATGACATAATTGGAATATTTAGCTCAAAAAAGACATAATTAGGTAATTTAGCTCCAACAAGAGGAGAAGAGGAGAAGAAATAGGCAAAATGAAAAGATAGAAGAAGAAGAAGAGATGAAGAAGAAGGAGGAGGAGGAGGAGGAGGAGGAGGAGGAGAAGGCCAAGGACCTTCTATCCTTCTCCTCCTCCTCATTCTCCTCCCCCTCCTCCTTCTTCTTGATTTCTTCTTCTTCTCCTCCTCCTCCTCCTCTTTCTTATCCTCTTTCATATTATCCCTGCTTTAATTAACCCAACAATGACATAATTAGCCCATTTAGCTCCAAAATACCATAATAAGCTCAAAATGGCATAAGAACCTTGGTTAGCTCATGAATACTATATACTTAGCTTGTTTTCCTCTAAAATGACATAATTGGAATATTTAGCTCAAAAAGAAGGAGAAGGAAGAAGAAGAAGAAGAAGAGAAGAAGAAGAGAAGGAGAAGGAGAAGAAGAAGAAGGAGGAGGAGAAGAAGAGAAGAAGAAGGAGAAGGAGGAGAAGAAGGAGGAGAAGGAGCCCTCCTTCTTCTCCTTCTTGTTCTCTCCTTCTTCTCCTTCTTCTTCTCTTCTTTTTTCTTCTTATCCTCCTCCTTCTCCTTCTCCTTCCCCTTCCCCTCCTCCTCCTCCTCCTTCTTGTTTTTCTTCTCCTTGTTCTCTTCTTGCTTCTTCTCTTTCTTCTTCAATTTAGCTTATTTGTCATATATATGTTGTTGTTGTTCTTCTTCTGACTTTCTTATTCCCATTTTGCAGATTGGATGCACTACATGCATGGAAGCTGGCGTTGGAGTGCTTTAGTTTCCGTTTTTATTTGAGTTGATGAACAATGTGTTGGTTCTTTGTATGTGTTGATGAACAATATATGTGCAACTATATGTATGTATATATGGATGAAACTTTGTATGTGTTGGTTCTTTTGATATATGGGATTTACGTTGATGAACAAATGGCATTGATGAGCTTTATATGTATATCATATATGTGTTGTGATCTATTTATGATATATGTGCTATGAATTATATGTATATGTGCTGTGAAATAGAAAAAATAAATAAAAATGTGACAATATAGGCTCTTTGCCGTCTGCCAGCTGATGGCAAAGGCCTTTGCCGTCAGCCAGCCGACGGCAAAGGCGCCACGTGGCACCCAGCTGTGCAACCTGGGCAGTAGTAGCTGTGACCATATAGTCTCTTTGCCGTCTGCTTCCTGGGGGGCAGACGGCAAAGAAGAGGGCACATAGGAGGAGGCAGACGGCAAAGAGTGGAGAGAGGGGGGAGGGGAGGACCCGACAGACGGCAAAGATGGTCCTGGAGGCAGACGACAAAGATGGAGGGGAGGGGAGGGGAGGAGAAGGCAGACGGCAAAGATTGACGGGGAGGCAGACGGCAAAGATTCACGGGGAGGCAGACGACAAAGGCTCCGTTAACCCCTAACGGAGGCAACGCCTGTCGGCTGCCGTCTCAAACGCTTTGCCGACTGCTCCTAAGGAAAGCTGACGGCAAAGAGCTTTGCCGTCCGCTTTTGGGGGGGGGGGGGCAGACGGCAAAGAAGGTCCTATGCCGTCGTAGGCTGACGCAGAAATTTTGCCGACCGTGACAATCTTTGCTGTCTGTGGTATTGTCTTTGCCGTCCGGGATATTGTCTTTGCCGTCTGTGATGGCAGACAGCAAAGAAGGTGATTCCTGTAGTGATAGCCCCAAGTAACGTTACCGATGGATTGAAGACGAAAGAGGGGATACCTTCCCGGGGCGTCCCCAAGCTTAGGCTTTTACGGCATCCTTGAATCATCTTGGGGTTCCTTGGGCATCCCCAAGCTTGAGCTCTTGCCACTCTTTATCTTTTTGTTCATAAGAACTTCACCCAAGACTTGAAAACTTCACAACACAAAACTTAAACAGAAACTCGTGATAACATTAGTATAAGAAAGCAAACCACCACTTCCTTAGGTACTGTAGCAAACTTAAATTATACTTATGTTGATGTTGGGTTACTGTATTTTCAATCTTCCATGGCTAATACCCCCCGATACTATCCATAGTTTCATCAAAATAAGCAACCAACACAACAAAAACAGAATCTGTTAACAACAGACCAGTTTGTAGCAATCTGTATACTTCGTATACTTCTGGTACTTCAAAAATTCTGAACAATTATGAGAGTCTGAAGAATTTGCGTAGAAATCGGCAGCAAAACGAATCAACTCAAAAGCTCTTACAGAAAAAAATGAAAATTCTTTTCGTGAGCAGAAAGTTTCTGTCTTTTCCAGCATGACCAAACCATCATCCCCAAGACTAATCATAACGGTTTTTCTTGGCACAAACGCAAAAAGAAACACAAAAAACACAATCATAACAGAATTATGAAAGTGTGGAAAACACAAAAAAGAAAGAAAAAAGATAGATTCGTTGGGTTGCCTCCCAACTAGCGCTATTGTTTAACGCCCTTAGCTAGGCATAAGGTGATGGAATCACGTATAGTCATCCTTGGTGCTCAAACCATAAGTAGCCCTCATCATAGATTCATAAGGCAATATTATTTTCTTTCTAGGAAAATGCTCCAAGCCCTTCTTTAGGGGAAATGGAAATATAATATTCCCTTCCTTCATATCGATGATAGCACCAATAGTTCTTAGGAAAGGTCTACCAAGAATAATGGGACATGAAGGATTGCAATCTATGTCAAGTACAATGAAATCCACGGGTACATAGTTATTATTTGCAACAATAAGAACATCATCGATCCTTTCCATGGGTTTCTTGAGAGTAGAATCTCCAAGATGCAAATTAAGAGAACACTCTTCAATCTCATGAAAACCAGGAATATCACATAAAGACTTTGGAATCGCGGAAACACTAGCAACCAAATCACACAAAGAATTGCACTCAGAGTTTTTGATCTTGATTTTGATAGTAGGTTCCAACTCATCATGAAGTTTTCTAGGTATAGAGACTTCTAGTTTGAGCTTCTCTTCAAGAGATTTCATCATAGCATCTACGATATGCGCGGTAAAGGCTTTGCTTTGGCTATAAGCATGTGGAGAGCTTGCAATGGATTGCATCAAAAAATGCATTCAAACAAGGAGCAACTATTGTAATTGAATTCCTTGAAATCCAAAGTGGGAGTTTCATTACTACCCAAAATTTTGATTTCTTCTACTCCACTCTCCACACCTTTATCATCAAGATAGGTGGACTCCGAATCATTGGGGCGTTTTTCAATCAAAGAGGATTCATATCCAGCCCCTTCATCAATAGGTTTGACACGCGAAAACAATGATTCAAGAGGAGTCACACCAAGTACTTTAAGATCTTCGTGATTTGCATCACTAGAACGCACCCTTTTAAACCATTCATGCCTAGCACGAATTTTGGCGGTTCTTTCCTTTCTCTCATTCATGGAGACACGCATAGCTTTCAAAGTTTCATCCAAGTTGACCTTGGGAGGAGCACATCTAACTTTCAAAGCATCAATATCACTAGATATCCTATCAACACTCTTAGCCAGATCGTCAATTTTGAGTAGTTTTTCCTCTATGGACGCATTGAAAATCTTTTGAGAGTTGATGAACTCCTTGATATTACTCTCTAAATTAGACGGTAATTTGTTATGATTTCCATAAGCGTTGTTGTAGGCATTGCCATAATTGTTAGAGGTGTTACTAGGAAAAGGCCAAGGAACATAGTTTCCCCTAAAAGCATTGTTGTTGCCAAAATTGTTCCTACCAACAAAATTAACGTCCAAACTAGAGTTGCTACTCTCAATCAAGGAAGATAGTGGCATGTCATTAGGATCTAAAGGAGCATTTCTACTAGCAACCAAATTCATCAACTCATCCATCTTAGCACTAAGCGAGTTAATTTCTTCTATAGCGTGTACCTTTTTGCTTGCACGTGACCTTTTGAGTGTGCCACTAAGAGTACTTGGTCATGATATTGTCTAGGAGTTTTCTAGAGTCTCCTAACGTCATTTCCCTGAACGTTCCACCTGTGGCGTAGTCCACGATATTGCGAGAAGCGAAATTCAAACCAGCATAAAATATTTGTATAATCATCCACAAACTCAAGCCATGAGCGGGACAATTTCTAATCATTAACTTCATCCTCTCCCAAGATTGTGCAACATGTTCATGATCAAGTTGCTTGAAATTCATGGTATCGTTACGTAAGGAGATAATATTAGACGACGGAATATACTTGGATATGTAAGCATCTTTGCACTTATCCGAAGAATCGATACTATTTTTAGGCAAAGAAGAAAACCAAGTTTTTGCGGGATCTCGCAACGAGAAAGGAAAAAGCTTCAAATTAATCACGTCATTATCCACATCTCTTTTATTTTGCATATCGCAAAGCTCAATGAAGGTATTGAGATGGGATGCGGCATCTTAACTAGGAAGGCCAGAGAATTGCTCTTTCGTAACAAGATTCAACAAAGTTGCGTTGATTTCATACGATTCCGCACTAGTGACGGGAGCAATCGGAGTACTAATAAAATCATTATTATTGGCACTCGAGAAGTCCAAAAGTTTGGTGTTTTCAGCCATGATGGCTTCAACAAACAAAGAAGCACACAAGCAAGCAAGAAAACCAGCAAAGGAAAACGGAAAAAGGCAAAGGAGAAAGGCAAAGAAAAAAAGGAAAACGAAAATGGCAAACGTGATGTGGGGGAGAGGAAAATGAGAGGCAACTGGCGAAAAAGTAAATGCAAGAGATGAGTTTGTGAGACCTACTTGGATAGATCTCTCCCTTCCCCGGCAACGGCGCTAGAAATACTTCTGCTACTACAACAAAAGACCTTCCAACGGTGCCAGAAACAAGCGTGCTGACGGGAGACTATTCTTGTCTTGATACTCCTCAGCAACGGCACCAGGAATCCTTCTGCTACGGCTACGCCTTTAGGGACTTCCTTGGGAAATATGCAAAGGATTCCCCCGTGGCCTTGGATCCTTGCGTTGGTGTTCCCTCGAAGTGGAAAGGGTGATGTAGCACAGCGGCGGTAAGTATTTCCCTCAGTTTTGAGAACCAAGGTATCGATCCAGTGAAGGAATATCACAAGTACCTGCACAAACACAAAGAGCTTGCACCCAACACTATGAAGGGGTTGTCAATCCCTTATATATTTGTTTTCCAAGAGACAACTGAAAGCAACAAAGTAAACAAGCAAAGTAAAAGCGAAAGTGGAAACGATAGGTGTGAATAGACCCGGGGGCCGTAGTGTTCACTAGTGGCTTCTCTCATCAAAGCAAGTAGACGGTGGGTGAACGAATTACTGTCGAGCAATTGATAGAACCGCGCAAAGTCATGTTGTAGCCAACTATGATTATTAATCCATTTTGACCTTATTATGTCATTTTGGAGCTAAATTAGTCATTTTAATGAGCTAACCAAGGTTCTTATGATTTTTTTACCTAACTATGCTAATTATGTCATTTTGGAGGATAATTAGCTAAGTATGTCTTTGTTGGGGAAAATAACCTACGTAGAAGAAGAAAGAGAAGAAGCAAGAAGACAAGAAGAAAGAAGAGAAGAAGAAGGAGAAGAAAAAGAAGAAGAAGAAGAAGAAGTAGGAGGAGGAGAAAGACAAGGAAGAGGAGAATAAGAAGAAAAAAAGAAGAACAAGAAGAAGGAGAAGAAGGAGGAGAAGAAGGAGAAGGAGCTTCTCTCCTCCTTCTCCTTCTTCTCTTTCTCCTTCTCCTTCTCCTTCTCCTTCTTCTTCTCTTCTTCTTCTCTTCTTCTTGTTCTTCCTTCTTTTCAATTTTTCTATTTCTTCTCCTCTTGTCCCCTTCGTCGGTCTAAATTAGCTAATTATGCCTTTTTGGAGCTTATTATGTCATTTCGGAGGATAATTAGCTAACTACAGGTCATTTTTTATTAAATAGGTCATTTTGGAGCTAACTAAGCTAATTATGTCATTTAGGTGGAAGCCAAGCTAATTATATGTCGTTTTGGAGCTAACTTGGGTTAAATATGTCATTTTGGAGCTAACTATGCTTATTAAGCCATATTGGAGCTAAATTGGCTAATTATATCATTTAGGTGGAAGCCAAGCTAAGTATATAATATTCATGAGCTAACCAAGGTTCTTATGCCATGTTGATCTTATTATTTCATTTTTGAGCTAAATTGGTCATTTAAATGAGCTAACCAAGGTTCTTATGATGTTTCACCTAACTAAGCTAATTATGTCATTTCGTAGGATAATGAGCCAATTTAGTCTTTGTTGGATGAGTCTAAGCTACGTAGAAGAAGATAAAGAGAAGAACCAAGAAGAGAAGAAGAAGAAGTAGAAGAAGAAGGAGGAGAAGGAGAAGGAGGAGGAGAAGGAGAAGGAAGAGGATAAGAAGAAGAAAATAAGAAGGACAAGAAGAAGGAGAAGAAGGAGGAGAAGGATCTTCTCTCCTCCTTTTCCTTGTTCTCGTTCTTCCTCCTTCTCCTTCTCCTTCTTCTTCTCTTCTTCTTCTCTTCTTCTTCTTCGTCCTTCTTTTCAATTTTCCTATTTCTTCTCCTCATGTCCCCTTATTCGGGCTAAATTAGCTAATTATGCCTTTTTCGAGCTAATTATGTCATTTTGGAGGATAATTAGGTTAGTATAGGTCATTTTTTATTAAATAGGTCATTTTGGAGCTAACTAAGCTAATTATGTCATTTAGGTGGAACCCTAGCTAACTATATGTCGTTTTGGAGCTAACTTGGGTTAAATATGTCATTTTCGAGCTAACTTTGCTTATTAAGCCATATTGGAGCTAAATTAGCTAATTATATAATTTAGGTGGAAGCCAAGCTAAGTATATAATATTCATGAGCTAACCAAGGTTCTTATGGTGTTTTCACCTAAATAAGCTAATTATGTCATTTTGTAGGATAATTAGAAAATTTAGTCTTTGTTGGATGAGTCTAAGCTATGTAGAAGAAGATAAAGAGAAGAAGCAAGAAGAGAAGAAGAAGGAGAAGTAAAAGAAGGAGGAGGAGGAGGAGAAGGAGAAGGAAGAGGAGAAGAAGAAGAAAAGAAGAAGGACAAGAAGAAGGAGAAGAAGGAGGAGAAGAAGGAGAAGGAGTCTCAGCTCCTTCTCCTTCTTGTTCCTCCTTCTCCTTCTCCTTCTTCTTCTCTTCTTCTTGTTCTTCCTTCTTTTCATTTTTCCTCTTTCTTCTCCTCTTGTCCCCTTCTTCGGGCTAAATTAGATAATTATGCCTTTTTGGAGCTAATTATGACATTTTGGAGGATAATTAGCTAAGTATATGTCATTTTTATTAAATAGACCATTTTGGAGCTAACTAAGCTAATTATGTCATTTAGGTGGAAGCCTAGCTAATTATAGGTCATTTCGGAGCTAACTTGGGTAAAATAGGTCATCCCGGAGCAAACTGTGCCTATTAAGCCATTTTGGATCTAGCTAAGCTAATTATAGGCCATTTAATACCTAAGTTAGGGGGAATAGGTCATCTTGGAGCTACGTAAGCCTTATTATATCATTTAGGAGAGAACTTAGCTAACTATAGGTCATTTTTTATTAAATAGGTCATTTTGGAGCTAACTAACCTAATTATGTCTTCAGGTGGAAGCCAAGCTAACTATATGTCGTTTTGGAGCTAACTTGGGTTAAATATGTCATTTTGGAGCTAACTATGCTTATTAAGCCATATTGGACCATTATGCGGTTGTTCAGCAAAACACTAGAAATAACATACCATTATCGTCATCACGGCGGTGAAGCATGGTGGCTCTGGCTTGTTTCACCTGGAGAAGGCTACCCTGGAGAAGGCTCCACTATAGAAGGGTCGTGCGATGCGTTTCGGGAGATATTCTACACCAAAAATCGTTTGCAATGTGTCATTAGCATGAGGACACTCTTAAGATCACTGCATTGAAATGAAACTCACCATCCCCGCCATGTTAATTACTAGCATCGCCGGAGAGACTTGGCCGGTCTTCTCGCACATAGAGTGTAAATTTGGTTTCGACAAGTCAAACTTTTTAGTTATTAATGAAACGGACATTAAACTGCAAGATTTGAAATAATATGAAGCAAAAACTTACCACGATGAGCACGTATATGACCTTGTTAGACTCATCATTTCGTGCCCTCTCCGCCTCCACCAATGCAGTCGTCCTCTCCTCCACCTCCCTCATCTCCTTATCCTTCTCCGCCAAAACCGCCTGCATTGCCTCTCTCTTTCAGAATAGCAGCCTGCAACACAACTCATTGTTAGCATTGTAATCATATTGGTTCCAACGCACAACATAATGCGGAAAGATAGTTGAGTCCATTAAACTAACCTCAATGGCGAGCTCGACTAGCCATGGACGAGGTGTTATCTCAGGATAGGAGCTCATTTGGCATGCCTTTATCTGCCGGAGAGTGCTAGGACAACGTATAAGGCCGTCTCCAATGGCAATCGAGCCATGGGGCCTCCCGTTGTCAGCTATCATCACCCGCTCTGGATCAATAGGCCCCTCGCTCGGGTTGAAGTCCTCCCCTTTCCTCGCCTTCCCGTGGTGTGTGTACTTCACGAGCTTGAGGTTCGAGGAGATGTTGGTGAAGTTTTCTGGATGCTCGAGGTCAGACTCACAGAATGCCTTGACCTTCTTGTACGAGGCAGTATGGGCCATCGCATACAGGTCGTACATCTGTGGAACCTCCGTCTTATTGTGACGCACCTAAAAGAGAGAGAGAGAGAGGAAAATTGTATTAGTAAAGGGCTCAAGATAGCATTAAGAATGAATTGCATGAGGCATGAAGCAAACCACATACCCAGTTCTCACCAAATTGGATTAAGTTGACGCTCCCTTGATGGTGTGGCACACCAACCATTTTGCCACGCCTCTCCTTGGAGTTGTTGTGGCTGGCCTCCCACGTTTTGGAGCACCACTGATCCACCAAGGACCCCCAACAATCCATCTTATCCACACACCATCTCGGGGCCACCTAAGTTAATAAAGATAAATTTGAGCGCGTAAGAACCAAATCAAGGAAACTAACTACAAAGCCATAATAATATGTAATTACCTTCATGTAATGCTCCTTCTCGATCTTAGAATCACGACACTTCACCTTGTCCTTCCTAATACGCCGCGAGGCATAGTAGTCTCGAACAGCCTGCACCCGAGCCTCGTGCCAAAACTTTTGAAGTAGGCGGCGACATTCGGTTTCGATAACCTTTGCCGCGTCCTCCTCGTATCCCTCCTCACACCTGTAATAGGTCTGCAAACGAGACAACACCGATTAGTAAAATAACTAGCTATGGTTGATTTATAATTGTGTGAAGGAGAAATTACCCAGAACTGTTGGATCACCATGTCGGCCCTCGGGTGGCACAAAACACCGTCGATCTCCACCTCCGGCGGGGCCGGGGCACCCAAGTAGTGCTCCCAGGTCATTCCTACCTCTCGCTCCCGACCGGGCAACGTAACAAACCCTGGGAAGTTTTGACGGCAAAGCACACCAAGGATGCTGTTGGGCTTGCGGACAACCTTGCGAAGAATCCAAACCCTGCAGTATGACAAATTAAAAGCCAAAACATTAGATATTTGATAAAACATGAAGGCAAAAGGTTAAATAAGAGTAAATTAACTTACTTGTCCCCATTTGGCTTAATCGACCACCTCTTATCGCGGGTCGCCGGCACGAGCGGGAGCCCCGAATTACCACACTGGTAGACAGTAGCCCCCTCACCCAGCTCCTCGTCGCTATCACATGGCCACTTGGCTCAGCCCAGGTATCCCACTGGGTCTCTGGGGACGTACCCTCATCCCTGCTTTGCTCCGGAGTCGCCTGGAACGAAGCCTCAGGGACACGAGTCTCGTGGGTCGAAGGCTCGTCGACCCAAGGCTCGTCGACCTGAGGCTCGTGAACCAGAGACCATGTAGCCTCCACCTCAGACGAATCCACCCTAGAAGTCCTGTGCTCAGGTGAATCTGCTTGGGGTAGCAGTGAGGAAGGCATGGCAGCCACCGCCCTACCTCTCCCGTGACCACGTGTACCTTTAGTACAACATAAATACCAACATGAGTAATAAAATGTATATAAATACCAACATGCATACAACATGAGTACAACATAAATACCAACATTAGTAATACCTTTAGTACCTCTCGGCTTCGCGGGGGGTCGACCTCCTCTCACGGGGGCGCTCCATGCAGAGTAGAGAGCAACGCTCTCCGAAGAGGCGAGGCAGGAATGGAAGTACCCATCCCACCACCCGCCGACCAAGAAGGAGCCGCGGAGTGCTTTTGACCCTTTCCCACCATCTTTCAACACCTGTCATGACAAAGAGTAAATGAAATTAGTACAACATAAATACCAACATGAGTAATAAAATGTATATAATTTAAGTGTATCATCGTCATAAATACCAACATGACTAATAAAAATTGAATACCTAACATGAACTCAAAATTTATATATAGTAATAGTTGAATACGTGACATGAACTAATAACAATCGTGCTCGTCTATATATGCTTCGGGGTCAATAAATGTATCATGATCATCACTATCATCAATAAATGCATCATCATCATCACTATCAGGAAGAACATGTGGAAGGCCACCATTATGTAATCGGTCAAGAAGTGACAGGTCATCCGCAGCAGTAATCTCTTCTTCTTCTTGCTCTTCTTGTTCGGGCTCAGGGGTTAAGAGGGATTCACTGTCGCTGTCTACTTCAATGTTCTGGGGTGAAGTAGAGCGGTTCTTGAAACATTTCTTGGACATACGTGTTTCTTGGAAGAATTCTCCTTCATATGTGTCTGGGTTAATGTGAGGTTCGTAATCCTCTTCATTGAGGGTAGGTGGTCTAAAATGTCGTGGCACTTAATAAACGACATCCCAATCTTTGAGAATTGGATCAGTTTGGCAGGCCCACGGTAGATAGAAAACTTGTGTCGCCTGTTGAGCCGTAATATAGACATCGGGAACATCTAAGTGGGTGTTTTGGTTGATTTCGACTAGTCCTATATGTACATGAGTCCTTCTAGTCTCCCTCGGCCCAAACCAATAACATTTGAAGACTACGATGGTCGGTGGGTTTTCACCATAGAATAGAAGTTCATAAATTGCTTCAACTCTTCCATAATACTCGGTGCCTCCTTCGCCGATAGCAGAGACAGAACAATTTGTAGTCTTTAGGTCGTGCATAGATAGCTCTTTGCCAAAGGTACAAAAGTGATACCCGTTGATGTTGTATTTGTCAAATGAACGGACCTTATAGTCAAAACCATTAGCGACTTGTCCCAACTCGGCGTCCATAGACTCTGCATCAGCCTACAAGTTTAATACGAAAGAATGGATGCATTAGCCGCAAATTAGACCAAGAAATCAAATGGGCCATTAATGGCAATTAATTACCCTTTGTTTGAACCAAGAGATGAAACTGGGATAGTCGGCTCCATGCTTTGCGAGAAGCTCATACTCTTCGATGGAATCCTTTTCGATGACCGCTCCATCCGAGAATTCGGCAACGTATCGACTATATCAAATATACAGGAATAAGAGTAGTTCAAAGGATTTAGAAGTTGCGGAACAATAATTTACTAAGAACTTACTCGATGTATGGCCACACTTCTGTTAGGTTGGTGAAGATATACGATGAAATGGTCCACCATTCTTCGACATCCAACGATTTCCCTTTCGAAGCACCGGATGGTGCGAGCTTACCTTTGCATAGGCTGAGGTTGGATCGCACTTTTTTTGGATTGCCATCATTGTACCGAGGCTTCGGGTTATGCAAATGATGATTTTTGGCTTCGTAGTGTGCTGTCACGAAGTTTCCCGCCTCCTCAGTAATGAATGCCTTGGCCATCGATGCTTTAATTCTACGTTTATTTTTACACTTAGCTCGAAGCGTCTTCTGCATCCTCTCAGTTGAGTAGCACCATCGATTTTGAACTGCCCCCCCATTCTTTCCTCGGTCGGGAGATGCAAAATCAAATGCTGCATTGGATTAAAGAAGCCTGGTGGAAAGATCTTTTCTAATTTGCAGATCAACTCCGCCGCCAACTCTTCCATTTCATCTAGCACGCCAGGCGATAGTTCTTTCACACAAAGAAATAGCTCATCTCTGCCAATACTAGCCATTCGTCCTCAGGGATAAAGCCACGCAAAATCACTGGCATTACCAACTAAATCCATATGTGCCAATCATGACTCTTGAGACCAAATATTTTCAATTTCTCAAGACTCGCTCCCCTCTTAGGTTCGCAGCATACCTATCGAGGAACATCAACCGCATTTTCACCCACATTAGCATTTCCCTCATAGCTGGCCTTTGAAGATTGAACCATGCCTTTGGCTTCGCTATGCTTTGCTTTCCTTTCCATTGGCGCAAGTTTTGCAACGGCCTATCACATAGAGCCTCCGGGTCGATTCTAGACTTAGGATTATCTTTCGACTTCCCCTCTATGCCGAACAATATACCAAAAATGGCCTCTGCAATATTCTTTTCAGTGTGCATCACGTCGACGTTGTGTGGGCAAAGGAGGTCTTTAAAGTAAGGCAGATCCCATAAGCATGACTTGTGAGTCCAGGCATGTTCCATATTATACCCTTTGAAGTATCCTGGACGCAAAGGATCAGGCTCGAGAGCTTTTAACTGATCAAGGGTCTGTTGGCCTGTCAACGCAGCTAGTGCAGTGTTTTTGACAACTCTACCTTTGATGAAATTCTTCTTGTCTTTTCTGAACTTATGGTCAGGATCCAGGAATTGTCTATGCATGTCGAAGCAAGAAAACTTGCGACCAACCTGCAGACAACGGAACTGAAGAGCTACCTTGCATGTGGTGCACGGGAACCTTCCAAGCACACACCAGCTAGCGAATAGCGCAAACGCCGGATAATCATGCGTCAAGTACATGTTCCACACATGCATTTTGAAATTTGTTTTGGTAGCTGCATCGTAGGTCTTGATCCCATTATCCCAGGCTTCTTGCAACTCATCTTTAAGCGGTTGCGTGTACTCATTCATATTCTTCCACGGATAGTTGGGCCCTGGTATTATCAACGTCAGGAAAATGTTCTTTCTTTTCATAATCTCTTCGGGTGGCAAATTGAGTGGAATGACAAATACAGGCCAACAACTGTATTGTGCTGCCGTCATACCATACACATTGAACCCATCCGTGCTGATGGCAACTCTAGGATGCCTTGGATCTTCGGATTTATCCTTATGTAATGCATCGAATTGCCTCCACGCAAAACCATCTGAAGTGTGTACGAGCATCTTGTTCCCATCCGCATCTAGTTCGGTTCTCTTGCCCAATTTCGGCCATGTCATCTGTCTGGCCGTCTCTTCGCCCATGAAAAGACTTTGAAGTCTTGGTACGATTGGCAGATACCGAAGAACACTAATGGGGATTTTGGTCTGATTCTTCTCACCCATACATTTGTCTACCACAATATACCTGGAAGAATTGCAAATGGGGCAATAGTTCAAGGCCGCATACTCAAGCCTAAATAAGGCACATCCATTCTCACAGGCATGTATCTTCTCATAGGGCATCTTAAGTACACGGAGGATTTTCTCTGACTGGTACATGTTTGCAGGCAGTACATGGCCTTTGGGTAGAAAGCGTCCAAATATCGTCATCATCGCGTCGTAGCATTCTCTGCCTAGGTTGAATTGAGCCTTCAGAGCCATTACTTGCGCGATGGCATCCAGCTGACAAAGCTGAGTCTTCTCGTGGGGAGGACGTTTTGAAGACTCCAACATTTCATAGAAGGCCTGTGCATATTCCTACATCTCATGGTCCGAATCCTGAGCATCATCAAAGTCTTGCACCATGTCTTCGATCCCGGTACCATGCTCGTCGGTGCGACGACGAATCACCTCAACTCTGGCACGTTGGTGAGACTCACCATGAAAAGTCCACACCATATAATTAGGCATAAAACCCCACTTCTGCAGGTGTTTACCCATTTCAAACTCTGTCTACTTTTTCCAGTTGTCGCAGTTGGGACAGGGGCACCATGTTTTTTGATGGCCATTTGCAAATGCGGCTCTCACAAACCCCCTGGTTTTTGTGAACCATTCATTCATCATGTCTTTCTGACTAGGGTGACCAGTGTACATCCAACCACGATCAATCATGTTGCCTAGCTACCTATAGGCGCACAAGAAATAAATATATAATTCATCATCTGTATTCACCCGCTAATCATGTTTGTTAGTTTTATTACGTCCATGCAACCTACACGCTAATAGGAAAAGATAGGTCCTAATCCCACCCGAGTATGGGTAGATTGGGTTCGTTTTCCCATTCTCTACTCCAGATGCAACGCGGAATTTCGGCAGCACCTCCCCGCTGTTCTCCTGATACACGTCTCGGTAATGAGCAGAGAGGATGTGCACCCAGAGAACAACAGGGAGGCACTGATGAAATTCCGCATCGGATCCAGAGTACAGCATACGGGAAAACGAACCCAATCAACACATACTCAGGCTGTCCATGGATAACGTTGGACAATTCGAAAGGATGGCAGTTATAAATATGAAAAGACATGCATATTATTGATGTCTCCCTTTTGAACAGGAGATGCATACTGGTCATGCATTCTCATGGTTGAAGAAACCTATATCTAGCAAGTTTCATCAGCACGAAGACCGGAATAGAGCAAATTAAGGGGGTAGGAGGAGAAGTCATTTGTGCTCACCAACAAACGCAGGGGCATAGCTCGTCCAACGCACGTGGAGGTCGTCAAACAAGTGCACATTGAAATTCACACGATCAACACAAATATGATGTTTTTATAATTAACATAATCAAAAAATATGTGGCCTAACTCATAATTTACAGGCTCGGTGGTGTCGGGTGTCGGTGGTGTCGGGGGTCGGGGGTTAGTTGCGTCGATTGTCGGGGGTCAGTGTCGTCGGGGGTCGAGGGTCACTGGCGTCGGGGGTTGGGATCTTTTCGGTCAACAAGAGGCCGAACAGGTGTCGGGGGTCGGGGGTCGAGGGACAGTGGCGTCGGGCGTCGGGGGTCGAGGGTCGGGGGTCCATGGTCGAGGGTCGATGGTCGGGGGTCGAGGATCGGGGGTCGATGGTCAGTGGCGTTGGGGGTCGATGGTCGGGGGTCGATGGTAAGTGACGTCGGGGGTCGAGGGTCGGGGCTCGATGGTCAGTGGCGTCGGGGGTCGAGGGTCGAGGATCAGTTGCGGCCGGCGTCACAGGTCGGGGGTCGAGGGTCAGTGCCGGGGTTCCTTTTCCTCTTCTTTCTTCTTCTCCTCTCTCTTCTTTTTCTTCTTCTTCTTCTTCTGCTTCTTCTTATTATTATTATTCTTTTTTCTCCTCCTCCTCCTCCTCCTCGTCTTCTTCTTTTTCTTCTTTCCTTTCTCTTTCTCCTCCTCTCCTCTTTCTTCTTCTTCTTCTTCTTCTTTTTTCTTCTAGTTTTTTCTTCTATTACTTTATTCTAAGTTTTTTCTTTTCTATTTATTTTTTTCTATCTACTTTATTCTACCTAATAAATTAACTATATAATTTAACAGAAAAAGAAAAAAAAAATAACTATCTAATTAAAAAAAGAAAATATGGGTATATACCGGAGGCACCGGAGTTGGGGACGGCCGGTGAAGGGAGGGGCATCGCCGGAAGCTGGTGAAGGGAGGGGGCAGCGTAGGGGCTGCGCCCGCAGCCAATGAGAGCAGCGGCGATGCCGGGGGCGGGTGAGGGGAGGGGCGCGCAGGGGTGGGTGAGGGGAGGGGCGGCGCATGGGGTGGGGTGGCGCAGGTGGTAGCACAGGGGGCGGGGGCGGCACAGGGGGCAGCACAGGGGGTGGGGGTGGCGCAGGGGGCAGGGGCGATGCAGGGGCGGTGGAGGGTTGGCCGCCGGTGGTGCTGGAGCGAGGCGGGGCGACGCCGGGGCGGGTGAGGTGAGGGGAGAGAGAGACAGTGGGTGAGGGGAGAGAGAGACAGTGAGCGAGGGGAGGGGGTGACGGCCGTTATAGGGTCGCCCCCTTTGTCGTCCGCACTCGGACAGCAAAGGGCCCCATGGCGGACGACAAATGCCCCCGGATGGCAAAGAGTCCCTTCCGTCAGACACGGCAGGCATGGGACCCATCTGTCCTCTTTGCCGTCTGCCCTAGATCTCTTTGTCGTCCGCTGGCACACAGCAAAGGGCTGACACATGGCAAATAGTTCGTTTCCCATCGGTCAGCCCTTTGCCGTCTGCTTGATGTCAACTGACGGCAAATAGGTTCCTTGCCATCAGCTAGCAGACGACAAAGAACTGGCTGATGGCAAAGAACTGGATTCCAGTAGTGAGAGTGATATTCCTTTTGATAAACCTGCTAGGTTATGCTTAGATGAATTTGATAACGTTGTTGCGAAACAACACAGTTTCCATGATTCTATTAGCAGACAATTGAGGCAAAATGCTCGTATGATTGATCATATAAGGGCTTGTGTGGATAGAAATGTCAATGATCTTAAGCTTTTGTGTAAACATGCCTCTATGGTCACTACTCAAGTAGAACAAGTACTTAAGGCTCAAAATGACTTGCTCAATGAGTTGAATGACAATTCTGTTAGAGTCGTCACTAGAGGTGGTAGAATGACTCAGGAACCTTTGTATCCCGATGGTCATTCTAAGAGAATTGAACAAGATTCTCAAGGAGTTAGCACTGAGGCACCTAATCATCCTAGTAATAGGAAGAAAAAGAAAGATGATAGGGACTTGCATGCTATCAAACCTGCTGCTCTTACACCCGAGAATCCAAACGATGTCTCTGTTTCTGATGCCGAAACACAATCTGGTGATGAACATGAGCCTAGTGATAATATCGATAGAGGTGTTCTTATTGATGCTCAACCTAGCAATGATAAGGATGTGGAGATTGAACCTGTTGATCTTGATAAGCGAATACCTAAGAACAAGAGATACGATAAGAGCGACTTCATTGTTATGAAGCATGGTAAAGAAAGAGAACCATGGGTTCAGAAACCCATGCCCTTTCCTCCCAAACCATCCACGAAAAGGATGATGAGGATTTTGAGCGCTTTGTTGAAACGATTAGACCTGTCTTTCTGCAAATGCGTTTGACAGATATGCTCAAAATGTCTCCTTATGCTAAGTACATGAAAGATATTGTGACTACTAAAAGGAGGATACCTGAGGTTGAGATTTCCAGCATGCTCGCTAATTACACCTTCAAGGGTGGAACTCCTAAGAAACTAGGTGATCCTGGAGTGCTCACTATACCTTGCTCCATTAAAGGAAACTACTTTAGAACTCCTTTGTGCGATCTTGGAGCCGGTGTTAGTGTTATGCCTCTCTCTCTTTATCATAGACTTGAATTGGATAAGTTGACACACACTGAAATGTATTTGCAAATGGCCGACAAATCAACTGCTTTTCCTAGCGGCATTTCCGAGGATGTGCCTGTTGTAGTTGCTAACGTTACTATCTTAACGGACTCTGTTATTCTAGATATTCCGGAGGATGATGCCATGTCGCTCATCCTTGGAAGACCCTTTTTAAACCCTACAGGGGCTGTTATTGATTGCAACAAAGGCAATGTCACTTTCCATGTCAATGGTAATGAGCATACGATGCACTTTCCGAAGAAACAATATCGAGTTCATTGTATCAATGCTATTGAAAAAACTTCATCAATCCTTATTGGGAGCTTTGAATGCCCTATACCTACTATCAAGATGAAGTATGATTTGCTTGTTGGGGATATGCACATCCTCTTTGAGGTAACTTAGTGATTATTCGAAAATTCTCCGGTTTCATGTGATTCGAAAAATGTTTGTCAAGGAGACTTGATCAACCTCCTTGACGGATTTCTTTTGATGACCATGAGATGGATGAATCTAGGAGTCACAACCTTCTATTCCAAACTTTTACTTTCTGTTGGTTAGAAGAAAAATGATAAATTTAGCTTTAGTTTCCGGTTTTCTGCTTTTCCCGTTCTTCTTTTGCTTGTTGGGAGCTTTCCCGTGTAAATAATTTCTTTTTCTTTGGGTCAAGGTAGAAGACCATGGTTACAATGTTAAGTGGCTCTCGTATGCATTATTGTTTATCCGTCAAAGAGCCATATTACTTTGTCTTCTGCTCTAAGTTTGTTTGCAGATTCCAGCTTAGCGCAATGCACGAACACTCTCATTATTATTCACATCATTCGGTCGTGCAAATGAAAGGCAATAATGACGATATATGATGAAGTGACTGAGCCTGGAAAAGCTGGTATGAACTCGATCTATTTTGTTTTTGTAAATATGACTTGCTCATCGTTCCTAATTCAACATTGTTATGAGAGAAACATGTTTGCAATGACAACTTAGAGATCATAGTTTCTGATGCCATGCTTAATTAGCTAGGAGCTTATAATGGTTTGTCTTGGATGCCAACATGAATTTCAAGATGATTATGATGTAGTATGATAGGATGGTATGTTCCTTTGAATGATTCAAGAGGCTTGACTTGGCACATGTTCACGCATGTAGTTGAAACAAAATCAACATAGACTCTATGTTATTCATGTTTATGGTGATTTATGTCCTACTCATGCTTGCGCTCAATGTTGGTTAATTTCAATGCATATTGATGACTGTTCTCGCTCTCCAGTTCGTCGCTTCCTAGTCTTTTGCTAGCCTTCACTATTACTAAGCGGGAATATTGCTTGTGCATCCACTTCCATAAACCCAAAGTTGTCCCATATAAGTCCACCATACCTACCTATATGCGGTATCTACCTCCCTTTCCAAGTAAATTTGCATGTGCCACTCTCTAAATCTTCAAGAAATAATCTGTTTTGTATGCCTGAACCGCTCCTATGGGGACAAGGGGCGGTCGGTATCTTCCAAGCTAGGCGTTTTATCCTCGATACGTGTTTATTAACTATCACTCACAAGAAAGGGGCCGGTAATCGGAATGCCCACTTCCACTCTCAAATCAAAAAAATAATTACAAACAAAACTCCCCATGAATTGTTGTTGGTATGGACGGCACCCGAGGATTCGGCTAGTCGTGGAGTGTGATTGATCGGTGGTGGGGGAGTTAAAACTTTACTTTTTTGTTTGGGAACCGCATATAATTTGTGTAGCATGGAAGATGGTGAAAACTCTTGGTCATCCCGTTGACAATGAAAGCATGCCACCCAAAATTATTTATCTTAGTTTTAAAAGCTTGAGCTCTGGCACCTCTGCAAATCAATGCTTCCCTCTGCGAAGGGCCTATCTATTTATGTTTCTGTTGAGTCATCCTCTCCTTATAAAGGCACCAGTTAGAGAGCACCTCCATCATTTTATGCTTTGCTATTAATTGATATTGAGTATGACTGTGACTGGATCTTCTTTGCCATGAATTACAATGTTCAGTCAGCCCTTGGTCTTTGAAGGTGCTATGCATTTATGTTTTGCGGTCTCAGAAAAAGCTAGCGAGATACCATCTGTTCATATTGTCTTCATGTTTGTTTTGATTGAAGTTTTGACGTTTGAAATTTATTATTATTGCTCGTTAGTTGATTATGCCATTGATATGAGTACATCTTGAGACCTAAATATCATTGCTTATGTGATTAGCTTATGATCTTGCTGAAAATATGAATATGAGTTAGACATAATTACAGCAACAAGATGAAACACAGTTTGGAAATTTTTTCTTTTGTCTCTTTCAGTTTGTCAACTGATTTCTTGAGGACAAGCAAGGCTTTAAGCTTGGGGGAATTGATACTTCTCCATCGTATCTACTTTTCCAAACTCTTTTGCCCTTGTTTTGGAATCTAATTTGCATGATTTGAATGGAACTAACCCGGACTGACGCTGTTTTCAGCAGAAGTGCCATGGTGTTGTTTTTGCGTAGAAATAGAAGTACTCGGAACGACCTGGAAATTTACGAGGATTTTTTGTGGAATATGTAAAAAATACTAGCGCAAGAATTACCTGGAGGGACGGAGCCAGGAGCCCACAAGCCCAGGAGGCGCCCCCCCGGGCCGCGCCTGGCAAGCTTGTGAGGCCCTCATGGCTCCGCCGCCTCCAACTCCAGCTCTATATAGTCTCTTTCGCCCAGAAAAAAATTAAGAGAGAAGAGTTCATCGCGTTTCACGATACGGAGCTTTCTCTGGAGGGCAGATCTGGAGTCCGTTCAGGGCTCCGGAGAGGGGAGATCGACGCCGTCGTCATCATCAACCATCATTCATCACCAATTCCATGATTCTCTTCACCGTTCGTGAGTAATCTCATCATAGGCTTGCTGGACGGTGATGGGTTGGATGACATCTATCATGTAATAAAGTTAGTTTTGATGGGGTTTGATCCCTAGTATCCACTATATTCTGAGATTGATGTTGCTACTACTTTGCTATGCTTAATGCTTGTCACTAGGGCCTGAGTACCATGATTTCAGATCTGAACCTATTATGTTTTCATCAATATATTTGTGTTCTTGATCCTATCTTGCAAGTTGTAGAATCCTACTATGTGTTATGACTCGGCAACCCCGGAGTGACAATAGGCGGAACCACTCCCGAAGATGACCATAGTATGAGGAGTTCATGTATTCACTAAGTGCTAATGCTTTGTTTTGGTTCCCTATTAAAAGGAGACCTTAATATCCCTTAGTTTCCATTAGGACCACGCTGCCACGGGAGGGATGGACAATAGATGTCATGCAAGTTCTTTTCATAAGCACGTATGAATAAATACGGAATACATGCCTACATTACATTGACGAACTGGAGTTAGTTACAAATCACCCCATGTTATAACTGATACATGATGAATGTCATCCGACATAATTATCCATCACCGATCCAATGCCTACGATTTATTCCTACTGGTCCTTGCTACGTTACTTTACCGCTACTGCTATCATTGTTGCTACTGTTACTGCTACTGTTGTCACTGCTGCTACTGTTACCGTTGCTACCATTACTATCACACTACTTTGCTACTGAAACCTTTGCTGCAGATACTAAGTCTTTCAGGTGTGGTTGAATTGACAACTCAACTGCTAATACCCAAGAATATTATTTGGCTTCCCCTTGTGTCGAATCAACAAATTTGGGGTGAATACTCTACCCTCAAAAATTGTGGCGATCACCTATACTTGTGGGTTATCAGTCTACTTCCTCAACTATCACCGAAAACAACCACAATAAGCAACACAACAAACAGAAAATAGAAGTGCTCTAAAAATAGGAGTTTTATTTTTCATGGACATTTCTGGTCATAATTGTTTCCCTGAAGTTTGTTCTAAGGGATCTGGACCATCAAAGAATTTTTGAAAGGTGGAAATGGAGGCATCTCCGGCCCTACAAGAAGTCTATATAAAATATTTTCATACAAATGAGTGGATGCATTCATCTGAGAGGGGATGATTTTAGGAGACTTTTTGAAGTGGTCTCATTGGATTTGGAGTTGGGATGATTTTTCTATGAGTTTAATAATTTGGAATAAATGGAAATGGGCCTATTTATTTGGGCGTAGCAGAAATAGTGCATGTGAAAAAAATTCACGTGGGCTACAAAAATAGAGTGATTTTGGAGCCATCTAGAAATTGGAATCATAACATTTGGAGTTTATTTGAGCTCTCTAAGAATTTTGCAAGGTGGGGTTTGAAATATTCAAATTTGAGTTTGAATATTAACTCTACATAAAATATCTCTGAAAATATGTGCAATCAACATATTTGGATAGAATGAGATTTTAGCAACCTGTAGGAATTTGAATCAATGAATTTGGAGCTATTATTAGTTTTTAATGAATTTATTAGTCTGGAAAGAAAGGAAAAAAAGAGAAGGGGGTGGTTATGCCTAAATGGCTATAGTGCGTGGAGGGCGCAGAATGGCAGGTGGGCCTGCCCTGGTGAAGGAGAGGCAACGCTGATGGCGCCTTTCAGGAGTACTCTTCCGCTGGATGGGGATGACTCTAACAGAAGCCGATGTCACTTATATCTGACCGGACCATTTGATCCCTCATAGATAGGCCAAACCGGACTTCTTCTCTCTCTTTTGTCCCTCAGCTCCTACCTCTCAGTAGGAGGCTGGGGGGGTGTCGGCCTTCGTGGCCTGGCTACCTAGCTGCACCGGAGGCCGAGCCGGGGGTCTAGGCGGGTGCCCTGCCCCACTCCGCGCTCCGGAGTGGCCCCGTTGGCCGCAGGGCGGCAGGGAGCGAGGAACTTATTGAGGGGTTGGGGCGGACAACAGCGTCAGCCGAATCTGGGGGCACGACAAGGTTGCGGAGAGGGAGCCCCGTGGTGTCTACCATTGGTGGGGTGCTCTTGGATCCCTTGACTAAGGCTAGGGAGGGCCAGTTGGCTCAGCCTTGAGCGGAGCCAAGCGGCAGCAATGGCGGTCGCGGGGAGAGCAGAAAGGCGCGGGAGCTCCAATGGGTTGGACCGGGAGGTGCATAGAGGGAGGAGGGAGCGAGAAAGGACAAGTGGGAGCTCGGGCGCAAGGTAAAATGAAGGGGGCGACCGAGGGGAGCTCGGAAGCGCCTTCGGTGCTCTGGGCATGATGGGCACGCGTGCTAGAGGTGATTTCGAGTCAAGCTTGCGTCATGGAGGGGCATGGTAGGCCATGAGGGATTCCTCCGCGAGCTGGGATACTCTGCCTGTGTTGCATATGTGCTACAGGACGAGGCCAAATTGCGGAGCGCCATTTCTATAGGCCCGCCGTGTAGTCACAATGCCATGTCATGTGTACGGGGACTTTTTTGTCGGCCAACTATGTCTAGCGCATGAGCCATGCATGCAGGAGAGCACTAGTTGATTCTTGCGCGAAATGGGACAGTGAAAGTGGCGTTTCTACAAGGGGTAAGTTTGCAACAGCAAACTTGAGGCTGAGAAAATAGCTTTTTACTGGAGGGCACTTGAGATGAAACATTGTCTAGTGGAAATGGGTATGGAAGGACCACTTGCACACCAATTTTTAGCTTAGGGAGGCAAGTAATTAGGGTACTTGTAGTTCAAGGCCACACTGGTTGCCAAAATATAGTTTTAGAAGGGATGCTCATATTAACACATGAGCCTGCCATTTTTGGTTTGTTTTGATGCATTAACATGCAAGAGAGGTTGTGGTAGTGTAATGCCCAAGATGCGATCCTATCCTTATTTTTGGCTCGAGGGCCTCGACAGCGATAGAAGCGCATCTCGTCATGTTGCAAGAATAGATATCGTCACAAGTACATGTACAAAAGAGATGAGTATAAGGAATTGGCTTACACTCGCCACAAGCTACAATAAGAATATCTTATTAAAACAATACATTCAATCATCATGTTGAAAAGCAAGGTCTGACTACACACGAAATCAAACGATAAAAAAACAACGTCCATGCTTGCTATCCTAGGCTGTTCGCCTGGAACCCATCCTAGATCGATGATGAAGATGAAAAAGAAGAAACTCCAAATAGAACAATCATCGGGCTGATGTAAAAATATCGCTTTACCTGTACCTGCAACTGTTGTTGTAGTAAGTGTGAGCCACAGGGACTCAACAATCTCATTTCCAAAGGTATTAAGACGAACAAAGCTTAATGGGTGAGGTATGGTTAAGTGGTGAGGCTATAGCAAGCACTAGGCATTTATTTGAGTGGCTAACTTACGAGAAAAGAACAGCAGGGGGTGATCTACGCATAACCGACGTGAACTAATAATGATCTCGAAGTGATTCTGACCTAGTTACGTCAAACATAACCCCACCGTGTCCTCTCTCGGATACAGAGCTCACGAGAAGATACAATCATGTTTACGCACATAGTTTACTTTAGGTTTTCTATGACCGGATGGTAAACAAAGGTTCCAAGTTGCCACATAACTACGGGCATGACTCTCAGAAAGATTTAACCTTGCAGGGGTACTTCAACTAGTACATCACAAACTACCACAAGCTGTGTCTGAAACCTCGACCACGGAAAACCCCTTATCTCCTTGGATTCCTGTTGGAAAACCTCAACCTCGAGATAGCCTAGAGTATCATCGGAATCCCTCGCATAAGGCCTTCGATAAGAGTAAAACAAGTCCAGCAAGGCCTCGAGGTGAGCCAGATCCGCATCTAGAGCTGCGCGCTCCATATCAACGAGCATGCTCCGTCTATGCAAAGTGGATGATAGCCATAAAATGCCTCGAGTTACCCCGAGGCGGCACCATTGAGTGCTAGGTAGATGGACCAACACTCATGAGGATCACTAGCCTAGGGGTTGATTATTATCCACGGGGTGATCATTGCCAATGCAAATTTTAGTAGTTATTAAACAAATAGTACCAATGTTGGGTCTTCCAAGATGAGGTTTATCCCAAAATAAAAGTCAAGGGGGTTCCCATAACAACCTCAAGCATGTTAGCAGCGCTCAATATGGAACATAACACCGATACACAAGTAACTAGGGCGACAAAGGTCGAACGAAACACCGAGGTAGAAGGCGAAGCCTTCAACCTCATACCAAGTAAATAGGTGCATTAAATTAAATAGCAATAATAATGTTACATAATAAGGAACCCATGTTTTCACATGGAAGCCACTGCACCTGCATTTAGCAATGCTCTAAGAAGGCTGAGCAAGCGGTAAAATAGCCAAACAAGGTTTGCTGGGTTGTGAAGGGAGATAGAGGCTTTTCATGACAATGTTGGGAGGCTGAACATTACGGTGGTAGGTAGCGAGACATAGTGATAGAAATGAGAAAACTAACATGGCAATGATAGTAATGGTATCTAGGGAAACGGTCATCTTGCCTGTCATCCCGCTTGGAAGAAGAACGAATCCATGAAGTAGACGAACCAACATAGTCAAACGAATCCTCACACTTCGGAGTGTTTCGGAACTCTATCGAGAATAAACAATTCAGAACAACAATCAACACATGATAACACCACACATATTCATGACAGGATGCACAATCAAATATGATGCATGTCCATTTAATTATGCATGACATGGTAAGGCACAACAATCAACTACTACACATTATGTGAAGCTCAATATTCAATGAGTTACGTATTGACGAAACTCCACACTTGAATTAATTAGTTCACTCCATTTTAGGTACACGACATTATTAAATGTTGTTAAACATGGAAAGAAGTGAAGCATAAATGAAAAACACTATCTAGACATTTTAAATGAGGTCGGAAACAACATATAGCATTTCCGAAACGATCCCATATGTTAATTTCGAAATTGGTCCAGATCTGAAGTAAACATATTTATATTTATTCAAAAGCAAAATAAATTGGAGCATGTGATTCTAGACGTCATTCTAGTCGGTTTACATATATAGATCATCTAAAACGGAGCTACGGTCTGAAAGATATGAGACAAACCGTTTCAACATGGCATTAGGCAAATTTTAATGCAACCATCATATAAATGTTTTAACATGGATGCGGATGACATATTCGAGGTGCATGCAATTTTTACGAAAATATGAGCAAGAATAATATATTAAGCATCTATCACCATGGCAGAAAGAAGGGGTGCCACGGCGGCAATAACGAAAATGGTGTCACGACAACGTTCCCGTGATCCGACAACTTATTGAGATGTCGTGCAAATGAACAGGTGTAGGATGTGCGGACGTACTAGAGATTGTGAGGTGATCCTGATTACCGGGTTCCCATAGTTCGGTGGCATGGAAAATGAGGAACATGCACAACTTAGTTCAAACAAGGTGCAAACATCAGCATGCTATCATTCGTTCATCGGATTCACCAAGTTATACCTTTGAGGCGTGCGGTTGAGGCGGACCGGGTTCGATGCATCATAGCAGAAGTAGCGGTACATGTTTCGGGGAAGAACTTGGTGAATCCAATGTCCTTGAGGGTCATAGTGAAAGTAAACCTTCTTGTGTCGTAGTCGTTCGAGTCTTGGGGTGGTTGTAGACGTACACGCTGATACGTCCAAAACGTATCTATAATTTGTGCTTGTTCCATGATCTTTTGGGTGATATTGTTATAAGTTTTTCTAGACCTTTATATCATTTTACATATATTTGTACTAACCTACTAACTGAGTGCACCCAGTGCTAGTTTATGCCTGCTGATGTCTATTTTCCAAGGGCTTTTACCCACTTTTTCGAAGCCCGAAAAATCCCAAGAAAAATATACAAAAAATCAGCGTAACGGAAGCTTCCAGATCACCGAAGATGGGCCAGAGGGGGGCGAGGGGCCTCCCAGGCTACCTGTGGGCGCGGCCTGGCCATAGGCCACGCCAAGAGGCCGCATGGGTGGGTCCCATCTCCTCTGTTGCCCTCCTTTCGCCTATCTTTACTCCCCCGAGAGAAAACCCTTCCACAAGATCCAGAATCGTGAATTTCTCCATCATTCCGCCGCCACAGCTCTTCCGAGATCGGGAGCGTCGAGAGACCTCTTCCCGGCACCAAGCCGGAGGGAGGATTGACCTCCGGGAGCTTCTCCGCCGCCATGGACGCTTCCCGGACATGTCGTTAGTAGTTCTCCTTGGACCATGAGTCCATGACCAGTAGCTATGTGATATCTTCTATCCAATATTATGCTTCATTGGTTAGTCCTTGTGAGCTGCCCTACATCATGAAGGCATCTATGTAATTCTCTTGCTATTGCTATGCTCGGTTTGTTGGGATCCGATGGATTATGAGCTTATGTTCAGATTGTTATGAGTTATATATATGATTATCCTTTTATATTATGTTCCTTAGTGATTCATGCATGTTCTCCATTGCTATTTATTGCTTTGGCCGAGTAGTAGATTGTAACTCCAAGAGGGAGCGTTATGCATGATTCTTCTGGATAGATATCTCAAGGTGGATGATTAGTAAGTAGATACTGATGAATAAACGGTCTACTTGTCTTGGCATACTGCCCATTACTATTGAGCCTCTAACTATCAAGTAGCATAATTAGCATTGCGGTGCGTTCATAATTCTGTCAATTGCCCAACTATAATTTGTTTACCCAAGCATAGTTCTTTATCGTCTTTTGGGAGAGAGACATCACTAGTGAACATCATGTGACTCCGGTACATATCACCACCATTATTTACACCTCCATCATTTATCGTTTTCATTTACTTTTCCGTTGCAACCACTATTACTTTTCCCGCCTGTGTTTTGATCCTTTCCAAACTACAAGGCCGGAGATATTGACAACCTCTCTGTACTCATTGGGAGCAAAGTTATTTGTTGTGTGTGCAGGTCCATGTGTTTTGCTAGCACTAGGGTGGGAGACACCTACTTGTTGATCCTAGGAGTCCTCCTGGTTCGATTAACCTTACAGTTCCGTGTGAGGGAAAACTGGCTGCAGACTACATCTCAACCTTCCACTTGGGGTAACCAACGAGGTGTGAGAAGTATAGACATCATCTCGTCTTCAAGCAAAATTTTCTCGCGCCGTTGTCGGGGACTCCACTCTTCAAGATAGGGGAGTTGCATGCTATCCTTTAGCTTTGCTTTTAGTCTTGTTAGTTTTCTGTTCATGATTGGCATGACTAATTAGGCTTACGGAAAACCGCACTCTTAGTTGGCTGCTTGGGGAAGGCTGCTTTACCACACCCGTGGTAGAGAAGTCTCCTCCACCTACTGAATGTATCCTATGCAAAATACCACTTGGAATAATTGAAATAATTAGGAATTATTGTTATGCAGGAGATGGAACAGTCAATCCTAGTATTCATCTGTTGAAACTTACAAAACTTTGTGAGTTGTTTAAGATTTCAGGTTTGACAAGAGATGGAGTCATCAGGAAATTATTTGCCTTGTCACTGAAACGAAAAGCATAGGAATGGTATAGGCTACTAGATGATTGTCACCTACGGGATTGGGAAGAGATTTAGTCTCTCTTTTACTCCAAGTTTTATCCTCTTCATGAAGTCCATGAGAACAGCAATTATGTTTATAATTTCTATCCTCATGACGGAGAGAGCATAGCTCAAGCTTGGGGGAGATTGAAAACTTTAATGCTAAAATGTCCTAACATTGGGCTCCCCAAAGATTATGCTTATATGGAGAATAAGTGTACCTTTTTGCATGTGGATCATGGTAACAATGCTTTGTGTGATACTTATATTGTTGAGTTTATTCATGATCCCTCTGAAAATTATTATGAGAAGGGAACATATGCTTATAGATATTTCAATAATATCAAATTCCCTCTCTTTATGTTGAAGGTTTTGAAGCTGGACTTGTTTTGCCTTCCTATGCTTATTTCTTTGAGATTCAATGAATTATTCTATTGCAATATTCCTATGCATAGGAATCATGTTAGACTTAAATGTGTTTTGTGTTTTCTTCTTGATGCTCTCTTTTGTTCTACAACTCTTATTCCTTCGAGAGCATCATTAAAATCTTAAGCCTATCATTATGGCTATAAATAAAGAGCTCTAGGGAGACAACCCTTGTTATCTTTACTTTGAGTTTTTACTGAGTTTTAGTTGTCTTGATGCTTGTTACTGCTGTATCAACATCACTGTATCTTTATTTTTAAGCTTTGAGCCAAGTTATAGCCTTCGATTGCAAGAAAGTTCAAAAATTGTGACATGCTGTCTAGAAACAGATTATGTCGGCCTGACGGAACAATTCACCAAAAATCCCCAAGTCATCTTTTTGATCTGAATTTGTTTTACAACATGCTTTATATAATTGCCTTTCTGGCATATGTACTGAGTTTTTTGATTTGAGTTGCACAAGTGCCCAGAATAAATTATTTACTACCCGTTGTTCTGTTTTTCACAGATTCTGCCATGTTTTGCATTTTCATCATTTTGCAAATCTTAAGCTTGCTTTTCCATTGCAAAAACCTTTTGGCAATCATGAGAAACAGTAGTTTTTCATCAAAATCATTATTTCCAGTAGGTATTAAATTATTTTATTAAGGGTACTAACCACTCTAATCAGCTTATGATGAGTTTCGTATGAAGGGAGTTTTCAAGTATGCGCTCAAGCTTGGGGATGCCCCCATGGACCCCAAGAAATATTCAAGGAGACTCAAGCGACTAAGCTTGGGGATGCCCCCATGCATCCACTTCTCTATCAACAATCATCAGTTCGTCCATCTCCATGCTATATTTTTATCACTTCATATGTTATGTGATATGCTTGGAGCGTCTCGCTCTTTACTTTTTAGTTTGTTTTAGTTTTTCTTGCTGTTCATAACAAGTCGGAACCTAGCCTACCTTGTTTTGGAGAGAAACACGCTCCCTTCCACTCGAGAACACGAAATAGGTTTTGAGGCTTATCTTTTTTGTGTGTTCTCTATCTGTACAAAGCTACTGTCATGCTTAGCTCTTAGTTTTCATGCTATATCTTTTTAAGAGATTTTATTTAGGTTCCTTTTGGAACTCTCTTGAGTTATCATGCTTATCTTGTTTAGAGAGTTGGCTTGTTGCATTGAGTTGTGTGTCTTGTATGAGTAGGTAATTGAGGTTGCTATTTGAGTATAGTAGTAACTTGCAATTGTTTTGAGTTATTGATTTGAGTAATGTTTGGACTATTGGTGCCAAGAGCTTAAGCCTATTAGTGATAGGTGTCGTATTTTGGGAAATCCATGTGTTTTTCAAAAACTAAAAATTAGTTGAGAACTCTAGCTACTAAATTGATCGCTAACCTCTGGAGGGGTTGGAATATGTAGAGTACCCTCACGTTACCATGAGTCGAGGATGCGCAAGGATAACCAAACCCCCAAACACTCCTCCTCGGGGTACTTCTATTTATGAATTTGCTAACTAGATAGAGAGTTACCGATAATAAGTGTATGAGTTCTTCGGACTAATGTGAGTATTCGATTGTTGGCACTTCCACCATCCATACTTTGCTAGCCTCTTTGATACCGTGCATTTCCCTTTCTCACATTGAGAGTTGGTGCAAACTCTGCTGGTACAACGAAACCCATGACATGATACGCTCTGTCATACATAAGCCTCATTATATCTTTCCTAAAAACAGCCACCATACATACCTATTAAGCCATTCCCATAGCCATGCAACATCCACCATCTCATGACTTGATCTTCATATCATACATGCTTTTGCTTGATCGAGGAGCCGCATGATAGTTGGGCCTTGCCCTTATTACTGCTACATGACGCGCTAGTATCATTTCATATCCTGCTACACTGGCAGAGGCATACATTTGCATACATCTTGATAGTTTTCACTTGTCTTTATGTTGAGTACTTATTATAAAGTGTGATGATTTTTCTTTTTATTCTTGTAAAACATAGAGTGTTGCCCTTAATAGAGGAAAAAATCCCAAAGATAACTAAAAGATCCCAAAGAGGACAAATGAGAGATAAAAAGAAAGAGGCAAAGAGGCCACACACAAAAAAGAGAACGGGGCAACATTACTATTCCTTTTGAAAGATCCACACTCGTACTCCATTGCTATATTTCTACTACATAGAGATTGTCATTCATGTATAACTATGTGGGGACCCTTACACTATAGAACTTGGTTTGCATATTCCAATGACGAGCCTCCTCAAATGAGCTCTAGGTGTTCATGAGCAAACAAGTTGGATGCACCCCCACTAGTTCCATTGGAGAGCTTACCTTAGACCATATGTGCATCCGTTACACGACAGTCCCTACTCCTTACATAATATCTATCATTTGGCTTTCTCTCGCCTATGGTTGTCCTCATTGATGTGAGCCTTTCACACCCTTTTTGTCTTCCTTCCCCATCATTATTCTCTTTGCCATCCTAAGTGCCAACATATCTTGCTTACGCTCATCCATTGCATGAGTGCTCAAAGTCGAAAGGGAGAGGATCATTTTGACTTGTGCCTAACTAGTGGTCTGGGGATGAGTCAAAATTATATTCCAAAGGAGACCAAGTGTGAAATTTTAGTACATTGAGTTCTCAAACCATCTCCCAGTTTGCTTTCAAACCATCTCCCACTTCTTGCATGCAAACACCATTTGGAGACATTCGAGTCACGGACAATGAGAGCTCTTGCACCCTTATGTACTTACTTTGCTAATTTCTATACTAGGTATAGACTCTTGCTTGTTATTTTCTTGTCTTGAATTGCATATATTACTTGCTTTACTTTTAAGTTCTTATATGTGTGTTAGCATGTCACCATAGAAATTATTGTGTTATCATTTATCTACTGGAGGACGAGACGAAATTAAGCTTGGGGATGTTGATACGTCCAAAACTTATCGATAATTTCTGCTTGTTCCATGATCTTTTGGGTGACATTGTTATATGTTTTGCTACACTTCTATAACATTTTACACATATTTGGACTAACCTACTAACTAAATGCACTCAGTGCCAGTTTCTGTCTGCTGATGTCTATTTTGCAGGGCCTTTTACCGAATTTTCCGAAGCCCGAAAAGTCCCAAGAAAAATATATAAAAAGTCAGCGTAACGGAAGCTTCCAGATCACCGAAGATGAGCTAGAGGGGGTCTAGGGGCCTCCCAGGCGACCTGTGGGTGCGGCCTGGCCCTAGGACGCGCCAAGAGGCCGCCTAGGTGGGTCCCACCTCCTCCTATGCCCTCCTTTCGCCTATATTTACTCCTACGAGAGAATACCCTTCCACAAGATCCAGAATCGTGAATTTCCCCATCGTTTCGCTGCCGCAGCGCTTCTGAGACCGGGAGCGTGAGGAGACCTCTTCCCGGTACCCTGTCCGAGGTAGGATTGAGCTCCGGGAGCTTCTCCAATGCCATGGACGCTTCCCGGACATGTCATGAGTAGTTCTGCTAGGACCATGAGTCCATGACCTGTAGCTATGTGATGTCTTCTCTCCAATCTTGTGCTTCAATGGTTAGTCCTTGTGAGCTGCCCTACATGATCAAGGCATCTATGTAATTCTCTTGCTATTCCTATGCTCGGTTTGTTGGGATCCGATGGATTATGAGATTATGTTTAGATTGTTATGAGTTATATATTTTATTATCCTTTTATATTATGTTCCTTAGTGATTCATGCATGTTCTCCGTTGCTATTTATTGCTTTGGCCGAGTAGTAGATTGTAACTCCAAGAGGGAGCGTTATGCATGATTGTGGGCTCATGCCCCTCGATGTCTAGCTTGAGTGACATAAACATGAGACTAGGGGATGTTCTGTTGCCACCAGGGAGAAAACAACGGTGCTTGTGACCATGGTTGCAAGGATTGTTTACCTTACGCATAGTTCGTTAATGCAGTTGTCCGTTGCTTTGAGTTTACACATTGGGTGGGGCTCGCAACTTGATACCGGCGATATGTTCTGGATAGATATCTCAAGGTGGATGATTAGTAAGTAGATGCTGATGAATAAATGGTCTACTTGTCTTGGCATACTGCCCTTTACTATTGAGCCTCTAACTATCAAGTATCATAATTAGCATTGCGGTGCGTTCATAATCCTGTCAATTGCCCAACTGTAATTTGTTTACCCAAGCATAGTTGTTTATCGTCTTTTGGGAGAGGGACATCACTAGTGAACATCATGTGACTCCGGTCCATATCACCACCATTGTTTACACCTCCATCGTTTACCGTTTTCATTTTCGTTTCTCTTGTAATCACTATTACTTTTCCTGCTTGTGTTTTGTTCCTTTGCAAACTACAAGGCTGGAGAGATTGACAACCTCTCTATACTCATTGGGAGAAAAGTTATTTGCTGTGTTTGCAGGTCCACGTGTTTTGCTAGCACTAGGGTGGGAGACACCTACTTGTTGAGCCTAGGAGTCCTCCTGGTTCGATAAACCTTACAGGTTTGTGTGAGGGAAAACTTGCTGCTGACTACATCTCAACCTTCCACTTCGGGTAACCAACGAGGTGCGAGAAGTATATAGATCATCTCGTCATCACAGGCCGGCAAAGAACTTGACGTATCCAAGGGTCAACACGTAGTTGTTCTCAGAGCTCTCGGGAGGCCGTTGTTAGCATCAGGAGATGGTGAAGCCGTGCATGTGCACAATGCATGGCCAGGGTGCTGAGGAGGTGTAGTAGCATGTAGCGGCAACAAATAGCAGTGGTGGCATCGACATCAGCGGGGCCGTGCAAAGGACCGAACGGAGGCGGGCTCAGCAACAAGCACGCGAGGAGGCAGGGGAGAGGAGGAATACCAGTGGTCGCGATGATGGCTCCTGGATGAAGCATGGCCACTGGGTTGTGCGGTAGAAATATGGCTTGCCAGCGTCAGCAGATGGCGCGGTTCATGGGGTCGAGCCGAAGGAGATGGCCATTGGTGGAGGTTTCGGGCGAGGGGAATCCGTTCCTGGTGTTGGAGGCCTTCAGCGGAGCTCCATGCGACGGTGGCTCCCTGGGCGCGGCCCGGGTAGGATCTCCCTTGTGCAGGAGCAGTGGTAGGAGGACGAGGGAGTTAGGGTCCTGGCGACAAGGTCCGGCAGTGGGACGAGCTGGGTGGCGCACGAGGAAGAGCAACAACTCTCTAATAGAGGGGAATAATGCCATGGATGGGCGCTTTGTGTGTGGGTGTGTGTGGCGGCAGGCATGCGAACAAGAGAAGGATGGATATTGAGAGAGAGAGAGAGAGAGGTGGGGATTTGGGGCTGGCTATGTGAGAGTTAGTGCAGGTGGCGGCGGATGAGAGTTGCTAGGAGGAGGATGGGTTCCATCCTGATTAGGACGACCGGACGAGTGGCTGTCTAGAGTTTGCTTGGCTGGGGCGGCTGGGCCTTGGGCCAAAAGTGTCGGATTTCGGGCTCCGCAAAACCCTAAGGATTCAAACACACGGGCGTGTGCATGGATTACTCCGTGCTTCTCCCCGCCTAGCCTGCTACTCGTTGGGAACGGTAAATAACTCACTCGAAGGTTAGGAGAACACATAACACAACAGTTTACCCAGGTTCGGGCCACTGCGAAGCGTAAAACCCTACTCCTGCTTTGGCGGGTTGCCTCTCTCGGAGGTTGATGAACGAGATAGTACAGTGCTTTTGTGCCTCCGGAGGCCAAGTGGCTTGGTGTGTTGTTCTAGGGTTCTGATGATCTCTTCCTTCCCCAAGTATCCTATCCTCTCTAGGGTTCTCAAGGCCAAGGTCCTCTTCCCTTATAGTAGGCGGGAAGGGATCCCACACCGGCCAGTTTCGGCGGGAGACAAGGGAACATGCCCTCCCTATCAAAAGTGGTCTTCGCCTGCAAAGCTGCTCCCAGCGCCGCACAGGTTAGCGCAGCGATGATGCCCGTCCTTCCGGCGGGCGACTAGGGTCTTGTTGCACCGGAAGGGAAACGTTTAGAAGATGCCTTTGGGGTCTTGATTCGCTCCCGCCTTCTTTGCACCAAAAGGGGAAGCTGTCCTATCTTGCCACCTTTTGATCGCCTACCCTTTCCTAGCGTCACCCTTGACTCCTAAGGCCCGGTCGTGCCTCGGAATATCCGCCGCTACGGAGGGGTCCTGAGGAGGCTCACCTGCAGGTCTTGACGCTGCTCCTCCTCATGAGGCTTGGCACCTCACGAGGGCCTTGTTCAAGGTGGTGTTGTTCCCTGCTGAACTTGTGTTGATGGAGTGGGCCAGCCCTGGGCCGCACGCACGCAGGTCTGGGTACCCCCATCCCAGAACGCTGACAGTAGCCCCCGGGCCCAAGGCGCGCCTGGGTTGGCTTCCCGGCGAAGCCTTGAAGATGACCGGAAGTGTCGCGGACCCCATTTGCCTGTGGTTCTAGCGACCCACGGGTCTCAAAGCTACACGGCGATGCCCTCGCCCCACGAGGTGCCCAGTGGTGCAAGGCCACGAGATTCCTGAGGGTCGCGTAGGCCATAATTTTGCCCATTCAATGCGACCGCACCCAACGGCCCCAACGGATGTGACCGATCGATGGATTCGTGAGGCGACGTGAGTGGAAGCGCTTCCATCGGCCCACCTCGCACCCCTGCGAGGCGTGCGACGCCCATGCTCCCGCGACGTTTCGTGACAAGGGCTCTCCCATAAGTATGCCCTGCCTTCTGTGGGGGAAGGCACCGCAAACATGGGCTGATCCTTTGCTTCACCCATCCGCCGCAAGGAGACTTCTTCCCCTTCTTTGCTCTTCATCTTCATGGCATCCCCCGGAGATGGCTCTGGCCGGGGAAAGCATGCGGCGCCTCGTGTGCCCTCGTCCGCCGCCGAGGGCAGCGGCGGAGGGCCTCCGGGACCTTCGCGCTTCCGCTCACGCTGGGTGATGGCTGATGACTAAGATCTTCATTGAATTTCCTTTGTTTGTTGCTCCGTCTGCTGTCCTGGGGTTGATCTTCCTTCTTCTTCAGCACGCCCTCCTCCAAGAAGCCGAAACTCGACGAGCTCCAGTAGGAGGTGGTAGAGCTTAGGGCCCGGCTTGAAAGCGTCCAGGACGCCCTCGATGCCGCTCGCCGGGGCGAGGCAGAGGCCAAGGAGGAGCTAGCATCGCTTCAGCTACAGGTCCGGGAGGCGGCGGACGCTGTGCAGGATGCCCAGGATGAGGCATCATATACCAGGCTGATGGCGTCCCAGCGCACCCCGCAGTTCGCCGACATTGCCGACCGAGCGGTCGCCGCGACGCGTTGGTTCACGGGGAGGGCCCCAGCCCTGCCCATCATGAGGAGTGACGGGGGCTACCTCGTCTTCTTCCAGGAGGTCATGGAGGCACTGGAGGCCAGCGTCCACCGCGTGGAGGAGCACAACGCGTCCAACGCGTGCAAGCTTTAGGGCCTTGCCCTAACACTCGTCTTCACCAACGTGCGTCGCCTTGCCCCGGAGCTCGACCTCCAGCATGTCGTCGAGCCGGCGCCTGCTGAGCCTCGCTGCCTTCTCAGGGATGAGGTCCGTCCGCATGTCGACGCCCTGGTGGGATCGTACGTTTAGGTGCCTGCTTTGAGTGAGGAGGGTGGTCCTGACGCTCGGCCGGCCGACGCCATGGGTGATGCCGGCAACCCCTCCCGTTAGTGCGCCAAGCTCCTTTGCTGCTCTCCTGTAATGCTGAACCAAGAACTTTGCCCTGCTGGGCGTTAAGCTTTTGCTGTTATTACCTTTGTTGCTCTCCTGTTTTCTTTCGCTTTTGAGGTGATGGCTTGCATGATGGTTGTCGTTGTAGTGGGGCTGCAAAGCTTAGGGGTCATCGCCGCCGTTGCCATAGCGAGGGTGGCCTGACATTCCGGGGGTTCCTCCTTCCTGAGGCACCCCTCTTGCTGCCGCGTGCTTGAGTGCTGGATTCGCTCCTTGCCACCGCCGAATCCTTAGGCCCTGCATCCTTTGTTAGCGCGCATATTTCAATTCATTGTTAGTTTATCGTAAAGCGAGAGTGTCCTGGTAAGGGCCTGTGAGGCACTTAGCTTGTGGGTTTGTGTCGGTTCCCTGCGTAGTCCCTCCCGAGGGGCTCCTGTTTCGTAGGTGGGACGGGGTGGAGATCCTTTCCGCACTCTGTGTCTACAGGTCTCGGTCCCGCACATTTCCCTGCACCCGTAAGGCGCAACCCATTACCAAGGTTGTTCCTCGCACGGCAAAGCCCTGACCCGGAGGCTAGGTACCTTGCGACCTGTAAGGCTCCTGAGGCACACTACTGAGGAGCCCCCTTTGACACGCAAGTCGCTCTGCGTCGTCAGGCCCCAGTCTTGATGGCTGGTAGGCTCCTGAGGCGCGCCCGGGAACTGCCTTTCTGGCGCCCGAGCGAGTCCGCACCTCGTCCTTCTGGTCATTGCCCCGGGGGGCCCTGAGGCCTCCCGAGACTCTTTGTGATGGTATCAAGCTTTGGTACGGACCCCCGAGCGGGGTTGACCACTGAAAAACATTGCCCCAGAGGTGGCAAGTCCTTGCATTCATGCTCTTTGACTTCTTGAGGCGACGCGTAGCGGTTGTCTCCAAACATGTCCTCCAGACGGGAGGTTTCAAAACTAGTGCAATAGGAAACGTTAGAGAAAGTCTCTCCCCTTTTTATTTTTCACACGTCGGGCATTAAGACCAGAAAAAACCAACTTAAGGAATTAGCCAGCTCAAACTAAGTGAAAAGTTGTCTGAATCCAAAAGAAATCAAGTGTCGCGTCCGGCATTTAAAGCTGGCATAGTCATTGGTGGACTATATGGTTTCCTTCCCAGCTGAGAGCATGGTCATTGGCAGGCCATGTTGATTGCCTTTGTCTCTGTACCCAGCACGCAACTAACATCTTCCACTGGGCGTGGGGTGGACCTCTTCCGCATCCTCGGGGGGGGGGGGGGGGGGGCTTGGGCGTATACAACCTCGTCTCGTTATTATGTGAGAGTGTCACGGTGGGGGTGTGTATGGGAGGTCACGAGGACGCTTTGGCCTCGCGACTGTCCCTACCCCCGAGGCATTGGGGCTTGAGCTTCTAGAGTCATTGGGGACTTTGTTGTACCCAGCGCGGAGCTAAGGTCTTCCACTAGGCGTGGGGTGGACCCCTTCCGCGTCCTCGGGGGCCCTGGGCGTAGACAGCCTCGTCTCGTTATTACGTGAGAGTGTCACGGGATGAAGTAGGTTCCGGAAGGATTGAAGGACGACGTAGAGGTGCGACGGGTCGGTGCAGATCTTCCGTGCTTGTGCTCCTTCCCGGGAGGCCTATTATAGGACTTTTATGACTCTACGTTGACAGGTCCCAATCCCGCACATATCCCTGCCGTCGTGAGGCGTCTCACGAGGAAAGGCCCCGACACCCCCTGATGCTGACCGACACTGGGCTGCACAAGGGTGGTCAAGTGGCTTTGTGACCGGTAAGGCTCCTAGAGCAACATGCTCCGGAGCCCCCTTGGACGCTCAAGCGACTCTGATTTTATCCTGTTGACCGCAATCCTGAGGGGCCGCGAAGCTCTCCAGTTCCTGCAATGGGGTGGTGCATTGTGGCAGGGCGGTTGCTGCGACGCCAAAAAAGCAGTGGGTTAGGTTGCGAAGTGGCTGTACGGAAACTGTAAAGGGAGCAACTTGCAGCAGTGTGCCCTAGGTAGTGGGAGCCCCTAAGGTAAGCAAACACTCCTTAAGGCGGTAAATCGAAAAAATTACCTCGCCGAATAGTTGAAGCCCCCTTGCGCTTCAGGAACGCCTCATGGGGCCCGATCCCCGATGACCGTGCTACGGCAACAAAAGACCTTCCCCGGCATAGGCGCCAGAAATCCTTCTGCTGCTGGCTACGCCTATAGAGATTTCCTTGGCAAATATGCAAAGGATTCCCCCGCGGCCTTGGAGCCTTGCGTTGGTGTTCCCTTGAAGAGGAAAGGGTGACGCAACACAGCAGCGGTAAGTATTTCCCTCAGTTTGAGAACCAAGGTATCAATCCAGTAGGAGGATCGCGTCAAGTCACAAGTACCTGCACAAACACAAAGAGCTTGCACCCAATGCTATGAAGGGGTTGTCAATCCCTTATAGATTGTTTGCAAAGTGAGAAGTGAAAGCAAAATCTAAACAAAGCAAAGTAAAAGTGAAAGCTGCGATGATAGTTGTGAATAGACCCGGGGGCAGTAGTGTTCACTAGTGGCTTCTCTCAGGAAAGCAACTAGACGGTGGGTGAACGAATTACTGTCGGGCAATTGATAGAACCGCGCAAAGTCATGACGTTATCTATGGCAATGATCATATCTATAGGCATCACGTCCAAAACAACTAGACTGATACTTTCTGCATCTACTACTATTAGTCCACACGTCGACCGCTATCCAGCATGCATCTAGTGTATTGAGTTCATAAGAACAGAGTAACGCCTTAAGCAATATGACATGATGTAGATGGACAATCTCAAATCTATGATCAAAGCCCATCTTGTTACCCTTGATGGAAACAACACGATGCGTGCCTTGTTGCCCCTTCTGTCACTGGGAAAGGTCACCGCATGGTATGAACCCAAAACCAAGCACTTCTCCCATTGGAAGAATCATAGATATAGTTGGCCAAACAAAACCCAAGACTCAGGGAGACTTACAAGAATATCAAATCATGCATATAAGAAATCAGCAAAGACTCAAATATAATTCATAGATAATCTGATCACAAATCCACAATTCATCGGATCTCGACAAACACACCACCAAAGAGGATTACATCGGATAGATCTCCCTGAAGATCATGGAGAACTTTGTATTGAAGATCCAAGAGAGAGAAGAAGCCATCTAGCTACTAACTACAGACCCGTAGGTCTGAAGTGGACTACTCACGAGTCATTGGAGAGGCAATGATGTTGATGTAGAAGCCCTCCAGCTCCAAAGTCCCCTCCTGCAGGGCACTGGGAAGGGTCTCCAGATGAGATCTTGCGGAAACGGAAGCTTGCGGCGGCGGAAAAGTGGTTACGTGGATGCCAGGGAGGGGAGCGCCAGGGAGGCCACAAGCGTGGTGGCCGCGGCCCCCCTGGCCACGGCGACAGGGCTTATGGGCTCCCTGTGGGCCTCCTGCCTTGGCCCTCAAGTCCCCCGATCTTCTTCTGTTCTGGAAAAAATTATTTCGGGGATTTTATTCCGTTTGGACTCTGTTCCAAAATCAGATGTGAGAAGAGTCAAAAACACAGAAAAAACAGGAACTGGCACTTGGCACTGAATTAATAAGTTAGTCCCAAAAAAGATATAAAAGGTATATAAAACATCCAAAGTTGACAAGATAACATCAAGAAACCATCAAAAATTATAGATACGTTTGAGACGTATCAAGCATCCCCAAGCTTAACTCCTGCTCGTCCTTGAGTAGGGAAGTGATAAAGAATGAATTTTTGATGCTTTCATGCTACCTAGGATAGATGTCCTTTGTAACTCCTCTTATGTGACGTAAATGTTCAGATCCATTAGATTCAAAATAGTAGTTTGCTATTGACGTGGAGACAATAATACTTCAAGCAAACTAGCAAGATAATCATGAACTTTCAAAATAACAAGGCCAAAAGAAAGTTATCCCTACAAAATCATATAGTCTGTCTATGCTCTATCATCCTTGGACAATGAATTTAAATCATGGACAACCTCGGTATTGGCCAAGAAATTGTTTTCACACCTTTACTTTCTCAAATCTTTTCAACTCTCACGCAATACATGAGCGTGAGCCATGGTTTTAGCATTATAAGTGGAATGGAGTGTGGTGGAGGTTGGAAGGCAAACAAGGAGAAGATGGTCACATTGACTATGCATATCAACGAGCTATGGAGATGCTCATCAATAGATATCAATGTGAATGAGTAGGGATTGAGATACAAATGTTCACTAGAGCTAAGAGTATGTGAAAGCTCTTAAAGAAAACTAGTGGGTGTGCATCCAATTTGCTTGCTCACGAAGACCTAAGGCAATTTTGAGGAAGCCTATCATCGGAATATACAAGCCAGGTTATATAATGAAAATTTCCCACTAGCTATATTTTGGTGACAAAACGAGAGACTCTCAATCATGAAGATCATGGTGCTTAATAAGCACAAGTGTGGAAAGATAGTAACACTGTCCCTTCTCTCTTTTTCACTCATTTTTTTGGTGGGCTCTTTGGCCTCTCTTTTTATATATATATATTTATATTTTATTTTTGTGGGCATCTTTGGCCTCTTTTTGTAAATGGGCTTCGCTGGCCTCTTTTATTTCCTCACATAGGACAATGCTCCATCAATGATGATCATCACACTTACAACTCAAAACTTAGAGCAATGATGACTCTATATGGAATGCCTTCGGTAGTGTACCGTGACAATGATCTAGCATGGCATAGACATCAATGGAAACATCATGCTAGCTATCTTATGATCATGCAATGGCAATGTATAAGTGGTGGCACATGTCATGGTGGTAGTTGCATGGCAATATATCTCGGAATGGCTTTGAAAAAGCCATAGTAGGTAGGTATGGTGGCTGTTTTGAGGGAGGCTAACGGTGGGTTTTATGCACACGCGAAAGTTGCATGACACTAAAGAAGATAGTGATGGTGGAAGGTGAAAGTGCATCTAAACCATGGACTCAACATTAGTCATGAAGATCTCATACACTTGTTGCAAAAGTTTTAGTAGTAATCGAAACAAAGCATTCAACGCATACTCCTAGGGGACGGGTTGGTATGTATAAACCATCGCGCGATCCCGACCGCCACTCAAAGGACGACAATCAATAAACTAATCATGCTCAGACTTTATGACATAGGGGTTCACCATATGTGCATGCTACGGGAATCAATAACTTCAACACAAGTATTTCTAGATCCAGAGCACGTTAATAATATAACTTCAATATTACCACAACCACAACTCAAAACTAAGTGAGATGAATCAAACTTCTCTAACTATTCAATGCACATGAAAGTGGAAGTTTTCATATCCCTTTGGATAACTACCCCTTTTGAGACTACTTTCATAGCATAAGCCATCTACCAAGCCACGCACCGCTATGCTCTAAAAGATAGAAGTGAAACACAAAGAGCAAAATCAACTAGCTCAAAAGATATAAGTGAAACACATGTGAGCTGAATTGCCTAATCAAAGGATATAAGTGAAGCTCGACAAAATCACGATGAGTGTATGTCTAATTCTCTAGGTGTGCAGCAAGGAAGATTGTGACACAACATAAATAAAAGAATCCTACAATGCAAGACGCTCCAAGCAAAACACATAACATGTGGTGAATAAAAATATAGCCCCAAGTAACGTTACCGATGGATTGAAGACGAAAGAGGGGATGCCTTCCCGGGGTATCCCCAAGCTTAGGCTTTTTCGGCATCCTTGAATAAACTTGGGGTACCTTGGGCATCCCCAAGCTTGAACTCTTGCCACTCTTTATCTCTTTGTCCATAAGAACTTCACCCAAAACATGAAAACTTCACAACACGAAACTTAAACAGAAACTCGTGATAACATTAGTATAAGAAAGCAAATCACCACTTCCTTAGGTACTGTAGAAAACTTAAATTCTACATATGTTGATGTTGGGTTACTGTACTTTCTATCTTCCATGGCTAATACCCCCGATACTTGCCATAGTTTCATAAAAATAAGCAACCAACTCAACAAAAACAGAATCTGTTAACAGCAGACCAGTCTGTAGCAATCTGTATACTTCGTATACTTCTGGTACTTCAAAAATTCTGAATAATTACGACAGTCTGAAGAATTTGCGTAGCAATCAGAATAAGGAAGAATCAACTCAAAAGATCTCACAGAAAAAACGAAAATTCTTTTCGTGAGCAGAAAGTTTCTGTCTTTTCCAGCACGATCAAACGATCATCCCCAAGACTAATCATAATGGTTTCAGTTGGCACAAACGCAAAAGAAACACAAAAAACACAATCATAACAGAATTATGAAAGTGTGGAAACCACAAAACATAAAGAAAAAGGATAGATTCGTTGGGTTGCCTCCCAACAAGCGCTATTGTTTAACGCCCTTAGCTAGGCATAAGGTGATGGAATCACGTATAGTCATATTTGGTGCTCAAACCATAAGTAGCCCTCATCATAGATTCATAAGGCAATCTTATTTTCTTTCTAGGAAAATGCTCCATGCCCTTCTTTAGAGGAAATTGGAATCTAATATTCCCTTCCTTCATATCGATGATAGCACCAATAGTCCTTAGGAAAGGTCTACCAAGAATAATGGGACATGAAGGATTGCAATCTATGTCAAGTACAATGAAATCCACGGGCACATAGTTCTTATTTGCAACGATAAGAACATCATTGATCCTGCCCATGGGTTTCTTGACAGTAGAATCCACAAGATGCAAATGAAGAGAACACTCTTCAATCTCGTGAAAACCAAGAATATCACATAAAGACTTTGGAATCGCGGAAACACTAGCACCCAAATCACACAAAGAATTGCAATCAGAGTTTTTGATCTTGATTTTGATAGTAGGTTCCCACTCATCATGACGTTTTCTAGGTATAGAGACTTATAATTCGAGTTTCTCTTCAAGAGATTTCATCATAGCATCTACGATATGTGCGGTAAATGCTCTGCTTTGGCTATAAGCATGTGGAGAGTTTGCAATGGATTGCATCAAGGAAATGCATTCAAACAAGGAGCAACTATCATAATTGAATTCCTTGAAATCCAAAGTGGGAGTTTCATTACTACCCAATATTTTGATTTCTACTCCACTCTCCACACCTTTATCATCAAGATAGGTGGACTCTGAATCATTGGGGCGTTTTTCAACCAAAGTGGATTCATATCCAGCCCCTTCATCAATAGGTTTGACACGCGAAAACAAAGATTCAAGAGGAGTCACACCAAGCACTTTAAGATCTTCGTGATTTGCATCACTAGAACGCACCCTGTTAAACCTTTGATGCTTAGCGCGAATTTGGGCTGTTCTTTCTTTGCTCTCATTCATGGAGACATGCATAGCTTTTAAAGTTTCATCCAAGTTAACCTTGGGAGGAGCACATCTAACTTTCAAAGCATCAATATCACAGGACATCCTATCAACGCTCTTAGCCAAATCGTCTATTTTGAGTAGTTTTTCCTCTATGGACGCATTGAAAATCTTTTGAGAGTTGATGAACTCTTTGATATTCCTCTCTAAATCAGAGGGTAATTTGTTGTGATTTCCATAAGTGTTGTTGTAGGAATTACCATAGTTGTTAGAGGAGTTACTAGGAAAAGGCCTAGGAACATAGTTTCCTCTAAAAGCATTGTTCTTGCCAAAATTGTTCCTACCAACAAAATTAACGTCCAAACTAGCGTTGCTACTCTCAATCAAGTAAGATAGTGGCATGTCATTAGTATCTAAAGGAGAATTTCTACTAGCAACCAAATTCATCAACTCGTCCATCTTAGCACTAAGCGAGTTAATTTCTTCTATAGCCTGTACCTTTTTGCTAGTAGGTGACCTTTCAGTGTGCCACTGAGAGTAGTTGGTCATGATATTGTCTAGGAGTTTTGTAGCTTCTCCTAACGTGATTTCCATGAACGTTCCACCGGAGGCGCAGTCCAAGATATTGCGAGAAGCAAAATTCAAACCAGCGTAAAAGATTTGTATAATCATCCACAAACTCAAGCCATGAGCGGGACAATTTCTAAACATTAACTTCATCCTCTCCCAAGATTGTGCAACGTGTTCATGATCAAGTTGGTTAAAATTCATGATATCATTACGGAGAGAGATAATCTTAGCCGGCGGAAAATACTTGGATATGTAAGCATCTTTGCACTTATTCCAAGAATCGATACTACTTTTAGGCAATGAAGAAAACCAAGTTTTCGCACGATCTCGCAAAGAGAACGGAAAAAGCTTCAATTTAACAACATCATTATCCAAATCTTTCTTCTTTTGCATATCGCAGAGTTCAATGAAACTATTGAGATGGGATGCGGCATCTTCACTAGCAAGGCCAGAAAATTGCTCTTTCATAACAAGATTAAACAAAGCGGCATTGATTTCATATGATTCCGCACTAGTGGCGGGAGCAATCGGAGTACTAATAAAATCATTATTATTAGTACTCGAGAAGTCGCAAAGTTTGGTGTTTTCAGCCATGATGACTTCAACAAACAAACAAGAACACAAGCAGGCAAGAAAACTGGCAAAGGAAAACGGCAAAAGGCAAATGAAAACGGCAAAGGCGAAAGGCAAATAAAAACGGCAAATGTGAAGTGGGGGATAGGTAAACGAGAGGCAACTGGCAAAAAAGGTAAATGCAAGAGATGAGTTTGTGACACTTACTTGGATAGATCTTGACTTCATCTCTCCCCGGCAACGGCGCCAGAAATACTTCTCCTACGGCAACAAAAGACCTTCCCCGGCAAAGGCGCCAGAAATCCTACAGCTGTTGGCTACTACTATAGGGATTTCCGTGGAAAATATGCAAAGGATTCCCCCGCGGCCTTGGAGCCTTGCATTGGTGTTCCCTTGAAGAGGAAAGGGTGATGTAGCACAGCGGCGGTAAGTATTTCCCTCAGTTTGAGAACCAAGGTATCAATCCAGTAGGAGGATCGCGTCAAGTCACAAGTACTTGCACAAACACAATGAGCTTGCACCCAACGATGAAGGGGTTGTCAATCCCTTATAGATTGTTTGCAAAGTGAGAACTTAAAGCGAAAACTAAACAAAGCAAAGTAAAAGTGAAAGCTAAGATGATAGTTGTGAATAGACCCGGGGGCCGTAGTGTTCCCTAGTGGCTTCTCTCATGAAAGCAAGTAGACGGTGGGTGAACGAATTACTGTCGAGCAATTGATAGAACCGTGCAAAGTCATGACGTTATCTATGGCAATTATCATATCTATAGGCATCAGGTCCAAAACAAGTAGACCGATACTTTCTGCATCTACTACTATTACTCCACACGTCGACAACTATCCAGCATGCATCTAGTGTATTGAGTGCATAAGAACAGAGTAACTCCTTAAGCAAGATGACAGCCCATCTTGTTACCCTTGATGGCAACAACATGATGCGTGCCTTGCTGCCCCTTCTGTCACTGGGAAATGTCACCGCACGGTATGAACCCAAAACTAAGCACGTCTCCCATTGCAAGAATCATAGATCTACTTGGGCTAACAAAACCCAAGACTCGGAGAGACTTACAAGGATATCAAATCATGCATATAAGAAATCAGCAAAGACTCAAATATAATTCATAGATAATCTGATCACAAATCCACAATTCATCCGATCTCGACAAACACACCACCAAAGAGGATTACACCGGATAGATCTCCATGAAGATCATGGAGAACTTTGTATTGAAGATCCAAGAGAGAGAAGAAGCCATCTAGCTACTAACTACAGACCCGTAGGTCTGAAGTGGACTACTCACGAGTCATTGGAGAGGCAATGATGTTGATGTAGAAGCCCTCCAGCTCCAAAGTCCCCTCCGGCAGGGCACCGGGAAGGGTCTCCAGATGAGATCTCGCAGAAACGGAAGCTTGCGGCGGCGGAAGAGTGGTTTCGTGGACGCCTTGATTTTTTCTGGGATTTTAGGGAATATATAGGCCAAAGAGCTAGGGCAGGGGAGCGCCAGGGAGGCCACAAGCCTGGTGGCCGCCCCCCCGGCCGTGGCGACATGGCTTGTGGGCTCCCTGTGGGCCTCCTGCCTTGGCCCTCAAGTCCCCCGATCTTCTTCTGTTCTGGAAAAAATTATTTCGGGGAATTTATTCCGTTTGGACTCCGTTCCAAAATCAGATCTGAAAATAGTCAAAAACACAGAAAAAACAGGAACTGGCACTTGGCACTGAATTAATAAATTAGTCCCAAAAAGATATAAAAGGTATATAAAACATCCAAAGTTGACAAGATAACAACATGAAACCATCAAAAATTATAGATATGTTTGAGACGTATCAACCCGCGCCTGATTCTTCGTCGTCGCGGATGATCCGTGCGGCTAGCGTCCCGTGGGGGTGTTCGATTCACCCTCCCGAAGCCAGGGAGTTCGGCCTTGCGTAGTCCTCCCGCGGGAAAGATGGCTGGTGGCACACCCAGCGGCTTCAGGGCGCCCCCCTATCCGGGCCCCTTTTCGGCCCGGTCTAGGGTGGAGCCCCCTACACCCTTCACACCTGAGGTGGGTAGGCGCCCAAGGGGGCTCCTGAAGCTCTTCCTCGTCACGGGGATCAGGAAGTACCGTATACTCTGGCACGTATGGCTACATGTAGGCGCTCACCCGTCCCCCGCGGCCGACCATCAGTGCGACGGTGGCGGTTCCTCTTGGCGGTGGAGGGAGATCCCCCTTGTTGCGCTGATCGGAGATCTTCCTACGATAAGCCTCCGCACAGAGTCGTTTGTTCCTGTTGCCGCCGTGGGCTGGCCCTGGCCCCATCCAATATTCGTTCCCTCCTTAATGTCCCTTCGCGTCTCCATTGTCGTAATTTCATGTGCCATCGCCTCTGCCCTCTGCAGATTGTGTCGAAGGGAGCATTCCTTTCTATCCGCCCCCGGTTCTTCAGGGCGACCTGGTCTTGGTGATGCGTGCCAGCTTGCACGTCACACGTCGAGCCGTTGGCTTCTCGTCCCTGGTGGTTGTCGGTGTGGTGCGCTTCAGGGCCAGTCGCTGCAGCGTGGAGGATGTGGAGGGCAGCGCGGAGCGCTTTTCTCTCGGCCCCGCCCAGAGCGGGCATGGCCCCAAAGCTTGTAGGTTCGGGGGCCATCACGCGGTGTGAGCCCCCGGCACTCGGCGCCTGCGGACTTGATGATGTACAAGGGTGGATGGTCTTCTTGGAGATGGCGATTAGCTCCATGATGTGGTTCGCCCAAGCGTGGAAGCCCCCTGGAGTACGTCGTTGGTGGAGTATCTCTCTCACCATCTGCAACGCGTCATGTGCGCGGAGGTCCCCCAACTTGATACGGCACACCGCGGGTGCCCGGGCCGCCGCCCAACCCCCATGCGCGTTGGTTGCATGGGTGGCCGTCATGGCGGAGACGATGTTGACGGCCTGGTATGGCCATTAGAGGCTCACTAGGGATACTGTGTTGTCTATGTATCCACACATGTATTTGAGTTTTCAATCAATACAATTCTAGCATGAATAATAAACGATTATCATGAACAAGGAAATATAATAATAACCAATTTATTATTGCATCTAGGGCATATTGACAACAACTTATTCTTCTGGAAAGTATTGAGGAAAGATATGAGCACAAACTTGAAGAAGTCTTGGAAAAAACGCCGGTAAGAATTTGGAATGAAAGAGGATAATACAAATGAACTTGGCTACATGAGGACAAAGAAAGCATGATTAGATTAGAGGATGCTTGAACAAGCCATCGGTAAGAATTCACAAATGAATGAGGATACCAAAAATGAATGGAGTTACATGAGAACGAATAGACTATGATGCGCCTAATAGAAAACATGAATGAGGCACTCTAATAACCGAGATACGAACGAAGAGACAACAATTGGTAGGAATTTGAGAATGAAAGCCGAAAGCTGAAAATGAAGAAATCTTCTGAAATGCTGGCCTTTGGAGGATCGAGAAACGAACACAACACTGAAATGCACCAGATAGAAATGGAAGGAATTACTCACGATCAAAAACAATTTGAGAGGATAGCACGAAGCTGAAATCAAATCTTCAAAAGAACGGACCAATATTTAAGAGAAACACTTCTTCAGTCGTCAAAGCTATGAATGATGACGAGGAACAACACCAAAATTGTTGAGACACTCTGGAAGGAATGAATAAGGAAAGGTTGAGCCAATGGTGAAAATTAATTCAAAGTGATATTGCAGAAGGAATATGAATGATATAATCCATACTTATGTCACACTTCAAAAGAATTAGCAATATTTGGAAAAGATTAGAAGAGCCATGTAGGATGTTGGAGAACCTGTGGGTTATGGACCCACTCAAATAAAACACCGTTGAAAAGATTGCTTAAAAGAGAGATTGCACCGATATGAATTAAAATAGATGAGGTGAGACCCTCAAAATAATTTAAAAGGATATGAATGGAGAAAAAAGTCTTCTCAGATATCTTCAGCACTCCAGATAGAATAGAGATGGATGAATAAATAAGACAGGTTTGGATAAGAATTTCCAATGAGGCAAATAATTTAGCGAATGAAACGAGATATGATGAACGCAGAGAGTTTGAATTGAGTCCACCTGAAAAGAAAACAAGAATGTAGAATGATGAACTCGAACTCCTAAGAATCTTCACAATGAATCACTAGATAAATACGGAAGAAAAATAATAGAGGAAGCATCAATGAAAAGAAAGGCACTTGGATGATAATCTAGTCATTGAAGAAAAAGGGCAGGAAGGTGGGGAAAAGAAAGACAACTTCGGACAGATGAGACAAGTTCTGGAAAGAAATAAGGGAATTGATGTTGCAAATATTGGAGAAGATCGAATTAACTTGAAGAGAACCACGCCAGTTGGAAAGAATTTCATGAAAACTCCGTTTGAACAAAAGGATTAGCAATTGCCATGGAAATATGAGAACACCACTTAGAACAGATATGAAATTACCACTTGACATCGAAGAAACTCAAATTACCATATTCCAACAAAACAAAGGATGAGGCTCACGAAACAAGTTGGAAACAAATATATGAGATATATTTTGTTTGATATTTTTGTGGTAAGGTTCGCATGGGCTCGATCGTACATTGGATTGTCATATTCAGATGACGCTCAAATATGCTCCCTAGGCGTAGCGCACTACAAGGGTTGACAGCGCATACATGATGAAATATATCGAGATTGTCCTCTGTAAGAAAGACCGTGAACAAATGAATCCACTAGATGTTGAACCCAACCTCACGTATTGCATTTGTTGGAAGATAATCCTAGGTAACTACTTGAATTCCCATATGAGAACTCCATAAATTTTCTGGTTATGCAATCGGGTCCACGGATACAAGGAGTAAAATCCATCACTCAACTCCTAGAAATAAAACTACCTATCCAGCACATCACATCCGTCAACACATAACCAGAGATCTCGAAACTCATCTACCTTAGACCCTCATAATTAGAATGATACCAATTATGGTAGTACATCTAGAAGCTCTCCCCAGTACTAGGTGATGCCAAACTCCTATCGCGACAAAGAGTATTGAAGCAATTTCGAACATCCTCCGTCCTGAGATACTAAAGAAACTGAACGATAGCGAGTGTGACCAGAATCCCTTGGAGCTCTACTCCGAGGAAGAAATCAAGTCAGACAGGAGGCACCAAGTCAGAACTCCATCACATCGACATCATACAGGTTCCAAAATACCTGCGTGATCCTTATTTGTTTGAGCATGAAGAGGAGTAGAATTAAAATAGCTAAGTCGCAAATCTCACTAGAGCAGGAAAGAGGAGTAAAAAGAATCCTACTCTCCAATATATAACTAGAATCAAAGTAGTTTTTCACAAGACTCGACTCGGCCAAGTTCGATAAGTCAAGGGGTCTCCTAGGTCGGTAATGCTCTGATACCAACTTGTAACGCCCAAGATGCTATCTTATCCTTATTTTTGGCTCGATGGCCTCAACAGGGATAGACGCGCATCTCGTCGTTTAGCAAGAATGGATATCGTAACAAGTACATGTATAACAGAGATGAGTACAAGGAATTGGCTTACACTCGCCAAAAGCTATAGAAAGAACGTCTTATTTTAGCAATACATTTAATCATCTATAGAAAAGTTGGGTCCGACTACGGACAAAATCAAATGAAAAAAAACGACGTCCATCCTTGCTATCCCAGGCTGCCGGCATGGAACCCATCCTAGATCGAATAAGAAGAAGAAGAAGAAACTCTAAATAGAACAATCATCACGCTCATGTCAAAGTATTGCTTTATGTGTACCTGTAACTTTTGTTGTACTAATCTTTGAGCCACATGGACCAAAAATCTCATTTCCAAATGTATCAAGACTAGCAAAGCTTAATGGGTGAGATATGTATAAGTGGTGAGGCTTCAACAAGTCTTAAGCATTTATTTGAGTAGCTAACTTACGAGTACAAGAATAACAGGGGGTGATCTATGCATAACGGACGTGAACTAATAATGATCTCGAAGTGATCCTGAACACCTACTTACGTCAAACATAACCCCAACGTGTCCTGTCCCGGATACAGAGCTCACGAGAAGAGACAGTCATGGTTATGCACACGGTTGGCAAGTCTTAATTAAGTTTACTTTAGGTTTGCTATAAGCGGGTGTTAAACAAACTTTCCAAGTTGCCACACAACCGCAGACACAGCTATCAGAAAGATTTAACCCTACATGGGTGCTCCAACTAGTCCATCATAAACTACCACAAGCTGAGTGGGAAACCTCGACCACGGAAAAGCCGTGATCTCCTCGGATTATGGTGGAAAATGTCAACCGCGAGATACCCCAAAGTATCCTCAAAATCCCTCACACAATACCTTCGATAAGAGTAAAAGAAGTCCAGCAACACCTCCCGGTGAGCCAGATCCGCATCTAAAGCCGCGCGCTCTCTATTTACGGGATTCATCCATCTATGCAAAGTGGACGATGGCCATAAAATGGCTCGAGTTTTCCCGAGGTGGCACTGCCGACTACTGGGTAGGTGGACAAACACTCATGAGGAGCACTGAGCCAGGGGGTTGATAAATTATCCATGGGTTGATCAATGCCCTATGCAAATTTTAGTTGTTATTAAGCAAATAGTACCAATGTTGAGTCTTGCCAAACAAGTTTTATCCCCAAACAAAAGTCAAGGGGGTCCCCATAACAACCCCAAGCATGTTAGAAGTGCTCAATATGGAACATAATAGCGGTACATAAGTAATTAGGGCGGAAATGGTGGAACAAAACACCGATCTAGAAGGCCAAGCCTTCCACCTCTTACCAAGTATATAGGTGCGTTAAATTAAATAGCAATATTATGGTGATATAACAAGAAACCCATGTTTTCACGTGGAAACAACTGTACCTGCAACTAGCAAAGCTATAAGAAGTGTGAGAAAGCGGTAACATAGCCAAACAAGGTTTGTTGGGTTGTGGGGGGGGGGGGGGTTAGAGGGTTTTCATGGCAATGTTGGGAGGCTGAACATAACAGTGGTAGGCAGCAAGACATAGCGAGAGAAACAAGACAGCTAGCATGGCAATGATAGTAATGGTATCTAGGGAAATAATCATCTTGCTTGTGATCCCGCTTGGAAGAAGAACGAATCTATCAAGTAGAAAAACCAACGTAGTCGAACGAATACTCACACTCCTAAGTAGTTGGGAATTCCATCAAGAAGAAACAATATGGAACAACAATCAACACACGATAACACCACACAAATTCACGAAAAATGCACAATAAAATATGATGCATGCCGATTTAATTAAGCATGACACGGGCACAACAATCAACTACTAACCATTAAGTGAAGCTCAATATGCAACAAGTTATATATTGACGAAACTCCACACTTGAATTACTTAGTTCACACCCGTTTAGGTACACAAAAATATTAAATTTTTTTAAACATGGAAAGAGCTGAAGTATAAATAAACTACACTATCTAGACATTTCAAATGAGATTGGAAACAACATATAGCATTTCCGAAATGAGCCCATATTTTAATCTCAAAATTGGTCCATATCTGAACTAAATATATTTTATATTTATTAAACATCAAAATAAAGTAGACTATGTGATTCTACACGCCATTCTAGTCAGTTTACATGTATAGATCATCTAAAACGGAGTTATAGTCTAAACGATATGAGACAAACCGTTTCAACGTGGCATTAGGCAGTTTTTAATGTAACCCTCATATAAATGTTTTAACATGGATGCGGATGACATATTCGAGTTGCATGCAATTTTTATGAAAATATGTGCAAGAATAAGATATGAAGCATCTATCGCTATGGCGGAAAGAAGGGGTGGCGGAAAGAAGGGGTGCCACGGCGGGAACAACGAAAATGGTGCCATGACAACATTCCCGTGATCCGACAACTCATTGAGAGGTCGTGCGAAACAACAAGTGTAGGATGTGCGGACATGGAAGAGATGGTGGGGTGATCCCGATTGCCGGGTTCCCACATGTCGGTGGCATGGCAGACAAGGAATGTGTACGACCCAGTTTGGATAAGGCGCAAATATGAGCATGACATCATTCCTTCATGGACGGTCTACTCGATGGTTATACCTTTGAAGCGTGTGGTTGAGGCGGACCGGGTTTGACACATCGTAGCAGATGTAGTGGTACATGTTTAGTGGAAGAACTTGATGAATCCGATGCACTTGAGGGTCATAGTGAAAGTAGTCGTTCTTGTGTCACAGTCGTTCGGGTCTTAGGGTGGCTATAGTCGTACACGCCGGTGAAGAACTACGTATCCTAGGGTCGTCGGGTAGTTGTTCTCAGAGCTCTCGGGATGCTTTTGTTAGCATCAGGAGATGGCAAAGCCGTGCATGTAGACGACGCATGGCCAGGGTGCTAAGGAGGTGCAGCAGCACACACCAACAACAAGTAGCAGCGGCGACAACGGCTTTAGCAGGGCCCTATAAAGGAGCCAACGGAGGCGGGCTCAGCAACGGGCGTGCCATGAGGCACATGAGAGGAGGAATACCATTGGTCGCGACGATGGCTCTTGGTTGAAGCATGGCTACGGGGGCGTGCAGGAGAAAGACGGCTTGCAGGCATCAGCAGATGGCGCGATTCCTGGGGTCGAGCCAAAGGAGATGGCCATTGGTGGAGGATCCAGGCAAGGGGAATCCATTCCCAATGTTGTTAGCCTTGAGCGGAGCTCGCTGCGATGGTGGCTCCCTGGGCATGGCCTGGGGAGGATCTCCCTTGTGCAGGAGCACTGGAAGGAGGACGAGGGAGCACAAGGTCCTCGCGGCGATGTACGGCAGTGGGACGAGCCACGTGGTGCACGGAGAAGAGCGACAACGCGCTAAGAGAGGGCAACGATGCCATGGACAGGTGCTCTGTGTGTGGGTGTGTGGCAGCGGGGACGCGAATGAGAGGGAGGGAGATCGAGAGTGAGGTTGTGATTTGGGGCTGGCTACATGAGAGTTAGTGCACGTGACGGTGGATGAGACTTGTCGGGAGGAGGATGGGTTCGATCCCGACTGGGACGATCAGACGAGTGGGTGGCTAGGGTTCTCTTGGCTCGGGTGGTTGGGCCTTGGGACAAACGCTTTGTTGAAGCCTAGCTGAGTTGCTCCTCGCTCTCTTTTTCTCCAATATCCCAAAAGAGGTAATAGCGAAGGTGAAACAGGATAATAAATGAAGTGTTAGGGGTAGAATTTATACATGGGGATAATTTTCTTGGACTCACAAAAATGAGCTTGACCCAAGAAAAATAGAAGTTGCATGAAGACAAGATTTAAATTTTCCAATGGTTTGCACTAGGACAATGTTTTTGAAGATTCCAAAAATGAACAAAAGTTTGGTGGAGCTTGGGAAGGTTACAAAAGGAATCATGGGGAAAGTTTTGAGACCAAACTAGGAGTGGAAAAATGCATGAACATTTATCATGCAAGTCTGTTGGTTGATCTTAATTATTGGAATATTTACTGTAGCTCCCTAAAATATTGGGAGGATATCATAAGTTATAAAGAGAAATCACCATGTGAATGTCCCTCGATTTAAATGGATCAAAGATCCATATATTTTATTTATTTCAGTTGTCGAAAAATTTAATGACATGATGGCATGATGACATGATGAATTCAATAAACAAATAAATCACACGACAACAATGGAATAAAAGGGGAATCTTCTCGAGTGTCGGTTTTGGGCTGTTATAGGTAGAGCTTGGGGGCAGTTGCATGACTAGAATAGAAGGTGTGGGGGTAAAAGAGGCACTCCCATGGTGAAAAGGATAGGGATTTACCCTCCAAAAATTTATCACGGGCCATGGAAGAGTTATTGGAGGTAAAATAGGGTCGAAAATAATGTGGTAGGAATTTGGAGGAAAGAGGAATATCTTAGGGCCAACTTTGCGTGTCCTCTAGTTTATGGCAGAAGGTGTTTGATGTTGTCTAGGGACACCTAGGGGGATCCAATGCCCCTCAAATTTAACAGGTTCCTATGATAGGTAAAAATGAGGCTACACACCAAATTTGAGATTTCTTGGAGAAAGTTTCCAATGTAGATTAGAAAAACCCTTGAAATGGGCAGAAATGTTCCTGGCTCGGGTTAAAGTCCCCCCTTTCCAAGCCTTCCCCGTGTCCCTGTATTTCACGAGCTTGTGGTGGGATGAGATGTTGTTGAAGTTATTTGGATCATCCATGTCAGACTTAGAGAATGCCTTCGCCTTCTTGTACGAGGCGGTATGGGCCATGCCATAAAGGTCGTACAACTCTAGCATCTCCATCTTATTGTGATGCGCCTAAAAGAGAGGAACAAAGTATTAGTAAGGGGCTCAAGCTAGCATGAAGAATGAATTGCATGAATCATGAAGCAAACCACATACCCAGTTTCGTCTGAACTGAAGTAAGTTGATGTTGCCTTGATGGTGTGGCACACCAACCATTTGGCTACGCCGATCCTTCGCATTGTCGTGGACGGCTCGCCAGTTGCCTGTGCACCACTCATCCACCAACGCCTCCCAACAATCCATCTTATCCGCACACCATCTCGGGGGCACCTATAAGTTATTAGAAAGAATTTTGAGTGCTACGCCTATGAATCAAATCAAGAAAACTACGTACAAGGCCTTAAGAATAGGTAATAACCTTCATGTACTGCTCCTTCTTCAGATACTTTCCGCGGCACTCCTTCATCTGCTTCTTAATACCAGCGTGGTGTAGTAGTATCGAATGGCCTACGGCCGAGCCTTGTGGCGTAAGTTCTGTAATAACGGCCTACAGTTGGCCTCGATAACCTTGGCCGCCTCCTCCTCATATCTCTCCTCACACCTATAGAAGGTCTGCAATCAAACGGACAACATCTATTAGTACAATAATTAGCTATATTATTAATTTTAGATTGTGTAAAAGGATAATTCACCCAAAAGCTGTTGATCACCATCTCAGCCCTCGTGTGGCCGAAGACACCATCTATAATCTCCTCCGGCGGGGCCTGCGCAGCCTGGTAGTGCTCCTAGCCAAATCTCAGTGAAGGAACCTCACCCTCACCAGGCAACGTGACAAACCCCGAGAAATTTGTCCTGCAAAGCACACGAAGGACGATGGTCGGCTTGCGGACTCCACTAGGGTGTTTCCATCCCCTGCAGTACGATAAGGTCAATGCATTAGATATTTGAAGAAACTTGCTGGCAGAAGCTAAAAAAATGGTAAATGTACTTACCTCTCCCCTTCATGCTTAATCACCGGCCTCTGCTCACGGGTAGCCGGCGCGATTGGGAAACGCGTACTACCTGCACGTCGCCCTCACTATCCGTCGACGCATCCCCGCCATCAACAAAACAGCCACCCGGACCCTCGGTCCAATCCGGCACCTCGATTCGATCCAGCCAGGCACCCCTGGACCGGATTCTCATGGACCGAATGCCCGTCCACCCGGGGCTCCTGGACCGGAGTCCCCGGAGCCTCCTCCGCAAACGGGTCCACCGTAGTAGTCCTGTGCTCGGGTGAATGAGCTAGTGGTGGTATCAAGGACGGCGCAACAGTCTGCCGACCTCTTCCGCGGCCACCACCTCTCCCTATACCCTTCTCCTTCTTCCCTACCCGACCAGGACCTCTCCAAGTGGGCAATGCCGCCGACGAATAAGCACCCGCGGGTGGTGTCGTCAGACTGTGTGCCAAGGCTCTATGGAGAGATAGGGGTGAAATGGAAGTACCACCCCTTGTGCGGGCCGCCGAAGAAGAACCCATCGAGAAATCTGGACCCGCGCCCACCATCTTTCAACACCTGCTAACCTGCCATGATAAAGATTAAAAGAAATTAGTATAACATAAAAAAATTGAATAACTGACATGAATAATAATATGTACATATATAATTTAAGTTGGAAATCTTACAAACTAATAATCATCATCAATAAATGCATCATCATCATCCGTATCACGCACGTATTCATGAATGACGTGCTCATCGGGTTCAACGGCATGAAGTTGTGGAAGGCCTTTCTGTAATCGGTCAAGCATTGATAGGTCATCCGCATCAGTAACCTCTTCTAGTTCCAGCTCTGCTGGTTCCGGCTGAGGGGTGAAGTCAGATTTATTGTCGCTGTCTACTTCCATGTTCTGGGGTGAAGCACGACGGTTCTTGAAACGTTTCTTGGAAATACGTGTTTCTTGGAAGAATTCTCCATCATATGTGTCTGGGTTAATGTGAGGTTCATAATCTTGTTCATTTGGGGGAGGTGGTCTAACACGTGGCATCACTTCATAAACAACATACCAACCTTCCAGATTCTTATCAGTTTGGCATGCCCACGGTAGATAGAAAACTTGGGTCGCCTGTTGAGCCGTAATATAGACATTGGGAACATCTAAATGGGTGTTTGGATTGATTTTGACTAGTCCTATATATTCATGAGTCCTTCTAGTCTCCTTCGACTGGAACCAATAACATTTGAAGACTACGATGTTCGGTGGGTTTTCACCATAGAATTGAAGTTCATAAATTGCTTCAACTCTTCCATAATACTCGATACCACCTTCGCCGATAGAAGAGACACCACAATTTGTAGATTTCCGATCAGGCATAGATAGCTCTTTGCCAAAGGTATGAAAGAGATACCCATTGATGTTGTATTTCTCAAATGAACGGACCTTATAGTAAAAACCATTAGTTGCTTGTCTCAATTCGGCGACAATAGACTCTGAAATAGCCTACAAGTTTAATACGAAACGATTGTTGCATTAGCCGAAAGTTAGACCAAAAATGAAATGGTCCATTATTGATAATTACCGTTTGTTTGAACCAAGAGATGAAACCGGGATAACCGCCTCCATTCTTTGCCAGAAGCTCATACTCTTCGACGGAATCATTTGGGATCACCGCTCGATCCGAGAATTTGGAGACGTATCGGTTGTATGAAACATTCGGGAATAAGAGCAGTTCAAAGGAATTATAAGTTACAGAAAAATGTGCTGAGAACGTACTCGATGTACGGCCTCACTTCTGTTAGGTTGTTGAAGATATACAACGAAATGTTTCGCCATTCTTCGACATCCATCGGTATTGGTTTCGAAGCACCGGCTGGTGCGAGCTTCCCTTTGAATAGGCTAAGGTTGGATCCACCTTTTTAGGGTCTGCATCATTGTATCGAGGCTTCGGATTATGCAAATGATGATTTTGGCTTCGTAGTGTGCTGTCACAAAGTTTCCCACCTCCTCAGTAATGAATGCCTCAGTCATTGATGCTTCAATTCTATGCTTATTTTTACATTTAGCTTGAAGCGTCTTCTGCATCCTCTCAGTTGCATAGCACCAAAATTTTGCACGGGCCCACCCAATCTTGCCTCGGTCGGTAGATGTAAAATCAAATGCTGCATTGGATTAAAGAAGCCCGGCGTAAAGATCTTCTCTAACTTGCACAGCAAATCCGGTGCAAACTCCTCCATGTCATCTACCATGCCAGGCGACAATTCATTCGCACAAAGAACACTGAAGAAATAGCTGAGCTCTGTGAGTACTAGCCATTCGTCCTCAAGAATAAAGCCACGTAACATCACCGGCATTACCCGCTCAAGCCATATGTGCCAATCATGACTCTTGAGACCAAAGATTTTTCATTTTTCAAGACTTGCTCCCCTCTTTAGATTCGCTGCATACCCATCGGGGAACATCAAGTGCATTTTGACCCACAAGATAATTCCCCTCATAGCCACTGGCTTTGCCTTCTCGCATGTTTTGTAATTGTCTGTGACATAGTGTCTCTTGATGGACTCTAGCCTTAGTATTATCCTTTGTCTTCCCATCTATGTCGAACAATGTACCAAAAATAGCCTCTCCAATATTCTTGTCAGTGTGCATCATGTCGATATTGTGTGGAAAAAGGAGGTCTTTGAAGTAAGGCAGATCCCACAAGCATGGCTTGTGAGTCCAGGCGCGTTTTGAATTATACCCCTTGAAATACCCTGGACGCTCTTGATCAGGCTCGAGGGTGTTTAACTGATCCAGGATCTGTTGGCCTGTCAACGCAGGTGGTGCCAAGTTTTTGACAACTTTACCTTTGGTAAAGTTCTTCTTGTCTTTTCTGACCTGATGGTCAGGATCCAGGAACTGTCTATGCAAGTCAAAGCAAGAATACTTCTGACCCTCCTGCAACCAATTAAACTGAAGAGCTGCCTTGCATGTGGGGCATGATAACCTTCCATGCACACACCATCCAGAGAATAGCGCATACGCCGACAAGTCATGCATAGAGTATATGTACCACACATGCATTTTGAAGATTTCTTTTCAAGCGACATCGTATGTATTGACCCCATTATCCCAAGCTTCTTACAATTCATCCTTAAGCGACTACATGTGCACATTCATATTCTTCCCCGGATAATTGGGACCTGGAATTATCAATGTCAGAAATATGTTCTTTCTTTGCATAATCTGCCCATGGGGGAGATTGAGTGGAATGACAAATACAGGCCAACTACTGTATTGGGTTGCCATCATGCCTAAGGGATTAAAACCATCCGTGGCGATGCAGACTTGAGGATTCCTTGGCTGTCTCTTCCACCATGAAAAGACGTTGAAGCCTTCATATGATTGGCATATATCGAAGAACACTAACTGCGATTTTGGTCTGCCTCTTCTCATCCATACCGTTGTCTACCACAAAATACCAGCAAGACTCGCAATTGGGACAATAGTCCAAGTGTGCATACTCCTTCCTAAATAAGACACATCCTTTCTCACATGAATCTATCTTCTCATAGGGCATCTTAAGTACACGAAGTATTTTGTCCGACTGGTAGAGGTTTGCAGGCATGACATGGCCTTTGGGTAGAATGCGTCCAAATAGTGTCATCATCGCGTCGTAGCATTCTCTTCCCAAGTTGAACTGAGCCTTCAGAGCCACTACTTTTGCAAGGGCATCCAGCTGACAAAGCTCAATGTGCTCGTGGAGATGACGTTTTGAAGACTCCAACATTTCATAGAAGGCCTTTGCAGATTCCTCCATCCCATCTTCTGAATCCCGAGCATCATCGAAGTCTTGCACCATGTCTTCGATCCCGGTACCATGCTCGTTGGTGCGACGACGAACCAGCTCAGATCTGGTACCTTGTATAGACTCACCATGAAATGTCCAAACCGTATAATTAGGCTGAAAAGCCCTCCTCTGCAGGTATATAATCATTATAGCTTCTGTCCTCTATTTATAGTTGTCGCATTCAGGACAAGTGCACCAGTTTGTTTCCTGGCCATTTGCAAATGCGGTTTTCACGAACTCCTTGGTTTTTAGAAACCATTCTTTCGTCATCTCTTTCTGACTAGGGTGACCGGTGTACATCCACGCACGATCACTCATCTTGCCTAGTTAATAAACACACAAGAAATATATTTATATATAATTCAGCATATATATTCATCAGTTAATCAAGTTCGCCAGTTTTATTACGTCCATGCAACCTACACGCTAATAGGTAAAGATAGATCCTAATCCCACCCCAGTATGTGTAGATTGGGTTCATTTACCCATACTCTACTCTGGATTCAACGCAAAATTTCGACAACATCTCCCCGTTGTTCTCCTGATACACGTCTCCGCAATAAATAGAGAGGATGTGTATCCTGAGAACAACAGGGAGGCAATGATGAAATTATGCGTCGGATCCGGACAAAAGCATATGGGAAAACGAACCCAATCTAGACATACTCGGGTTGTCCATAGATAACGTTGGACAATTCGGAAGAATCACGGTTTTAAATATATGCAAATGCACGCATATTTATAATTGTAACCCTTTCGAACGGGAGACGCATACCGGACATGCATACTGATAAATTAATTTACCTATATCTAGCAAGTTTCATCCGAACACCGACACAGAGCAAATGAAGGGGCAAGGAGGAGATGGCATTTGTACTCACCCATGAATGCAGGGGTAGGTCTTCGCATAGCAGACCTCACAGCGACGAGACAACTATCACATGTAAATCCACCTGATCAACACAAATATTTTGTGTTCACCAATAAAATTGAAAAATATATGACCTAACACAAATATATGACCAAAAAAATAAGCCGGAAAGGTTTCAGGCTTTTTGCAAAGGCAAATCCATAAAAGGTGACCCTTGCAAATGGTCCTTAAGTGCTAGTTGGAAGAGGGACCAAAATTGTGTGATGTTAATAACTTTTTTGTGATTTCCACTCTTATTCCTACATATTGTTTGTCATGATAATAAACTTTAGATTTTGTAACTTTTTTGCTGCAGGTTGTGAAGCATCAAACCGAGCACATTTGTAGTTCAACGAGTGGAAAAGTGACAAGTATGACAACTCAATCTTGGGTGACTGATAGGGCAGCGACTATGTTGAAGAAAGATCCAACCATTGGTGCTGTGAAAATACTGAGCAGCGTGAGGGCTTTAGGCTACATTGCTTCCACAAGTAGCAGACCTGGACCTGTCGCTAGGAGCCAAGCTACAGCTCAAGCTGCTAGTCCACCCCAGAAGTCTCAAGAAAAAGGGAAGAAGAAGAAAATGACTCCGAAGAAGAAGAAATTAAGTGAATTGTGATCTTGTTTGTGGCTGTCATTGAACTCCCTTCTATTGATGTGTATGTGAGGTGAAAAAAGAAAGCCGCATTCGTTTGTCAATCCATTTGTCAATCCATAGCTAAACATAGCTAAGTAACCTAATAAACTAAACCAAAGCCGTACTCATTTGTCAATCCATTTTTGGTTTGAAATATTAGCTAAACCGAAGCCGCACTCATCTGTCATTCCATAGCTAAACATAGCTAACTAACCTATTAAATTAAAGAAATAACCTAACTAATTTAACATAAATAAAAAAAAGGAAAAACAAAATAAAAATAGGGGCGGCCCGCCGGTGGGAGGGGGACTCACCGGCGACGGCGGTTGGGCATTGTGGGCGGCGGGGCGGCTGGTGGCGGGGACGATGGGGCGTTGGGGGCGGTGGGTCACCGGGGTGGAGGGGAGGACGTGCGCGACGGGGGCTGTGGTGCGGCGGTGCGACGGGGGCGGTGAGCACGTTGGGGGTGGTGGGGCGCCGGGTGCGGTGGGGCGGCGGCGGGATAGGGCCGATGGGGCGACGACGGCGGTGGCCGCGGGGGTTGCGGGGGTGGGTGTCGGGGAGAGAGGGGAGTGAGAGTGGGGGTTGGGGCGACGACCGTTAGGGGATAGAGGGTTGTGGGGGTGGGGGCGACGGTCGTTAGGGTATGTACCTCTTTGCCGCCTGCCCCCCGACGACAAATAGCTACAAGGCAAACAGCAAAGTAAGAGGCCGTTAGGGGGAGAGAGGGGTGCGGGGTGGGCCGCCCCGTGCTCTTTGCCGTCTGCATGAAAGCTCTTTTCCATCAGCTGGCACATGACAAAGAGCAGAATGATGGCAAAGAGTATCTTTGCCATCAGTCTGCTCTTTGCCGTCTGGTTTCTCGTAGCTGATGGCAAAGAGGGTCTTTGCCGTCAGCCAGCGGACGATAAAGGAGCAGCAGATGGCAAATTGTGTGATTCCAGTAGTGAGGGTCCGATTTTGGTTCAACTAGGTAGCTACCAGACTTAGTGGCACCGATTAGCAAATCTGAGGAATTCCGATTTAAGAAAATGGCTATCCAGGGAGTTGGTCACTATTTTTTTGTCAGAACGAAACCAAACTTGGTGGTACTGAGATGTTAGGGTTTGGCATAGCTTTTGTCTAGGGTAAAACTCGGTAGGGCCGATTTGGAAGTATTGGTGGCAAAGAATTTGACTTTTCGGTTTGGATAGAATATTTCTAGAAGAATTTCATGAGTATTTTTGGTAGCTAATCTCTAACCACTTGAGCAACCATATCATCATAGACACATCATCCCCTTTTAATACTATTGGCTTCCCTATGGACTCAAATGTGATTTCTCAGAAAATGTAAAAAGGTAGGGTCTTGAAGTTTGAAGCTTCGACAATCATATTCCTTTCCTTCCTTGGATATTCTCCTCACAATCCTAAGCCAATCCTCTCTATGGACTATATCTGAAATAAACTAGATAAAAATATTAGTAGAAGAGACGATGTATGTTGTCATGAATATTGAAAACCAGCAAGGGAGCATATGTGCTTTCAATCTCCCGCTTTTTGGTAAGTGATGACAACATTCAACCAAAGCTTCAAATAAAGAAATGCAGTAGAATATGAGAGATTTGAACGATACATGAGTGATACGAGCTCCCCCTAAATGTGTGCAATCCCCTTTAAAGGAAAATTGCTTTGGAATGCATGGATACACACATTGTAGAAAAGGACATGACGAGTCATGTGTACCTTGGCTATATGCCTCAAACCCATGTAAATGAAATGTCTCCATGTTCAATACTCACTCTTGCAAAGAATACATGCAAGAGACAAGAGATCATCCTGAATAAGGATATGATGCATATACTGACCTTGGAGTTCTTGAGCATCTTAAAAGTAGGAACACATTTGAGAAAACAATTGTTAGATAACACGAGGGTATTGTATTGTAAGATGCAAAGAGCTTTAATAGTACCAAGACATGGAAGACATATTGATAATAGCATTTGATGATAGATATTTCTCCCCTTATTTGTTCGGATAGATATGTCTCCAAGAATGTTTAAAACTTTCTCCCCTAGGTATGGATATGTAGGTTTTCCCCTCTCCCTGAATCTCAGCATGTACATATTGTGAGATGGTAGGGTGAGACAAGTCCAACAGAAGAAGGAAAATAGTTTTTTCTCTCCCCTTCAATCATTCTCTCCCCCTTAATGTAGTTCTCCCCTGGAATATTTCTATCCCTTTGGGTAAGCATAAGCTTTGTTATTTCTCCCCCTTTGGCATTAATTTATAAAAAAGGGTCACGGGTTCAGGGTTCCTTGAGTGTAAGGGATCCTTGATATTTCCTGCCTTTGATATTTATTTCTCTGCCTTTGAGATAGTTCAAATAAAGTTAAAGAAAAAAATTAATATGAAAATTCGGAGACTCTGAGGCAAAGTGAATTGGTAGTACCAAAAGTGATCTTAGGCCTATGGAAGAAATCCGTACAGCCGAAGAGGTTCATATTGGAGTTGCCGAAGAAGCTCTTGGTAGTATATATTCCATGTTGGTGAGACAGATTTTCCTAGTTCGGAGGGAGCGAGTGGCAAATAGAAACTTAACTAGTTGAAAATATGGTGTTTTTTGTCAAACAAAAAAATCCTTCTTGCCCATTTTGACAATAAAGATTCTGAGTTATTTTTGGACAAAGTTCTCAGAAATTATTCAAAACATTTTCAAGGAATTTTCAAAAGTATTTGTAGTGAGTTTTCACAACTAGATGAAGATTGAATGGTTCCAAGAAAGCATTCAACTAAAATATGAACCATACAAGAAAATTCACGTAGATGTTGGTCGGTTACTAGGTCACCTATATTAGAGTATATTGACTTAAGGAGCCAAGCAAGAATGCTTAATCATAGGTCATACTCATTGTTAAGATCAAAATGGGGTTACCATTTTTTGTTAAGAATTTTTAATGTCTTCATAGCCCTTGAGTTGCTTTACCTCACGACATTGAGTAAAGCTTTATGAAGGATATGAGTACATACCTTTGAAAGACGTAGATGACATGGCATGTAGGTGAACTTGTGGTGGATGCTCAATATTGATGTACTTGATCTTGACTTGGGCGCAATCCTCGTTATTTTGGTTCAGTTTTAACCTACATATGTTAGTCATGCAAGGAAGAACGTAATATATCCAAATTACAAAAGTGAATTTATTCTACAAATAGTTGTCAAGGATATGATTTTTGTTGTCTTCTTCCTCCCTCGTCAAAGAAAGTGTTGTTGATACTTGGCCATGCCAAGATTTATTTTGATGTGAGTTAATGGGAATCTTGTGAAGTGTAGTTCTTCCAAGTACCTACAACAGGTTAGATGCAATACAAGGGAGCATTGTTTTCCAAGACACAAGGTAGTGTCATATCATTTTACTCATGGACTACTCAAGTAAGCTCATACCCTTGAACTCATCCAAGTGAGTCTAGTTCAAGTTTGTAGCATCAATGATGTTCAACTCAATCCTCAAGTGACAAAGCACTTTCTCGTCAACTGGATTGGTAAAGATATTGGCCATTTGTTTGTCGGTACGAGCATGCTTGATATTAATATGTCCTCTTCCAACATGATCACGAATGAAATGATGTCGAACTTGAATATGTTTAGTTCAAGAATGTTGCAAGGGGTTATGAGAAATTTTAATAGCACTTTAATTGTCACACAACAATGGAACATATTTCACATCTATGCCATAATCCTTAAGAGTTTGCATCATCGATAGAAATTCCGCACAACCTAATTTGGTGATAATGTGTTTTGCTTTCGCGGTAGATAGAGATACCGAGTTTTGTTTCTTGGAGGACCAAGACACAAGTGATCTCCCAAGAAATTGACATATACCCGAGGTGGATTTTCTATAAACCTTGTCTACGACATAGTCCGAGTCAGAATAGCCAACAAGATTAAAAGAAGATCCCTTGGGATACCAAATGCTAAAGTTTGATGTATGTATCAAGTATCCCACAATTGTTTTCATGGACTTTAAATGAAGCTCCTTGGGTGCCACTTGATATCGGGCACACATGCACAAACTTATCAAGATGTTGGGACATGAGGCACATAGATATAGCAATGAACCGATGATTGATCAATAAACCAGTTCATCAACCGGTCTGTCCTCCTTGGTGAGGTCAACATGTCAACATGTACGCATGGGAGTATTCATACCTTTGCACTCTTGGATGTTGAACTTCTTGATCAAGTCCTTGGTATAATTGGTTTGAGAGATAAATATACTTCTCTCCTTTGGTTGATTTGCAAACCAAGAAAGAATTTTAGCTCACACATCATAGACATCTCATACTTCTCGGACATCAACCTTACAAATTTCTCACGAAATGGTGTGTTAGTTGTTCCAAAAATCCATCCATATAGATTTGGCATACGAAAAGTTCACCATTAACTATTTTTGTGAACAAGGTTATGTCAGTTTTACCAATTTCAAAACCCTTTTCAACGAGAAAGTCTGTTAGGCATTTGTACCAAGATCGAGGGGCTTGTTTAAGACCATATAGACCTTTGTGAAGTATATAAACATGATTAGGTTTCTTTGGGTTCACAAAGCTGGTGGTTGGTAGACATAAAATTCCCCCTCAATTTCATGGTTTATAAAAACACTTTTGATATCCATTTGGTAAAGAGTAATATCATGGTGATTGTCATAAGCAAGAAGAATACAAATAGCGTCAAGTCTAGCAGCGGGGGCATAGGTTTGACCGTAGTCCATACCATCGACCTATGTGTACCCTTGAGATACGAGACGTGCCTTGTTCGTACCACTTGGCCATATTCATCTTGCTTGTTCTGAACCACCCATTTTGTACCAATGATGTTGTGATCGTTCTTGTGCATTTCTACTAGTGTCACACCCAATGTTTGTACTACTTTGCCACAATATGTTGTTATAAAATTTGGAACCATTTAAAACTTTTGTGTGCATGTGATGATTGAATTGGTAGATATATGCTTGTTTGCTTATTTGGGTTTTTATTCACAAAAACTCTCTCTTCTCTCAATGCTCATCTCCTTTCTCCAAATCCTTGCCCAATGACCATAGCATGTGAATAGGACCCGAAACTTTTTTTATCAAATATTATTTTGACCAACATGCATATATTTATTTCTAGCCTTAAAAAACCCCTGAGTTGAGATTTGTACTACAAATCCTCAATTTAGGAGAAATGTTTTCCCCAAATCTTTTATTTGGATCAAATTATCAAAAATATTTCCCAAAACAACAACATAATTAAATACCTCTTTCTGAGGCCAGCAATGGTCTCTGTGAGAGAAAAATATTTTCCTGATTCAAAAATATTCCAGAAATTTAGGAAAACTCAATGGACGTATAGTTTCCATATATAAGAGTTTCAACAAATGGAAATGTTCGAAATATTGGACAAAACACCTCAAAACCCTTCGTGCCTATTTCAAGATTTTGAAATATTTTCATAGGAAATATTTTCAAATAATTCCAGGAACATTCTAGGAAGTCACACATGAAATATGTTGTCGGTGCACTAAAGACTAGGGTCCCTAGTGCCCCAGACTTGTGCATGGGCGCAACGATCCTCTGACGGCGGGGCGTGGGGAGTCAAGACAAGATGCACCGCCAAGATTACCAAGGCCCCGGCAAGCCTGCCTTGCCGGGAGGATAACCAAGGCCATGCCCGTTTAGTGGGCGTGATGAACTCACAAAGCACGAGACCTCGGCAAGCCTCCCTTGCCGGGACGACAACTGAAGCCCCCGGCAAGCTTCCTTGTCGGGATGAAGACCCAAGCCCCCGACAAGCCCCCTTGTTGGGATGACGGGCTAGGCATTGGAGGGCGGACACCCTTGCTACAATGCCACCATCCCCAAGTTCCAGCGCATTTCGCATGCGCCACCGCGCCGTCCACGTGTCAAAACGCCTGCACACATGTCTTCGCCAGCACGTCGCTGACAAGGACAAGACGTGCATTATTGCACCTGACAGCGGCAGATGGATAAGCACCACTCTAGGTTCACTATAACTTCTCATGAACCTACCACGGACCACTGTAGGTGACCCATTTGCCTATAAAAGGAGGGTCTTAGCTCATTCACAAGGGGTTAGACTCTTTGAAGATTGGCCAAGAAGACGGTTATCATCACTGTAACGAACAACAAAACACTTAATATGATTAGACGACAATGACATAGGGTTTTACGCGTAAGTGGCCTGAACCTGGGTAAAAAGGCTTGCCGGGTGTTGATCGTTAGATCTGCTCTTTACGTTGTCTTTCCCCGCCCTACGATCACAAGGGTATCACATTCATTCCCATAGGTATCGACCTAGCATCGCCGCCATATGTGATGATCTTGCCAAGTTTCATGTCAATTCAAATTGAGTTCATCAAATATACCAAAACCCCCTCTATCCAGAACCAAATTTGAGCAATTCTACATTGCCAAGTTTCTCCAATTGATCTCACACTTTGCAGGAGTGATATAGCCCCCAAATAATGATGCTACACAAAGTTGTGCATTTTGGGGAGTAGATTTTCGTATCTAGATCTATATAAACCTGATTCTGGTAATTTCTAGGGTTTTCTATATTTGCATTGCGAACTTTCTTCCATTGAGCCCAAACTTAATGATCAAGCTTATTAATTCCCACCATTTGGTCCAGTTAAGTATTACAGTAAGTGGGCAAAGTTACCTAGCCCAAAACTCCATCAAACACCTTTAGACATAATCCAAAAATATTGTTTTCCCATCTTAACTGATTCTCCTTGCCCCCAAAACTTTACCATAGCCTCACAAAGACCCACATAACCTTCAGTATCAACCCCAAGGACTAGCTGCCTGATTGATGGGGTAAAACCCCACTTGCACCCCCTGGACATCCCATTTTCCCCCTCTCGCTCTTCTCTATCTCTCACTCAGGACCATTTCTATAGCATCCAAAGCCCCTTTCCTATTGTTTACTTCCTCCTACAATCAGTGGGCATGAGTAGCTGTGCTAGAGCATGTCAGTGACATGCCCATGCCGGCGAAAAAGACGCTCTCGAGTGAGTGGCAGCGTTCCACATGGTTGACCTTGTGCGCCCGACCACCTCAAGCTTCCCATGCACGCCTGTTGATGCCGCTCGACGTGTGGGAGATGCCACGACCATGTCCCCTCCTCTATATTCCTCCCTCTGTCCGTCCCGCGCATGCTAAAGCGCCGCCCGGCTCGGCCTGTTTGCGGGCTTGGACGCGCGACGCTCTTTGCTCCTTTCCTAATCTCCTCTCTCTCCCTGGCCTAGTATGCCACCCCCACGAACGCCTCGAGCCATTCTCTTTTCCTCTAATGGTCGTTAGCACCTTTGACACGGAGCCCGAGCTCCTGTCCATGGTGCACAAGCGTCCTGGCTATAAATAACCACGCCGACGCCCTCTCTCCCCTCTCCTAGAGCGCTCTCTCTCACGCAATCGCACCCGAGACCATACACTCCTCTCTAGAAGCTGTCGAGCTCGAGATCAAGCTCGGATTCTACGGCCTCACCTCGCTGGAGATCTAGAGGTAGAGAGTATCTAATGCCCTCATTTTTGTCCCATTGATGCTCCCTCACCTTCCTGATGCATTTCACTACTTCTCCCGCTTGGATTGTTTCAGGAATCAACGTTGGCGACCACCTCTCGTAGCACTCCATGCGGCTTGTTCATCACTGTCCAGAGCCACTCCAGCGACTGCCTCCTCCTCCACTGGAAAGGTGGTTCGACGCTGGTTCCCTTCCTACGCTCATTTCCCTTTGCCGCGCCTTACATCACCGACAGTGAGCCCGCCGACCCTCTGGCCGGAGTTTTACGACAACCCTGACATGGGGACCCTGTCCGTCAACCTCTACCTCGCTCCCACATCCTTCCGATCTCGCTGACCTTGTGGCCCACGCATCAGGTTTAAACTAGGCGCGGTGTGCGCACCACCTCGGCTGGGTTGTTGGCTTTGGTATAGCCCAGCTGCTGGCCAGCTCAGGCCCAAGGCGCAGTAGCATTTTTCGTTTTCCTTTTTTTAGTATTTCAAAAAATCCCTCTGTCTAAAATAATAATTCAAGTCATGATTCTAATTTATAAAAATTTGTAATATTGCAACCTATTTGACAGTGCGAGTTGTGCAATTTTTGAAAAGAGCTTTAGACATTGTTTTAATTTTAAACCTTGTTTTAAACACTTTAGCTATATGTTGAAATGCCTTTTGCTACTTATAACACTTCACAACCAAAACATAATAATTTTTACAAAGCTTGCATTCACCTTAGTATTTAAAGAAAAAGGGTTGACATTTTTCTAAGTGTTATATTTTTCTTGTTTTTGTCGTGCTCTTACTTTTGCTCGTTAATATTGGGGTGAATAGATTGCGTTGTTGACGAAGAGATTAGATAAGAAGGAATTGAATATCCCAAGGACTTCGTTGAGTTAGGCGAGCAGCCTTTGACCTTGACTATGAAACCATTTTATGCATGCCATATAGCACTTATTTCGTTGCGTGTGAATCATGTTGAAACGGTGATCACCTTGGTGGGTTGCCTCCAATATTTCCTCGTTGATACTTGCACTAAGCATGACCCTACCATCCTATGATGGTTATGCGGGTGGGAAGTAGATAGGATGCTTAGTAGTTGGTATGCAAAAAGGTATGGGAAAATGCATGGTCTTGGAAAGCAAATGATTTCAAAGACTTTTCCGAAACCCCATTGGGTGCCACTGATGCCCGAGGGATATGGTGATGAGTTAGGTAACAACTTCAGAAAGAAGTGGTGTACCGAAGCAAGATGCGTATGTGTTTTTGAAAACGGATTTGATTCCAGATGTGCTGATCGTCCCAACCTTACATGTGCAACCACGACACCCCTTATGGGACGGGGCTTTGTTGATTATTGTGGTCTTTACTTGTGGAGAGCCTACATTACTGTGGTCGTTACTTTGTTGATCACTCTCTATACGAGGTCATGCTAGGAAAGGGCGACCATGGATTGTTTTTACAAACACTGGGCACACCGTTGGTCACTGCATGGGTGTTACTTGTGATGTACATCATGCGGGATGTGTGCCAACGAGTGGACTCCTCGTTAGTATCACCGTGGGAAAGGCATTGTTCGCGTACCTACCTCAGGTATGAACAATACCGCAAGCCGTGGCTTGACATGGAAGTTTATCCAGTATTTTCGATAAAGTGTCCAACCTCTATAGAGTGTAAAACTATTTTAATAGATGTGTCCACGGTCATGGACAGTTGGTGCTCCTCCTTAGACTATATCAATATGTTTTTAAAAACTTGGTGTGTGTGTGAGAAATATGATACTTGAGCAAAGTCAGGTCACCTGGCATGATAAATGAACATGAGATGTTGAACCCTAGGTTTATATTGATATATGTAACTTATTCATATGGATATCGGTTACCTCATGATGCATGCTTTCAAAAGATATTGGTCATGTCAATGCACTTAAAAATTAGCTTTCAGCAACTTACCTGTTAGTAGTATATCATGCATTGTTGTTACCTCATTCCAAAACATGGGTTGCTTGCGAGTACATTCAAAGTACTCATTGGCTTGCTACTGGTTATTTAATTGGCCACACATGGCAGAACATGAGTATGATGGAGACTTCATTGGAGACGAACATGCGAACTAGGACGTTTCCCAGTTAGAATGCCTGTAGGGTTAAGGCACATCGCATGGGCCCACTCATTCGTTCAAGACTTCTACTGCTAGTTATGTTGGTATGTATGCGTTTGAGGCCCTATCTATGTAAGACTTGACCTCAATGGTCCTTATTTGTATCAGACAATATGTATGGATGTCAGAGTCTTGTTATTCACCTTGTGTGTGTTCATTGAGCATTGACCTATGGGATCACTGTACATGTGCATTTGGTGATCATGACCTACAAGTTGGGTTCCCCATAGAGCTGGTACCAGAGCCATCCTGACTGTAGGAACCCTTAGCTAGCATGGTTATTAGTTAGGATAAAAAACCCTTTCAAAAACCATACCTAGCATATATAGTTAGTAGTTTCTGCACTTCCTACCTCGTCCACTCTATTTTCCAAACTTTACTCGCATCCCTCCCTTGAAACCTTAAATATGGTCGTCGTACCCGAAGAAATCCTAGCATTCGACTTCCCCTACTCCTTGAGGATAACCTAGAGAAGCGTTGGTTTCACCAATCACCCGTTTTCCTCTACCAGGAGCGCTGGGTCAATTCCACCATGAAGGAGAATCACGTTGATGTGGTCATGAAGGCAAATGACTCCCCGACAAGCTAGTTCTTTGATGGACCACAGATGGAGACAGTCGCTTTACGGGTCAAGAAAGCTGCACGGAAGGCACACACCCACCTTCAATACATCATCCCAGAGATGGTCGACGAGTCGGCTACTCGCCTCCTTTCTTTTAGGAAGGATGATATTGCAGAGAGTTGGACGTTGGTTTCATCTAAGGAGTTTGGGATACCACTCAGGTTCAAGACCTACTTCAACCTCTCTGCTGACAGTATGGCTCACAACCTGATTAAGGAGTCTGTGAAGCCCCGCAAGGAACTTCACCACACCCATGAGGTCCTCCAACAAGACAAGACGAAGCCAGACATGGTTAAGAAGGATGAAGACCTCGAGGACGACCATCTATCTCTTACAGACGAGGACTATCCCCAGATAGAGATGCTCCCACATTTCATCATCGCATGAGTGCGAACGAGTATTGTGTGCTCTTCACCGAACCACTGACGAAGTGTCAGCGGGAGGGACCTCCTCGTCCTCCGACCCCCTCGACCGGATATGATGCCGACCCCCTCGACCGGAGACCATGCCCACACGGGTGATGAAGAGGAGGACGACACTAAGGATCATGAGTACGAGACCGAGCACTCCACCACTTGAGTCTGAGGACCCCCTAGGGTTGGAAGAGTCATGTATCCCTCATGCGAAGTCGAGTCCGTGTAATGGTTCATATGAAACCATGTGTGCTTGTTGTTTGCTTTGTTGTTTGTGTTTTGATGTAAGTCGCGCTTTTGCCTTGGGCAACATGTAAGCGACTACATCTCATGCCTTATCTTAATGATATATGTTGGGTATTTCGACTGTTGTTTTATCACACTTGCACTATACCAACCCCCTTAGGCGTGTTTTCCTCTTGTTGCTTTTCCCTCTTGCCTATTCTAGTTGTTTGACTTGGTTTCTCCAAACAGGATGGTGGCTGCAACCTATACCAGCACTTTTGGCAACCCCAGCACTAGCGAATCTAGCCAGCGGCCAGATGATGGTGGGTCTGCTCAAGATGGAAATCACCAGGAGCAGCCGCGAGGCGACATTCCCCCGCCATCACCTCCAGCGGAGAGCATGGCCATAGCTCAATTTCTCCAAGTCCTCCGGGAAGACCGCCAAGACAACTCTGGTGCTATACAACAGATGTCTCAAGCCCTTGTAAACAACCAGCTGCAAGGTAGGAACGAAAAAATGGCCGCTCCACCCTGTCGGAGTTCATGAGGAATTCACCTCTAACCTTCACCGAGACCGCTGAACCTCTAGATGATGATGACTGGATCCACACCATCGAGGACCTGGTTGCACTGATCAACTCCAATGACGATCATGAGAAGGTTCTCTATTCCTCTCATGGCCTCGCAGTTACCGCGAGTGCTTGGTGGGATGTATTCAAGGTCATGCAAGTTGACTGCGCAATAACTTGAACTGATTTCACGCAAGGATTACACACTGCCCACATTCCTTTTGGGATTAGGGCTATCAAGAAGCAGGAATTTCGAGCGCTAAAGCAAGGAAGTGGCTCTATCGAGGACTACCTGCAGAAGTTCAACCTCATGTTGAGGTATACACCTCAAGTCTTCAGCACCGAGGCAGCCAAGATAGAACGCTTCGGGGAAGGACTCCAGCAAGCCCTGCAGTACCATATCGTTGACTACGACTGTCGAACTTTCTTTGAGATGGTGAACAAGGCACTCCTTCTCGAGGACAAGCGTCGTGCCATGGACGACACTCGCAAGCGCAAGATGATCAGCGAGGGCAATTCCAGCAACCACAATCCCACCCCTAGTAGCCAGCCCCAGCAAAGCCGATCTATCAACCTTAGCAAGTCAAGACTCCCGCACCTCGTGTGAGCTAGGAGCCTTAGCAGTACGCCAATCCTAGACCACCTTATAACAACCCCAACAACAATAGTGGCAACAACAATTGAAACTCGGGTGAAGTCACTTGTTTTGGATGCGGTTAGTTGGGGCACATCTCTAGGCTGTGTCCAAGCAAGAAGCCTGATGCACTTGCCCCAATGGGCCAAACAAAGGGCAAGGCCGTGGAGCGCCACCCAGGAACCAAGCTCCCCACAATCAGCCCAATAGTGGCAAGGGTCGTGTGAATCACGTCACCATTGAGGAAGCTCTGGAAGAACCGGATGTTATACTTGGTATGTACTTTGTCAACTCAACCCCAACAGGAGTTCCATTTGATTGTGGTGCTTCACAATCTTCTGTTACCCAAAATACTGCACTAGAGAGTTGAATGAAGCCTACACCTTTGGGTCGTTATATGATGGTACAAACCCCGGATGCAGTATTTTAGTTAAGTTTACTTCAAGTTTGCTGTGATCGGGTTGTGGGGACCCCGACTTATGAGTCGAGATCGCCGAATGAACATGCTCAGTGATCCCAGAGATCAATGCTCACCGAACACACATATATTGAATATTACGAGTCTTACATCCAACATACCGAAATAGTACATCAAATGACCATCAAGGTCAAGCGCACATAGGTATGGCCTATAAGGCCAAATCACACTGATACATCAACTAGCGGAAGTCTTGGGGCTAAGCAGGTGCCCATGCCATCAGCCTATAGCAACATGCATTCTGACTGGGAAGCGTCCTAGTTCGCAAGTCCGTCTCCGATGACGAATTCTTCTCCGAACTCCGGTCCTTCCATTTCTGGTCAATAACATAACCAGTGGCAAGCCAGTGAGTACTTTGAATGTACTCGCAAATAGCCCATGATATGGATAATGCAGTTGGTACGATAACAAGTAATATACACTATTGGTGGATAGCAACATGATTGTAAATAAACATGATCATATATGGTTGTGCAACATAAGCCACATGGTATTTACAAGAACGGTTACAGATATCAACATATCTGCGGTGTGCTGAACACTTCGGGTTCACCCAATATGCCAAGTCACCAAACTTGGTCATAACAACTCTTACTCAGATAACTCTTGAACACACACACACTCACATTTGGTTTGTGCGGAAACGACTAGACGTAGTTTAAGCTGGATTACCAAACTGTCCTTGACCGTGGACATGGCTATTCGAATAGTTTTACACTCTGCAGAGGTTGTACATTGTACCCACGAGATTCGGGAAACTTCCGTGTCATCCACGACTCACGGTATATAACATACCCGAGGTAAGTACCCGATCAATGCCTTTCCCCTGATGATACTAGACAAAGAGTTCCACTCGATTGGTACCCAGCCCAAATGATGTATGTCTTGTGGGCACCAACTCTGGATAGTATAATCCATGCAGGGATCAACGGTGTGCCCAGAACACGTAAAAACGGCATAGTCTACCTACTTGGTATGACCCCGTCACGAGAGTGACCACATATAACTCCCGCCACTAGTAATGTGGCTCTTTGCTAGCATCTACCAAAGTAATCAACAAAGCCTCGTCCCATAAAGGGGTAACGAGGTCACACATGTAAGGTTGGGATGGTCGATTCCTATTTCTGAAACCACTCACACCAAATATACCCGGTGCGCCACTTCTTCACAAGTGGCCACCTAACTCATCATCACCCTCGGCCATTAGTGGCACCCGACGGGGTTTTCATAAACCCTTGATGTTTACCATCATCATGCTCATGCCTCTACTAAGCTTAGCTCTACTTGTCAACATGATATTAGCGTGACCCTCATAGGTGGTAGGATCATGCTCAAATGCAAGTGCTCTAGAGGAGCCATCGGAAATATCATACCGATGATTTACCGAATACTCATGATCGTATGCAAGGGGAATAATTGCTCCACTTATCATGCAAATAATATTTGGTCAAACATGGTCAAAGGGCTGCTTGCCTTGATCAACTATGTATCCGAGGTCTTCGGGTTCTTCGAGTCCAACTCCTTCGTCAAATGTGGTATCTATCGTCGTAGTAAACAATAAAATAATAAGTAGCTCACTCAAAAACAGAGCACAAACTCACTTAAAAAATGTTACCCTATTTTGATAAATCTATATTATAATTTTGAAAATATTTATCTCTGATTTTGGTAAAAGATTATTTTTTAAGAATCAATTTAACAGAACCTAAGGTGTTCAAAATAAGCCTTTTAATTATCGCTATACAGAAAAGTTGTCATCAAAATTTGTTCAATGTCTCTATTAAATTCTACTCATTTCTAGAAAAATTGAGGTGGAAAAATAATTAAATTATATTGGATAATAAATTCTACAAAAATATTTTAAAACAGGATTAAAGGAGAAAAAGATAAAGGGCTCATCCGTGGCCTCGCTCGGCCTGTGGCTGGGCCGGCCCACCTTGCCAACCAGCCAGCCATCCCAGGCGCGCGCGCCGTCAGGTTCAAACCTGACGCACGGGCCCCTACGGCCAGTGGCTGAAAGTAGAGAGGGAGAGAGATGAGCCACCGACAGGTGGGGCACACTTGTTGGGGTCGTCTTCCACCTCTAGACAGAGGGGGGGAGGCACGCCGGCGGCTACACCGACGCCCTCGAGCCATAACGACGGCAGGAATGGAACCATCACGTCATTGCCTACGTGCTGGTGGTCGAAGGGATGATGGGGAGGCCATGGTTCACCGGAGACGAGGGTGCCGCAGCGGAGCCGATTTGGGAGGTGGATGAGGTGGCTGCTACGAGCAGGGATTAGCTTGGGGAAGAGGTGGGGAAGCTCCCTGAGCTCACTACGGTCATGGAGGAGGAGAGAGGAGCGCTGGAGCTGGCCTGTAGCCCGAGATTGACGGAGCTCTGAAGTAGTGGGGTCTCGGTCGACCTCGAGCACCGGAACTCTCTATGCTCGAATCGGGTGGCTAGGGGCTCGACTTAGGCCATGGAGGAGTGCGGTGAGGGTGCTGGAGTGAGGGGGGAAGGCCTATTTATAAGCCCTCGACGGTGCACCGAGCGGGAAGCGCTGGTGGTTTCACCGTGGCTCCCAGGAGGGGCAGAGAGAGCTCGGGGTCGAAACCACGGTATTGCGGACGTGGTTTAGGGCCCTTGTGAGTCACTGAGAGGGAGAGGGAGCGAGGAGGAGTGTGCATGTGTGTCCGGGTTCTTCTGGCCCAAACTGGCGCGGCAGGCATGCGTCGCTTCAGTCATCAGAGCGGGGGAGGAGGGCCCCTGAGGCTGCTCTGATGCAGGAGGATTGTCGGGGACGCGGAGAGGCATTGAGGGGAGGCTTGAACCGGCCGAGACTGGCCACCTTTGCCTCGGGTGCGCCCTATAGCGTGCCTAGAAAGCAGTTTTGGCATGCCACGACATGTCGGCGCGCTCTGGGGTGCCTTGGCCGTGTCTGGCATGTCATGGGGCTGGGATGGAAGATCCTTAGCCGTTTGAGAGCCAAGAAACTCCCTGTTGGTTAAGGGAAGTGATTAAAGATATGATGCCAGACTTGAACCACAAACTAAAATGGGGATTTTGGCTCTACTGCTTGGAATCACAAAAGGGCTGCTCATCAGCAGTTGGGGAGTGGTGCTGGCAGCTAGGCCTATGAGTTTGGAGGAAAGTGTATGGGGTGTGAATTGAGGTAAGAGTTGTTTTACTAAGCTGGCAAAAGGTGTTCGACAGGTGTTTGGGGTAGCTACACTTCACCACTGGTGATGAAAGTTAACAGTATTAAGTTTGATGCAAAAATAGGATGCTTCACCAAATTTGAGCTTCATTGGACAAGTTTGGCAACGCAAACTTGAAATCACCCCCAAATTGGAAGATCTATCCCTTCAAAAGAGAATGTTGGTAGATTACCCCCTTCAAATCCCATTTTTGGCAGAGACACCTCATTTGGGGTGTTGAGAACTCCTGCAAAATTCAAGCCATTTGAACAAACTTTGATATGTATAGTTGCTCCAACTTGATTGTGGACTGAGATGGTTTTTCGATTATTTGGTGAACCAAACCACCTTGGAATGAGGTGAAACTTGGCATGGCCACCAAATATAGCTTAGGAAGATTGCTGGAATATTCTAGGAATTTATTGGAAATATTTCCTTTATTCGAAAGGTAAAAACAGACAGAATAGGTTTTCAAGGATTTTCTCAAATATTTTGAACATAAATAGGGGTTGAATATCTTATGTATGGAAAATATGTGTCCTCTGAGTATCTCCAAATTTTCTCAAATTTTCTAAGGCATAAAAGTAAATTTTCCTAGAGAAATATCATTTCTCGCCTTAGAAATGGACATGCAAAGAAAATAGGAAAATATTTTGAAAAATAATATTTTATGATATTGGACGGTTAACATAGTTCTAAAACCAGATTACCATGTTTGGGTAAAGGCAGTCCCTTGACATTAGGGACTTGTAGTGCAAACCCAAAGCAAGGTTTTGAAATACTCAAAAATAAGAAAAAGAATCTTTTGAAAATAACATGCTATAAAAATATGTTTTTTGGATCCACTCATTCAAGCATACATACAAACAATAACAATCATGGCACTCATAGCATTTGTTTAAAAGTTTTAATAAGTTCAGATTTTGAAAACTACAGTTGAAGTGAAGTAAAAATAGGGTGTGACATAAACAAAGTTTCCGAGTTGCCACATAACCAGAGGCACGAATGTCAAAAATATTTAACCCTGAAAGGGTGCTCCAACTAGTCCATCGCATACTACGACAAGCTGCCTTGGAGAGAAAACCTCAACCTCGAGATAGCCCTAGATATCACCAATATCCCAGTGCATAAGACCTTGGATAAGAGTAAAAAAATCCGTCAAGACCCCCCAGCAGGCTAGATCCCAATAGGAGACACATGTATCTCTTTCTCAGGGCAATACCAGATGATCTAGTGTACAATGGCCTTATAGAAATCACCCGAGTTACCCCGGGATCGCCAGACACAGTGCTCTATTTGGGACCAACACTATGAGCACTGCCCCCCTGTATTATGTTAAATTAATCCATGGGTGTCGCTAACGCCCTATGTGTTACTAATAGTGTTCAATATTATTATGTTGATAAAATATAGTACCCATGTTGGGACTTGCTAGAAGAGCTTTATCCCAAAACAAAAATCAAGGGGGTCCCCACATGAACTCAACGCATCTTAGGAGAGCTCAACTATGTAACATAACACCGGTACACATGTAACTAGGGTGGCAAAGGTGGAACAAAACACCGAGCTAGAAGGCCAAACCTTCCACCCTTTACCAAGTATATAGGTGCATTAAATTAAATAGCAATAATATGGTGATATAACAAAGAATCCAGACTGTCACATGAAAGCAACTGCACCTGCAACTGGCAACGCTATAAGAAGCCTGAGAAAGCAGTAACATAGCCAAACACATGTTTTCCGGGATGTGGAGGGTTTAGAGGGTTTTCTTGGCAATTTTGGGGGATTGACATAATAAGTGGCAGGCAACGAGACATAGCGACAGAAACAAGACAAATACCATACCAATGATAGTAGTGGTATCTAGGGAAATGATCATCTTGCGTGTGATCCCGCTTGGAAGAAGAATGAATATGTGAAGTAGAAGAATCAATGTAGTCGAATGAATCCTCACACTCCAACACACTTGTGGAACTCTATCGAGAAGAAGCAAAATGGAAACAAACAATCAACACACGATAAACACCATAGCATATGCATGACATGATGCGCAAGCAATTAAGATGCATGTCCATACGATTATGCAAGGCATGACAAGCACGTCAATACATACTACACATTAATTGAAGTTCAATATGCAAGAAATTGCATATTGATCAAACTCCACATTTGAATTACTTAGTTCACTCCCGTTTAGGTACACGACAATATTAAATGTTGTTAAACATGGCAAGAGGCGAAGCATAAATAAACTACACTATCTAGGCATTTTAAATGAGGTCGGAAACAACATATAACATTTCCGAAATGACCCCATATGTTAATTTCTAAATTTTACAGATCTGAACTAAACAACTTCTATATTTATCAAACTGCAAAATAAAGTGGACCATGTGATTCGACATGTCATACTAGTGGATTTACATATATATATCACCTAAAATGGAGTTACGATCTAAAATATATGATCATCACAAGATAATATGACATGTATGCAAAATTTATGCAAATGACAGCCACAAGCCTGTAAATCATGGATGCAACAAGATATTATGAAACTACATGAAATTCTAGGCTAGTTTAAATGAGGCCGAAACAACGAATAACAATTTCGAAAAGTCCCCATAAGCAAATTAAGTCTTCAGTACTGTTCTGCATATAACACGATTTTAGAATTGTTAAACAACAAAATAAATGTCCCCATGTTATTCTACACCTTTTTGTAGGCAAGTTACATATATGGGCCATTTTAATTGGAATTACAGTTAATTAGTTAAGATACAAACCATTTTAACATGGCATTTGTGCAAATTTAATTAAGCTCTAAGTTTAAACATTTTTATCATGGTTGAAAATTGGATATTCTTAATCTACATAAAATTTTGGACATTTTACATGTCTATAGTTTTTACATATGATCCACGGTTAATTAGAGATGAGCAATTTAAAATTATGTTTTTTTCTAGAGCTATGCAAAATAGTGGATAATAGCTAAATTCGTCAAACCGGAAAAATGCACACTGGCTGAATCTAACTGGCCCAATAGTTCTACACAGGGTGCCACATATCATACAACGCCCATGACGAGGGTTTGGGCGATTGGGTGCTCACCACGGGCCTGGCCCAGTCGATGTAGGTGCTGGCTGGAGTGGCGTGATGCACGCCAGCGCGGGGGAGCTAGGCCTGCGAGCAAGGCGAGGCCCACATGGGCCATATTGTTGGAAATATGCCCTAAAGGCAATAATAAAGTTTTTATTATTATATTGTCTAATAATCATGCTATAATTGTTTTAAACGGAAATTGTAATACATGTGTGAATATATAGATCACAATGTGTCCCTAGTGAGCCTCCAGTTAGCTAGCTCGTTAATCAATAGATGATCATGGTTTCTTGATCATGGACACTGGATGTCATTGATAATGAGATCACATCATTGGGGAATGATGTGATGGACAAGACTCAATCCTAAGCATAACACTAGATCGTGTTGTTCATCTTCTAAAGCTTTTTTTTAATGTCGAGTACCATTTCATTAGACCATGAGATTGTCCAACTCCCGGATACCGTAGGAGTGGTTTGGCTGTATCAAACGTCACAACATAACTGGGTGATTATAAAGGTGCACTATTGGTATCTCTGGAAGTGTGTGTTGGGTTGTATTAATCGAGACTGGGATTTGTCACTCCATGTGACGGAGAGGTATCTCTGGGCCCACTCGGTAATCCATCATCATATTGAGCTCAGTGTAACTAAGGAGTTAGCCACTGAATGATGAGTTACGGAACGAGTAAAGAGACTTGCTGGTAATGAGATTGAACAAGGTATAGGGATACTGACGATCCAATCTCCGGCAAGTATCATACTGTTAGACAAAGGGAATTGCATACGGGATTTTGTTGAATCTGTGACATCGTGGTTCATCCGATGAGATCATCATGGAACATGTGGGAACCAACATGATATCCAGACCCTGCTGTTGGTTATTGACCGAAGAGGTGTCTCGGTCATGTCTCCATGGTTCCCGAACCTGTAGGGTCTACACACTTCAGGTTCGATGACGCTAGGGTTATAGGGGAATAGTGAACCTGGTCACTAAAGGTTTTTTGGAGTCCCGGATGATATCCCGGACGTCGCGAGGAGTTCTGGAATGGTCTGGAGGTAAAGATTCTTATATAGGAAGTGAGGATTTTGTCACCAAAATTGTTTTGTCGACACAGGTAATGTACCGGGCCCACCGGACGGGTTCCGGGGGTCCACCGGCATGGGCCACCAGCCCCTAGTTGCTACATGGGCCAAGGGTGGGAGGGAACCAGCCCCTAAGTGGTCTGGTGCTCCTCCACAACCACCCGAAGGTGCAACAAGGGGTGGAGGGGGCAAACCCTAGGCAAGGGAGGCCACCTTGCACCTCAAGGCCCAACCCTACGGCACCTCCACCACCTTGGCCGCCGCCCCAAGGCCATCTATGGCTGCCGCACCCTTTAGGGTGGGAAACCCAAAAGGTGGGCACACTCCTCCCTCTCCTCATACATATAGTGGGGGTTTTGGGAAGATTTGAGACAACAATTGCCTCTCTCGGTGCAGCCCTACACCTCCTCCTCCTCATCCTCCGTAGTGCTTAGCGAAGCCCTATAGGAGTTACCATGCAGCTCTACTGTCACCACGCCATCGTGTTGCCGGAGCTCTCCCTCAACCACTGCTCCCTCCTTGCTGGATCAAGGCATTGGAGACGTCACCGGGCTGCATGTGCGTTGAACGCGGAGGCACCGACATTCGGTGCATAGATCGGAATCCACCGTGATCTGAATCGCTACGAGTACGACTCCATCAACCATGCTCTAGTAACGCTTCCGCTTAGCGATCTTAATAGTTAAGAAGATTCTCTAATCCTTTGGTCGTTGCTGGTTTCTCCATAGATAGATCCTTGCATGACGTAGGAAAATTTGAAATTACTACATTCCCCAACAGTGTTATCTGAGGCAAGGTTCTATGCATAGATTCTACGCACAAGTAGAACACAAAAGTTGTGGGCGCTGATTTTGTCAATTGCTTGCCATTACTAGTCTTATCTTGATTCAGTGACATCATGGGGTGAAGCGGCCCGGATCGACTTTACACGTACTCTTACGTGAGACTGGTTCCACTGACCGACATGCACTAGTTGCATAAGGTGGTTAGCGGGTGTCTGTCTCTTCCACTTTAGTCGGATCGGATTCGATGAAGAGGTTCCTTATGACGGGTAAATAGCATTGACATATCAACATTGTGGCTGTCACGTAGGTAAGAAGCGTTATTGCTAGAAACCCAACCAGCCATGTAAAACTTGCAACAACAATTAGAGGACGTCTAACTTGTTTTTGCAGGGTATGCTATGTGATGTGAAATGGCCAAAAGGATGTGATGTTACATATGTGATGTATGAGATTGATCATGTTCTTGTAATAGGATTCACGACTTGCATGTCGATGAGTATGACAACCGGCAGGAGCCATAGGAGTTGTCTTAATTTATTGTATGAGATGCAACGCCATGTTGATTACTTTACTTTATCGCTAACAGTTAGCTATAGTAGTAGAAGTAATAGTTGGTGTGACGACTTCACGGAGACACAATGATGGAGATCATGGTGTCATGTCGGTGACGATGATGATCATGGTGCCCCAAAGATGGAGATCAAAGGAGCAAGATGATATTGGCCATAACATGTCACTATATGATTGCATGTGATGTTTATCATGTTTTTCATCTTATTTCTTAGAACGACGGTAGCAAAGATAATATGACCCCTCATTAAAATTTCGAGATAAGTATTCCCCTATGTGTGCACTGTTGCGAAGGTTCGTTAAAGGGTGTGATATATTCTAACATTCGCAAACAACAAGTAAGCTAGTTTACACACGCAAAACACTTAGGTTGAATCGATGAGCCTAGCATGTACATACATGGCCTCGAATACGGGAGACCGAAAGGTCTAACACGAGTTGTATGGTTGATACGATCAGCATGGAGATGCTCACCATTGATGACTAGTATATCTCACGTGATGATCGGACACGTGCTCATCGACGTGGATCAAGTAACAGTTGGATGACTTGAGGGATGTCGATCTAAGTGCGAGTTTAGTAATTTTATTAGATGAACTTAATTATCATGAACTTAGTCTAAAATTGTGTTTACAAATATTGAAGATCCAATGGCCAACACAAATGTCCCGTTCAACTTCAATGCATTCCTAGAGAAAGCCAAGCTGAAAGAAGATGGGAGCAACTATGCAGACTCGGCTCGTAACTTAAAGCTCATCCTCATGGCTTCCAAGAAGGCATATGTCCTTAATGCACCGCTAGGTGATCCTCCCGTTCTCGCGGCGACCCAGGACTTTAGGAACGCCTGGCAGTCACGGAGTGATGACTAATCTCTTGTTCAGTGTGGCATGCTTTACAATTTAGAACCGGGGCTCCAAAGGCGTTTTGAGCAACACAGATCATATGAGATGTTCGAGGAGCTGAAACTGGTTTTTCAAGCTCATGCCCGGGTCAGTGAGCACATACATAGAATGTCTGGGTTGCACAACCACTTGACTCAGCTCGGAGTTGAACTTCCGGATGCTGCGGTCATTGACAGAACCCTCGAGTCGCCTCCACCTAGCTATAAAGGCTTTGTGATGAACTATAACTTGCAAGGGATGTAAAAGACTATTCCCAAGTTGTATTTAATGCTGAAATCTGCGGAGGTAGTAATCAAGAAAGAACATCAAGTGTTGATGGTCAATAAGACCACCAGTTTCAAGAAGGGCAAGGGCAAGAAAAGCTTCAAGAAAGATGACAAAGTAGTTGCCATGCCCGATAAGCCAGTTGCCGGGAAGAAGCCAATGAAAGGACCCAAGCCTAATACTTAGTGCTATTACTGCAAGGGAACCGATCACCGGAAGCGGAATTGCCCCATGTACTTGCGGACAAGAGGGCCGGCAACGACAAAGGTATATGTGATATACTTGTTCTTGATGTGTACCTTACCAGTACTCGTAGTAGCTCCTGGGTATTTAATACTGGTGATGTTGCTCACCTTTGCAACTCTAAGCAGGAACTGTGGAACAAGCGTAGGCTGGCTAAGGACTAGGTGACGATGCGCATCGGGAATATTTCCAAGGTCGATGTGATCGCAGTCGGCACGCTACCTCTACATCTACCTTCGTGATTTGTTATTAACCTTAATAATTGTTATTTAGTACCAGCTTTAAGCATGAACATTGTATCGGGATCTCGCTTGATGCAAGATGGCTACTCATTTAAATCTGAGAATAATGGTTGTTCTATTTATATGTGTCACACCCAGTTTTTGGCTTTCCTAATTAATTAACTTATTTCAAAAATTAGGAGCAATTAATTTTTTTTGTGAATGCTTATGATGCTTGGAGTGACTATTGTTTGCATGTTTGCTTGAATGCATGTGATTGCTCCCCATTAATTCTTGCCATCCTCCTAATCACCTCCTCATCCCAAGAGCTCCTGCGTATTGATCATGCCATGTGTTTAGGATAAATATCTATTTTCACCAAATATTATTTTCACCAAAAAGCATTTCGTTGAATTAAACTTTCAAACCCCTAAGATGAGGTTTGTATCACGAGTCCTCAAATTAGGGAAATTCCTTTGCACCAATTATTTTATTTAAAACCTATTATCAAAAGGACTTCCAAAAACCATCATATTATTATGTATAGGTTATTTTATTATTTTATTTAAAAGCCTTTTTGTGAGGCCACAAATGGTCTCCTATGAAGGAAAGTTATTTTTATTGCTTTCGTAATATTTAAGAAAATTTAGGGAAACTCAGTGGATATATTTATTCCATATATATGAGTTTCAACACATGCTCATGTTCAAAATATAGGGTAAATCCCTCCAAAATCATTCCTCCCTATTTCAAGCTATGGAAATATTTCTATTAGAAATATTCTCAATAAATTCCAGTAAAATTCTAGCATGTCATCTATGATATTATTAATGATCTTGGCAAGTATCATTTCAATCCAAGTTGATTTGGCTCCACTAATCACTCTAAAATCCTATCTGTCCAGAATAAATTTGAGCAACTCTAGATTGTGAAGTATATCCAATTATGCTCAAATTTGGTGGACGTGTTCTAATACTCCAATAAGGCATCCACACCAAGTGGTACACCAATTAGAATAGAAGAACTTGTCCTAAGACCCTCAAAACCCTCTCTGTTGATTTTTCACTTCGGTAAACTTTACATTATAAGGTTTTTCCAATCATCCTCAAACTTTTTGTGCATGCCTTAATGCTCAAATAATGCCACTACACCAAATATTGGATTTGTGGTAATTTATTTGAATAGGGTTCTAAGCAGAAACCCATTTCTGGGTTTTTGAAGTCTACATTGGAAAACTTCTCGAGCAAATCCCAATTTTGGTGTGCAAGCCTATTTTCATCTATTATTTGACCCTGTTAAGTTTCATAGCATTCGAATTCATTTGGTAGCCTAACCACAGATCAAACACCTTGTGTGCACTCACTAATTTGGCTTCTTTTACCCCTTTCACTTTTACCCTTGAGCTCAACTTTCTACCACACCCTCATATAGTTACATTTTACCTCCAGTAACTAGCCCATGGCCACTAGTCAATTATTGGAGAAGGTCCCTTTGTAAATTTCTCTCATTTTCACCCTTGGAAGCACTGTTTTACCTCTCTTTCCATTCTTCTACTTAAGCTATCACTCCCAACTCTTTCCAGGGCATCTATTATATGCCAAGGCTTCATTTAGAACCAAGATATAGCATGCTCATGTGGAGAAAATGAGTAGCACCTGCTCAAGTTGATTTCTGGCCAAAATATCGGATTGCACTACAAGTACTAGCTAGGCTCACTTTCCTGAGCTGAAATTTGGCAGGCTAGTAGTCCTTCTATTAACAAGAGTGTTGGACATGGTTTTCCCTCAACTAACTCCCTGTGAAACTAGTTTTGCTAGCACTAAGTTTGCTGCTGCAAATTAAATCAAAGTCAGCACCCATTCAAACCTTCTTCACTTGGCTCGAAACTCCCCCAGTGACCTCTGGCAAGCATGCCTTGCATGGGACACATCTTTTCAGGTGGAATGGACACCCTGGACACGCGTGGCTATGGTGACCACGCTGTCACCCTGCACTAATTGTGCTCTGCACCATTTCCTTGTTCCCTAGCTCGTGTCCCGTAGCTGCAGTATGCCTTAGAGCGCTAGAGCATCCCCCATCCCTCCTTGACCCCCTCCACGACGCCAGCAAGGCGCCAAGAAGGCTCAGGGATGCGTAGCCGCCGTGCCCTGGGTGCACCAGAGAGCTCTGAGGTCCTTCTCGGTTCCTCCTTCCCCACTTAGGGCCTCCCCGGGCACCAGAGCCTTGGATCCACTCCCCTCTCTCTCTAGGAACCCCTGGACCGAGCCGCATAAGCTCCCGAGCTCCCCAATCCTCTGATGGTTGTAGCGGAGCCGCCTCGGCCCCCTCTCAAACTCGAGGTCCTCCAAGCCTCCCCTCTCCCTTGACCCCCTCCGACGCCATGGCACCTCCGTGCGGAACCCTCGGTCAGCCCTCATTCCCTCCCGGGGGCGCCAAGAGCTCGAGGTCGCGACTTCCAACAGCCACCTCTGTGGTCGTCCGAGGCGCCGCCACTTGGGCCCCTTCCAGCTCGCGCTCGGTATGGGAATGGGTGCGGCTCGCCTCGCTGAGCTCTCCTGTGGTCGGAGCATTGGGAGCCGTGCATTGTAGCTCCGGTAGCCGCCGTCGGCCTCCCCTGCTCTCTCCCGTGGCTGGAGGTTGAAGAAGGCCATGGGCCCCGCTCGTCAGCCGGCTAGCTAGGCCGCCAAGTGGGGCCGCGCCAGTTAAGTGGCTGCGCCTCGGTGGGGTGTCGTCTCCCTGCGCGGCTCGGTTGGCCAAGCCAAGCCAGTGGGCCGGCCCGAAGGCCTAACTGACGCCTAGTGCGCAAGATAGCCCCCCCCATAGGCTGAGTTTCTCATTTTTCTTTTTCCATATCTTATAAATTCCATTGTAAGATCATACTAACTCCAATTTCATTGATTCAAATTTCTACAGGATCCTAAAAATGAGGCCTATCCAAATAAGTGCTTGTACATTTTTCCCTACCCACTTTTTCGCATTTTCATTTAAATCCAAATTTGTCCATATTTGACCCTACTTTGCAAATTCCTAGAGGATCCAATACAACTCCAAATGCAGTGATTCAAACTCCCAGAGTCTTCTAAAATCGTCCCCTATTTTTAGAGCCTTGGTCAACATTTTTATGAAGCTTCATTTTGTTGTTTAAAATAAATAGCTCCCTATTGCTATTTACTCCATAGTAGAAAATCCCTAGAGTATTCATTTCAACTCCAAATCCAGTGAAACCACTTCCTAAATATTTCTAAAATCATGCTCTGTTAAATGGGTGCCTCCACTCATTTTTAACAGAATGATATCTGTTGGCTTCTTCAATGGTCACCTATCCCTCCTTTCCTTCCATTTAGACACCCCTGATGATTCAAACCCCTTGGCAATGATTCAGGTATTTTTCTTATGACGAGAGAGGTCCAAGAAAAATATAACTTCTAATTTTGTGGCACTTTTATTCTGCTTGCTATGTGGCTTACTATGGTTGTTTCAGACGATAGTTGACGGTAGACAGAGTATTCGGAGTTGGAGTGGAAGACCTCAAAGACCCCGAGGACTTACATGAGCAAGTCAAGCAGCCCTTTGACCATGACTGAGCATATGATTACTTTGCATGTTATATAGCAAGTATTTCCGTTGCATATGATCATAAGTGCCGGTAATCAATTGATATGATTTTACTGAAGGCTCCTCCGGAGCACATGCATTGAGCTTGACTCTACCCCTTAGGGTCATGCTAATACCATGTTGACAAGTAAAGATAGTAGTAGTATCTTCATGAGCATGTTGTTGTCACAAAACAAGAGTTTATGAAAACCCCGTCGGGTGCCACTAATGCCCGAGGGTGATGATGAGTTAGGTGGTCACTTTTGGTGAAGTGATGCACCCGGTATGTGTGTGAGTAAGGTTTCGGAAATGGGATTAGATTTATGATGTGTCGGCCGTCCCAACCTTACTAGTACGACCACATTACCCCTTATGGGACGTGTCTATGTTAATTACTCTAGTCGGTGCTAGCAAAGAGCCACATTAGTAGTGGCGGGAGTGATATGTGGTCACTCTCGTGATGGGGTCCTGCCGGGTAGGACGACTATGCCATATTTATAAGTTCCAGTCACACCGTTGGTCCCCGCATGGTCGGTACGGTCCAGAGTTGGTGCTGTAAGACGTATGACATGTGGGCTGGGTACCAATCGAGTGGACCTCTTTGTCTAGTATCGTCAGGGGAAAGCCATTGATCGGGTACTTACCTTGGGTATGTGATATACCGCGAGTCGTGGATGACACGGAAGTTTCCTGGATCTCATGGGTCCAGCATACTACCTCTATAGAGTGTAAACTATACGAATAGCCGTGTCCACGGTTAAGGACAGTTGGGTAATCCTACTTAAACTATGTCCTGATATTTCCGCATAAACCAAGTGTGCGTGAGTGAGTGTGTGTGTGGTGTTAATAAGGTGTTGTTATGAAAGTAATAATAATATGACCAAGTTTGGTGACTTGGCATAGAGGGTGAACTCGGATGGTTCAGTCCTTAGCAGATATGTTGATATCTGTAACCTGTTCTTCAAGAGTAATTCTTTAACTCAATGCATATTCATGATCATTCCACCCAGATGAGTTACACTAAAGATGCATGATATTGTTATCCTTCACTTTCATTGTTCATGTCATGGGCTGTTTGCGAGTACATTCAAAGTACTCATTGGCTTGCCACTAGTTATTTCATTGACCAGGTATGAGAGAATAGGATATGGTGAAGATTAACTCGGAAACGTTCTTGTGAGCTAGGACGCTTCCCAATCAGAATGCCTGTAGAAAAAGGCTGGTGGCATGGGTTCACGCTTTCAACCAATAATTCCGCAATTGGTCTAGTTTGGTGCTTTGGGCTTTTAAGGCCCTATATATGTAAGACTTGACTGAAGTGGTCATTTATTTGTAACAAACGGTATGTATGGATGTAAGACTCTTTTATTCGGTATCTGTGTTCGGTGAGCATTGATCTCTGGGATCACTGAGCACGGTGATCTCCACTTGTAAGTCGGGGTACCCACAGAGCTGGTATCAGAGCCATCCGGACTGTAGGAAGCCCTTAGTTTGGAGGGACGTTAGTTTAGGATAAAACTGCCTTCCAGATTCTTCAAATACTTACAAAACCTATATATTTTCTTGACTCTTCTAAATCTTCAAAGAAAGTGGAGGTTATGCCCTAGCCTTCCACTCTTATTTTCTTGACACTCCTCGTCTACTTTTTCAAAACTTGCAAATGGTCACTAGTACCTTATGCCCTTTGACCATGGGATAAATTGAAATCCTCGTGGGCAGCCCGGAAGGAAGTAATATTTCCAGGCAAACACCTCTGCTGGAAGACAGAGAAGGCAACTCTGCGACCAGACGACACTAACAGAAGTACCTCCATGAGGAACAAGGGCATCGAAGCTTAGAAGATGGTGAAACCCTAGGCACTGTTCCAGAGTGATGCCACTTTTGCCTACGAAAATCTAGACATAATATATGCAAACCTTGATCTGGATCACTAATAGAGCGACCCTGTCAATTATAAGGATTATGTCGACCACCACCGGTGGATGAGAACCTCGTCATTTGGTCCGCCTCACCTTAGTGAGCAGGAAAACGGTTCTCTTCATCCCCCGCTCTAGGTGTTGACATCGCAATTAGTACGATTGACAGATCAGAACTCCATCTTGTCATGCAAATATCGGTGCATGAAGATGTCCACTGGAGACTCTCGAAGCCTCGGAAGACGAGAAGACACTAACAAGATCATGAAGATAACAGAAGACCCTATCACTGACAGCAATGGAGAACTACCTTCGTCAACAAACCCCGAGAAGAGAAGTCATCAAGGATCCCTTCAATTCAACCCTAGAGTTCGGCGAGTAACACCAAGAGACGTAGAAACACCATGAGAAGGTCTAGGAGACTTAGCGAACTCCTCTCCGGAGTATGAAGCAAGCACGACTGTCGAGTCCCAGAACCTAGGATAGTATGAGTCGTGAATTCCCTATGCGAAGTCGAGTCCGAGAAATGGTTCGGATGGACCATGTTATGTGTTGTTGTTTTTGTTGTTTGTGCTTTGATATAACTTGCACTATAGCTTAGGCAACAAGCATGCGGTTATATCACTTGTCTTATTTGTAATGTTCAAAACGATTTTGGCACTTGTTCAAGCTGACTTTTCAATGCTTGTTTGACTGCACTAAGACCCTTAGACACTCCTCTCTGTGCTCTCTCTCTCTCTCTCTCTCTCACCCCTCTCGACAACTGAAGACGGCAAGGCAAGATGGGCCAAGGATCCGCTTCGAAGGACGACTGACACTGAAGACACTGACTGTGCTATGCTTAACCACACGCAACTCGTAGCAGTGTGTTTTCCCTCAAGATTGCAAAACCACACTAGACCAGACTAACCTCCACAAGCCTTTCCGGCTCAAATTTTCTGGTCACGTGTCTAGTACACGGACTTGCCAGAACTCGTGTAGGTCCCCGATAAACCCCGCTAAGCACCGGGTTTTTAATGGAATGAGTGATCACAGCGAACAAGAATCCTTCAATCTTAAGCTAGCACTGTAACCTTGATGCCATAAGAGGATCGTTCTCGGATATAGAGTATAAGACTAAGGTTGTTGTGATGACAATAGTTGTCTTGAGGATATAGCTAGACTATTTTGGTGGATCGTGAGACCCTTATAAAGGTAGGTGAACTTGGTGGGACAAGTTAGTATAGTAGCATAACCTACATGATCCGGAGTAAGATTGGATTTAGAAGGACGATCATTATCGTGAACAACAACATTATTGGTGGTATACATGACTTTAGCAAGTAGTTGGCATGATTCGATGCGTTTGCCATAATGACTTGGAGTATCAAGTAGATTTCTTATTGGATTTGAGTCTTCGATTTAAATAGGTATCTTAATAGAGTATCGAGGGTGACAGAAACAACATGGTTCGGAGTAAATTGGATTTAGCCCGTGAATCTCGATCATGACACCATGTTTCTCGGTGGATATAGAGTGCGTATACTTGGAGTTGTCAAATAGATTTACAACCTATGTGGTTTGGCCTTGGAGATTAGATGGCCCTGACTATTGAAGTTGGTGGATATACTACGATGTAATCCATGCAGTATTATGTAAACTATGAGGACTCTAGAGATCATGTAGAACCCCATTAATGATGGATTTGTAGGAGTGATAGGTCTAGTAGTGATTGATCAGATCGATGGATCACTTGATCCGATTCATAGGAAGAAAACAAGATATTGGATTGGTTTACTATGTGTTTTCTTATTATAGTAATGGAGTACCCTGTTCATTCGGTGACTTAGATGGACATTTGGATTTGTTGTGTCTTAAATTCAATCATAGGAGCTCGTATGCCTCCCGAGGTTATTGCATAGGAATGCAGGTGCATCGTTGCTACACTATACTTGTAGTGTTTGGGTTTAGATCATCCCTCAACCCGGAGTTGACTAGCATGAGCGGCGTGGAGTTGACCCACGTGGGATGGTATCTTTAATGAGATGAAATGATATCGTCCCGAGATTTGAGGTCGAAGTATTGGCATCTAAGGAATGTGCTTAGAGATAAGATGATAACTGTTCGCCACATCCTAAGTTCCTTGAGACCCTAAAGCTTCGCTTAGCCACAAGATGGATGGACTACGACCTTAGAAGACGACTCTAAGTCGTTGAAATGTGGCTAGTACCCGCCCGTAGCAAGCCCCGTTCTCCTCACCTGACTTTTGAGCACTGTGTTGATGTCTTGTTTGGGGAAACTATGTGGTCATCCTCACTAATGACACACTTACTCACCCAGTAAGAGGAAGAACACCTTAGTCCTGTTTGGACGAGCCCCAGGAACACTAAATGATATGCCTCTCGTGGGTACAGTGATATCTCGAGAGGGTGGACTTCTTGAAGCAATCCGAAGACGACGGAAGTTTATCCTACTCAAGTCAAGACGAAGAACCGCCATGACAAGGAAGCCACGACAACGACGATGAAGCAACAGAAGTCAACCACCGACCGCGCACCGACTGCACCAACGACGTCAAGAAACCTCGATGATTCAAGATGATGAAGCCTTTGGACAAGCGAGGGAATCAGATGACCTCTCCTTGATCCAAATCAAGGACGAGAGTATTAGTAAGTCGTGGTGAAGACCTGCCAATGTGATTCACCCGCTCGCCGAGTCGCGGACCTTGGGAATGGATGACTGGTCTATACTCTTGGGTAGCCAGCTCATCCAGAACCCCTCGCAAACCCTCCCAGATGGCAGGACCTGTTCTGGGCTCCGAGCCTCCGAGCTTCGACTCATAGGTGAGACCCAACCTGGACCCTTTCACGAGAAGCCTTCGAGGACCATTTGCGACCATAACTTGACTACCGAAAGGAAGTCAAGGACTTCCCAGTAAGAAGGAAGCTACCCAAAGACTTTGGCAGCGCGTTCTAGCATGTGACATTTCGATGTCACTAACCAGCATGTGAAGCTCGAGGATCAGATCCCAGACACACCATCTTGCCACGTATTCTCACTTCGGAATACACTTGCAAGCCAGAACCTTGCGCCGACTTAGCTCACCAAGCCCATGACCTCGGTCAAGCATAACTTATTGCCAGATCCCGCTCACGATCACGCAAGGACGTGCGGACATTCGAAGTTGTATCATCAAGCACCTCAAGACCACAACAACAACATGGGGACATGAAGACCACCTCCGACTCAAGATTTTGTATCCCTCCAACCCCTAGCCTAGAAATCTCAGGGACGAGATTTTCTTAAGGGGGTAAGGTCTGTCTCACCCAGTTTTTGGCTTTCCTAATTAGTTAACTTATTTCAAAAATTAGGACCAATTAATTTTTTTTGTGAATTCTTGTGATGCTTGGAGTGATTATTGTTTGCCTGTTTGCTTGAATGCATGTGATTGCTCCCCATTAATTCTTGCCATCCTCCTAATCACCTCCTCATCCCAAGTTCTCCTGCCTATTGATAATGCCATGTGGTTAGGATAAATATCTATTTCCACCAAATATTATTTTCACCAAAAAGCATTTCTTTGAATTAAACTTTCAAACCCCTGAGATGAGGTTTGTACAACAAGTCCTCAAATTAGGGAAATTATTTTGCACCAATTATTTTATTTAAAACCTATTATCAAAAGGACTTCCAAAAACCATCATATTATTATTTTAAAAGTTATTTTATTATTTTATTTAAAAGCCTTTCTGTGAGGCCAAAAATGGTATCCTATGAAGGAAAGTTATTTTTATTGCTTTCGTAATATTTAAGAAAATTTAGGGAAACTTAGTGGATATATTTATTCCATATATATGAGTTTCAACACATGCTCATGTTGAAAATATAGGGAAAATCCCTCCAAAACAATTCTTGCCTATTTCAAGCTTTTGAAATATTTCTACTAGAAATATTCTCAATAAATTCCAGTAAAATTCTAGCATGTCATCTATGATATTATAAATGATCTTGCCAAGTTTCATTTCAATCCAAGTTGAGTTGGCTCCCCTAATCACTCTAAAATCCTATCTGTGCAGAATCAAATTTGAGCAACTCTACATTGTGAAGTATCTCCAATTATGCTGAAATTTGGTGGACATGTTCTAATACTCCAATATAGCATCCACACCAAGTGGTACACCAAGTAGAATAGAAGAACTTTTCCTAAGACCCTCAAAACCCTCTCTGTTCATTTCTGACTTTGGTAAACTTTACATTATAAAGTTTCTCCAATCATCCTCAAAACTTTTGTGCATGCCTTAATTCTCAAATAATGCCCCTATACGAAATATTGGATTTGTGGGAATTTATTTGAATAGGGTTCTAAGCAGAAACCCATTTCTGCCCATTTCTGGGGGTTTTCAATTCTACATTGGAAAACTTCTCCAGCGAGTCCCAATTTTGGTGTGGAAGCCTATTTTCATCTATTACTTGACCCTGTTAAGTTTCATAGCCATTGGAATTCGTCTGGTAACCTAACCACAAATCAAACACCTTGTGTGCACTCAATAATTTGGCTTCTTTTACCCCTTTCACTTTTACCCTTGAGCTCAACTTTCTACCACAGCCTCATATAGTTACATTTTACCTCCAGTAACTTGCCCATAGCCAGTGGTCAATTATTGCAGAAGGTCCCTTTGTAACTTTCTCTCATTTTCACCCTTGGCAGCACTGTTTTACCTCTCTTTCCATTCTTCTCCTTAAGCTGTCACTCCCAACTCTTTCCAGAGCATCTAGTATATGCCAAGGCTTCATTTAGAACCAAGATATAGCATGCTCATGTGGAGAAAATGAGAAGCACCTCCTTAAGTTGATTTCTGGCCAAAATATAGGATTGCACTACAAGTACTAGCTAGGCTCACTTTCCTAAGCTGAAATTTGGCAGGCTAGTAGTCCTTCTATTAACAAGAGTGCTGGACATGGTTTTCCCTCAACTAACTCCCTGTGAAAGCTAGTTTTGCTAGCACTAAGTTTGTTGCTGCAAATTAAATCAAAGTCAGCACCCATTCAAACCTTCTTCACTTGGCTCGAAACTCCCCCAGTGACCTCTGGCAAGCATGCCTTGAATGGGACACATCTTTTTCAGGTCGAATGGACACCCTGGACACGCGTGGCCATGGTGACCACACTGTCAGCCTACACTAATGGTCCTCTGCACCATTTCCTTGTTCCCTAGCCCGTGTCCCGTAGCTGCAGTATGCCCCAGAGCGCCAGAGCATCCCCCATCCCTCCTTGACCCCCTCCACGACGTGAGCAAGGCTACAAGAAGGCTCAGGGACGCGTGGCCGCCGTGCCCTGGGTGCACCAGAGAGCTTTGAGGTCCTTCTCAGTTCCTCCTTCCCACTTAGGGCCTCCCCGTACACCAGAGCCTCGGATCCACTCCCCTCTCTCGCTAGGAACCCCTGGACCGAGCCGCATAAGCTCCCGAGCTCCCCAATCCTCTGATGGCCGCAGCAGAGTCGCCTCGGCCTCCTCTCAGATTCGAGGTCCTCCAAGCCTCCCCTCTCCCTTGACCCCCTCCAGCGCCATGGCACCTCTGTGTGGAACCCTCGGTCAGCACTCATTCCCTCCCGGGGGCGCCAAGAGCTCGAGGACGCGACTTCCGACGGCCACCTCCGCGGTCGTCCGAGGCGCCGCCACCTCGGGCCCTTCCAGCTCGTGCTCGGCTTGGGAATGGGTGCGGCTCGCCTCGCTGAGCTCTACTGTGGTCGGAGCGCTGGGAGCCATGCCATGTAGCTCCGGCAGCAGCCGTCGGCCTCCCCTGCTCTCTCCCGTGGTGGGAGGTTGAAGAAGGCCACGGGCCCCGCTCGTCAGCCGGCTAGCTAGGCCGCCAGGTGGGGCCGCGCCACTTAAGTGGCTACGCCTCGGTGGGGTGCCGTCTCCCTGCGCGGGAAGCGCACTTCGCGCTAGGGCGCCTCCTGCGTGTCTCGGCTGACGAAGCCAAGCAAGTGGACCGGCCCGAAGGCCTAACTAGCGCCTAGTGCGCAAGATAGCCCCCCCATAGGCTGAGTTTCTCATTTTTCCTTTTTCCATATCTTATAAATTCCATTGTAAAATCATACTAACTCCAATTTCATTGATTCAAATTTCTACAGGATCCTAAAAATGAGGCCTATCCAAATAAGTGCTTGCACATTTTTCCCTACCCACTTTATGTGGCATTTTCATTTAAATCCAAATTTGTCCATATTTGACCCCACTTTGCAAATTCCTAGAGGATCCAATTCAACTCCAAATGGAGTGATTCAAACTCCGAGTGTCTTCTAAAATCATCCCCTATTTTTAGAGCCTTGGTCAACATTTTTATCAAGCCTCATTCTGTTGCTTAAAATAAATAGCTCCCTATTGCTATTTTCTCCATAGTAGAAAATCCCTAGAGTATTCATTTCAACTCCAAATCCAGTGAAACAACTTAATAAATATTTCTAAAATCATGCTCTGTTAAATGGGTGCCTCCACTCATTTTTAACAGAATGATTTCTGTTGGCTTCTTCAATGGTCACCTATCCCTCCTTTCCTTCCATTTAGACACCCCTGATGATTCAAACCCCTTGGCAATGATTCAGGTATTTTTCTTATGACCAGAGAGGTCCAAGAAAAATATAACTTCTATTTTTGTGGCACTTTTATTCTGCTTGCTATGTGGCTTACTATGGTTGTTTTCGACGATAGTTGATGGTAGACGGAGTACTCAGAGTTGGACCGGAAGACCTCGAAGACACCGAGGACTTACGTGAGCAAGGCAAGTAGCCCTTTGACCATGACTGAGCATATGATTACTTTGCATGTTATATAGCAAGTATTTCCGTTTCATATGATCATAAGTGCCGGTAATCAATTGATATGATTTTACCGAAGGCTCCTTCAGAGCACATGCATTGAGCTTGACTCTACCCCTTAGGGTCAGGCTAATACCATGTTGACAAGTAAAGATAGTAGTAGTATCTTCATGAGCTTGTTGTTGTCACAAAACAAGAGTTTATGAAAACCCCGTCGGGTCCCACTAATACCCGAGGGTGATGATGAGTTATGTGGTCACTTTTGGTGAAGTCATGCACCTGGTATTTGTGTGAGTAAGGTTTCGGAAATGGGATTAGATTTATGATGTGTCGACCGTCCCAACCTTACCAGTACGACCACGTTACCCCTTATCGGACGGGGCTATGTTAATTACTCTAGTCGGTGCTAGCAAAGAGCCACATTACTAGTGGCGGGAGTGATATGTGTCACTCTCGTGATGGGGTCGTGCCGGGTAGGACGACTATGCCATTTTTATGAGTTCCAGTCACACCGTTGGTTGCCGCATGGTCGGTACGGTCCAGAGTTGGTGCTCGTAAGACATACAACATGTGGGCTAGGTACCAATTGAGTGGCCCTCTTTGTCTAGTATCGTCAGGGGAAGGGCATTGATCGGGTACTTACCTCGGGTATGTGATATACCACGAGTCGTGGATGACACGGAAGTTTCTCGGATCTCGTGGGTCCAGCGTACTACCTCTGCAGAGTGTAAACTATTCGAATAGTCGTGTCCACAATTAAGGACAGTTGGGTAATCCTGCTTAAACTACGTCCTGATATTTCCGTATAAACCAAGTGTGCGTGAGTGAGTGAGTGAGTGAAAGTAATAATAATATGACCAAGTTTGGTGACTTGGCATAGAGCGTGAACTCGGATGGTTCAGCCCTTAGCACACATGTTGATATCTCTAACCTGTTCTTCAAGAGTAATTCTTTAACTCGATGCATATTCATGATCATTCCACCTAGATGAGTTACACTAAAGATGCATGATATTGTTATCCTTCACTTTCATTGTTCATGTAATGGGCTGTTTGCGAGTACATTCAAAGTCCTCATTAGCTTGCCACTGGTTATTTCATTGACCAGGTATGAGAGAACAGGATCTGCTGAAGATTAACTCGGTGACGTTCTTGGTAGCTAGGACGCTTCCCAGTCAGAATTCCTATAGGTTAAGGCTGATGGCATGGGTTCACGCTTTCAACCAATAATTCCGCTATTGGTCTAGTTTGGTGCTTTGGGCCTTTAAGGCCCTATATATGTAAGACTTGACCGCAGTGGTCATTTATTTGTATCAAACGTTATGTATGGATGTAAGACTCTTTTTGATGTAAGACTCTTTTATTCGGTATCTGTGTTCGGCGAGAATTTATCTCTGGGATCACTGAGCACGGCGGTCTCGACTTGTAAGTCGGGCTACCCACAATATGAGTGGTATGTTTTATGGTCATGCCCCGCTGGTAAATGGTTTCTTCCTCATGAATCCCGATCATGATGATACACATATTCATAGTGTGAGTACCAAAAGATGTAAGGTTGATAATGATAGTTCCGCATACTTGTGGCACTGCCGCCTTGGTCATATCGGCATAAAGCGCATGAACAAACTCCATATTGATGGACTTTTGGAGTCTCTTGATTTTGAATAATTTGACACATGCGAACCGCGCCTCATGGGCAAGATGACCAAGACTCCGTTCTCTAGAACAATTGAGCGAGCAACCAACTTATTTGAAATAATGCATACCGATGTATGCGGTCCAATGAGCGTTGAAGCTCGCGGTGGCTATCATTATGTTCTGATCCTCACTGATGATTTGAGTAGATATGGATATGTCTACTTAATGAAGGACAAGTATGAAACCTTCGAAAAGTTCAAGGAATTTCAGAGTGAGGTGCAGAATCAACGTGACAAGAAAATACAGTTTCTACGATCTCATCATGGAGGAGAATATTTGAGTCACGAGTTTGGCACACACCTAAGGAAATGTGGAATTGTTTCACAAATCACGCCGCCTCGCACACCGCAGCGTAATAGTGTGTCTGAATGTCGTAATCACATCTTATTGGATATGGTGCGATCTATGATGTCTCTTACCGTTTTACCGCTATCATTTTGGGGATATGCATTGGAAACCGCCGCATTCATTTTAAATAGGGCACCGTCTAAATCCGTTGAGATGACACCACATGAACTATGGTTTGGCAAGTAACCTAAGATGTCATCTCTGAAAGTTTGGGGCTGTGAAGCTTATGTGAAGAAACTTCAACCCAAGAAGCTCAAACCCAAAGCGCAAAAATGCGTCTTCATAGGATACCCTAAGGAAACTATAGGGTGTACCTTTTATCTTGGGTCCGAAGGCAAAATCTTTGTTGCCAAGAATGGATCCTTTCTAGAGAAAGAGTTTCTCTCGAAAGAAGTAAGTGGGAGGAAAATAGAACTTGATGAGGTAATTGTACCTCCTCTCGAACCGGAGAGTAGCGCAACACACGAAAATGTTTCTGAGGCGCCTGAACCGTTTAGAGATGAAGTTAATGATGATGATCATGAAACTTTGGATCAAGTTTCTATTGAACCTCGAAGGTTGACAAGGGTACGTTCCGCACCAGAGTGGTACGACAACCCTGTCATGGAAGTAGTGTTATTGGGCAACAGTGAACCTTCAAACTATGGAGAAGCGTTGGCAGGCCCAGATTCCAACAAACGGCTTGAGCCCATGAAATCCGAGATAGAATCCATGTATGAGAACAAAGTATGGACTTTAGTGGACTTGCCCGATGATCGGCGAGCCATAGAAAATAAATGGATCTTTAAGAAGAAGACTGACGCAGGGGGTAATGTGACCATCTATAAGGCTCGACTTGTCGCTAAGGGTTATTGACAAGTTCACTGGATTGACTACGATGAGACCTTCTCACCTGTAGCGATGCTGAAGTCGGTCCGAATCATGTTAGCAATTGCCGCATTTTGTGATTATGAAATCTGGCAAATGGATGTCAAAACGGCATTCCTGAACGGCTTTCTTAAAGAAGAATTGTATATGATACAACCGGAAGGTTTTGTCAATCCTAGCAATGCTAACAAGGTATGCAAGCTCCAGCGCACTATCTATGGGCTGGTGCAAGCATCTCAGAGTTGGAACATTCGCTTTGATGAGGTGATCAAAGCATTTGGGTTTGTACAGACCTATGGAGAATCATGTATTTACAAGAAAGTGAGTGGGAGCTCTGTAGAATTTCTGGTATTATATGTAGATGGCGTATTGTTGATAGGAAATGATATAGGACTATTGGAAAGTATAAAGGCCTATTTGAATAAGAGGTTTTCAATGAAGGACCTTGGAGAAGCTGCTTACATATTAGGCATCAAGATCTATAGAGATTGATCGAGAGCCTCATAGGTCTTTCACAAAGCACATACCTTGACAAGATATTGCAGAAGTTCAATATGGATAAGGCTAAGAAGGGGTTCTTGCATGTATTACAAGGTGTGAGGTTGACTACGACAAAAAGCCCGACCATGGCAGAAGATAGAGAAAAGATGAGTACCCTCCCCTATGCTTCAGCCATAGGCTCTATCATGTATGCCATGGTGTGTACCAGATCTAATGTGAACCTTGCCATAAGTTTGGTAGGGAGGTGCCAGAGTGATCGAGGAGTGGATCACTGGACAACACTCAAGAATATCCTAAAGTACCTGAAAAGGACTAAAGATATGTTTCTCGTATATGGAGGTGCCGAAGAGCTTGTCGTAAAGGGTTACGTCGATGCTAGCTTCGACATAGATCCGGATGACTCCATGTCACAAACTGGATACGTGTATATTTTGAATAATGGGGCAGTTAGGTGGTGCGGTTGCAAGCAAAGTGTCGTGGCAGCATCTACATGTGAAGCGGAGTACATAGCTGCTTCGGAAGCAGCACAAGAAGGAGTGTGAATGAAGGATTTCATCACCGACCTAGGGGTGATTCCAGGTGCGTCGGGCCCGATGACTCTGTTCTGTGACAACACTGGAGCTATTGCCATTGCAAAGGAGCTCACGTCTCACAAGAAGGCCAAGCACATCAAGCGCCGCTTCAACTCCATTCGTGGATACATCCAGGATGGAGATATAGATATTTGTAAAGTACATACATATCTGAATGTCGCAGGCCCGTTGACTAAAACTCTTCCATGAGCGAAGCATGATCAGCACCAGAACTCTATGTGTGTTCGATTCATCACAATTAACTAGATTATTGACTGTAGTGCAAGTGGGAGACTGTTGGAAATATGCCATAGAGGCAATAATAAAGTTGTTATTATTATATTTCCAGTTCATGATAATTGTCTATTATTCATGCTATAATTGTATTAACCGGAAACCGTAATACATGTGTGAATATATAGATCACAATGTGTCCCTAGTGAGCCTCTAGTTGGCTAGCTCGTTGATGAATAGATGATTATGGTTTCTTTATCATGGACATTGGATGTCATTGATAACAAGATCACATCATTGGGGAATGTTGTGATGGACAAGACCCAATCCTAAGCATAGCACTAGATCGTGTTGTTCGTCTGCTAAAGCTTTTCTAATGTCGAGTATCATTTCCTTAGACCATGAGATTGTGCAACTCTCGGATACCGTAGGAGTGCTTTGGGTGTATCAAACATCACAACGTCACTGGGTGATTACAAAGGTGCACTACAGGTATCTCCAAAAGTGTGTGTTGGGTGGTAGGAATCGAGACTAGGATTTGTCACTCTGTGTGACGGAGAGGTATCTCTGGGCCCACTCGGTAATCCATCATCATATTGAGCTCACTGTGACTAAGGAGTTAGTCACGGGATGATGTGTTACGAAATGAGTAAAGAGACTTTCCAGTAACGAGATTGAACAAGGTATAAGGATACCAACGATCGAATCTCAGGCAAGTATCCTACCGATAGACAAAGGGAATTGCATACGGGATTGATTGAATCCCTGACATCATGGTTCATCAGATCATCGTTGAACATGTGGGAACCAACATGGATATCCAGACCCCGCTGTTGGTTATTGACTGGAGAGGTGTCTCGGTCAGGTCTGCATGGTTCCCGAACCCGTATGGTCTACACACTTAAGGTTCGATGACGCTAGGGTTATAGGGGAATACTGAATGTGGTTACCGAAGGTTGTTCGGAGTCCCTGATGAGATCCCGGACGTCACGAGGAGTTCCGTAATGATCCAGATGTAAAGATTCATATATAGGATGAGGAGTTGGTTACCGGAATTGTTTCGGGCGACACCGGTAATGTACAGGGACCACCGGAAGGGTTCCCGGGGTCCACCGGCATGGGCCACCAGCCCCCAGCTGCTACATGGGCCACGGGTGGGAGGGAACTAGCCCCTAAGTGGGCTGGTGTGCTTCCACAACCAGCCCAAGGCGCAATAAGGGGCGGAGGGGGCAAACCCTATGCGTGGGAGGCCACCTTGGGCCTCAAGGCCAAACCCTAGCGCGCCTCTAGCACCTTGGTCGCCGCACCAAGGCCATCTAGGGCTGCCGCTCCCTTTTGGGTGGGAAACCCTAAAGGTGGGCACCCTCCTCCCTCTCCTCCTATATCTAGCGGGGGTTTTGGGCAGATTTGAGACAAAAATTGCCTCTCTCTCGGCGCAGCCCTACACCTCCTCCTCCTTTGTAGTGCTTAGCGAAGCCCTGTCGGAGTTACCACGCAGCTCCACCGTCACCATGCCATCGCCCTGCCGGAGCTCTCCCTCAACCTGTCCTCCCTCCTTGCTGGATCAAGGCATTGGAAACATCACCGGGTTGCACGTGTGTTGAATGCGGAGGCACCAATGTTCGGTGCATAGATCGGAATCCACCGCGATCTGAATCGCTGCGAGTATGACACCATCAACCGCGTTCTAGTAACGCATCCGCTTAGCGATCTTCAAAGGTATGAAGATGCTCTACTCCTTTGCTCGTTGCTGGTTTCTCCATAGATAGATCCTTGCATGACGTAGGAAAATTTTGAAATTAGTACATTCCCCAACACCTACGACCCATGACGGTGGATGGCTTGGCCGTGGTCTCCCATGCTCGTGCCCGAGCATGAGGCTATGGCGGCGAGGGAACAAGGGCCGGGGACGATGATGGTCACGACGGGGTAACGGTTGGTAGCCAGATCCGGGCGGGGAGGCCAGCTCCGATGGCTGCAACGCTGGGGCAGCGAGATTCGGTCAGATCATAGCGGCGGCTGGTCTATGAGGCATGCGGTCCAGGCTTGGCTTCCTCGAGGCTGGCGGTGGAAAAGTCAAGCGGGGTCGACGCACTTCATAGGATGTCGAATCGCGGCGGGGCAGGTCCGCAATGGAGGGTCGGGCACAGAGTAGCGGGAGCGCCCACGGGCGGTGGTCGGCTGCTCGTTGTAGGGTTGCTGCACGACCGGGTCAGGCCCGGGGCGAGCCGACTGTGGGCCTGGTGGGCCTGCGTTTGCTGGGGCGCTTGGGGGATAGGTGGCGCCATTGCGTTGGCTCTGGGCGGCGACGCGTCAGCTGTATAGCAGCGGTGCCCAATATGAGGTCGCCAAGTGCCTACATGGAGGTTGGATGGGCACATATTTCAAGGCAGAGGAGGAAGAGACCATTTGGGGTAGGATATTTGTGTGTGTGTAGGGGGGGGGTCGGCCATCCGATTGCGATTCAACGGTTAGATCGGGGAGGTGGGTCTGTTGGGCTTTGTGGCTGTCTAGGTGGGCTAGGACGAGAAGATAGGGAGGTTTGTGGCGTGTTGCAAGATTTTTAAAACACCAGAACACCCGACAATTAGACGGGTTATAGTGCCGCTATAGGTTTATCCGATGGGGTAACAAACAACCTCCGATTGTGATCAAATTTGGCACGCGGTCTACCTACATTAAAATTAGACCGCACACCAACCTTCAACCGAATTCGAGAAACATTTATACACTATTAAAAACAATATTTTAATGATGTCGTGGGCACATGCGTGTGTGGTTGGTCTCAAAACGGACAACGACAAAAGTAGAGAGAACTGACAACTACGAACGGATGCATGTTTTGAAAAATGACGGCAACAAAGTGTCGATGCTATGCTGATGATGCGAATTATGCTGTGATGAATGCGATAACCAATTAAATCACACGACAACAATGGAATAAAAGGGGAATCTTCTCGAGCGTCGGTTTGGGTTGTTAAAACTCTCCTCCACTAACAAGATCTTGTCTCAAGATCTTAGTATGAGAAGGGTAAGAGGAATAGAAAGGAAGAGGTAAACTTAGTTGCTTCTTTGACAAAGAAGTAAAATCAACGATCCTTGAAGGTTGCAAAGAGACGAAAAATTACATGAGGACTAAGCAAGATTTGAAAAGAAATTTCGGTAGCACTTCTGTAGGAAATAGGAGCAAAATTTGATAAGATGGATAGAACTTGATTAGTGGGCAAAACAATCCGGTTAAATGGACAAGCAAGGAAATAACATGATCTAGATAAAACAAGATAATAGATGAAAGGGAGCAACATCACAACGCCTCTGAAACAAAAGAATAGAACTAGATTATTTGATGGAGAAGAAAATGACAACTTCTACCACAAATGAATTTAAATCATTATTTATGCCAAATGATTGAACGGAGTTGTTGGAACATCAACAACGGAAAGAAGAAGCTTGTTGTGGGCTTATGGAAAACATCTCAAAATTATCATGTGACAACCATCAACTAATGGAAACAGATGATTACTTGGATCAACAAGATATTCAAAACTTGTTTCACCAAGAGGATACATTTTCAACATGGATCAACGATAATCACCATAATAGCAACAATCCTTAGAAAAAGCTTTAGGTGAAATCCAATCCAAGATAACTTCAATGAAGACATTATGGGATGATAATGTCTCATGATCAAAGAATTGGTGTGTTTACCTATTTCATTCTTTGAAACAAACCCTCTTCGAAACTCCTCATGAATTAAGAATTCTATAACACCATGTCAAAGGAAAATGGAGGAAGAATTGCACTTTGAAATGCAAAAGAAAGAACACTTGAGGTTCTCCAACAAGAATCTTCAAGAACACCTTGAGAATGAATTACATAATTAACGAACCACCATGAATAGCCTCCATGTACAAAAGAATGATGATAAGAAATGAAGGTTGAAAAGAACGAAATTGTGACCTTGCAAATATTTAGATGGAACTTCGCGAAGTGAATCTTGAGAAAGCTTGAATTTCAAAAAAGAAAGATGAGCACTTAGAATCGATAATTTGATATCATGAACAACTCCGGAAGAAGGATTGAAATCACCTCAAGGAAACAAGAATAAGAATTATGTTATGCCTATACTTCATCAAGTTAAATTGATGACAAGCAACGAATTTGACATGCTACTCATTCTTCTTGAAAAGATTGGAGAGAGAGAGATAGAGCACAAACTTGAAGACGTCTTGGAAGAAACACTGGTAAGAATCTAGAATGAACGGTTATATATAAATTAATGGAGATACATGAGACGAAGAGAGCATGCTTTGTCGATGAGAATTTAGAACAGATGGGTATATTAGAAATGAAGGGAATACATGAGAACGAACAAATCACAATCTGCCTAGCAGAAACCTGAATAAGCATCAGAATAATTGAGATACGAACGAAGAGACAACAATTGAGAAGAATTTGAGAACGAAAGCTGAAAGCTGAGAACGTTGAAATCTTTTGAAATGATGGGCTTCGAAAAATCTAGAATGAAAACAACTCTTAAATGCACCAGATAGATATGGAGGGAATTCTCATGATTGGAAACAATTTAAGAGGATCATGAAGCCGAGATGACAATCTTCAAAAGAATGGACAAGGATTTAAGAGAAACTCTCCTTCGGTCTTCAACGCTGAGAATAAAGGCAAGAAACACCACCAAGAATTATTGAGACGCTCCAAAACGATGAATAAAGAAAGGTTGAGCCAACAATGAAATAATTCAGAGCGATCTTGGGGAAGGAATATCACTGATGAAAATTATTCTTACGTCATATTTGAAAAGAACTAGAGATCTTCAGAAAAGATTAGGAGAGCCAGGTAAGATCCTGGGAAAATCTATGGGTTATGGACCCACTAAAAGGAAACACCATTGAAAAGAATGCTTACAATGAGATATTACGCCCGTACAAATTAAGAACTTGATGAGGTGTGAACCTCGACATAATTGAGAGGATTTGAACGGAAACATGAATCTTCTGAGATATCTTCAGCACTCCAGCTAGAATAGAGAGGGCTGAATGAACAAGAGGCTTGGCTAAGAAATTCCAACATGGGAAAGTATTAGCGAATGAAAAGGATATGATGAACACCAAAAGATTGAATTGAATCCACCGAGGAAGAAAAAATAGAATGACGAAACAATGAACTTAGAACTGAAGCATGTTCACAATGAATCACCGGATAAACCACAAAAGAGAAGATAGTAGAAGCATCATGAAAAGAAATGCACTTCCATGATAATAAAATCATTGAAGAAAATGGGAGGGAGGGTGGGGAAAACATGACGGCCGAGATAGATGAAAAAACTCTGGAAAGAAAATATGGGAATTGATTTTGCAAATATTAGAGATGATTGAATTATCTTGAAGAGAAGTACTCGACATGGAAAAGAATTAACATGAAAATTTGATTGAGAACAAAATGATTAGCACTCTCATTGAAATATGAGCATACCATGTAGAAAATTTATGGAATCACCATTTGACATGAAAGCAACTAGAATTACGATAGTCCAATAAAACAAAGGGTGGGGTTTTTAGAATAATCTAGAAAAAAAATCATAATAGAGATTCCATACGATATTTTCGTGGTAAGGTTCACATGAGCTCGATCTTACATAGGATACTCATATTCGAATGACGCTTGAATATGCTCCCTAGGCGTAGCAAACTACAAGGCTCTACGAACCATATATGACAACATATATCGAGAGTGTCCTCTGTAAGAAAGACCGTGAACAAATGAACCCACTAGATGTCAAACCCCAACCTCACATCATGCATCTGTTGGAAGATAATCCTAGGTAACTACTTTAATTCCCACCTACGAACTTCCAAAATATTTATTGGTTATGCTATCTGTTTGCGGGTCCGGGAACCTACTCACTGTAATCAGCTACAAATCTTTCCCGCAACTATCAACACATATCCGAGTAGTTCCGCAAATTCATCCACCTCACATGCTCGTAATCATAATGATACCAATTATGGCAGTACATCTGGATGCTCTCCCCACTACTGGTTGACGCCAAACTGCTCTTGCCACAAAGAGTATTGAAGCAATTTCGAACATCCACCGTCCTAAGATACTAAGGAAACTGAACGATAGTGATGTGTTAAGAATCCCCTGGAGCTCAATTCCTCGGTAGAAATTAAATCAGGCAGGAGGTACCAAGTCAAAATTCCATCACATCAGCGTCATATGGATTCCGAAATACCCACGTGATCCTATAAAAAAATGAGTGAGAAGGGAGTAGAATTGAAACTCCAACGCCAGAATTCCTCAAAAGAGCATAGAAGAGGAGTAAAAAGAATCCTACTCTCCGATATATAACTAAACTCGAAGAAGTATTTTGCTAGGCTCGATTCGGCCAAGTTCGATCAATCAAGGTGGCTCCTAGGTCGGTACTGCTCTCATACCAACTTGTAACACCGAATATGAGATCCTATCCTTATTTTGGCTCGAGGGCCTCAATAGTTATAGAAGCGCATCTTGTCGTTTTGCTATAATAGACATCGTTACAAGTGCATGTACGCATGTACAAAAGAGATGAGTATATGGAATTGGCTTACACTCGCCACAAGCTACAACATGAAAAAAAATATAATAATATATTCAGTCACCATGTAGAAGAGTAGGGCCCAACTACAGGCGAAATCCAACGATAAAAGAACAACGTCCATCCTTGCGATCCCAGGCTGCTGACCTGGAACCCATCCTATGGTCGATGAAGAAGAAGAAGAAACTCCAAATAGAACAACCATCTCGCTCATGTCAAAGTATCGCTTTACCTGTACTTGCAACTATTGTTATAGTAATCTAGAAGACACAGGGAATCAACAATCTCATATCCAATGGTATCAATATTAGCAAAACTTAATGGGTGAGGCATGGTTAAGTGGTGAGGTTGCAGCAAGAAACTAAGCAATTTATTTGAGTGGATTACTTATGAGTACAAGATTAAGAGGGGTGATATACACATAAACAAACATGAACTAATAATGGTCTTGAAGTGATCTTGAACACCTACGAACATCAAACATAACCCCACCGTGTCCTCTTTCGGATGCGGAACTCACGAGAAGAGACAATAACGGTTATGCATAGAGTGGGCATGTTTTAGTTAAGTTTACTTCAAGTTTCCTATGACCGGGTGTTAAAGAAAGTTTCCAAGTTGTCACATAACCACGGGCATTACTTTCAGAAAGATTTAACCCTGTTGGTGTGCTTCAACTAGTCCATCACAAACTACCACAACCTACCCTCGAGAGAAAACCTCAACCTCGAGATAGCCCGAGGTATCACCGATATCCCAGTGCACCAGACCTTCGATAAGAGTAAAACAAACCCAGCAAGACAACCCGACATGCCAGATCCCAATAGGAGCCGTGTGTATCTCTTTCTCAGGGCACTACCATATGAGCTTGTGTCCAGTGGCCTGATAGAAATCAGCTGCGTTGGCCCGGGTGGCCCCGCATAGTGCTCTATTTGGAACCAACACCATCAAAACTGCCCCCCCCCGTATTATGTTAAATTAATCCTCTGGTATCACTAACTTGCTATGCGTTACTACTAGTGTTCGGTATTATTGTGTTGAGAAAATATAGTACCAATGTTGGGCCATGTCGGCAGAGTTTTATACCAAAATAAACATCAAGGGGGTCCCCATAACAACCCCAAGCATGTTAGGAGGGCTCAATTATGGAACATAACATCGACACGCAATTAACTAGGGTGAGAAAGGTAGAACAAAACACCAAGCTAGAAGGCCAAGCGTTCCACCCTTTACCGAGTATATAGGTGCATTAAATTAAATAGCAATAATATGGTGACATAAAAAAGAATCCATGTTGTCAGATGGAAACAATTGCACCTGCAACTGGCAATGCTATAAGAAAGGTGAGCAATCGGTCAAATAGACAAACAGAGGTTTGTTGGGATGTGGAGGGGTTACAGGCTTTTCATGGCAATGTTTGGAGGCTTGACATAACAAGTGGTAGGCAGTGAGACATGGCGACAGAAACGAGAGAACTAGCATAGCAACGATAGTAGTGGTATCTACGGGAATGATCATCTTGCATGTGATCCTGCTTGGAAGAAGAACGAATCCGCAAAGTAGACGAACCAACATAGTCGAACGAATCTTCACACTCCAACACGCTTGCAGAACTATATCGAGAAGAAGAAATATAGAAACAAACAATCAACACACTACTATCGTGGTTGATGTAAACATGTTTTATATTCATTAAAAAGAAAAATAAAGTGGGCCATGTGATTCTACACGTCATACTAGTCGATTTACATATATAGATCAACAGAGTTAAAGTCTAAAAGACATGATCATCACTAGATAATATGACATGGATGCAAAATGTATGCGAATGGCAGCCACACGCATGTGAATCATGGATGCAAGAAGATATTATGAAACTACATGAAATTCTACGCAAGTTTAAATGAGGCTCGACCAATGAGTAACAATTCCGTAAAGTCCCCATATGCAAAATAATTGTCCCCATGTTATTCTATACAGTTTACTAGACTCAACTTTGACTAGTTTGGCTTGGTAATCCTACATTCAGTCAGGCTCTGATACAAACGCTGTCGGGACCCCGATCCTAAGCCACAGGAATCCAGCTTGTAACACATCACATCCCTTTGCGGTCTCACGCACGGTTAACCCCACGACTGCTGCCTTACCTTAGCCAAGACCGTTTGCGCCTTTTGACTCGCGTATGCAATTGTGTCGCTAGCATTCCGATGTCATATATAGAACCCGGGTCAACATGTCTAGTCATAAACTCAAGTGGTAGTTCCATACAGGGACAGGCATACATGACCCAACAAAGCAGGTGTCGGTCATCAGCGAGTGTAGACGAGTCGTAGCAAGCTACAAGGACTCCATTACACCGCGTGACATTTCCCCAGAGGGACAGACACAGCAGCTACGAAGGACACATGCCGGTCTACCAATGTGTCCTGAGAAGTAGCGAACTACCATGGCTCGATGGAAACACAAAGGGACATTTCCCCATAAGGAATGCTACTAAGGCATACGACTAGGTGTTCGAACCCCATGCATATAAGGTACAACACACGTACGCATGGCATACCCGATATGCATAGATACATCGATGGCATCACAACATAACCATAAACATACAAACTTTATTTAGAAGGCTCGGAAGAGCCTCACACATAATATTACACAGATAGGGGTCTGACGACCCATCATCACCAGTCATGCAAACAAGTCTTACAAGCCAGCGGAAGATTAAAACTATTTGGGTAAAGACAGAAGGAAAGGTAAAAGGCACATGGCCTGACTATCTACAGACCCAACCTAGGGCCAGATCGTAGCTGGGACACCAGCTACTCATCGTCGTTAACGTCTAGATAGAAGCCACCATTAGGGTCAATAACATCCTCTACAACAATTTATTAAGCAAACTTGAGTACAAAAGTACTCAGCAAGACTTTAGAACAATCTATCTACTCATGCAATGTGTCAACAAGGGGTTGTGTGGTTTCAAGCACAAAGCCAGCTTTGACTCATGGCTAGACAAAACTACGTTTTAAAATAGTTTTAACAACTTTGATTTCTCGTGCACGAGTCCACTAACTCCACAACAATACACCATTATGGAATCATTTCCGTCTCCCTACGGAAATGCCATCCACGACACTCACACTTATCTTGACATATTTATGACTAGCCATTATAGTTGTCTATGGACAACATATGTTTCCAAGTAGTCCATATCCGCGGACGCGGCTATTCGAATAGATCATAACCCAGCACGGGTGTACTTCTTCACACACGCTCTCGCCACTTATCGCTATGTGCATGTCATGCACCTCGACAACCTTCAAGCGGAAGCCCAGCGAGGGAGTCGGCCACGACCGTTAAGCACGCTAATACCTAGTCCAGGGTTATCACCTATCTGAGGGTAACCTGCATGGAAGTCCGGCCGAGGTTTCCGCCACGGCCCCAAACGATGTACGCAGGGTTTCTAAGCCCACCATCCGGGTGCCACTTGGTACACTGTGCCACTTCCTACCGCATCATAGCCCACCTCTAAGGTCAGCTCTATGCACGACCTCCATCATGACTATAAACACCAGAAACTACTTGCGACTCCTGGACCGAGTGCTAGGCGATAAATAAGTCGAGCGGGGTCATATTTCAGGGCCCAGCATTTGGTAGTATCTCGTCTTGGATTACATACAGGGAACTCAGTTCCTAAGGACGGTTCCAATGAAACAACCCGCCATGTACTCCTACATAGCCTTTCACCGGTACCTTTACCAAATCAGGTTCAACACACAACCCTATTAACTGAACACATTCTCACGATCCTGTTCATCACCCAGATGACAGACCAAACAGAACTCTAAGCATAGCATGCATAGCAGGATAAGACACATCATGGCTCAAGCATCTACCAGGTAAGCTAGGTTGCAAGGTTTAGCTAATTACTGTGACAAAGACAGGTCATGCAAAGAAATGGGTTCAACTAACATGGTAAAATCATTTGAAGCATTTTGACCTAATGCAATATATAAGAGCAGGAGCGAGAACATGGGATTTATCAGGATGATCAGAATTGTTGCTTGCCTTGTTGCCCAGCAGATGGGTGATATCCGTCGGCCAGATAATGAGTCGTATCCGAAGGGGCGGGGCCTACCGAATAACAACATACAATTATTAACAATCATATGCAACAGTCATGATGCATGAACATGACATGAAATGAAGGGTGATATCTTTCAGTATGTATGGTGAAACCTTATTTGCATCTGGTTTGAAATCCAAAATCAAATATCATTTGAAATGGCATATTTATCTTAAGCATTTAATAGATTTGACCTGATGCTGCTTCATAACTTTGTTTTTCATGCATGAAAGTAGCACCATTCTGTTCATTGAATTTTTCTCATAAATTTGCATATATTATTTGTCTGATTTGGAGTTATATTGAAATTTCTATGAATTTCCAAAGGTTTGCAATTATTCTGGAATTATATTAAAACTAGAATTGGATTTATTGCATCAGCATGACATCAGCACGTCAGCTGGGAGTTGAAAGTCCAACCTGACTAGTGGGACCCACTAGTCAGTGACTCTGGCCAATTTTAGATTAACTTTAAACTCAATTTGCTATTTAACAGGGCTGGGCCCACATATCAGTGGCTATTTCACTTTTAATAATACTCTTATTTTTATTAACTAAACCTAACTAGTTTGGGGCTAGCCCACCTGTCATAGGCTTAGGGGGGTGAACCCACCAGCGACGAGGTCGATCTCGCCGACAGTGATCCTCCGGCAGCACTAGAGACGGCGGAGAGCTTCGGAAACGCGTCTCCGATGACCATTCGAGCGGCAGAACGCAATGGAAGAACGACAACTCGACGGTGTGCACGATGGAGCAAACCCCACGGGCTGGGTTGGCCGGAATCTACGCCGCCGATGAGCTTGGTGGTGGCCGAAGCTCGGGCATCGTCGAGGTCACTCCTACGTGGCTCAACACGCATGGGGCTATGCTCCTAAGGCACCTACGCGGTGAGCTGGAGCCGATGGTGGCCTCGGAATGACCAGACGATCACCGGAGCGTCACCGGCGATGATCTACAGCGGCGGTCCTCGTCGGGATCCGATGAAACTGGGCCTACAGCTCGGGAAAGAGAGGGGAAGATGGGGGGAAACACTCCGGATCTCACTGCGGTGACGTGGGGATGCTCAGGCTACTCGGGAGGCACTAGATCCGGCGAATCGACGGTGGCTTGACGGCGGCCGAAGGTGGAAGACGACGGTGACGAGGGCGATGCAGGGCTCGGGGGCTCTTCTCCTTTGGCAGGGACGACCAGCTCCACGAGGCGGAGCGAATGTGACACTCAGAGGCGAGGGAGGACGACCGGAGCGATGGCAAGCTCGAGCTCGAGCTCGCAACAATGGCGGTCTAGAGAGAGAGAGATGCAGGGGGCGAGTGAGGAGGGGGAAAGGATGGGAATGAGCCCGTGGAGGCTTATCCTCCCTCTCCAGCTCATCCGGGCGAGCCAGGCACGCACATAGGTGCATGGGCACGCCGGGAGAAGCGGCGGCCAGCTCGTGCTCCGACTGGCGAAGGAGGAAGACGACAAAAGGGGAGGAGACGAGCTTGGGCCAAGGTGAGCGTCACGTAAGGTATTTCCTATTTTCTTTCTTTTCTGTTTCTGTTAAATCCTTTCTGACTTTGTTTTGTTTTATTTTTGGCACAAAACTATTCCTAAAATAGTTTGAAACATGCTGAAATGTTATTTGGAATATTTCCAAACATATATAAAAGTTTCAGCATTTGTGGAATCTTTGGAATATTTGAAATCAATTATATAGTTGATTTCAGTAACTTTTAAATTTAAAATAAAATGTCAAAAGCATTTTGAAAATATATTTCACCCCTGATATTTTCTTTTCAACATTTATCACAAATGATGAACTTTTCTAATAGCCATTTTGGATTCTTTAATTTGCCACCAAATTTGAATTATTTTTGGATATATTGTTGCTAGGGTTTTCTTTTGTTTTCTTTGATTTGCTTTTGATTTCATTTCATTTTCTTGGATGCACAGAAGTATACATGAGCACAAACTTGCTATACTCTATTAGGAATTCAGGGATGTGACAACTCACCCCCACTCAAAAGAATCTCGTCCCGAGATTTGGAAGTCATCGGGAATAGCGCGGGATACTCAAGTTGAAGACGATCCGCTGTTTCCCATGTTGCCTCCTTTTCAGAATGATTTGACTATTGAACGTTAAGAAACTTGAGGTTTCGACGTCGAGTGGTACGCTCAGCTTGATCAAGAATACGAGCAGGGTATTCTCAGCATGAAAGGTTATCTTGGAGATCAAGCGTTTCGTGGTCCACTTCGCGGATAGGATCCGAAAAGCAACGTCTGAGTTGCGAGACGTGGAATACATCATGAACCTTGGAAAGATGCGGAGGAAGTTCCAACTGGTAGGCAACTTCTCCTCGTTTGGCAAGAATGCGAAAAGGACCGATATAACGAGAAGCCAACTTTCCCTTGATACCGAAACGATGGGTACCCTTCAAAGGTGTAACCCGAAGGTAAGCCTTCTCGTCAACTTCAAAGGTCACAGCCTTATGATGACGATCATATTGGTTCTTTTGACAAGACTCGGCTGTTTTCAACTTTTCACGGATAATGCGAACTTGCTCTTCTGCTTCCTAGATCATATCCGGACCAAAGAGTTGCCTCTCTCCGGTTTCTGACCAATTAAGTGGTGTTCGACATCTTCGTACATAGAGAACTTCAAAAGGAACTTTGCCCAAGCTTGATTGATAATTATTGTTATAAGAAAATTCGGCGAATGGAAGGCAATTCTCCCAATTCATACCGAACGACATAACAAAAGCTCGGAGCATATCTTCTAGGATTTGATTAACTCTTTGTACTTGACCACTTGATTGAGGATGGAAAGGAGTGCTAAAAGATAGGTGAGTCCCCATGGCATTCTGAAAACTCTCCCAGAAGCAAGAAGTAAAAATACTTCCACGGTCTAAGTTAATCTCCAGAGGAACACCATGAAAAGACACTATTCGGGAGATATATAACTCTGCTAGCTGGCTAGCTGTTATACTCTCACGAACTAGAAGAAAATGAGCTACTTTGGAAAGACATTCAATGACCACAAAGATAGCATTATTTCCTTGCTTGGTCTTGGGAAATCCAGTGATGAAATCCATACTAACTTTATCCCATTTCCATTCCAGAATAGCTAAAGGATGAAGGGTGCCAGCAGGCCTTTGATGTTCTGCCTTAACTCGACGACAAACGTCGCATTTAGCAACGAACTCAACAATTTCTCTCTTCATCCTAGTCCACCAAAACCTCTGGCGTAGGTCCTGATACATCTTAGTACTACTAGGATGAATAGTGAGAGGAGAATCATGAGCCTCCTTAAGGACCAACTGCCTTAGATGTGGATTCTTAGGAACCACTAGACGATTCTAGAAGAACACAACATCTTGATCATTCATGGAGAATTCTTTAGCGTTTCAGCTAATAATATTCTCCTTGATCTGTGATATACCCTTATCATGCTTTTGGCCAGCTATGATTTTATCCCTAATAGTAGGTTTCGCCACCAGCTTAGAATGGAATCCTGGAGGAACAATGTGGAGGTTTAACTTCCGAAATTCCTCATAGAGATGTGGTTGACCTCGTTGTAACATCAAATTGTTACAATAAGACTTACAACTTAGTGCATCATCCATGACATTGGCCTTCCCCGGGGTGTAAGTTATTCCTAAGTCGTAATCTATGATCAACTCAACCCACTGTCTTTGCCTGAGATTCAAATCCGGCTGGGTGAAGATATATTTCAGACTTTGGTGATCAGTGAATATTTCGCAACGATTACCAAGAAGGTAATGTCACCAGGTTTTAAGTGCATGGACTACAGCTGCAAGCTCAAGATCATGTGTGGGATAATTATCCTCATGTGGACGCAACTGTCGAGATGCGTAGGCAATCACATGACGATCCTGCATGAGAATGCAACCCAACCCTTGTCGCGAGGCGTCGCAATAGATAACAAAGTCCTTAGAAAAATCTAGTGGTAGCAGCATAGGTGCGGAAGTCAGGCGTCTTTTCAGTTCCTGAAAACTATGCTCACACTATGGTGTCCACTTGAACTTTTTATCTTTCTTGAGGAGTTCAGTTAGAGGCTTTGCAACCTCGGAGAAATTCTCGACAAAGCGGCGACAATAGCTTGCTAGACCAAGAAAACTCCTAACTTGCTTAACCGATTCAGGTTGAGTCCAATCAAGGACGGCTTGAACTCTCTTGGGATTGACAACAATACCCTTACCAGAGATTACGTGGCCTAGATAGGTCACTTCTGGTAACCAAAATTCACATTTTGAAAACTTGGCATAAAGGCGATGCTCTCGAAGTTTCATCAATACCAGCCTTAGATGCTCGGCATGTTCTTGTTCGTTCTTCGAGTAGATGAGAATATCATCGAGGTATACCACGACGAATTTATCCAAATACTCCATGAAGATTGAATTCATCAAGCGAGAGAAGGTGGCTGGGGCATTGGTTAAACCGAAGGACATGATGGTGTACTCGTATTGGCCATAACGAGTGACAAAAGCCGTTTTTGGAATGTCCCCGTTATTGATCTTGATTTCATGGTAACCCAACCTAAAATCCATTTTTGGAGAAGATTGAGGATCCAGCAAGCTGATCATACAGATCGTTGATCCTGGGGAGCGGATACTTATTCTTTATGGTGACCAGATTAACTGGTCGATAATCTACAACCATCCGATCCGTTCCATCTTTGTTCTTGACGAAGAGGACGGGACAAGCCCAAGGAGAAGAGCTAGGATGAATGAAACCTTTATTCAAGGCCTCATCTAGTTGCTTCTTAAGTTCGGCTAGCTCCAGGGGTGCCATCTTATAAGGTCTTCTGGCTATTGGGACAGTTCCCGGAACAAGGTCTATCACAAACTCTACATCCATGTCAGGTGCAATTCATGGCAGTTCTTCTGGAAAAACATCCGAAAAGCCATGGACTACCGGAATGTCTTGAAGTTCTGGAATTGGGTTGGCATTGAGGGAATAGAGTTGGCATTTGGCAAGTCGAGTAGAGACATTAATTATCTCACCCGAGGGATGGGTAAGCTGAACATTTCTAGAATGAGTATCAATCTTGACATAATGGGCTGACATCCAGTCCATACCCAACATGATATTGATATCCGAAGATTCACTGCTATCAAAGATGCTAGAAAAATAGCCTGTCTACTAGAATTTCATTGTCATAGGTTATCCTAGAGGTTTGCCACTTACTACCAGGGGTTTGGACAACCAATGGGATTGGCATATCACAAAAGGACATGTTATGCAACTGTGCATAACTTTCTGAAATGAAAGAATGAGATGACCCAGTGTGAAAAAGAACAGATGCTGGGTGATGATTGACAAGGAGTGTACCCAATATGACGTCGGGATCCTCTGCAGCTTCCTCTGCTGAAACATAGTTCACGCGGCCAGGTGCAGGAGTTGGCTTCACATAGTAAGCTTTGCACGACTTGCCTTGCCCAACGGACTTTCCAGTTTGCTTGGCACCCATATTCTGAGGACACTCTCGTGAGTAGTGCCCTGGTTCTCCACACTTGTAACAGATCACCTGATTGGCACGTGGTGCAACATTGCTAGCTGGACCACCATAGGTTTTTGCTGGAGGGTTGGTCTGATTCGCCTGGGGCGCCACATAGGATGGCCTCGGGATATATCTTGGCGGCAGAGAGCTATTTGGAACCCATAGCCTGCATTTTGGAAACGCGGAACCAGATGACGATCCAGAGTCATGAGAGTGATTCTTCATGGCTTCATAGTCGGTATGACCAGTCTCGGCACTGATCGCCTTATTGACAAGAGCTTGAAAGCTTGTACATTCGTGGAGGCGCAGGTCACGACGAAGTTCAGGGCTTATACCCTTGCGGAATCTTGCCTGCTTCTTGGCATCAGTTGACACCTCTTCAGTTGCATAGCGGGCGAGGTTACCGAACTCGCGGCTATAAGCATCCACGGTCAATTTTCCCTCGGTGAAGGCACATAATTCCTCTCTCTTACGGTCCATCAGACCATCTGGAATATGGTGCAGACGGAAGGCTGCACTAAAGTCCACCCATGTGGTTGCTGGTTCGGCAGGACGCATAGCTTCAAAGTTCTCCCACCATAGATTGGCGGGTCCTTCCAGAAAGTACACCTTAAAGGTCACCTTGTCGGCCTCAGAAACATTGGCAGAGCGAATCTTGCGTGATATACTACACAACCAGTCATGAGCGTCGAGGGGATCGACGGAGTGATGGAACTTCGGAGGATTTAGCTTCACGAAGTCATTGAGGGACACTGCATCATTCCTCGGTTTACGAGCCGTATTTTGCTCAATGCGCTCTAGCAGACGGTTGGTCTCTCTTTTGTTTCTTTCCGCCTCAAGCATAACTTCCGCCAGGGAAGGCGGGTGAGGAAATTCCTCCTGCGATGCTTGACTACCTTCTCCCTGCCCATGGGCAGGGGCACAGTTCACCCTGGTGAACACCATCCTGGCAAACAAACTCATAGCTTAGACTAAAATCAATATCAATACCAGCTATGGATTAAGAATGCACTGAACACATAGAATGCGGAAATGAACATCTGAACAACATGGTAACAAGCAACTGCTATATATACACCATGGTTCATACACACCATTACATAGTTCAGTACAACCTCAACCCGAAGAGCAAACTAGTGAAAAGCTGACACTACTCATCAGAGGCTTTCCAAGCTTCCTATACATTATTTATCTATGCCTCCGGAATTCATCTCACGGCATAAGCACACTACACATGACACACATGACTGTGGAAGTACAGCTACTACCATACTACTCTTCCACTCACGGGTTCAGGCATCCACACAAAACATCTCGTAAAGGTTGCCTCCATGGCCTGGGAGCTCAATCTGCGGATCAGGAAATACTCGAGCGTCCGACCCCTGGGAACCGTAATGACACGGGTGTGGCCTTGGTCCCTTGACTGGTGGTAGTAGAGGTCCCCGAAGAGGGGCGACTCCTCCTATAGCAGGCCAGTCAACATGAGCTGGAAGATGGGTCCTAACAGGGTTCAACATCTCCATATCTCCATACCCTGTCTGGACTACAGGTGCTAGCTGTGTCAAGGCTGTCCATAGACGGGCACGTGTAGCATAGAGCTCCATACGAAGGGCACGAGCATCCCTGTCTCTATTCTCTAACACCTCAGCGGTGGACTGCAGCAGCGGGTCCTCCATAGAGGAATCAAAGTAGACCCCACTGAGGTATCCTTCTTCTCCTGGCTGAGAGGCGGGAACATAGCAGAACTCTGAATTCTGAAGCAGTGCATGTGTGGCTCTCATGATGGTCAACATTGAATAGGCAGCATCTTGTACTGCCATGTCAATAGTCACCCCCAATCCATAAGACCAATGGATCGGCTCCTCGGCTCGAGGGTAATCTGGGAATACCCTGACGGTGCACACATACTGACTTTGATTAAAATCCCGGTACAGCTCCTCCATTGTATACTTTGGGTACCAGCGATAACAAGCTACTGACATCATCCTGACAAGCATGGCCATGTGACCCGGCACATCAATGCACCTAGTCAGATGGACCACCTGATGAGAAGGACAGCCAGGCATCTGAAATAGACAGTAATGCAAAGGTTGTAAATGCTCAAAAACAATTTTGAGACAACCCATAAAAGATAGGATAATATAACCACTCAACTATCAAGTTCAATTCCATGGTCATCAAAACATACTTTCTTTCCCTTGGAATAAAAGAAACCCGGAGTAACTCTCGACTCGTTGTCCTATAATATACCGATCAGTAATACATGATCCTGAGAGAAAGATAAGTAACCTAGTTCTTAATCCCCGCAGAAAAGATGAGGATGACCAGAATAGAATGACCTGAGAAGAGAAGTAAGAATCTTACGTTCCCTTCCACAAACAATTCCCTTATATATAACTAAAGCAATTCTAGACTCAACTTCGACCAGTTTGGCTTGGTAGTCCTACATTCAGTCAGGCTCTGATACCAACGCTCTCGGGACCCCAATCCTAAGCCATAGGAATCTAGCTTGTAACACATCACATCCCTTTGCGGTCTCACACACGGTTAACCCCACGGCTGCTGCCTTACCTTAGCCGAGACCGTTTGCACCTTTTGACTCGCGTATGCAATTGTGTCGCTAGTATTCCGATGTCATAGAACCCGGGTCGACATGTCTAGTCATAATCTCAGGTGGCAGTTCCATACAAGGACAGGCATACAAGACCCAGCAAAGCAGGTGTCGGTCATCAGCGAGTGTAGACGAGTCCTAGCAAGCTACAAGGACTCCATTACACCGCGTGTCATTTCCCCAGAGGGATAGACACAACAGCAAAAAGGACACATGCCGGTCTACCAATGTGTCCTGAGTAGTAGCGAACTACCATGGCTCGGTGGAAACACAAAGGGGCATTTCCCCGTAAGGAATGCTACTAAGGCATACGACTAGGTGTTTAAACCCCATGCATATCAAGTACAACACACATACGCATGGCATACCCGATATGCATAGATACATCGATGGCATCACAACATAACCATAAACATACAAACTTTATTTAGAATGCTCGGAAGAGCCTCACACATAATATTACATAGATAGGGGTCTCACGACCCATCATCACCAATCATGCAAACAAGTCTTACAAGCCAGCGAAAGATTAAAATTGTCTGAGTACAGACAGATGGAAAGTCAAAAGGCACATGGCTAGACTATCTACAGACCCAACCTAGGGCAATATCGTAGCTGGGACACCAGCTACTCGTCGTCGTCAACGTCTATATAGAAACCACCATTAGGGTCAATAACATCCTTTGAAACAATTTATTAAGCAAACGTGAGTACAAAAGTAATCAGCAAGACTTTAGAACAATCTATCTACTCATGCAATGTGTCAACAAGGGGTTGTGGGGTTTCAAGAAGAAAGCCAGCTTTCACTCATGGCTAGACAAAACTACATTTTAAAATAGTTTTAACAACTTTAATTTCTCGCACAGGAGTCCACTAACTCCACAACAATACACCATCATGGAATCATTCCCGTCTCCCTACGGAAATGCCATCCACGACACTCACACTTATCTGGACATTTTTATGAGTAGCCATTATAGTTGTCTATGAACAACATATGTTTCCAAGTAGTCCATATCCGTGGACGCGGCTATTCGAATAGATCATAACTCTGCAGGGGTGTACTTCTTCACACACGCTCTCGCCACTTATCGCTATATGCACGTCATGCACCTCGACAACCTTCAAGAGGAAGCCCAGCGAGGGAGTCGGCCACGACCGTTAACCACGCTAATACGTAGTTGAGGGTTATCGCCTATCTGAGGCTAACCCGCACGGAAGTCCGGCCGAGGTTTCCGCCAAGGCACCAAATGATGTGCGCAGGGTTCCCAAGCCCACCATTCGGGTGCCACTTGGTACACCGTGCCACTGCCTAGTGCATCATAGCCCACCTCTAAGGTCACCACTATGCACGGCCTCCATCATGACTATAAACACCAGAAACTACTTGCGACTCCTGGACCGAGTGCTAGGCGATTAATAAGTCGAGCGGGATCATATTTCAGGGCCCAGCATGTGGTAGTATCTCGTCTTGGATTACATACACGGAACTCAATTCCTAAGGACGGTTCCAATGAAACAACCCGCCATGTACTCCTACATAGCCTTTCATCAGTACCTTTACCAAATCAGGTTCAACACACAACCATATTAACTGAACACATTCTCACGATCATGTTCATCACCCAGATGACAGACCAGACACAACTCTAAGCATAGCATGCATAGAAGGATAAGACAAATCATGGCTCAAACATCTACCAGGTATGCTATGTTGCAAGGTTTAGCTAAATAGTATGATAAAGACAGGTCATGCAAAGGAATGGGTTCAACTAACGTGGTAAAAGAATTTGAAGCATTTTGACCTAATGCAATATACACTACTGAAATTCAGAAATTTGCCGTCTGCCAAGGCGGACGGCAAAGGGGGCAACCACGGACGGCAAAGGCTTTGCCGTCTGCCCCCTCATGGCAAAGTAGACGGTAAAAAAAATCCGGTGAAGAGGCTCTTTGCCATGAGGGGGCAGACGGCAAAATAAGTGGGACGGCATATATTGCAACGTCCCCGTTAAGTGTTAACGGCAGGCCTCCTCTCTTTGCCGTCTGCCTCCCCCCCTTTGCCATGTGGGGGCAGACGGCAAAGAGGGGAGAGAGAGGGGGCAGATTCTCTCTTTGCCGTCTGCCTCCCCCCTTTGCCATGTTGGGGCAGACGGCAAAGAGGGGAGAGAGAGGGGGCAGATTCCCTCTTTGCCGTCTGCCTCCCCCCTTTGCCATGTGGGGGCAGACGGCAAAGAGGGGAGAGAGAGGGGGCAGATTCCCCCTTTGCCGTCTGCCTCCACCCCTTCGCCATGTGTTGGCAGACGGCAAAGAGGGGAACCAGCGGGGGCAGATTCCCCCTTTGTCGTCTGCCTCCACCCCTTTGCCATGTGTTGGCAGACGGCAAAGAGGGGAACCAGCCCCTTTTTTATTTATTTTTTGTTATATCCAACATTTTTAACAATAATCAGGATATATATATATATTTGACATAAATAAATTTCTTTCCGTACTCATAACCATATTAAAATAACTCTCATCCATAGTGCATACATATTATGGAAGTTACATTCGTACCAAACCATATATTACACCAGTTTCATCCACGTGCATACAAAGTTACATATATTCATATACTACAATAGTTTCAATACAACCCATGGTACAAGAAATCATCTTCAAGCATTCCATCAACCAAGCTTCCCGTGAAGTGAAGGTAATCTGCAAAATGACAAATAAGAAAGTTAGAAAAATAATACTAGATGAAGTAGTATTCTTATCCTTTTTTCTTCTTCTTATCTATTTGTCCCCTTCTTCTTCTCCTCCTCCCTCTCCTCCTTCTTCTTCTCCTTTTTCCTCTTCCTTCCTTTCATTTTCCTCTTTTTCTCTTCTTGTCCCCTTCTTCGGGCTAAATTGGCTAAGAATGCCTTTTTGGAGCTAATTATGTCATTTCGAGGATAATTAGCTAAGTATAGGTCATTTTTTATTAAATAGGCCATTTTGGAGCTAACTAAGCTAATTATGTCATTTCGTAGGATAATTAGCCAATTTAGACTTTCTTGGATAAGTCTAAGCTACGTAGAAGAAGAGATAGAGAAGAAGAAGTAAAATAAGGAGGAGGAGGAGGAGGAGGAGAAGAAGAAGGAAGAGGAGAAGAAGAAGAAAAGAAGAAGGAGAAGGAGAAGGAGAAGGAGAAGGAGGAAGAAGGAGGAAGAAGAAGGGGAAGGAGGAGCTCCCCCTTCTTCTCCTTCTTCTTCTCCTCCTCCCTCTCCTCCTTCTTCTTCTCCTTTTTCCTCTTCCTTCCTTTCATTTTCCTCTTTTTCTCTTCTTGTCCCCTTCTTCGGGCTAAATTGGCTAAGAATGCCTTTTTGGAGCTAATTATGTCATTTCGAGGATAATTAGCTAAGTATAGGTCATTTTTTATTAAATAGGCCATTTTGGAGCTAACTAAGCTAATTATGTCATTTCGTAGGATAATTAGCCAATTTAGCCTTTCTTGGATAAGTCTAAGCTACGTAGAAGAAGAGATAGAAAATAAGAAATAAAATAAGGAGGAGGAGGAGGAGGAGGAGGAGGAGAAGGAAGAGGAGAAGAAGAAGAAAAGAAGAAGGAGAAGGAGAAGAAGAAGGAGAAGGAGAAGGAGGAAGAAGGAGGAAGAAGAAGGGGAAGGAGGAGCTCCTTCTCCTTCTCCTCCTTCTTCTCCTTCTTCTTCTCCTCCTCCCTCTCCTTCTTCTTCTTCTCCTTTTTCATCTTCCTTCCTTTCATTTTCCTCTTTTTCTCTTCTTGTCCCCTTCTTCGGGCTAAATTGGCTAAGAATGCCTTTTTGGAGCTAATTATGTCATTTCGAGGATAATTAGCTAAGTATAGGTCATTTTTTGTTAAATAGGCCATTTTGGAGCTAACTAAGATAATTATGTCATTTCGTAGGATAATTAGCCAATTTAGCCTTTCTTGGATAAGTCTAAGCAACGTAGAAGAAGAGATAGAGAAGAAGAAATAAAATAAGGAGGAGGAGGAGGAGAAGGAAGAGGAGAAGAAGAAGAAAAGAAGAAGGAGAAGGAGAAGAAGAAGGAGAAGGAGAAGGAGGAAGAAGGAGGAAGAAGAAGGGGAAGGAGGAGCTCCTTCTCCTTCTCCTCCTTCTTCTCCTTCTTCTTCTCCTCCTCCCTCTCCTCCTTCTTCTTCTCCTTTTTCCTCTTCCTTCCTTTCATTTTCCTCTTTTTCTCTTCTTGTCCCCTTCTTCGGGCTAAATTGGCTAAGAATGCCTTTTTGGAGCTAATTATGTCATTTCGAGGATAATTAGCTAAGTATAGGTCATTTTCTATTAAATAGGCCATTTTGGAGCTAACTAAGCTAATTATGTCATTTCGTAGGATAATTAGCCAATTTAGCCTTTCTTGGATAAGTCTAAGCTACGTAGAAGAAGAGATAGAGAATAAGAAATAAAATAAGGAGGAGGAGGAGAAGGAAGAGGAGAAGAAGAAGAAAAGAAGAAGGAGAAGGAGAAGGAGAAGGAGAAGGAGAAGGAGGAAGAAGGAGGAAGAAGAAGGGGAAGGAGGAGCTCCTTCTCCTTCTCCTCCTTCTTCTCCTTCTTCTTATCCTCCTCCCTCTCCTCCTTCTTCTTCTCCTTTTTCCTCTTCCTTCCTTTCATTTTCCTCTTTTTCTCTTCTTGTCCCCTTCTTCGGGCTAAATTGGCTAAGAATGCCTTTTTGGAGCTAATTATGTCATTTCGAGGATAATTAGCTAAGTATAGGTCATTTTTTATTAAATAGGCCATTTTGGAGCTAACTAAGCTAATTATGTCATTTCGTAGGATAATTAGGCAATTTAGCCTTTCTTGGATAAGTCTATGCTACGTAGAAGAAGAGATAGAGAAGAAGAAATAAAATAAGGAGGAGGAGGAGGAGGAGAAGGAAGAGGAGAAGAAGAAGAAAAGAAGAAGGAGAAGGAGAAGAAGAAGGAGAAGGAGAAGGAGGAAGAAGGAGGAAGAAGAAGGGGAAGGAGGAGCTCCTTCTCCTTCTCCTCCTTCTTGTCCTTCTTCTTCTCCTCCTCCCTCTCCTCCTTCTTCTTCTTCTTTTTCCTCTTCCTTCCTTTCATTTTCCTCTTTTTCTCTTCTTGTCCCCTTCTTCGGGCTAAATTGGCTAAGAATGCCTTTTTGGAGCTAATTATGTCATTTCGAGGATAATTAGCTAAGTATAGGTCATTTTTTATTAAATAGGCCATTTTGGAGCTAACTAAGCTAATTATGTCATTTCGTAGGATAATTAGCCAATTTAGCCTTTCTTGGATAAGTCTAAGCTACGTAGAAGAAGAGATAGAGAAGAAGAAGTAAAATAAGGAGGAGGAGGAGGAGGAGGAGGAGGAGAAGAAGGAAGAGGAGAAGAAGAAGAAAAGAAGAAGGAGAAGGAGAAGAAGAAGGAGAAGGAGAAGGAGGAAGAAGGAGGAAGAAGAAGGGGAAGGAGGAGCTCCTTCTCCTTCTCCTCCTTCTTCTCCTTCTTCTTCTCCTCCTCCCTCTCCTCCTTCTTCTTCTCCTTTTTCCTCTTCCTTCCTTTCATTTTCCTCTTTTTCTCTTCTTGTCCCCTTCTTCGGGATAAATTGGCTAAGAATGCCTTTTTGGAGCTAATTATGTCATTTCGAGGATAATTAGCTAAATATAGGTCATTTTTTATTAAATAGGCCATTTTGGAGCTAACTAAGCTAATTATGTCATTTCGTAGGATAATTAGCCAATTTAGCCTTTCTTGGATAAGTCTAAGCTACGTAGAAAAAGAGATAGAGAAGAGGAAGTAAAATAAGGAGGAGGAGGAGGAGAAGAAGAAGGAAGAGGAGAAGAAGAAGAAAACAAGAAGGATAAGGAGAAGAAGAAGGAGAAGGAGAAGGAGGAAGAAGGAGGAAGAAGAAGGGGAAGGAGGAGCTCCTTCTCCTTCTCCTCCTTCTTCTCCTTCTTCTCCTTCTTCTCCTTCTTCTTCACCTCCTCCCTCTCCTCCTTCTTCTTCTCCTTTTTCCTCTTCCTTCCTTTCATTTTCCTCTTTTTCTCTTCTTGTCCCCTTCTTCGGGCTAAATTGGCTAAGAATGCCTTTTTGGAGCTAATTATGTCATTTCGAGGATAATTAGCTAAGTATAGGTCATTTTTTATTAAATAGGCCATTTTGGAGCTAACTAAGCTAATTATGTCATTTCATAGGATAATTAGCCAATTTAGCCTTTCTTGGATAAGTCTAAGCTACGTAGAAGAAGAGATAGAGAAGACGAAGTAAAATAAGGAGGAGGAGGAGGAGGAGAAGAAGAAGGAAGAGGAGAAGAAGAAGAAAAGAAGAAGGAGAAGGAGAAGAAGAAGGAGAAGGAGAACGAGGAAGAAGAAGGAGTAGGAGGAGCTCCTTCTCCTTCTCCTCCTTCTTCTCCTTCTTCTTCTCCTCCTCCCTCTCCTCCTTCTTCTCCTTATTTTTCCTCTTCCCTCCTTTCATTTTTCCTCTTTTTCTCTTCTTGTCCCCTTCTTCGGGCTAAATTGGCTAAGAATGCCTTTTTGGAGCTAATTATGTCACTTCGAGGATAATTAGCTAAGTATAGGTCATTTTTTATTAAATAGGACATTTTGGAGCTAACTAAGCTAATTATGTCATTTCGTAGGACAATTGGCTAATTTAGCCTTTCTTGGATGAGTCTAAGCTACGTAGAAGAAGAGATAGAGAAGAAGAAGTAAAATAAGGAGGAGGAGGAGGAGGAGGAGGAGAAGAAGAAGAAGGAAGAGGAGAAGAAGAAGAAAAGAAGAAGGAGAAGGAGAAGAAGAAGGAGAAGGAGAAGGAGGAAGAAGAAGGAGTAGGAGGAGCTCCTTCTCCTTCTCCTCCTTCTTCTCCTTCTTCTCCTTCTTCTTCTCCTCCTCCCTCTCCTCCTTCTCCTCATTTTTCCTCTTCCCTCCTTTCATTTTTCCTCTTTTTCTCTTCTTGTCCCCTTCTTCGGGCTAAATTGGCTAAGAATGCCTTTTTGGAGCTAATTATGTCATTTCGAGGATAATTAGCTAAGTATAGGTCATTTTTTATTAAATAGGCCATTTTGGAGCTAACTAAGCTAATTATGTCATTTCGTAGGATGATTAGCCAATTTAGCCTTTCTTGGATAAGTCTAAGCTACGTAGAAGAAGAGATAGAGAAGAAGAAGTAAAATAAGGAGGAGGAGGAGGAGGAGGAGAAGAAGAAGGAAGAGGAGAAGAAGAAGAAAAGAAGAAGGAGAAGGAGAAGAAGAAGGAGAAGGAGAAGGAGGAAGAAGGAGGAAGAAGAAGGGGAAGGAGGAGCTCCTTCTCCTTCTCCTCCTTCTTCTCCTTCTTCTCCTTCTTCTTGTCCTCCTCCCTCTCCTCATTCTTCTCCTTATTTTTCCTCTTCCCTCCTTTCATTTTTCCTCTTTTTCTCTTCTTGTCCCCTTCTTCGGGCTAAATTGGCTAAGAATGCCTTTTTGGAGCTAATTATGTCATTTCGAGGATAATTAGCTAAGTATAGGTCATTTTTATTAAATAGGACATTCTGGACCTAACTAAGCTAATTATGTCATTTCGTAGGACAATTGGCTAATTTAGCCTTTCTTGGATGAGTCTAAGCTACGTAGAAGAAGAGATAGAGAAGAAGAAGTAAAATAAGGAGGAGGAGGAGGAGGAGGAGGAGAAGAAGAAGGAAGAGGAGAAGAAGAAGAAAAGAAGAAGGAGAAGGAGAAGAAGAAGGAGAAGGAGAAGGAGGAAGAAGAAGGAGTAGGAGGAGCTCCTTCTCCTTCTCCTCCTTCTTCTCCTTCTTCTCCTTCTTCTTCTCCTCCTCCCTCTCCTCCTTCTTCTCCTCATTTTTCCTCTTCCCTCCTTTCATTTTTCCTCTTTTTCTCTTCTTGTCCCCTTCTTCGGGCTAAATTGGCTAAGAATGCCTTTTTGGAGCTAATTATGTCATTTCGAGGATAATTAGCTAAGTATTGGTCATTTTTTATTAAATAGGCCATTTTGGAGCTAACTAAGCTAATTATGTCATTAGATGGAAGTCTAGCTATTTTGGAGCTAACTAAGCTAATTATGTCATTAGATGGAAGTCTAGCTATTTTTTATTAAAACACTAGAAATAACATACCTAAGTTAGGGTGAAGCACGGTGGCTCTGGCTTGTTTCACCTAGAGAAGGCTGCCCTGGAGAAGGCTCGACTGTAGAAGGGTCGTGCGATGCGTTTCGGGACATATTCTGCACCAAACATCGTTTGCAATGTGTAGTTAGCATGAGGACACTCTTAAGATCACTCCACTGAAATGAAACTCACCGTCCCCGCCACGTTAATGACTGGCATCGGCGGAGGGACTTGGCCGTTCTTTTCGCACATAGACTGTACATTTGGTTTCGACTAGTCCTATATGTGAAGTAGAGCGGTTCTTGAAACGTTTCTTGGACATACGTGTTTCTTGGAAGAATTCTCCTTCATATGTGTCTGGGTTAATGTGAGGTTCGTAATCCTCTTCATTGAGGGTAGGTGGTCTAAAATGTGGTGGCACTTCATAAACGACATCCCAACCTTTGAGATTCGGATCAGTTTGGTAAGCCCACGGTAGATAGAAAACTTGTGTCGCCTGTTGAGCCGTAATATAGACATCGGGAACATCTAAGTGGGTGTTTTGGTTGATTTCGACTAGTCCTATATGTTCATGAGTCCTTCTAGTCTCCCTCGGCTCAAACCAATAACATTTGAAGACTACGACGATCGGTGGGTTTTCACCATAGAATAGAAGTTCATAAATTGCTTCAACCCTTCCATAATACTCGGTGTCTCCTTCGCCGATAGCAGAGACAGAACAATTTGTAGTCTTTAGGTCGGGCATAGATAGCTCTTTGCCAAAGGAACGAAAGTGATACCCGTTGATGTTGTATTTTTCAAATGAACGGACCTTATAGTCAAAACCATTAGCGACTTGTCTCAACTCGGCGTCCATAGACTCTGCATCAGCCTACAAGTTTAATACGAAAGAATGGATGCATTAGCCGCAAATTAGACCAATAAGTCAAATGGGCCCTTAATGGTAATTAATTACCCTTTGTTTGAACCAAGAGATGAAACCAGGATAGTCGCCTCCATGCTTTGCGAGAAGCTCATACTCTTCGACGGAATCCTTTTCGATGACCGCTCCATCCGAGAATTCGGCGACGTATCGACTATATCAAATATCCGGGAATAAGAGTGGTTCAAAGCAATTAGAAGTTGCGGAACAATAAATTACCGAGAACTTACTCGATGTACGGCCGCACTTCTGTTAGGTTGGTGAAGATATACAATGAAATGGTCCGCCATTCTTCGACATCCAACGATTTCCCTTTCGAAGCACCGGATGGTGCGAGCTTACCTTTGAATAGGCTGAGGTTGGATCGAACTTTTTCTCGATCGCCATCATTGTACCGAGGCTTCGGGTTATGCAAATGATAATTTTTGGCTTCGTAGTGTGCTGTCACGAAGTTTGCCGCCTCCTCAGTAATGAATGCCTCGGCCATCGATGCTTCAATTCTACGTTTATTTTTACACTTAGCTCGAAGCGTCTTCTGCATCCTCTCAGTTGAGTAGCACCATCGATTTTGAACGGGCCCCCCCATTCTTGCCTCGGTCGGGAGATGCAAAATCAAATGGTGCATTGGATTAAAGAAGCCCGGTGGAAAGATCTTTTCTAATTTGCAGACCAACTCCGGCGCCAACTCTTCCGTTTCATCTAGCACGCCAGGCGATAGTTCTTTCGCACAAAGAGAACGGAAGAAATAGCTCAGCTCTGCCAGTACTAGCCATTCATCCTCAGGGATAAAGCCACGCAACATCACCGGCATTACCCGCTCAATCCATATGTGCCAATCATGACTCTTGAGCCCAAATATTTTCAATTTCTCAAGACTCGCTCCCCTCTTTAGATTCGCAGCATACCCATCGGGGAACATCAACCACATTTTCACCCACAATAGCATTTCCCTCATAGCTGGCCTTTCAAGATTGAACCATGCCTTTGGCTTCGCTATGCTTTGCTTTCCTTTCCGTTGTCGCAAGTTTTGCAACGGTCTATCACATAGAGCCTCCAGGTCAATTCTAGCCTTAGGATTATCTTTTGACTTCCCCTCTATGCCGAACAATGTAGCAAAAATGGCCTCCGCAATATTCTTTTCAGTGTGCATCACGTCAATGTTGTGTGGGCAAAGGAGGTCTTTGAAGTAAGGGAGATCCCATAAGCATGACTTGTGAGTCCAGGCGTGTTCCGTATTATACCCTTTGAAGTATCCTGGATGCAAAGGATCGGGCTCGAGAGCGTTTAACTGATCAAGGGTCTGTTGGCCTGTCAACGCAGCTGGTGCAGTGTTTTTGACAACTCTACCTTTGATGAAATTCTTCTTGTCTTTTCTGAACTTATGGTCAGGATCCAGGAATTGTCTATGCATGTCGAAGCAAGAATACTTGCGACCAGCCTGCAGCCAACGGAACTGAAGAGCTGCCTTGCATGTGGTGCACGGGAACCTTCCATGCACACACCAGCCAGCGAATGGCGCAAACGCCGGATAATCATGCGTCGAGTACATGTACCACACATGCATTTTGAAATTTGTTTTGGTAGCCGCGTCGTAGGTCTTGATCCCATTATCCCAGGCTTCTTGCAACTCATCCTTAAGCGACTGCATGTACACATTCATATTCTTCCCCGGATAGTTGGGCCCTGGAATTATCAACGTCAGGAAAATGTTCTTTCTTTTCATAATCTCTCCGGGTGGCAAATTTAGTGGAATGACAAATACAGGCCAACAACTGTATTGTGCTGCCGTCATACCATACACATTGAACCCATCCGTGCTGATGGCAACTCTAGGTTGCCTTGGATCTTCCGATTTATCCTTATGTAATGCATCGAAGTGCCTCCACGCAAAACCATCTGAAGTGTGAACCAGCATCTTGTTCCCATCCGCATCTAGTTCGGTTCTTTTGCCCAATTTGTGCCATGTCATCTGTCTGGCCGTCTCTTCGACCATGAAAAGACGTTGAAGTCTTGGTACGATTGGGAGATATCGAAGAACACTAATGGGGATTTTGGTCTGATTCTTCTCACCCATGCCGTTGTCTACCACAATATACCTGGAAGAATTGCAAATGGGGCAATAGTTCAAGGCCGCATACTCAAGACTAAATAAGGCACATCCATTCTCGCAAGCATGTATCTTCTCATAGGGCATCTTAAGTACACGGAGGATTTTCTCTGACTGGTACAGGTTTGCAGGCAGTACATGGCCTTTGGGTAGAAAGAGTCCAAATATCATCATCATCGCGTCGTAGCATTCTCTGCCTAGGTTGAATTGAGCCTTCAGAGCCATTACTTGCGCGATGGCATCGAGCTGACAAAGCTCAGTCTGCTCGTGGAGAGGACGTTTTGAAGACTCCAACATTTCATAGAAGGCCTTTGCAGATTCCTCCATCTCATCGTCCGAATCCCGAGCATCATCAAAGTCTTGCACCATGTCTTCAATCCCGGTACCATGCTCGGCGGTGCGACGACGAATCACCTCAGCTCTGGCACGTTGGTCAGACTCACCATGAAAAGTCCACACCATATAATTAGGCGTAAAACCCCACTTCTGCAGGTGTTTACCCATTTCAAACTCTGTCTTCTTTTTCTAGTTGTCGCAGTTGGGACAGGGGCACCATGTTTTTTGCTGGCCATTTGCAAATGCGGCTCTCACAAACCCCCTGGTTTTTGTTAACCATTCATGGGTCATGTCTTTCTGACTAGGGTGACCAGTGTACATCCAAGCACGATCACTCATGTTGCCTAGCTACCTATGGGGGCACAAGAAATAAATACATAATTCATCATCTATATTCATACGCTAATCAAGTTTGTCAGTTTTATTACGTCTATGCAACCTACACGCTAATAGGTAAAGATAGGTCCTAATCCCACCCGAGTATGTGTAGACTGGGTTCATTTTCCCATGCTCTGCTCCAGATGCGACGCAGAATTTCGGCAGCACCTCCCCGCTGTTCTCCTGATACACGTCTCGGCAATAAGCAGAGAGGATGTGTACCCGGAGAACAACAGGGGAGGCACTGACGAAATTCCGCATCGGTTCCGGAGCACAGCATACGGGAAAACAAACCCAATCTACACATACTCAGGCTGTCCATGGATAATGTTGGACAATTCGAAAGGATGGCGGTTATATATATGCAAAGAAATGCATATTTATAGATGTCGCCCTTTCGAACGGGAGACGCATACTGGTCACGCATACTCATGATTGAAGAAACCTATAGCTAGCAAGTTTCATCGGCACGAAGACCGGGACAGAGCAAATTAAGGGGGTAGGAGGAGAAGTCATTTGTGCTCACCAACAAACGCAAGGGCGGAGCTCGTCCAACGCACGTGGAGGTCGTCGAACAACTGCACATTGAAATTCACCCGATCAACACAAATATGATGTTTTTATAATTAACATGATCGGAAAATATGTGACCTAACTCATAATTTACAAAACTATGACCCCGTGGGCCTCTGGAAGGCCGAAAAGCACCTTCTCGTTCAAAAGAAGGCAGAAGAGGTGTCGGGGGTCGGGGCTTAGTGGCGTCGGGAGTCAGTGCCGTCGAGGGTCGGTGGCATCGGGGGTCGGGGGGTTAGTGGCGTCGGTTGTGGGGGGTCAGTGGCGTCGGGGGTCCAGGGTCAGTGGCGTCGGGGGTCCAGGGTCAGTGACGTCGGGTGTCAGTGGCGTCGGGGGTCGGGGGTTGGTGGCGTCGAGCGTCGGGGGTCGGGAGTCGTGGGCCGAGGGTCTGGGTCGGGGGCAGTGGCGTCGGGGGTCGAGGGTTAGTGGCGTCGGGGATCAGTGGCGTCGGGGGTCGGGGGTCGGGGGTCAGACGGCGTCGGAGGTCGATGGTCGGGGGTCAGTGGCGTCGCGCGTCAGGGGTCGGGGGTCGAGGGTCAGTTTCGGGGTGCCGGGGTTCCCTTTTCCTCTTCTTTCTTCTTCTCCTCTCTCCTCTTTTTCTTCTTCTTCTTCTTCTTCTTCTTCTTCTTCTTCTTCTTTCTCCTCCTACTCCCCCTCCTCTTTTTCTCCTTCTATTCTTTTTCTTCTTCTTCTTCTTCTTCTTCTTCTTCTTCTTTCTCCTCCTCTTTCTCCTCCTCCTCCTCTCCTCTTCTTCTTCTTCTTCTTCTTCTTCTTCTTTTTTTTTTCTCCTCCTCCTCCTCCTCCTCTTCTTCTTCTTCTTCTTCTTCTTCTCCTGCTTTTTTTCCTTCTGCTTTTTTTCTTCTAACCTAACTAACTAACCTAATTAGCCTAATAATCTAACCAAATAAACTAACTAAATTACCCTATATATAATAAAAAAACTAACCTAATAAACTAACTAAAGTAATTAACTTTTTTAAAAAGAAAAACAGGAAAAACTCACCGGCAGGGGGCGGCGGCGGCACGGGGCGCGCGGCTGGGGGCTCGCCGCAGGGGGCGGCGACGGCAGGGGGCGCAATGTAGTTGGCGCGCAGCAGGGGGCGGCGACGGCAGGGGGCGGCGGCAGGGGGCGGCGGCGGCAGGGGGCGCGCCGCAGGGGAGGTGCTCACCGTGGGGGTGGGTCGCCGCGGGGAGGTGCCCTCGCGGGGAGGGGATCCCACGGGGAGGGGGTCGCCGAGGGGGGTGGGCTCGCCGTGGGGAGGGGATCTCGCGGGGACGGGGTCGCCGCCGTGGAGAGAGAGAGTGGTCGGGGTGAGAGAGAGAGAGACAGTGAGCGAGGGGGGGGGTAACGGCCGTTATAGGGCTGCCCCTTTGCCGTCCGCCCCCCGACGGCAAAGGGCCGTATGGCAGACGGCAAAGGCCCGCGGACGCCAAAGGCCCCCGGATTTCAGACACGGCAGGCATGGGACCCACGCGTCCCCTTTGTCGTCTGCCCTGGGGCTCTTTGCCGTCTGCTGGCAGACGGCAAAGGACCCACACATGGCAAATAGTATTTTTGCCATGTGTCAGTTCTTTGCCGTCTGTATTGTGTCAACTGATGGCAAAGAGGTTCTTTGCCGTCAGCCAGCAGACGGTAAAGAACTGGCTGACGGCAAATTTCTGGATTCCAGTAGTGATATAAGAGCAGGAGCGAGAACATGGGATTTATCGGGATGATCAAAATTGTTGCTTGCCTTGTTGCTTAGAAGAGGGGTGATATCCGTCGGCCGGATAATCAGTCGTATCCGAAGGGGCGGGGCCTACCGAATAACAACATACAATTATTAACAATCATATGCAACAGTCATGATGCATGAACATGACATGAAATGAAGGGTGATATGTTTCAATATGGTTGGTGAAACCTTAGTTTGCATCTGGTTTGAAATCGAAATTCAAATATCATTTGAAATGGCATATTTATCTTAAGCATTTAATAGATTTGACCTAATGTCGTTTCATAACTTTGTTTTTCATGCATGAAAGTAGCACCTTTGTGTTCATTGAATTTTGCTGATCCATTTGCATATATTATTTGTTTGATTTGGAGTTATATTCAAATTTCTTTGAATTTCCAAAGTTTTGCAATTATTCTGGAATTATATTAAAACTAGAATTGGACTTATTGCATCAGCATGACATCAGCAGGTCAGCTGGCCGTTCAAAGTCAAACCTGACCAGTGGGACCCACTGGTTAGTGACTCTGGCCAGTTTTAGATTATGTTTAAACTTAATTAGCTATTTAACAGGGCTGGACCCACATGTCAGTGGCTATTTAACTTTTAATAAAACTTTTATTTTTATTTTAACTAAACCTAATTAGTCTGGGGCTGGCCCCACCTATCATAGGCTTAGGGGGGGTGAACCCATCGGCGATGAGGTCGATATCGCCGGGGTGAGCCTCCGTCAGCACCAGAGACGGCGGAGAGCATCAGAAACGCGTCTTCGATGACCATTCAAGCGGCAGAAGGCATTGGAAGAACGACCACTCGATGGCGCGCACGATGAAGCAAACCCCAGGGGCTGGGGTGGCCGGTATCTACGCCGGCGACGAGCTTGGCAGCGGCCGAAGCTCGGGCATCGTCGAGGTCACTTCTACTGGGCTCAACACGCGCGGGGCTGGGCTCCTACGACACCTACACGACGAGATGGAGCCGATGGTGGCCTCGGCATGACCAGCCGATCACCGGAGTGGCACCGGCGATGAGCTACAGCTGCGGTCCTCGTCAGGCTCCGGTGAAACTGGGCTTAGAGCTCGAGAAAGAGAGGGGAAGATGGGGGGAAACACTCCGGAGTTCACTATGGTGACGAGGGGATGCTCGGGCTGCTCGGGGAGGCAATGGATCCGGCGAATTGACGGTGGCTTGCCGGCGGCCGAAGGTGGACGATGACGGCGACGAGGGCGATGCAGGGCTCGGGGGCTCTTCTCCTTTGGCAGGGACTACTAGCTCGATGAGGCGAAGAAAACAACGCACTCAGAGGCGAGGGAGGACGGCCGGAGCGATGGCTAGCTCGAGCTCGAGCTTGCAGCAATGGCGGCCGAGAGAGAGAGAGATGCAGGGGGTGAGTGAGGAGGGGGAAAGGATGGGAACGAACCCGGGGAGGCTTATCCTCCCTCTCCAGCTCATCCGGGTGAGCCAAGCACACACATAGGTGTGTGGGCGCGCCGGGAGAAGCGGCGGCCAGCTCCTACTCCGACTAGCGAAGGAGGAAGAGGACAGAAGGGGAGGAGATGGGCCTGGGCCAAGGTGAGCGTTAGGTAAGGTATTTCCTATTTTCTTTGTTTTCTGTTTCAGTTAACTCCTTTCTGACTTTGTTTTTTTTTATTTTTGGCTCCAAACTATTCCTAAAATAGTTCGAAACATGCTGAAATGTTATTTGGAATATTTACAAACATATATAAAAGTTTCAACATTTTTGAAAACTTTGGAATATTTGAAATCAATTATTTAGTTGATTTCAGTAACTTTTAAATTTAAAATAAAATGTGAAAAGCATTTTGAACATATATCTCACCCCTGATATTTTGTTTTCAACATTTATCACAAATGATGAACTTTTCTAATAATCATTTTGGATTCTTTAATTTGGCACCAAATTTGAATTATTTTTGGATATAGAGTTGCTAGGGTTTGCTTTTGTTTTCTTTGCTTTGCTTTTCATTTCATTTCATTTTCTTGGATGCAAAGAATAAGACATGAGCACAAACTTCCTATGCTCTATTACGGATTCAGGGATGTGACATTTTTCATGTTTGAAAATTGAGAATTCTTAATCTGCACAAAATTCTAGACATTTTACATGTCTATAGTTTTTACATATGATGTATCGTTAATTAGATATGAGTAATATAAAATTATGCATTTTTCTGGAATTATGCAAAATAGTGGATACTAGCTAAATTTGTCAAACCAGGAAAAATGCACACATGTTGAATCTACCTAGCCCAGTCGATTCACATTGGGCGCCACATATCATACAACGCCCACATGGCGAGGGGTTGGGTGATTGGGTGCTCTCCATGGGCCTGGCCTGGTCGGTGCATGGGCTCGCTGGAGTGGCGTAATGCAGGCCGGCGCGGGGGAGCTAGGCCTGCAGTCAAGGCGATGCCCTCATGGGCACTATGGCCCATGAAGGTGGCTGGCTCGATCGTGGTCTCCCGTGGTCGTGCCCGAGCACAAGGCCATGGCGGCGGTGAGGAAACTAGGGTGGGAAACGATGTTGGGCATGATGAGACAGCGGTCGGCGGCCAGATCCAGGCCGGGGTGGCGAGATCTGATGACTACGACACCGGGGCAGCAAGATTCGATCGGATCTCGGCGGCGGCTGGGCTACAAGGCCTGCGAGCGAGGCTTGGCTTCCTTAAGGCCACCGGTGGAAAACTCCGGCGGGGGCGGTGCGCTCTGGCGTAGGCCGAAGAGCGACGGGGCGCGTCCCTGATGGAGGGTCGTGTGCGGAGGAGCGGGAGCACCCTCGGGTGGCGCTCGTCTGCTCGCTCAGGGGTGGCTACCTAGTCCGGTCAGATCCAATGGTTACTAGCTGCAGGGTGGCTGCTTGGCCTAGTCGAATACAAAGGTTGCTGGCTCGGGTTAAAGTCCTCCCCTTTCCTCGCCTTCCCCTCCTCGTTGTACCTCATGAGCTTGTGGTGGGAGGAGATGTTTGGTGAACTTATCTAGATGATTGAGGTTAGACTCAGAGAAAGCCTTGGTCTTCTTGTACGAGGCAGTATAGTCCATGGCATAGAGGTAGTACACCTCTGACACCTCCTTGTTATTGTCTTGCGCCTAAAAGAGAGGAACAAAGTATTAGTAAAGGGCTCAAGCTAGCATGGATAATGAATTGCGTGAATAATGAAGCAAACCAAATACCCAGTTGTGGCCGAACTGAAATAAGTTGGCACTCCCTTGATGGTGTGGCACACCAACCATTTGGGCACGCCGATCCTTGTCGTGGATGGCTCGCCATTGGCCTTTGCACCACTCATCCACCAACACCTCCCAACAATCCATCTTATCCGCAGACCATCTCGGGGGCACCTAAGTTAGTAAAGAGAAATTTGAGAGCTACGCCTATGAATCAAATCAAGGAAACTAAGTACAAGGCCTTAGTATTAGGTAATTACCTTCGTGTACTCCTCGCTATTTAGAAACTTCTCAAGGCGTAGTAGTCTCTAATAGCCTACGATCGAGCCTCGTGGCGTAAGTTCTGTAATAGGCGCTTGTGCATGGTATCGATAACCTTGGCCGCCTCCTCCTCGGATCCCTCCTCAAACCTATAGAAGGTCTGCAATCAAAAGAGACGACACTGATTAGTATAATAACTGGCTATTGTTAATTTTAGATTGTGTAAAGGATAAATTACCCAAAAGCTTTTGATCACCATCTTGGTCCTTGTGTGGCACCAGACACCATCGATCATCTCCTTCGACGGGGCCAGGGCAGCCTTGTAATGCTCCCACCTCAATCCTAGTTGTGGAAGCTAACCCTCACAGGGCAATCTGGCAAACCCCGGGAAAATTAACTCGCAACGCAAACCAAGGACAGTGTTCGGCCTGCAGACTCCACGGTGGTGAAGCAACCCCTGCAGTATGACAAGGCCAACGCATTAGATATTGGAAGAAAGGCAATGGAGAAAGGTACAAAAAGAGTAAATGCACTTAATTCTCTCCATCAGGCCTAATCACCAGCATCTACTTGTGGGTCGCCAGCACGGGTGGGAGCCGTGTAGCGCCACACTGGTAGATGGGGAACCCCTCAACCAACTCGCCCTCACTATCAGTAGACTCATCCCCGCCACCGTAAGCATGGCCACCCGGCCCTTCACGCGGATCCGGCCAGGTACCACATCTAGACGTCTCCTTGGGCGTAGCCCCTTGATTTGGAGTCTCATGGTCCAAAGTCTCTGGGACCAGAGTCTCGTGGGCCGAAGCCTCTAGGACCGGAGTCTCATGGGCCGAAGGCCCTTCAACCCGAGGCTCATGGTCCGCATTCCCCATAGCCTCCACCTTAGACGGGTCCACCCTAGCACTCATGTGCTCGAGTCAAAGAGTTCGGGGTGGTAGCAAGGAAGGCATAGCAGTCTGCCTACCTCTCCCGCAGCCACGTCGTGTACCTCTCTACTTCTTCCCTCCCTGACCTCCTCTCCGGTGGGCAACAACATCGACGAGGAAGCTCCTACGGGGGTGTCCCCACACTGTCTATCAACGCTCTCCACAGAGATAGGGGTGGAAGGGAAGTAGGCCTCCCACAGACCACCGACGAAGAAGTACCCGCGGAGCGCTCTGGACCCGTGCGCACCATCTTTCAACACCTTCCATGACAAATAGTAAAATAAATTAGTACAAGATAAATAAATTGAATACTTGACATGAATAATAATATGTACATGATTTAAATTAGGATGCATAAAAATTAATAATAGTCTGGATCGTCTATATATTCTCCGGGATCAATAAATGCATCATCATCATCACTATCATGTGTGTCGTCATGAATTGTGTGCTCATCGGGTTCTGTGGCATCAACATGTGGAATGACTTTTTGTATTTGGTCAAGCATTGACAGGTCATCTGCAACAGTAACCTCTTCTAGTTCCGGCTCATCTTATTCTGGCTCAGGCGCGAAGTCGGATTCATTGTCGCTGTCTATATCCATGTTCTAGGGTGAAGTAGAGTGGTTATTGAAAAGTTTCTTGTAAAGACGTGTTTCTTGGAAGAATTCTCATTCATATGTGTCTGGGTTAATGTGACGTCCAAAATCCTCTTCAATTGGGGGAGGTTGTCTAGCACATGACGACACTTCATAAATGACATCCCAACCATTCATATTCTTATCACTTTGGGAGGCCCACGGTAGATTGAAAACTTAGGTCGCGTGTTGAGCCATAATACAGACATCGGGAACATCTAAATGGGTGCTTTGTTTGATTTTGACTACCATATATGTTCATGAGTCCTTCTAGCCTCCTTCGATTGGAACCAATAACATTTGAAGACTACAATGTTCGGTGGGTTTTCACCATAGAATTGAATTTCATAAATTGCTTCAACTCTCCCATAATACACAGTACCCCCTTCGTCGATAGCAGAGACACCACAATTTGTAGATTTTCGGTCAGCAATAGATAGCTCTTTGCCTAAGGTACAAAAGCGATACCTGTTGATGTCTTATTTCTCAAATGAATGGACCTTGGAGTCAAAACCATTAGCAGCTTGTCTCAATTCGGCGTCCATAGACTATGAATTAGCCTACAAGTTCAATACGAAAGGATTGTTGCATTATCCGCAAATTGGAGAAAGAAATGAAATGGTCCATCAATGGTAATTACCGTTTGTTTGAACCAAGAGATGGAACTGTGATAGTCGCGTCCATGCTTTGCGAGAAGCTCAAACTCTTCGACGGAATCCTTTTGGATCACCGCTACATCCGAGAATTTGGCAATGTATGGAATGTATCAAATATATGGGAATAAGAGTAGTTCAAAAGAATTATAAGTTGCAGAACAATGTACCGAGAACTTACTCGATGTAGAACCACACTTCTGTTAGGTTCTTGAAGATATACAACAAAATGGTCCACCATTCTTTGACATCCAACGCTATTCGTTTTGAAGCACCGGCTGGTGTGAGCTTCGCTTTGACTAGGCTGAGGTTGGATCCACCATTTTTAGGGTCACCAGCATTGTACCGAGGCTTCCGATTATGCAAATGATGATATCTTGCTTTCTAGTGTGCTGCGACGAAGTTTGCCACCTCCACAGCAATATTTGCCTGACCATCGATGGTTTTATTCTATGTTTATTTTTACATTTTGCTCGAAGCGTCTTCTGCATCCTCTCAGTTGCAAATCACCAATGATTTTGCACGCCCCCCCCCCACAATATTGCGTGTGTTGGGAGATGTAAAATCAAATGTTGCATTGGATTAAAGAATCCTGGTGGAAAGATCTTCTCTAGCTTGCAGAGAAACTCTGGCACTAACTCCTCCATGTCATCTACCATGTCAGGCGATAGTTCTTTTGCACAAAGAACACGGAAGAAATATCTCAGCTCTGCTAGTACTAGCCATTCATCCTTTGGAATAAATCCACGCAACATCACCGGCATTACCCGCTCAAGCCATATGTGCCAATCATGACTCTTGAGACCAAATATTTTCAATTTTTTAAGACTCAAGATTCGTTGCATACCAATTGGGGAACATCAACTACATTTTGACCCACAAGATAATTTTCCTCATACCTCCCCTTTTTAGATTGAACCAGGCCTTTGGCTTCGACTAGTTATGCTTTCCTTTTGCTTGTCGCATGTTTTCTAATGGTCTATCACGTAGATTCTACTGATCGACTCTAGCCTTAGGATTATCCTTTGAATTCCCCTATATGCCAAACAATGTACCAAAAATGCCCTCTCCGATATTCTTTTGAGTGTGCATCATGTCTATGTTGTGTGGAAGAAGGAGGTCTTTGTAGTAAGGCAGATTCCACAAGCATGTCTTGTGAGTCCACGCGTGTTTCGAATTATACCCCTTGAAATACCTTGGACGCTCTCGAATAGGCTCGAGAGTGTTTAACTGAACCAGGATCTGTTGGCCTGTCAACGTAGGTGGTGCCGAGTTTTTGACAATTGTACCTTTGATAAAGTTCTTCTTTTATTTTCTGAACTCATGGCGAGGATCTAAGAACTGTCTATTCAAGTAGAGGCAAGAATACTTCCAACCCGCCTTGAGGCAATGAAACTAAAGAGCTGCCTTGCATGTGGGGCATGGGAACCTTCCATGCAGACACAAGCCAGCGAATAGGGCATATGCCGGCAAGTCATGCATCGAGTACATGTACCAGACATCCATTTTGAAGTTTTCTTTTCTAGCGGCTTTGTATGTCTTGAACCCATTATCCCAAACTTCTTGCAATTCATCCTTAAGAGCCAGCATGTACACATTCATATTCTTCCCTGGATAGTTGGGCCCCAGAATTATTAACGTGAGGAATATGTTATTTCTTTGCATAATGTATCCGAGGGAGATTGAGTGGAATGACAAATACAAGACAACAATTGTATTGGGTTTCCATCATACCAAAGGGATTGAACCCATCCGTGGCGATGTAGACTCGAGGATTCCTTGGATCTGCTACTTTATATGGATGTAATGCAACGAAGTGCTTCCATGCCAAAGCATCCGATGCGTGTACGAAGATCTTATTCCCATCTGCATTTAGTTGAGTTCTTTTGCTCAATTTGTGCCATGCCATCTGTCTGTCCGTATGTTCGACAATGAAAAGACGTTGAAGTCTTGGTATGATTGGCATATACCAAAGGACATTAACAGATATTTTGGCTTACCTCTTCTCACCCATACCGTTGTCTAGTACAACATACCTGGAAGACCTGCAAATGAGACAATAGTTCAAGCCCGCTTACTCAAGCATAAATAAGGCACATCCTTTCTCACAGGCATCTATCCTCTCATAGGGCATCTTAAGTACACGGAGTATTTTGTTCGACTGGTACAGGTTTGCACGCATGACATGGCCTTTGGGTAGAAAGCGTCCAAATAGTGTCATCATCGCGTTGTAGCATTCTCTACCAAAGTTGATTTGAGCCTTCAGAGCAATTACTTGTGCGATGGCATCCAACTGACAAAGCTCGGTGTGCTCGTGGATAGGATGTTTTGAAGACTCCAACATTTCACAGAAGGTCTTTGCAGATTCCTCCAACTCATTGTCCGAATCCCAAGAATCATCAAAGTCTTGCACCATGTCTTCGTTCCGAGTACCATGCTCATCAGTGCAACGATGAACCACCTCATCTCTATTACTTTGGGAAGACTCACCATGAAATGTCAACACCGTATTATTTGGCATAGAACCCCCTTGTGCAGGTGTTTACCCATTTCATCCTCTATCATCTGTTTAAGGTGGTCACACCAATGAAAGGGGCACCAGGTTTTTATCTGGCCATTTGCAAATGCGACTTTCACAAACCCCTTCGGTTTTGTTAACCATTCATTGGTCATGTCTTTTTGGCTAGTGTAACCGGTTTACATCCACGCACGATCACCCATTTTGGTACTTGCACTCACGGTAGGTGCACCAAATTCATATTCATCAAGTTATGTAGAATGTAGTTGCGACTAGATACATAACAAATTACTACTGATATATTTTCTATGCCACAATTTTAGTTTTTACCATACAAAAGGGAAACGTGCATTCATGGATTGAATCTATCTTTAATAGGTAAAGATAAGTCCTAGTCCCACTCGAGTACGTTTAGACCGGGTTCGCTTCCCATGCTCTGCTCCAGATCCAACTCAAAATTTTGGCAGCACCTCCCTGTTGTTCTCCTCATACACATCTGAGCAACAAGCTGACAGAATGCGTACCCGGAGAACAATGGGGTGGCGCTAACAAAAATTTTCCTCAGACCCAAGTAGAGCATGTGAAATGAAATCCAATCTACACGTACTCGGGCTGTTCATGGATAACATGCACAATTCAAAAGGATGGGAGACGCCTAGGTTACGAGACTTGACATGAAAGTAAAATCAAGTGGCATCGGCATGATCATTGGAACAGAGAAAATAGGGGAGGGGGAAGATATGACAGTCGAGCTCATCCCTAGACCATAGAGGCGACAGTTAAACGATGACAACAACGACAATGGGACCGACGATGCTCCTTGAGGTTAAGAGAAGTTCTGTACACATGAAAAGCACTAGCACAACCAATATAAGCACCATTTTTCTGTATTTACCTGCTCACTTGAGTAATATTATAATAGACTATACAAAAAACATGTGAATTAATAGTGGTACTTGATCATACTATGGAAGCAAAGAATGGGAATCATTTTTCAGCATGTTTTATTTAATATATTATTGAGCATACTATTACCTTGTACTAGAACTGCACGACAAGCTAAATATCCAAACTGATGATTCTATTCTCTCCCGAAGGGTGCCTAGTGGATACTAGGAAGTAGATAAGGATATCGTAGCAAAGGTGGTCAAGCAGCATCTGCTTCACGTATCGACAAGGTACAAACATTGATTCCCTTTACTCGATCCCCCAGACAGCTGGTGCGGTTGATATGGTATGGCCACTTCTATGGATGGCATGCCGGTGTTTGTCGTATGATAGGCACAAATTTGCTAACTTCCATCATTCATGAATTTTTGGGCTGACTCCTGCAAATTTGAAGAAGGCGCCGAGACATCATCTACACCCGCAGGTCTTGCTACCCAAAATCCACACCTTCTCTTCTTGGTCAAATCTAGAGTGAATTAACGATTTGTGTTTCTTTAGATGTTCAGTCGGGCGTCCTGTACTTCTGAAGTTTTACCAGCAGCTGGTGGTGCTCGAGAGCAGAGACAACATACTTTCATCTGATTTATTCACAACGTAGAGCAGCTTCTCCATCCAGTCTCATGTCCTTCTCTTAAGAAGGGATCAATGAGTACTACCGAGCAAAAATGTCCTTCTCTTCATCGTATTTCTTCCTTTTCCTTTCTACAATTGTGGCCCCAAATCTCATGATGGCTCTATGTCCATCCTTTTTGTTGACATGGATTTTACCCTGAAAATTTCCTTCTGGTCTACAATGTGTGCTATTTAAATTTGACTTTCTATTGTGAATGAGTAAACACTTGTGCATAAGCCGAATTGGATAAAAATTATAGACTACAAAGAGGTGTAATTCTTGGTTAATTTCTTCCTTTAAAAAATATCCAACTAGCAGAGTTTCTTATTTTCATCAATTGGGTTACGGTCAAAGTGAAGAACTTATCTGGACTGGCTCGCAGATTTCAGTGGCAATATTTTTGTACAGTTATAGTGGCAAATTCCACAAATTTCTAGAGCACATGCTTTACAAGAACAAGATATTCTATCAAGGTGTATACTTTTTACCCATTGCACTAATCTTTTGCTTTGAGCGATTGGTTCAAAATAGTACTTCCTTTGAAATAATGTTTCGTGCACTCGCAAGTATAATCTCTCCATTTCCTTATTATTTTGTTCTTCCATCGCTAGTATTTCTTTTAGATGCTATTTGGCCTTGGATAAATCACTTATGCTATTTTAGTGAGGTTCATTCTAGCCGTTTGCTCACGAGAATAGAAGCATTTTATGTGTTGGCTAAATGCAACTACATTGTTTGAGTTGCCACTTTTTCATAAACAAGCAAGTATAATATCTTCATTTCTTTTTTTATGCTTCCATTAGTAGTATTTCTTTTAGCTACTTTCTGCCATAGGAAAACACATATGAACATGCACAAGCATGCACACAACTTTGCTGGAAATTAAAAAAGAACAAGCACACAAGTACTAGGGATATAAAAATGATGGATGACGAGGGCTCACCTTGGATGGCGTGGGGAGGACGTTGTGGTGGTGGAGGAGGGCCATGGTGATGGGGCGCCGCGGGGTGGCTGTGACGGTGGGGCGTCACGTCCTGGCTCCATTGCGGGGGCTTGAAGCGGCCTGGATCCGTCCCGGGCTCTGTCTAGGAGGTGGTCGGGGGAGGGGTGGTGCCGGTTATGGGGATGGGGGGAGGGAGGGAGGAGGTGAGGTAGTAGGGGAAGGAGGTGGGGAAGGGAGGAAGGTGTGCGATGGTGGGTGGCGCCAGTTGCTGCTAGGAGGTGGTCGGGGGGAGGGGCACGGTGTCGGTTGCAAGGGTGGGGAGAGAGGGTGGAGACACGGTGGTAGGGGAAGGAGGTGGTCGGGGGAGGGGCGTGGCGCCAGTTGAGAGGGTGGGGAAGGGAGGGAGGATGCACAATGGTGGGGGAAAGGAGGAGGTGTGCGGTGGTGGGTGGCGCCGGTTGCTGGAGGTGAGGCGGGGGAGAGAGAGGGAGGGGAGAGAGAGAGGGGGGTGGGGGATAGTCGTTAGATAGGCATCATCTTTGCCTCTGCTAGCATACGATAAAGAGTATAAATGTTGTCGACAAGGAGCTAGCAGACGACATCCAGTCTGTCCACCAGCTCCACGGTCCAGTGGGGCCCAACAAGGCTCTTTGTCGTCCGCCTTTACGCTATTTGTCGTTTGTGAGGAGATGGCAAAGAATGTACTGATGGCAAATAGTATATTTTCCATGAATCCGTTCTTTGCCGCTTGTTTTGTGGAAGCTGATGATGAAGAAATTCTTTGTCATCAGGTGGCTGACGACAAAGAATGGACTGATGGCAAATTCTTTGATTTCCTAGTGTTTTGTGCTTAAGAAATCCTATTTTTGATCAAGCGATATGTCATGCATATGAAATATCGGAAATGTCAGGGAGCTCGCACTATACTTCTTGTATCAACAATTCTCTTGATGAAGTTTAAATTCTCCAATTTATTCATGAAATTCTAGCTACTTTATACTTCAATTCAAATCATACATATGTCTTAAAATATTAATATGATTTTTTTCTTCCCAACGAAACCTTTTGGTTGTATGTGATATACATCCTATTTGGAATCTTTTTCAAAATAGTTTCGTTACTCATAAGTCATATATCAATAATATGTAACTCTCGCCATTTATGATCCATTTAGTATTGCTACTGATCAATAAGGTTTGTTAAAATCAACTCTTCCATTCCTAGAACCCTTTTGTAGAACGTTTCCTTTTAGATTCACTATCCATGAAATTTGTAAAATTTCGTTGACATTGTGTGTCTAAAACTCCTTCTCGAGGCTTTATTAAGTTTTAAAAATGTGTTCCTTGTATATGGACTTCTCTTTATATTTCAATGGTGTAAGTCATACCTATCAAGTTGGGCATCATCACTACTTACTTGTAGTACGCTAGTTCATCTTCTAATATAAGATGAAACATTCAGTAGATTCGATAATCTTCCTGAATTTTGTGTTAGTCACGGTCTTAACTGAAGCTCCTACATACAATGTAGTACTTTCTTTACTTTAGTATTATGAACCGAAATATTTCCACGACATTTATGATTTTAGTATTTTTTTAACTTAAGTCGGAGATTCATTAATCTCTATAAGGTGTATCATCCTCCCACTTACATTTTAACGAGTAAACCTTTTACTCAAAAACATTTATTGCCCGACAAATATTTTGTCCTTGAATTTTCTGGAAATATCAAAGATCTCAATTTAAGAATTGATCTAAAATATTCTATAACTCTTTATAGATCTTTTCAGACTTTTAAACAATGCATCTATTTAGTGAACATGTTGTTGTTTGATAACCCAAAATTATAGGGGATTGCACCAGTCTTCGGGGGTAGTATTTCGCCCAAATTTCTTGATTTGACACAAGGGGATCCAAACAATATTTATGACTCTTGCCAGTTGAGTTGACAATTGAACCACACTTAGGATATATTTCTGCAGCTAAGTGTTTTAGTAGCACAATAGCAGTAGTAACAAGAGCAGTAATAGTAACAGCTTGTGATGTTTGTAACAGCACAAACAGTAGAAAATTAGCAAAGATCAATATGAGAAAAGAATAGGAATTATATCAATGATGGATAGGTATGTTGTATTACATTCATCATGTAAAAATCACAACCTAGAGAAACATAGAACTAGCTCCAATTCATCAATGTAGTGTAGGCATGTATTCTGTATATACTCATACGTGCTTATAATAAGAACTTGCATGACATCTTTTGTCCTACACTCCCGTGGTAGGAGGGTCCAAAGGGAATATAAGGGATATTAGTAGATCCTTTTAATAGCGAACAGGAATAAAGCATTAACACATTGTGATTACATGAATTCCTCATACTACAGTCATCATCGGAGATGATCCCAACTATTGTCACATTGGTGTCTACGGATCATAACACATAATAGGTGCATACAACTTCCAATATAGGACATAAAACAATATCATATTCATAGAATATGTTCAGGTCTGAAATAATGGCACTCGAGCCTTAGTGACATGCATTAAGCCTCGCAAAGTCATAACAACATCAATCTGAGAACATAGTGGATACTAGGGATCATGCCCTAACAAATTGACTCAATTACATGACAAATCTAATATAACCCCATCACCGTCCAGCTAATCTATGAAGTAATTACTCACTCCTAGTGGAGAGCATCATGGCATTGTTGATGGAGAAGGTTTGGTGATGATGATGGAATGGATTCCCCTCCCTGGATCTATAAACAAACTCCAGATCAGCCCTCCCGAGGAATAATAGGAGGTGGCGGTGGCTCCGTCTCATAAAATGTAATGGAACTTTTTTCCTTGTTTTGCATCTGCAACACGATACTTATGTAGTTGGAACTAGGGCAATAGGAGGCTCGAGGGGCCCATGAGCTCAAGAGGCGCACCCCTAGGCTCATGGCCTGCTCATGGATCTCCTTCTTGTACTTCTTTCACCGATATTTTTTATATACTCTGAAAATAATCTCCGTCAATATTTAGCCCAATCCGAGAAATTTTATTTCTACATAAAAGTTATTCTATTGAAAACAACATCAGTCTGGGTTAGTTTCATTCAAATCATGCAAACTAGAGTCTGAAACAAGAGCAAAAGTGTTTGGGAATGTATATAAGTTTGGGACTTAGGAACTCCCCCAAGCTTAACTCGTTGCTTGTCCTCAAGTAATTCAGTTGATAAATTGGAAGTGATAAAGAAAACTTTTACAAACTGTTTTGTTCTCGTTGTTGTTTATATGCTTAACTAGTCTTCAAGTTTTCATGAAAGATTATAAACTAACCATGTCAATGATAACACTTAGGTCTGATATTTACTCATGACAATAACATAACCAACTAGCGAGCAATAACAAGATATCTAATATGCCAACAAATTATTCAATAATCATGATATAATATGATAACACGGTATCTCCCTCGCCCTTTCTCAAACGGCCAAACATGAATGCATATCACCTCTCAGGTTCAAGCAGTGACTTTACATTGTAAATCAGGATAGAAGAGATGCAGTCATTCTCTCGTCAAACATTAAATATACTCAATGCATAAAAATGACAATAACACTCTCATAATTGGTGCTTTTGTGAGATGATGTTGACTCAACGATAATAATAAATAACATGAAAGTAAATAGAAAGTCCCTTCATAGAGGGAAACATTAATTTACAATGGTGCGAGAGGTGAAGGTTTAAAAGATAGATGAAAGTATAATTTTGGGCAGTGTGATTTTCCTGTCAAAGTGCAACAACGAATTTCAGTATCTTCAATGCAAAACACGTTATTAGTGATTCCGAAGTGGAAATGTGAAGTGTCCTCCCCTCCACCATACATACACAAGCCATAGCTTGCAAAGTTCGGGGGTGCCCTCGGACAACCAACATTACATGGAAGTTTGTTTATTGTTTTTAATTATGCAGGACTGGGCATCCTTTTTACCAGCGAATTTCATGGAATGATAAGTGAATAAACACCCATATTGATAATGACACGCTTAGCACGGAATATATCGACCGCCCCATCGCTCCATGAGCAGTAATGGTACTCAAAGCAGATGTTTATTTGAATGATTAGAGGTGGCACATTGTTAGTTGAAGCTTATGGTCACTTGTGTGTGCATGAACATTTTGATCAGTATACTCTGAAGATTATTGTTTTTCTATTTCCATTATCACTCATTCTAGGTATCCGAAAAATCATACGGTGTGCCCTGTTTGTGAGTGTGTGTGTGTGTAGTCTATGTGATGAAATGCTAATGGTGACAATTCTGTATTTATCAAAAACATATTTCCGTTGCTAATTGAAATAAAACAACAAATTCCAAATTGAAAAAATGGAGTAGTTCATTGTTTAAAAAAACTCGCATATTTGCTGCTACTAAAGAATAACATCTACAAGTTCAAATTAAAAAAAGTACCTCAATGCATATCGAAAACTCAAATTCTTTCCATTTCTAAGAAAAAGAAAACTATGGAGTTCAACTTAAAAAATGGTTTGGTGGTTATCCATGAAAATATCTTTTCTAAGGATAAAACTAAGAAGCTCAAAATAAAATTACATAGAAGTTCAAAGTTTATTAAAAACTCACATTTTTCTCGTTATTAAGGAACTAAACTAAGAAGTTCAAATTAAAATAAAGGAAAAACTAAAAATATTACAAATATATTGTCCCTTCTATTAAAAAATTAGAAGTTTAAACAAAAAATAACGAAGTGGTTCAATTTTTATTTAAAATGTAGGAATTTACCATTATGAACAAACTTAGATATTCCATTCATTAAAGAATAAATCATGAAGTTCAAATTGAAAAAGAGTCAAATTTGTTGTTTATTTTAAAATCATTAACAGTTCTTAACTAAAAACTTGTGAAGTTCAAATTAAGATGAAACAGAAGTTGAAACTGTATTAAAACCTAGGATTTACAAGTTCAAAAAATAAAAATAAAATGCAACCTCATTCTGCGCATTTTTAAAGACAACACATAAACAAGAGGAATCTAAAAAACTCTCTACACGCCGAAGTTTTTCGTATTCCGTTAAAGGGTTTAAATTTTTGGTCTATATTATTTGAAAAAATAAGTTTTAATACATTCCAAGAAGATCATAACCTATAGTGAATTATAAAAACTAATCAACACATAAGGTTTCACCTTTTCCTTAATTTGAATGAGTGTTTTAGGAGTTATGGGTAAAAAAAGCAGAGATAAATTGAAAGTGAAAACAACTAGCGGTTCAACTACTACATGAAGTGTGTTTCGTATAAGAAAAAATAAATAAAAAGGCAAAGTCTAAAAAGGCTTTTGCTAGAAGTTTACATGGTCGGCCTAGGAAGTTTAAACATTCTCATTAAGGAGATTCACCCTGTATCTACTATTGGTAGAACACACACAAAATGTTGTTTTATGTTTTATAATAATTCCATCAAACCAATAAAATTTGAAACAAAAATGATCTACATGGAAAAGTTCCTCACATTCAACTAATTTCCAAATATACAGAATATTGTTATTAATAATTGTTAAAATAAATTGTTGTATGTTGTTCGAAACAAAAGCTTAATTGTATTAAATAAGTTGTATCTTTTCAGCAGGTTTCTAAAAAGTATCTCATTTCTGCATATCCGATGAACATGAGAGGAATTACGAACAAGAATATGTGACAAAAGTTCAACTTGAAAAATATGAGCACTTCAACTGGAACATGAAATGCGTTTCACTTGAGAATAAAAGAATAGAAAACTAAAATGCTAAAGGGTTTGTTGCAAGAATTTCATGTGGTCCTCCCTGCATGGTTCAAAATTTACATATTAAAAAGGCAAAAATAATGTTGTTTTAGCCATTTTCAAAACTACTTGCAAATGACAACGAATTTGTAATAACTGTGTACATGAAAAAGTTGCTCCTATTCATAATCTTTTTAATAATATATTAACGCCATATTATATGCTTCATTCCAATAAATCGTTGAAAATATCCGTGTATACCCAAAAAAACATAGTTTTTATGTATTTGAAATAATCTCTTGAACCCTCGGGAATATGGAAAAATGATTAATGCAAGAAATTTGCACATTTTTAATAGCTTTCCAACAAATTTTTTAGTTTCTCGATTCCGATATGTGGATAAGGAGTTACGGGCAAAAACCAACACGTAAAAAACAAAGTGTAGTTTAAGTAGACATGTCCGAGAAGTTCGACTTCTTCATGAAATGCATTTTTGAAGCTCTATTTATGCGATGAAGGAAAAACACATAATCTTTTTGTTTTCAAAATTACTTAAAAACAGTCGGGTATTAGAAAAAAAATTATATATTCGAAAGTTCCACATTTTTGATAACTTTCGAGCGGTATATTATTTGCCCCATTTACGGCCTAAAAAGTATTTGAACAATTTTCAAAATTGATGCACAACACTAAAGAATTGGGAGAAGCATTCTATACATAAACTTTGTATATTTGTTCAAGCTTTCGAACGGCATATCATTCACTGCATTCGCACTAACCATTCAAAAACTGACGTAGAAATACGATATTGATGGAACTTTGGCCATTTTCTAAATTAATGTTAAAGCGTTCAAAATTGGAACAAACTTACTATTTGAAAAAGAAGCGCATTCTCATAAGCTTTCCAACGTAATATAATTTGCACCAATCAGATGAGTCGTTTTTAAATTAATTCACAAATATGAACTCGAATGTTTCGTTTCAAAATTCCATCATTTGAAATAGCTCTTTAATCGTAGGGAATTTGGAAAATAAATCGATATATGAAATGAGCTGATTTGTAATGGCTTTCCAACGCCGTATTATTTGCTTCATTCCAATAAATCATTTAGAGATGGCCTTGAAAATAAGGTACATGTTTTTTGTAAGAAAAAATGGTTCGCAAAAGTGCTCTTAAACCTTGTAGATTTTGCCAAAAATTGAAATTAAGTAATGTAAAATGTTTTTGTGGCAACTATATATTGCTTACGTTATGTTCTTACGTATGAAAAAGCAAAATTTGCAGAACATAAAATTAGGGTGCATTGATGTTAAAATAGAGGGGGGTTGAAGAATAACGATTCCTCACTCATGCTAACAAGTATAATTTGCCAAATTATTTAAGTTATGGTATATTGTATTGGCATTTAACTTCACACATGAGTATCAAAAAGAATAATAGTTCATTTTCAATAATGATACAACTACAGAAATAATAATAGAACTAAACTTCATGAACAATTATCAATGACCATGTGCAAGCACAAAAAATCATGTTAACCATCAAACTTACAAATTTAATACATTAATAGCTATGCATGAATGTGTACATAATATATTTTATATGTATTTAATTGTGTATATTCATGCACTTGTTTGAAACTTTCTCCTTTCTTGTTATCGATGACACCCCAATTTTTGGCCCTTTTATTTTCTTTTGGATTTCTTTGGAATTTGCTTTGATTTATTTTGAACTGGATCTATTGACATAAAAGTTGGAAAGTCCATCTTTTTCTTATTTTGTCCCAAGTGGTTTATTATTTCTTCCATGATGTCATGCCCATCCCAGACCAGCCCAAGTTTCCACCTTATCTAAATATTGTTTTTTTTGTTAAAGGAATATTCTGTTTTGCTCAGGGCCGGCCCTATGGGTGGGGTGTGGGGCAGGAGGCGCGGCCGCCCCGGACCCTCAACTTTGAGGGGGACCTCCCGAGGTGCATAATTAGCCCATATCACAGGTGGCTATGTACATCGATCATCCGACACATTGCGTCGCTGCGCACCTAAGACCTTGTTCTCAAAAGTAAATAGATGGAAATCCCATAGACTTAGGACGATAGTTTCTCTTCGAATTGGTAGAGTCCCCTTTTCGTTATAACGAGATCGCACAATACCTGATTCCGCAATTCCATCAAGCTCGTGCCCTAACATATTCTGATCTCTAAACGTCGTCTCATGGCGCTAGACACATACGCGCCAACGCACGCATGGCCAGATCACCTAGCCGAGCACCTCCTGCCTTACGCCCTGCTAGACGGCAATCCAATCCTCCTCGTGTTATCGTGGAGCGTCGTATGTCCGACTAACAAATTAGTATGAGGTATACCATATACCATACCGAAGTTCAAGCATTTCCATGGTATAACCGATTATCATTGTTCTTATAAATTTAATAATTTCCCAAAAAATAATTAATTGGACCAATGAAGTTTTTGGCTTTTAGTTATTTTACATGTTAGATTTCTAAAGCTGAAGGATTTTTAAATCTGATTGAAATATTTTTATAGGAATATTTGGAGCACATTTGTTACACTTTTATTTCATTTTTATTTGAAATTAGACCTCTTACAAATCATTTAATGTGATTGCATGTTTATTTACTCACATCATGGCAAATTCACGAGCGTTTAGGGGCTTTGCTGAATCTAAGCAAGTCATAGTATCTATATTATATACTCCCTCTGTTCACAAATATAGACTTTTTTAATTGAATGTATATATACATATTTTAGTGTCTTTGTTCATTCATTTTAGTTTGTATGTAGTTCATATAGAAATATTGAAAACATCTTATATTTATGAATAGAAGGAGTATTTTCTATCTTTGTATTCATGTATTCTATAATAGATCCTTCGGAAGAAAAAAATTTTGGAAATTTACTCAAGATTTGAACATCTATATTTTATATTGCTTCATAATTAATGACATTTTCCATACCATGCTCCTACCTATACAACTTCTCTCCACAAAATTTCATCTCATTTCATCTAGCCATTATTACTCAATAATCTCTGAGTATTCTGTGTAGGGAGAACCTTGTAAATGATGTACTATCTAGGTATTTCAAAATGGCATGAAATTTTGCGAGTACCTACACGGTTCTAAATTATCTCTCCCCACCAAGTTTTAGCTCAATACATTAGCCAATTGAGAACAACTTCAAAATCAAGACTCTGGCCTGGTTTTGCAGTTTCAAAGAAACCCCATTCAAATCTTGTCTAAATAAAATCCAATTTCATGATATCATAGTTGTTCCTACCTAATGACCGTGTGACAAGTTTTTCCCTAACTAACTAAACCATTTAACTCAAGCATCTGGCCTAAACTCCATGGCAGAAACTTATATTGTTGCTGCCGTTCATACCAAAGCCTCTTTAATCTAACCAAAGAATCAGGGGAGCTCCGGGATGAATGGACTACACCTTAGACAACCTTTCCCAGGCCATTGCGTCCTCTCTTTGCCATGCAACGAGGTGACCGCGTCACTTCTATGCCAGTGCTCATGCACTGCCCGCTCTGGATGCATCCTAAATGTTAGCTAGCTTCGGGCTCGTCCCTCCCGACCGTTCTCGTGTGTCCCATGGTGCTGTCCACCCTCCTCAGCCTCCCACATATCCCCTGGCTCAGCTACCCTCTACAAGCTCCGTCGCTGGACCCCAGTCGTCGCTGCCCATGGGCATATAGTGCATCATGGTGGCCGACAATGCCTGCTCTCTCTGGCACCTTGCCCCGCATCCATAGAGCCGACCTGCCTACATCACTGAACTCCTCCGCCTTGTCTCGTAGCCCTCAATGACCCATGCGACAATCCATCCTCACTGAAGCTCGTTTGCATCCCGCAACAGCTTCCTGCCATGGCATCTCCTTCCGCCTATTTAAGCCCCTCCTGAGCACGCCTTTTCGCACCACTCCCACTCCCCCTCACCAACTCCCAACTGACCTCTTGGGCCACCCTAGCGAGCCCACGGGTCCTCCTTATCCGTCACCGGATGGAGATCCACCGCTCGATCTTCTCCATGACGAGCCCTCTATGGCGCCCCTCCGCTCCAAGCCACTCCAGTGGGAATAAGCGGTAATTCAGGCTGTAGGTGGATCTGGGAATAAGTGGGATTAGTGGGTTCATCCCACTTAAATTGATTAATTGGGCTCCCACTGGATAGAGAAAAAAATAAGTGGGCTAACCCTATTAGCCCACTGGAGTCCCACCTATCCACCAACCCCATCCACAAGCCTTCGTAGGAGGCGTCCTGGCGTCGCGGCTGTGCCGCCGATGGTTGACTCTCACCGCCGTCGGTCGACGGACGACGCCGGCGAATCCCTTCCTCATCCGCCTCCAAGTCAGACCCCTAGCTCGCAGCCTCTACTCCGGCCGGACGGGATGACGAGGTCGCCGGCAGCCCCAACCTCGACCCCTAGGTCGCCGGCAGCGCCGACCCCGACCTTTGGGTCGCCGGCAGCCCAAACTCCGACCCATGGGTTGCCGGCAGCCCGAACCCCGACCCACGGGTTGCCTGCTGCCCCAACCCCGACCGGAACCTCGGCGCCCAAGTCGTCGGTACCAGGTATTCCCCTTTCATCCACCCGGGCCCTGCACGATGAAGCTTGCCTCTTTCTTGGCCTGATTGGTAGGAGATTGCATTGGAGGGCTAATTTGCCAGCAGCAAGAGCTTGCAGCAAGATTCTTGGTAGCTGATGGATGGGGAAGCAGCAGCAGCAAGGGGATGGGGATACATATAGCGGCCCGGATTATAGTGATGGATGGGGATACATATTACATATTACAACTAATTATACATATTACAGATTCCTGGTAGCTGATGGATGGGGATACATATTACAACTAATTATAGTGATATTATTCTACAGGATTGTGTTTCTTGTAGTTATACTGATATTAATGTCCCCCTATGATTAATTCTATAGGATTGTGTATTCTTAATACAGTCACGCTTAATGAAACTAGAAAAACCTGGTTTCCACTACAATCCCTTCAATTGATTTTTCTTGAAACTGAAACCGGGCAGCTCTCAACAACATCACAAGTACACAGCTGCTGAGCTGCACTACCAGCAATATTCAGAGGACCTTCAAAAATATATTCAGAGGATCGTTTGCTACAGATCTGTGTCCTTCCTCTGTACTTCTATCATTCCTCTCTAGATCTTCTTCCTCCTTGTGTGTGGTACTGTGGTTGCTCTCCACAAGCAACGGTGCATATTCTGGCCACGGCAACGTCTTATTAAAAAGAAACAGGGCAAATGTGAACTGCAGTTGTATTCGGCCACAAAACAAACTGGGCAGCGCTGACGAGCCCTTTTGTCATCGGCTCTTTTCATTTGGTCATTCTTGACTGATTCTAATGGAAACCTCATGTGCAACCTTAAACTCTCTCTTTTCAATGCGATGAAGCACAAAGGTCCTTTGCGTTTTTTTGAAAAAAAAGGACAAGCAGTTAGCACTAGATTTGTTACTGAAGTATTCTTATTTTGCTCCAGGTTTGTTATTCAGTAAAACCTTATAGATTTATTATTCTACCATCTTATGAAAATTTTTCAGATCTTGAGGAGCATAAGGGTAGTACTGAGCTCTTGCGTGCTATAAAAATTGAGAAGGCTAGTGGCCCGGATCTTGAGGAGCACAAGGGTAGGAAAAGGAAGTGAAGTAGACAGAGAAGCAGCGAGCATCACGGGGAATACGAAGAAATGAACAAAGTCGTCATGAAGCCGTCGATGTCCAAGAAAAAGAGAAAGGTAAAAATTATCACACTACTTTATCATGAAGGCGTTGATGTTCAAGAAATAGAGATGCAGTTTTTAATCATGACAATTTTTCTCTCCCAGGCTAGTGAAGAAAAGTGCACTAATCCAAAGAGCAAGAGAAGGCTGAATAAGGATAAGCAGCCATCACCTGAATCTTTACCCGTTGAGAAGAATAAGCAGCCATCACCTGGATCTTTACCCGTTGAGAAGAATAAGCAGCCATCACTATCCAAAAAGGTGGTAAGATCTCCAGTCGTTAACAATGTGATAGTGTCATTCTTAGCAAGAAGGAAAAAAAAGGCTAAGTCACTAGCAAGCTCCCCTTCACAGCCTTTACTTCTAGCTCTATCACCAAATGTAGCAAACTTTGGTTCACGCAGACCACGAAAATTAAATTCCAAAATTTGGAATGAGGTAGAACCGATATATGTTGATGGAATGCTCTCACAAGGTCGTTGCACTCATTGCGACCAAGTCTTTCCTGCCTCGAAAAAGACAGGGACAAGTCATATCCTTAAACATTTGGGGGTATGTGAGGAAAAAACTAAAATGGATGGTATGGTTGCCATGATTCGAACTGATAGTGCAATTAATCTTGATTGGAAGTTTGACCAAGGGCGTGCACGTAGAGCACTGGTGGAGTTAATTGTGCTACATGAATTACCTTTTAATTTTGTTGAGTACCCTGGCTTTAGGTCCTTTGTTAAGACTTTGAATCCATGGTTTGACATGGTATCTAGGGCAACAATTAAAGAGGATTGCATTGCTTCATATGATAGGCACAAAAAACAAATTCAAGCATTCTTTACCAGTCTAAATTCCCGAGTATCATTAACGGGTGACATGTGGACGTCAAATCAGAAATTGGGTTACTTTTGCATAACCGCCCACTATATTGATGACTCGTGGACTCTACAAAAAAAACTAATTAGATTTTGCCTCTTGGAAACCCCACACAATGCCCATAACATGTTTGACATGGTGCAAAAGAGCTTGAGAGATTGGAATATTGAACAGAAAATCTTCAGCTTTACCCTGGATAATGCACAAGTCAATACATCAATGGTTGGCCACTTGAGAAAGAATTTGGTAGATAGGTATCTTCTCCATCATAGTGGAAAATTATTGCATGTTAGATGTGTTGCGCATATACTGAATCTTGTGGTGCAAGATGGGCTAGATGCAATGGCTTCGGTAGTTGATCGAATCAGAGAATCAATGCAGTATGTCAAAAGTTCGCAAGGTAGAATGGAGCGATTTGATGAGATGATTACGCAAGTGGGACTTGCTTGTAAAAACCATCCTTCGGTAGATGTGCCTACAAGATGGAATTCAACGTACCTTATGTTGGAATCGTCATTGCCATTCAGAGCAGCGTTTGAAGCCTTGAAAAAAGCCGACAAAGATTATAAATTCGCTCCTTCAACTAGTGAATGGGAAATGGCTGAAGCTATTTGTCATCTTTTGGGAACTTTCTACACAGCCACGAAGAAAGTCTCGGGTAGGACATATCCCACCTCTCACCTTTACTTCTACGAGGTCTGGAATGTGAAGCAAATAATGGAGAAAGAAGTCTTGAATGAAAATCCTACCATTATTGCTATTGTGAAAGAGATGGAGAAGAAGTGGATCAAATATTTTGAGGAGTCATTCTTAGCAAGTTGTGTGCCGGTAATTTTTGATCCAAGGTACAAATATGAATATGTTGACTTCCGATTGACTGCAACATTTGGTGATGATGCCGGGAAATATCTTACCCAAGTACAGAGTGCGATGAAGATCCTATTTGCCGAATATGCATCTGAACTTGAAAACACTTGTGATGAAGGTGATAAGCTTGCAGAGGAGTATGAGGAGGGCACTCTTGATGATTAGGATAAGCATTTGAGGTTGAAAAGATCCCACAACTCGAATGAGCTGCAGCGATATCTGGAAGAAGAGTTGTTTCCTCGTTGACAGAGGTTGGATATCTTGAAGTGGTGGGAAATCCACTCCCCAAAGTATCCAGTGCTTGCAACTATAGCGCGGGACATATTGGCAGTGTCCGCGTCTACAGTGCCCGCGGAGGCTGCATTCAGCAATGCCGGAAGGGTCATCACTGAACATAGAAGTAGTTTGAGCCCGAGTACCATTGAGACGCTGATGTGCCTCGAGGATTAGCTTCGGTCAGCTGGTAATATGTTTTTAATTATTTGTCCATACTTTATTTAATATTATCCCTGTTGAATTTTTCATTTTGAATACCTCTGATATTCTAGATCGCCAAAAGGTGGAACTAACAGCCGGAGACCATGGTGGTGATCAAGATGATGCTGGAACCACCTAGGTAATTTTTCCATGTTGCCTTTAATTCTCATGTACTTGATTAACTTTTGAAGGATGGCTACATGTATTAATCTGTAAATTGGATTGTTCTTAGAGTTCTGGAGCAGTCAGCTGTCAGCATCAGAATGATCCAAGGAAAGTGTTCTCAGAGTTCTGGAGCAGTTCAGGGAGCAATGTTCTGGAGCAATGTGTTTTCCAATGTTCTGGAGCAATGTTCTGGAGCAATACTTTCTGGAGCAATGTTCTGGAGCAATACTTTCTGGAGCACTGTGTTTTCCAACACCCACTGTCATGTCTATGTGGCTGATTTCATAATACTTTATGTCATTTAGTGGCTGATTTCCAGATTGTCATGTCTATGTGGCTGAAACTTCAATGTTTTTTCTGCTCATAATACTTTCTTTTAAATGCCAACTCGTGGGATAGAAACTGGTTCATAATACTAAGTCAGTGTTTTTTCTGCTCATAATACTAAGTGAGTTTAGTGGCTGATTTCCAGTTTCCGTATGCAATTACATAATATATGAAGTTCCAGGAAAGTGCAGTTTACTCACTCGTGAGGTTGATTTCCAGTTTTCTTCCTATGCAATTACATGATACATTTAAAAAGTGGGAACCCACTTGATCCCACTTAACCCACTTAAATCTTAGTGGATTGTTGGCTATAACCCACCAAAACGTGTTGGAATTAAGTGGGATGTGGTGGGACTCCCGCTATTAGTCCCACCTGCAGCCTGACACTCCACCATTGAGCTCTCGTCAACTAAATGACCATCCTCAACTCCTTAGTCACTCCAGTCATTTCCGGAATCATCAAATCCTATGACGATTGCAGCTTGGAGGTGTTGAGTGTCAGCGTTCCTCACCGTCAGGCCACCTCTCAGTGAGCTATGGGTATAGGAGTGCTTTCCTCCATGTGCTAGTTCTGTTACCGCAACCTTCTTCCTCGACCACGTCCTTATCAATGGCAAGCCATCGCCGGTGACTGCCGTCCTCTCTATCTCCCATCCCCTATTCAAAACATGCAATCCAACCTCACCAGTCAGCCACTCATTCCCCCTTCGAACCATTTTCTAAGTGGAAGCATAAACCCACTTTACACTTTCGTCATCATCCCATAGAGATTTTTAGAAATTCATTTTAATACAGTTTGAATTTCAGTTTCCACAACTTTGACAGCAATATTTTCGAACACCTAAGTCCAATTTAGTTGATTCTTTTTGCATTATTTTTCCTTTAATATTCTTTGTTTTTGGTAAAGTTTGACATTTTCTCTGTTGTCTAGATTTTCCATACCGAGGGAAATGCTTTATGTGGTATTTACCTTTCTTCTTAATAATGTTTTCCAGAGTGATTTGGTTGTGTGTGTGAAGACCCGGAGTATTCTCCTAACTCCCTCGGAGCAAGGCAAGCCAAAATTTCTATTTTCCTTATTGCAATGCAATTCCATGGTAGAACTTGATTTAAATTAAATTATTTTAGAAATGAACTATTCATGACAATTATTAGATTATTATTGGAATTGTTATTTCCATGTTGATGGATGGACTGAATATGATTAGTAGCTTACAATCTTGATGTTTCCACTGAATTATTAGGATCACTCGTTATATTTTCTTTTATGATCACATTGGATATTATAGCTTATGGAGTTAATAGTAGTGGTATGGCTAGGTCCTTTCTTTGAATTACTAGTTGCATATTGCTATGACTTGATCACGGGTTAATTAGTTATATTGGAGTAGCAATTACTATAGAGATATATTTTGGGGATAAGTTCTTTCATTCGTTGGTCAAGTTCCACTAAACCAAAAAACCTAGTGCAGCCACATCTGTCTTTACGGGCAGACGTGGCTTGGTCTACCGATGTGCCCTTTTATTGGTATTTCCAAAGAGGGAAGGTTGTATTCATGTGCTACCCTAAGAAGGTAGGCGGTTAATATCTTGTGTACCCGAATTAGTATTGAGCTCATGTATTGTCAGGGATAGTCTTGTTTGGCCACGCGGTGACACAGGTTCACCCAAGGCATGGCCTATGATTTGTTTGGTGTCACCGTAAAACACACAATTGATTGTTGGTGTACTAAAGACCGGGTTCCTTAATACCATGACTTGTGCATAGACGACAGCTTCCTCTTGCCCGGAAAGCCTTGTTGGGAGACGATGCATCCAATACAATGCCAGGCATCTAGGCCAAGCAACCGGCAAGATGCCTTGCCGGTGAAGAAGACTCGTGAGCCGTCGTGACTGGCAAGGACTCAATTACCTCTTCGCCGCTCCACCTCATTAGCTCATTGTCAACATCAACGAGGTGGCGAGTGGGTAGGCGGTTAGGTAAACCTTCTCTGGGGGCACGTGGCGGCCCAAGGGATTTACAGACGATTTACACCCGTCCAACAGCGTGGTAGAAGAATAAAAGATAGTTGTGTGAACGACACAGAAGGAGAGGCAATCCTCGTCAGGAAACATCGTGAGCATGACATCTCACGACACATTTATTGCGCCTATCCTAATCCATTAGGTTTAGGTATTTCCCACAATATCTCTTGTCAGTAGTTTTCGTAGCTATAGTATCTACTATTTACCCCATGTAATGACCATTTTCGCCACTTTGGTAACCCATTTGCCTATAAAAAGAGGTCCATGACTACCTTTACAATGGTTGCCACTTTGTCCATTTGCACACATAGCCGCACCCCTCGAGCATTCTTGTCGGGCTGTTGCACCCCTGTACTCTCCTATACTTGGACCCATAAAATACACAACACACGCGACGTATGGTTTTATGCTCGCGAGTGGCCCGAACCTGTCTAAACCACGAGTGTGTAGGAATTGGTGATGCTCTTTGTGCCCGCGAGTTCCCATTGTTGAACCGCAAAGGGGCCTCACAAGTCCCATAGATTGTCGTACCCCGACATCATTTGCGCACCGGGTAGGGGATCACATGCAAGAACCTTCACCAACTTCTGCGTGTCAAAAGTCATCCCACCTTCGTCCAAGCTGCCCTCGCAGGTAACTACACAAGACGCATACGGGGGCGACCATCGCACTCACTATATTAGTGAGCGCAGCCACAACACAGCGCGGAATTCCACCAGCAGTGACCTGGACCCTGTCATCATGGCGATACAAGACGCGCCAGCGTTGTCCCGAGAGAACACCACGACAGCAGTGGCGGATGTGGCGGAATCTTCACATCACCTCTCACAAGACAACTACGACCAACACCTGCGGGTGGTCGACCACGGGCGACGTCCGTACAAGACATTTGCGCACCATTCTCAGGACACGGAGGGCCAAGCCAGTCGTCAACCTCCCGGTGAGAATGGATAACATGCGACCGGATGGCAGAGCGCTCGTCCTGACACTGCCAGGAATAAGAGCGCCAACCATGCCTCGCACCGCTCCATGCCCAAAACCTCAAAGGAAGCTCTAGCGCAGGCCGAGCTACTTCTCAACTTTCTGCATGCACCGAAGAAGATGGAAGACTGGAGGGCGACCATACAGAGCCTATTGAGCTTCATGAACCGCGACAAGCTAGAGGAGCCATGCCCCTCACCAGCGCGACATGCGGCTCCAGCAGGGCCCACTGGCAAACATGACGCTATTGGGGAACCTACGATGTTGTCGCCCCCACAACAACAACAACCATCTTGCCGGACTGGCATTCAAGATGAAGTGTCTTACTCATTGACAGACCCGCAACAAAAGAAATACCAATGCCAAGTCTTGAAGTACATGTGCAAGGAGGATGCCCGCACCACCATCGATAGGCGACTGGAGACACGTCGCCAATCGAATGGCCATGTAGAACCAATCCTTGACAAGACAACGCCTGTGATACCCGACAACCTACCTTATAAGATAGGTTGCCTCGCATTCACCCATGAGCTGCGCAAGTCTATTGTCCCTCCAACTGGGCCTTTAAGCCCAATCTGCCGGATAAGTTAGACGGCAAGATCAGCCCTTTGGAGTTCCACGGCATCTACATGATAGCAGTAGAGTCTGTCGGGGGATCCCATGAAAATGTGTTCTCCATCTACTTCCCATTGGCGCTCAAGCCCAATGTGAAGAGTTTGTTGATGAGCTTGCCGGAAGGGTCCATTTCTTCTTGGGCGGATCAGCGCAACTAGTTCGTTGGCGCGTACCATAGGGGTCACAAACTCCCAGGACGACCCAACGATCTGCAAGCGCTTCCTCAGAGAGACGACGAATCCCTACGCAAGTACATCCGGAGGTTCAGCCGTGTACACCACAACATCCCTAACATGCACCCTACTATAGTGAGTGCCGCGTTCCATACAAACATGTGCAACTGGTGGATGCGTGGGGAGATGAGCATCAACAAGGTGTTGGATGCTCGCGAGCTTTATGCTCTATCTGATAAATGTGCACGCGCTGAAGAAGGGAGGAGGCTCCATGGAGAAGATGCTGACGCAGAGGTCGATTTCGACAACGAAGACACACCCACCTATATGGGAAAGGCCGAAAGTGCACTCAAAAGTGCAAAGGAAAGGTAGTCATGGCCCTTGAAGGGTCCAGAAAATCCAATGCCAGGAAGAAGGCTAAGTCCGAAGGATCTTGCAAGGAGGTTGCAGCTTGCTCCGGAGACGAAAAGGTCGCGACATGAATAGAGGCCAACAAGCCATACTGCAAGATCCACCTCACCAAGGGTTGCGACATCACCTAATGCCGCTATGTAGATCAGCTTGCCGAGAAGGAGAAGCAAGAGTACGAAAAGCGCAACAAGGAGAAAGGCAAAGACAGTGTTGGTGGTTTTGGCAAGAAAAACCATGGTGGTCATGGACGTTTCCGCGACAAGGCCAAGCAGCAAAAGGAGAAGTCTGCTTGAGACGGAGACAAGAAATATGATGATGAGGATGGAGATGAAGAGCGTTCTAATGACCAACAATTCCAGAAGGCGCACTGCACCACGACACTGCATTTCCAACAACTAGGTTGGTTGGTAATACAACTTTCGATGACAAACAGTTGGTCGGGAAAGATTATTGCCAACTGAAAGTGTGTGTTGGGAAAAGTCCAGACGGGAAAGCCCTTTCCCGACCGACTGTTTGATGGCTATGGAGTATCTTTCCCGACCAACAGTCTGTTGGGTCAGTCATGGGTTTTTCCCGACCAACAATTCATTGGGGGTGCCATGGGCCTTTCTCGACCAACAATCTGTTGGGGTAGCCATGGATCTTTCCCGACCAACATTCAGTTGGGCTTTGTGTCAGCCTTTCCCGACCAACATTCAGACGACATTTGTATTGCCGACCAACAATGTGATGTTGTTTTCTTTCGCCGTCCAACAAATCATCAACATTTTTTAGCGAACCACAGTTTTAATTAACCAATGGTACTGATTGTTACATATATATATAGTTCATGTGTTCTAGTAGTAATCATGAAGTCATCCTCCATTAGGTGCACCAAACATTTTTTATTCCATTAATTAATTGTCACATACACAGGCTTTACTCTGTTCCAAGCATAACCACCAGGACACCATACATCACGTTCACAAAAAGGACAGCTAAAAGTTGCTAGTATGAGACATGAGTTGTACAAGATGAAGGCTAAATATCCAGATGACACGATCGTTGGCTTCATGGTTTCTTGTGAGTGTTGTCCTTTTGTTTGAGCGTTGTCCTTCTCTTTCCTTCCTGCAAAAGTTAAACAAGTCTCAATTATAATAATACAATATCATAAACTGCATTTTTTTGCTTGTTTTTATTATGCAAACATTTCATATGTGAGTAGTCCATATATATATATGCTAGTAGGATATAGTACGTAGAAGCAAAAAATATGTATTTGTTATAGTACTACATACATATATAAAAGTCTCATGTTAGTTAGAAAATAACCAAAAGAAAGGCATGAACAAATCTGTGAAGGAAGTGTAGGTCGCTAGAGTAGACGTACCACACATGCACGCTCATCCCAAAGTGTCGATCAACCACTACTTGTTTTGTTATGAAACGGTCTTTGCAGTAGTAGCAGCACCCCTAAAATCAGCAAGTTTCCAACAGAAGGAGTATATGAGAGAAAAATATTCATATTGTATATGAATAGAAACAAAAAACCTAACAAGGTAAACCTGACTATAATATTTATAACTTAAAACTTTATTTACCACGGTCACTTCTGTAGCTCAGACCTCTAGTAGAAGCCAACCAAAAAAGGATAAGCTCTGCACAATAAAAAAATCAGGGATAAGGAACCACTTGAACCTACAGTGTAACAATGTGAATATATGCACTACAAAGGACAAATATATAATCTTCGAGATCTTCTGTCCAAAAAGATAATAGATACATGCAGTTTCTTTAGAAGGGTAAACCGGAATGCTTAGTTCAATCTGAATGCTATTGCCTGGTATGCTCTGCTTTAGCAAAATAATTGAGATATGGGCATACAGTAGTTACTGTCTCCTAGATACTACAACTACAGCTACAAAAATTATTTTCCTAAAAAAAAACTACAAAATTTATCTGTGTGCTAGTTCTTTTATCCTACACAACATATCATTCTGTTGGTTAATTAGTCTTTGTTCGAAGTTGAAGAGTATATTCTCAAACAAACAACACAAAGGTGATTCACAAATACTGTTCACGAAATATTACAAGAATAACAGCAGGCAACTTCAGAGATCTAATTGTAACCCAGGATGCCCACTTCCAACGCTATGTATGATGTGACAAACAGATTGTGATATTTGCTATCTTGTATACACACCATGTATGATCTAAAGCAAGTCTATTTAACTATCAAAGTTCCTCCAAATTTTATCCTATATAACCATGTGTGTATAGTTCATATGATTAATAGATGCATAAAAAACTCCTGATAATGAGCTAGTAGGTCGTCATATATTCAAATAGGTGAGGTAAACTGTACATAGCCAAGAATTCCCAGGACACCATGTGCTATAGTTTACCAAAAATCCATTTCTACAGCACAAAGCACACTGATATTGGCAACACTCCTAGCAGGCCCTTGAGGTAGATAGCCAAATGCTGACACACCATATGTCAACAGAACCCTGCAAACAAACTACAGAGTGTCAATAATGTCAAGTAGAAGTAACAAACACTACAAGAAATATGCTCATACATGATGTTTTTTAAGACGTTGTTGATGAATTCGTCATAAATCTATGATGATTTCATCCGAGATTGTCGTAAACCATTTGAGGGGATCAAATCTACATATAAATTACGACGATGTGAGTCAAAAACGTCGTAACTGCATAATATGAGATCGTCATAACTTTTACGGCGATTATAAAAATGTGGTAACATGTTCTAACTATGTTGACATGTCACTCGTGGGTCCATTTTATGTCACCCGCCAAACCCGCCTAGTTTGTGAAGCAACCTACTATTCTGTCATTCCAAAAATTCTCAAAAAATTCTCATAAATACTTTGGATCATATATTCCTCAAATATGTTAAAACCCTTCCTTCCATAGTTTAAAAATAATTCAGCAATATTCATTTTCCTATTCTGTTCACAATAGCACTTTGTGAAGGAAGTGCTATTTCCATTTTTTTGATTACCCTCATATTTTTTGAGCACTCTTTCCTATCCAAATCATTGCCTCATGAAAACTTTCGTAACAATTTGCGTAGTAAATCTTTCTCAGTAAATTTCCAAAGTTTGTGTTCAGCTAACAACTTTGTGAAGGAAGTACTAGATAGGAATATCCTGATGAGTTGAATTTTTCCCACATCTTCTATGTGTCCAAAACATAGCTCTCCACAAAAGTTTAGCCCCATATGACAATCCATGTGAGCTCATCATCCAATCTTTGTTTCTGGTAATATTTTTATTTTGTGATGCAACTACATTATATATTGATTTATAGTTGATGAAAATTTACCACGCGATGAAACTGACCATATAACCTCACTCCACCAAATTTTAGCTCATTTAATTTAGTCAGTTTCCCTCAATATTTTTTCCAATATTCTGTTTAGTAGAGAGCATTGTGAAGGAAGTACAATTTTTGTTTATCCAAATTTTATGAAATTTTTACAATGCCTTAATGTGCCCAAATTATCATCATACACCAAATTTCAGCTCAATCCATTCATTCATTTGATCCCAGCTTCGACATCCATATTTCTGCATAGTGTGGTACTTTGCAAAGCAAGTGCCACCTATGTTCATTCATTTGAGCTAAAAATTTGCCACGAGAGTCTCCTTAGTACATGATCACCCTCAGCCAAAATTTAGGCCCATTGTCTATGTTCATTACCCGCACCGCTAATCAAACACTTGGCTGCTAATTCATGTTTGAGCTTAGTTCGGTCTCCTCGTGAGATTCTTCTATTCTATTCTTCTTCATGACACCTACCGAGGGAGTGTCCAACCCACCTGACATGCCTATTCCACCCAGAATGCGTGGCAACTCAACGGTCAGCGAGTGACCATGCGCTCTGCAGTTGGGGTCCTTGACCACCATCCAAACCTCGGCGTCAAGTCACCACACCATGTAATTCTAATTAAATAGATACTTATGTACCTATAAATGATTTTTGGGAAAAATAAATAGCAAATTATAATGCAGCTGCAGTTCAAATTTGACCCGCTTCCAACTGAATCGACATAAATTTGTCATTTTCATGAGAGGTGGATAAAAGGAGTTAACACCCAACCATTTTGTCAATTGTTCATTAAATATGGCCTAGTATTTGATAAAAATGATATGGTCCAATTTTGAAACAAATATATGGTAGGTCCCTCACAAAAAAATTCATTTTGGGCACTTGAAAAATGGAAAATAATTTTTACATAGAAGGAAAATGAAAACTTTCTTAATCAACATTGTTTGCCTTTCTAATATGCACTCTTGTGCATAATATTATATCATTTGAACAAACTATGTCATGAATGTGGCTATAAGATTGATCATTTGGCTTGAAAGCCATGAATCTTCGCACATGGTAGCCCATTTCAAAGAACACCTTTTCAAAATAATCACCGTATTAAAAGTTTATTATTTTTCCTGGTAACTTGGTCACATATTATGACACAATGCGAAGGTTTTCCATTTTTTTGAATTTTCATGGCCATTTCAAAATGTTGTCGAAACGACGGGCATGACCGTTCATAGCTAGTGGTTGAATCTTGCCAAATTTTTGTTGGATCTATGATTAAATAGATACTTATTTATCTAAAAATGTTTTTTGTAAAAAATCATGAAAAAACTATGAGGCACCTCTAGTTCAAATTTGACCCGCTTCTTGCTCATTCGGCATTAATTTGTCTTTTTCACTAGAGGTGGATAAAAGATTTTAACACCCAACCATTTTTTCAATTGCAAATTAAATATAGCCTAGTATTCTAGAAAAATGATTTGATACAATTTTGAAACAAATATATGGTAGGCCCTTCAGAAAAAAAACTCATTTTGGGCACTTGAAAAATGGAAAATGATTTTTACAAGGAAAATGAACACTTCCTTAATCAGCATTGTTTGTCATTACAATATGCACCCTTATGCGTAATATTACATCGTTTCAACAAACTATGGCATGAATGTGGCCATAAAATTGATTATTTAGCTTGAAAACCATGAATCTTCACACATGATAGCCCATTTCTGAGAACACTTTTTTAAAATAATTGTTGTATTACAGGGTTATTATTTTTCCTGGTATCTTTGTCACATATAATGACACAATGCAAATGTTTTCCATTTTTTTGATTTTTTTTAAATTATTCATGGCCATTTTAAAATGCGGTCAAAACGACTGGTATGACCGTTCTTACCTAGTGGTTGAATCTTGAAAATCTTTTGGTATTTCTCTGATTAAATAGATACTTTTGTACCTATAAATGATTTTTGGAAAAAATAAAAATAAATCTATAATGAAGCTACAGTTCAAATTTGACCCGCTTCCAGCTCAATCGATGAAATTTTTTCTTTTCACGAGAGGTGGATAAAAGCTTTTAACACCCAACCATTTAGTGAACTGTACATTAAATGTGGCCTAGTATTTTAGAAAATTGGTTTGGTCCAATTTTACAACAAATATATGGCATGTCATTAATAAAAAACTCATTTTGGTCACTCGAAAAATAGAAAATGTTTTTTTACGGAAAGAAAATGCCACCCCAAATCAACATTGTTGGTCATCCCTAGATACACACACGTGCAAAACATTGGTTCAGTTGAACAAACTATAAGAGGTTAAATGTTACCCTGAATAAGAGGGTAAAAACTATAAAAGAAAAACAAAAAACAAAATCTTACTAGATGAACTATGATTGGTGATATCAGTTGTGACATGGATCAATGACATGGCAAGCATCCGTCCGTCCGTCCATCCATATATCCGTCCCTCCGTCAATCCTAGCCCTCTCTCTCTCTCTCTCGCAGAAAAAACCTCCCTCTCTCTCGCGTTGAAACCCTAGCCTTGCAGCCACCTCACACCACCGCCCCCCGATCCAAATCCGACACCCACCTCCCTCTGCATCCTCCCACCACCGCTCCCCGATCCAGATCAGCCACACACACATCCCTCCGCTTGCCGCCGGTCTACACCATCCCTCCGCTGTCCCCGCTCCCCATCCAGCAGCCGCTGTCCCCGCTCCCCATCCAGATCCAAACCCTAGCTCAATCCCACTCGCAGCCCCGCGGCCCCGACCCCAACCCCTCCCTCTCCCCCGATCAGCAGCCGAGGAGGACCAGTGCGGCGAGGAGTACGTGCGGGCCGAGGAGGACCAATGCGGCGACCCGACCCTGCCCGCCCTCACCATCGTGCTGCGCGCCGCCGGCACTGGCGAGTGCTGGCACAAGCACGTCACCTTCCTCGCCCACCTGCTCGAGGTCTACCAGATCCTTCTCGAGGTGTTCAAGGACGCCGACGACGACGCCGGGCACCGGCTCAACAAAGACAGCACCGCCCCCTTCCTCCGGCTCGTCAGTGACGGAGATGCCCACACCCTTCCCTCCCACCCCCCTCCTCCATTCACCATTCCGATGCTCAAGATGCGATTTTTTTTCCGATTTCTGCAGGGCATGATGTTGTCCCCCGGCACGAGGCGCTGCAGATGGCCGCCAGGATGGGGTTGGACCTAGTCGAGGTACCGCCGCATCTCCTCCTCCTCCTTCTTCTTCTTCTTCACCATGTGCTGCCAATTTTCACTTCTCATGGTTATCTCGGTGTCGCCGCCTACCGGCGCAGGTCGACCGGAAATCGAACCCTCCGGTTTGCAAGATCATGGAGTTCCACAAGGAGAAGTATAACAAGGATGCCCAGCTGAAGCAGCGCCTGAAAACCAAGGTGTGTGTGTGTGTTTGTGATGAATTCGTCGTCTCATCGCTACTGGAGCTGAGTTGAAATGCTTAGAACAGGGGAAGCCGTGTTCGTAATCATGCCAGATCTTAGGATTGTGAACTAACGGCTCGTTGCTTGAGCCTTTCGTTTCTACTTTCTGTACTGCAAAACAACGGCATATGGTTATTGTGAGAGCTATAGACATAATATTCTCATATCAGTAGGATAGATGCAAGACTTCGAAAATGGCCATAGTCTTCTCACTTTCTGCCATACTAACGCACTTGACAGTGTAACCAGAACCCATTTGTGGTTGTTGTGTTGTGTCCTGGAGACTAATTACTTAAGAGGACCATTTGCTGATTCCAGTAAGATCTTCCTGCCGTGTCATAATTTTTCCCATGTGATCAATTGAAATGGGTTGGGCTGATTTCAACCATGATGTTTTGATTTCGTCGTAATTTTTCCACGTAGGACTGCCACGTAGGACTGGGTTTGATTGCCAACGACGATTTAGGATCGTCGTAAAGGTTACGACGATAGAGGAATCGTCGTAAAAGTTACGACGATTTTGATCAAAACGTCGCTGCTGTTCATTTCTGACGCTCCGTTTTCGACGCTTGGTTTTTCGTCGTGAGATCGTCGTAAATTAAAAACCGTGACGATGTAGCGACGAAAAAATAGCGTCGTGTATTAGCATATTCCTTGTAGTGAAATGCATCTATAATATTCAATTGGTTAGGTACATACATCAAATTATGTTAACACGCAACATTGACTCGGTTATGCTAAGAATGTATAACAACTTCAATAAATCTTAGAGCCACATCTGTTACAAAATACCACCAAGATATTAAGCTCACCAATTTCATAAAATAATATCTGTTTGTTACCCACTAACCCCCTAATCTATCTACCATTTTAGCTATTCACATAATTTCTGAATCAAACAGCAAGACTAAAAGCACTCCATCAACAAATCATATACTAAAAGCAAAATAAACAGTGGACACTCCACACTCCTTATACAGCAGCTAGTTCCAAATATTCTCCTACTCTTCTTCCTCTGCCCAATGGTGCCAACAGTGGTTCTATGCGCTACCTGCAAAAAAAACAAGAGAGGTGAAGTCAGATCGCATGTAGAAAGAGATGAATATCCACACTGCCGGAGGTCTCCCCATCCCCGCCACATGCATTCCACGGCAGATCTCTGGTGCTCCTTGTTCCTCGCCACCGGAGCTCTCCATTCACCACAGCCCACTTTCACAACATGCCTCTAGGAGAGAGAGAGAGAGGGAGGGGAGATGTACCGCAGCCGCACGCTGCCCCGATGCAAGTTGAAGCAGCGACAAGGAGAGAAAGTAGGACGGCGCGGCGTGGGGATGGACGGGCAGGACGACGCGGGCGGAGATGGACGGGCAGGACGGCACCGGGCGGCGATGGATGGGCAGGACGGCGCCGGGGCGGCGTGAGGCGGCGCAAGGCGTCGCCGGGCGGGCAGGACGGCCCCGGGGCGGGGCAGCAGAGGGAGTGCGGCGCAGGCAGCATGGGGCGGCGGTGGGGAGGTGTGGGGCAGCGGAGGGGAGGCGTGGGGCGGCGGTGGGGAGGCCAGTGCGGGGAGGTGTATGTGGGGATCGACCAGGAGAGGCTAGGGATTTGGGGATTGAAGGTGATTTGGGGAAAAAACATTTCGCGGGTTGGGCCAGGTATTGGCGCAAAATTTTGGTTGTTCGCACGCGAGGCCCATTTAGAATCTGAAAGTCGGTCGGGATTATTTGTCGACCGATGGTCCATGGGCCATAAGATAATTCCCAATTGATGATTCGATGGTACCTGTTATATCATTCCCGACCGACAGTGAGTCACCGTAAAGAGTTTTGCCGACCCACAAACTGTTAGAAATTTTCCTGGCCAACCGTGGGTCGGCAATAGTGACCTTTTCCCTACACATAACTGTAGGGAATTCTGGTGCATGGTGTAGTGGCGATGGGTGCTATGTGTGTCCATAGAGGCGCATCTTTGCACTCCTCCCACCGGTAGCTCAAGCAATGGGTACATGAGTCAACGAAGCAGAACCCTCGGTAGAGGCAAGGAAACCCCTCAAGTGGTCCAACACTTTCATCATCTTCGACACCGAGGAACACCCTGATCGCATCATTGATGTCGGGTGTGTGCTGTTGTTGATGCCACCAACAATCCAAAACCTCAAGGTCATGAAGATCTTGGTCTACAGTGGGGCCGGCTTGAATTGGATCTCACCTGACGTGATCAAACGGCTGCACATCCCAGACACAAACCTCAAGCCGACAGGGTCTTTCCAGGGGTCAACCCAGGAAGATCTCAGCCCAAGGGAAAATTTACTGTGCCGGTGACTTTTGGTAGTTAGCTCAACTTCAAAACGGAGAAGGTTGTCCTTGATGTTGTGAAGATATCACTACCATAAAAATGGATCTTGGGCCGACCGATAGTGGCAAAGTTCTTGGCTGCATCTCACCACACATACAATACATTGAAGATGCCAGGGACGATGAGCGTCATCACCGTCCATGTCGACAACAAGAATACAAACCTCAGGATCGACAAGCTCTACGGGATGTAGTGGCAGTGTGTGCCGACAAAGCTCCCGAGAGGAGGTGGAATAAGAAGTGTTCTAACAAACCTGCTGATGATTCCAGAAAGCGCGCCGTAGAGCACAACACACCCGTCGCTGTCTCGCTAGAGACCTCTACCGCCAGGAGAAAGAAAAACAAGGTGACCATCCTCAAGACCAAGCAAGTGGCTGCACTAGATGATGATGAGGGCGACACTTTCACTATAAGTTCCACCCTCAACAGCAAATAGGACAGCACGCTCATCTACTTCCTGTGGGTGAATGTTGAAGTGTTTCCATGTCAACCATCTGACATCTACGGCGTTCCTAGGGAGGTGATCAAGCACCACCTTGCCAGTTGTCAACACACACGTCCCATCAAGCAGAAGGTCCGGAAACAAGCCCTGGAGTGGCAAGAGATCATTGCCGAAGTAATCAAGAAGCTGGAGGCAGCAAGTCTGAGCACAGTTGTGCTCCACCCCATGTGGGTTGCGAACCCAGTGGTGGTGCGGAAAGCAAGTGGGAAATGGAGAATTTGCATTGACTTCACCGATGTCAACAAGGCTTTTCCAAAAGACACTTTTGCCCTACCATGCATTGATCAAATCGTGGATTCAACTGTTGGTTCCAACCTGTTTTCGTTCCTTGATTCCTACACTGGCTACCACCAGATTTTCATGGCCGAGAAAGACTAAGAGAAAACTGCATTCATTACCCCGTGTGGCACATACTGCTTCAAGCATATGCCTTTTGAGTAGAAGAGTGCTGGTTCAACATTTGCAAGGCCCGTCCAAATTGGTTTTCGGCCGCAGTTATATAGAAATGTGAAGGCATATATGGATGACATAGTAGTCAAAACCAACGACATGGACACGCTAATGCAAGACTTAGAAGGAACCTTTGCAAACTTGTGCAAGATCAAGTTGAAGAACAACCCTAAGAAGTGCATGTTTGGAGTCCCAAACGGCAATATCCATGGGTTGTTTGTGTCACAATGCGGGATAGAACCCAACCCCACCAAAGATTGAGGCAATCGAGCAGTTGGAGGTCCGAAGTGCGTCAAGGACGTATGCCGCTTCGCGGGCTGCATCACCGCCATATGCACGTTCATTTCCAAGTCTACACAGCATGCCATGACATTTTTCAAAATCCTAAAAAAGGCAGGCCTAATGAATTGGACTCCAGAATCAGAGGCAACGTTGCAAGATTTTAAGAAATACCTATTCTCAACACCAATACTGGTCGCGCCTAAACAACAAGATCCATTGCTGCTATATTTAGCGACAACAAACCAAGTGGTTGGTTCTGCATAGTGGCAGAGAGAGTACCTAAGGGAGAGGAAGTGGCGACCCGAGTCGGTGACAGGCAAGCCGAATTCAACTCTGGCAAGCCAAAGCACCGACAACACATGTACACCACAAGAGATAGAGCAACATACCATGCGGAAGAAGAAGGTGGTGCAGCACCCAGTCTATTTGGTTAGCTCTGTCCTACAGTGGGCTAGGTCGACATATTCAAGCATACATAAGCTAATTTTTGGCCTCCTCATGGCCTCGAGAAAACCGCACCACTACTTCCAAGCACATCATATCACCATGTCATTCACTTTCCGATGCATCCCATCTTGAGGAATTCGTAAGCAACTAGTAGGATTGTCGAGTGGGTGTTGGAGCTGGCTAGTTTTGACCTAAGCTTCGAGAGCACGCCCAATATATTGACCAATGGATTGGCAAAGTTAATTGCAGAATGGACACTAACACAAGATGAAGAAATTCCATAAAAACCCCTCAACAGCAAGGAACCACTATAGGAATGGATAATGTACATCAATGGGGCTTTCTCGCTTCAAGGCACCGGTCCTGGAGTGTTGCTCGTCACACTGACCAGGGAGCACCCCAAGTATGTGATCCAGATGCACTTCCCCCGGCAGGTGTCGATGAACAACACAACAGAATATGATGGACTCCTTGTCGGTCTACGGATAGCATTGGATGTTGGCATCAGGAAGTTGATACTTTGAGGAGACTCACATCTGGTTGTGCATCAAGTAAACAAAGATTACCACAACCCTCTGATGGAAGCATAGTAGATGAAGTGAGGAAGTTGGAAGATAACTTTGACGGTCTACAGACGGAGTACATCCCTCGAGCTGAAAATAGCATAGTTGATGGCCTGTCAAAGCAAGCTGCACAGAAGCTGCATGTGGAGCAAGCCACTTCTGTACTCCAATTAACTCGGCCTTCAGTCACGCCATCAGCGCGGCAGGCCAGGAAAAGAAAGTTCAACTTTGTCGATTATTTACTGGCAGAGCCATTAGTGTCCACCAAGAAGGTTGCCGGAAATGAATAGATGCATGCTGGTGAGTAGGGAGCTCCGGCAGACCCAATTGTCCTGGAGCAGAAGAAATGCCTTGGGTCCTTGTCATACAACCACAAGCTCCAGCATGGGCACATTAAATTGTCTAATACCTCCACACAGGAGATCTCGCCAAGGAACAAGAGCAAGCTGAAAGAGTATCCTGCCAATAAAGCATGTACCAAATCGTGGACAACACTTTGTGCAAAAGAAGGCCAAATGGTGTGAAATTGAAGTGCATATCAAGGGAAGATGGACAGAAACTGTTGCCAGAGATACATAAAGGAATATGCCAAGCTCACATCGGATCCGATGCGGTTGTTGGTAAGGCGTTTCGTCAAGGATTTTACTGGTCGGCAGCCCTTCAAGACACCTTCGCGGTGGTAACAATATGTGAACCATGCCAATTCCATGCCAAGCAGATACATCAGCCGGCACAAGCCCTTCAGACCATACCACTCTCCTGGACATTTGCAGTCTGGGGGTCAACATCATTGGCCCTTTCCACCGTGCTACTGGGTCTTTGTATTCTTGTTCGTAGCAATCGAAAATTTTACAAAGTGGGATCAAGTGGAGCCAGTGAGGAAGGTAATAGCGCAAGCAACATTCAAGTTTGTGAGAGGAATAGTTTGCCGTTTCGAGTGCCCAACAAGATTTTCACCGACAACAACACACACATTCACTAACAACAACTTCATGTAGTACTGTCAAAACATCGGCACCAAGATCAGCTTTGCCTCAGTTTCCCACCCTAGGAGCAATAGCCAAGTAGAGAGGGCAAACACTGAAGTGTTGTGGGGCCTCAAGACAAGGACTTTCGACAAGTTGCGCAAACACAAAAGGCGCTGGATGGATGAGTTGCCGACGGTTCTTTAGTTGATAAGAATGACACAAAATTTATCTACCAGCAAGACCACCTTCTCCCTAGTCTATGGTGTAGAAGCGGTACTCCCCACGGAACTCATGTACAAGTCATCACGAGTGTAGGACTTTGATGAGGACCAGCAAGAGAAACTGCGTCGAGATGATGCCACACTCCTCGAGGAAGATCATCTTCAGGCTGTCCTGCGTGCCACTCGGTACGGGCAAGCCTTGCACCGCTATCACATCCACAAGGTGCACTCCTAAAGCGTTGAGGTTGGTGACCTTGTCCTTCATCGGACCCAGTCCATGAAGGGATCAAATAGGTTGACACCAATGTGGGAAGGCCCTTACCGGGTGGTACAAGTCACTAGGCTTGGTGCGGTTCGCCCGGAGACCGAAGTTGGCACCCCGGTGCAGAACTCGTGGAATATTAAGCATCTTCGCAAGTTCTACTCATGAGGCATGGTTGCCTGGCCTCCTGGCAACCCCCTTTGTAAAAGTTAGTCCAACAAGGCTTGTAATCCTTTGTACAAAGCCAGGCGAAAACCCTGTGCATCTTCAATAAAGCTAAGTGTTCTACAACTTCTTGTGAAAGTACATATTTGTTTTATGTATCCTACATGAAATGTTGTGATCAATTTTAACTTGCATAAGGTGTCTATTGAATTGCAAAGGTTCCTAGCATCCTTTATTTTCTCTTCTTTCTTTTTCTCAAAAAGAAGAATGGGCCCCCATGTGAAATTCTTCCTAGGGGACTGACGGTATGGACACTTACAAACATGTTCAAGGATGGCTACCTTGCAGCAAGGAACACAACCAAGAGAAAGCTAAGTCACAGTAAGCTTTAAGAATTTCTTTGTTGTAAGCTATTTCCCCTTGAACGATTCCATTTGTATGAGAAAACCTCCATGCGAAGGACCCTTTCCGAATTTGTGTGTGCTCTTTGTTATTTCGAGTCCGCTCAACAACCCAAGTAGCCGCGACATGGACGGCAAGGTGGTCTGGCCAGCAACGGCATCTCCGGTAAGTTGTTGAGGACCCATTCCTAAAGTTCTCGCGGCAAGGATGCGTGCATCGGCAGGAATTTCCAATAAGTGGAGGGATCGAAAATATACAAGTGCGAAACTGTGCATAAGGGGAAATCAACCATTCATTTCAGCAAACATAACATGAAATGGATATTTAGTAGAAAATGCCCAATCATTTTTATTGGTGCCCTCATAGGATCACATTGGGTACAATATAAACACAAAAAGGAGATCTACCTCTACGGTGTGGCGATTGTTCCAAAAACAAGGTCTCGTAGATGGAGCACCGTGTTTGGATGACCCAAACAAAGGTGCGACCCTTCTTTGAAATAAGACTACAATGTTGTCGCACCTACTCGGAGTCGTCACCCTCGAGCTTGTTGTTGTGGGGGTGTCATTGTCATCCCTCTCACTGGAGGAGTCAAGGTTGCTGCCGCTTGAGCTTTCAGTGCAGCACTGCAGTCGACTGTCGGAGGTCCCCAAGAACTTCGTGGAGAGCGTGATGACCTGACTGAACTTTAATATAAAGAGATGATCGGGTCCGAGGCTGCAGCAGAGGGCAAACTACGTCCACTCCCGCATTAGGAACATGGCGCTGCCGAGGGAAAGAATTACCGCCACCCTGGCTGGTCTATTGCAGTAGCCATCCGTTCGGAGCCACATGCTACAGGACCTCCTACCTTCCATGGCCCTTGCAAAGGATCAAGAATCCGCATCCAACTGCGAGGCCGACGATGCAACGCCACCATGAACTCATGCACCACCTCGGTGCAGAGGCCTCCACACGGGACGATGGGAAGAGCGATCCGCCATGGTCGGCCATACTCGGGGCACCTCGCCTCCCGTGGCCTAGAGTCGTGCTCCTACCACGAGAGCCACAGACAGACCCCGCAGCTGTAACGATGATGCGCTTCTGGGGGGAGGCCCTCGAAGCGGCCGTGGATGCTCGGGCTCGACCATGATCTCTACCCCTCACCATTGAATCTATGGACTATTGGAGGAAATAAATAAGATGAAGGACAAGGGTGATGGTGGCTGGAAGTCTGGTAGAAGAAGAGGTAAATGAGAAATGCTCCCCATGACCTCCTTTTTATAGGGAGGAAGCGGGGTACTAGCTCTTTACAATTCCAATGAGTGACTGCGCGTTGCCAAGCGCATCACTCCAGCAACCGCCCCTCTGTGCCAATGCCATGCCTTGCATGCAACATGCGTCACAAAGAACACAGTAACACATGGGGTGGCAAGCAAAGGAAGTTGCATCAGGATGAGCAGCGCACCTATAAATTCTCGCTCTTATTTTTATTTTACAAGGGCGGAATGCACACAGGCCGCCTCTCCTTGTCCGACTAGCCCGCGCTTCCCCATACAGTCTCTGCAGACGCCACCTCGCTCCACCACTCCCATGACCCGCATTCAACACACATCATGGGGAAGGACGGTAAGAATCATCATCACAACTAGAGTAAGGATCGGCCATCTATCTATGCACCACTTTGGGCCTAGCCCAACAACATCATGGACTTCGGTATGGCCCACTTCCACGGGCTACTGTGTTGTACAAAAGAACGTGCCCCTTAGTACCCTCACTTGTGCACACACAACAATTTTATCCAGCCTCGCAAGCCTTGTTGGGAGACGATGCATCCAACACAATGCGAGACACCAAGGCGAAGCCTCCGACAAGCCGCCTTGCCGGTGAAGGCGGCCCGACAACTGCCATGACCGGAAAGGACTCTAGTACCTCTTTGCCAACCCACCTCATTTGGCTTGTTGTCAACATCAATGATGTGTCGATGGGCAGGTGGTTAGGTAAACCTTGTCATGGGAACTTGGTGGCTCAAGGGATTGACAACAACCTTAATGACACCTGTCCCACGACATGGAAGAAGAATAAAAGGTAGTTGGGCGAATGGCACAGAAGGAGAGGCAATCCTTGGCAGGAAACATTGCGAGCATGACACATCATGGCGCATTTAATGCGCCTATCCTAATCCATCAGGGTTAGGTATTTCCCACTGTAGCTCTTGTGAGTAGTTTTGGAAGCTATAGTATCTACTATTTCCCCCTGTAACGACCATTTTAGCCACTGTGGTAACCCCTTTCCCTATAAACGGAGGTCCATGGCTACCTTTACAAAGGTCGACACATTGTCCATTTGCACGCGTAACTGCACCCCTCGAGCAATCTTATCATGCTGTTGCAGTCCTGTGCTTGGACCCATATAATCCACAACACACACGACATAGGGTTTTATGCTCCCTAGCGGCTCGAACCTGTCTAAACCTAAAGTGTACAGGAATGGGTGAAGCTCTTTGGGCCCGTGAGTACCCAGAGTTGAACCGCAGAGGGTGGTGCAGGTCCCATAGATTTTTGTACCCCGACATCGATATACGAGTTAGGTGAAGCATTACCGACCCACCGGAACGGGATCATGTACTAATGTACGAGGCTAGTTGCTTTAGAGATTGGGTAAAGTGTGCAAACTCTACATAATGTAAGAAACTGTCTCGAGAGTTGTGTCCAAGGTATTGGGTAGTTCATAATAGGTTACATTGTTCGATAAACAATAAGATGAAGGAATGACATATAACATTAGATGAGTATGCTAAAACGATGTCGAGAACTGAGTGGTAATCTTGGGATGATCCTGACGATGTATCATTTGTTAGATCATGTGTTATTCACGAGGATATCTTGCTCGACTGGATAGTCAACAATGAGGTGGTCCATGTAACCTTAAACGATGATTACCCTTCAAAACCATATCATGTTTATTATTTACCTCCACTTTCATAGTAGATGATCATAACTTAACAGGTAATGCTATGTTATTATCCTGTCTTGATACTTTTGGCCGTTGTGAGATTGCGAGTACATTCAAAGTACTCACCTCGTGTGTCATGCAAGCTTTTATTAGGTGATGCCATGTTTGATTATTGTCAGGATCCCTAGCATGTGAGCTAGGTTGTGTCCCTGCAAGAGTCCTTACGGAGTGGAGTCCATCACCGTTGTTGTCCCACTTCTAGAAGCTTTTTCCAGCGACTACGAGTTGTTCTATGGCTAGGATAGAGCTTTCTTACCAGGTGTAGTGTCATCGTGCCCCTATAATCTTTGTTATATCACATCCCTTGTAACTATATTATTTCTTATAAAGATTTGTTATGTTCTATGCCAATCAGTCTCATATTCCACATGACTTGATATCTAGGCTCCAATACGATGTGTTTGGTTCTTCTGAGATGGCGTGGCACATTTTTCAAAGATTTTTTCTTGAATATTTGTTCCTTCAGATTTTAAGCCTGAAACGAACTCAATGCATCCCAAATTATCTGATTTTATACGGTTTGGTCGAATCACGTGTACTCTATATGACTAAAACTAAATTGGTATGCTAAGCATGTTATAATTTTTAATGCGCGTAGTATGCTAAAATGGGACAACATAGCTACATATATTAAGTTTTTACTTTCTATTTTCATAATTTAATTAAATAATTAATCTATGCTAACATAATTGTTGCTCATTTGGTGCAGCTTTCATACAAATCTGTATTGACTCAGATACTCTTGTTTGCACATAGGAAAAAATACACATCCAGAATAGGAAAAATGCTAATATTTAAGTTCAATAGTCTATAATACTACTTCTCCATTTTTCTGCATCAATATTTGCTCTTTGACAGTACATTCCATACGAAATCCACCTAAATGAATTACAGAAACCATTTATCATAGTCAAATTACTTACCGTATTAAAACATCTAGATACACATATATAACCATCAAAACACGTCTTACAAAAGACAATAACAATGAATTAACACAACCATTAAAATATATAGAGAGAAGTAAAACCAAAAAATTCACATAACGTAAATAATTTGGAGAATAATAGTTGTACACCATATATAAATTTAAAAACACATAAATGAGTTTTAGCAACATTAATATTTGATCTATAGTAAGGGTACAACTCCAAGAATACACAAATAATAACAAAAGTGAACTTCCCCAACAGTTATCAATGACCATCTGCAACAATGAAAAAGCAAGTTAACAACCAAACTTAGAAATTTCATACATTAATAGCTATGTATGGAAGTATACATAATACATATTATATGTACTTACTTATTTATATGACCCCCACATGTCGTGTTATCTATGGCCTTATCCTTAAGTGTTTTGTTTCTTAATGTTTCAATATTTCAATTTCTTCAACTTTTTTAATATTCTGCATTGCCATAATTTTCTTATCAGTGAAATCAAAATATACTCTATTGCTTTCCTATGTTGTTTAGTATTGGTGAGAGCGTTGATATGAGCTATTATGCATTATTTATTCCATAATAATGCAGACTTGTTTCTATCATTCGTCTTAGGATGACATGCATTATTGTTCAAGTGTCAAAAATTAGATAACCTCTTGTATACTATCTTCATATTGTCTACTTTTCGCTTTCTACCGAGCATCTCCTAATTTATTTTTTCCATTACACACTTTAGCTCCATGATCTTCACTACGCACATTCGTACAATCAACCTTAATTTCGTGGATTGGACTCTTTCCAAATCCTTACTAACATCTTCATCTCTTTCAGCATGCAAAGATTTCCTACCATCAACAACACTTTGCATTGCTATCACAATGTGTGATGAACGATCAACTTTATTGTGAAATGAATTTATTTTCCTTCGACATGATTGTCATCATCGACAACTTGATATGTAATTAGATCATTTACACTTTCAACACACTCTCTTCCAACAACAATGAAATCCTCAAAGTCATCATCACCACTAACACACTTATTTGCTTCAATAAACACATTTGGTAGAGTTGTACTATCATGTTCAATAACACATCTTCCATAGAATTTTCTTTAATACATAGTACAGACTTTATTTTCAATGTCTAACTTATTCCATCTTTATTACTTACATTAGTCATGTACGCCGTAGAGGTATTTCCAGCTTCTAATGGTAGTTGATATTCCATATAAGCTGTTGCACGTTCGTGCTTTAATAACACACCTTCCTCTTGGTATATAGTATCCTCAATGGACTTGATCTATATAAATATCACAATAAGAACTTCAATTGAGATAGACCACCAATATATATCAGATATAATTGGTAAAACAATTAAAATACATAATCATAATTAATAGTGTAAGCTTATCTTCAAATGTCACAAATGTTAAGAAATTGTCGCAAATGTTCTGAGCCAATATACTTTCTATGTGGAAAACCATTTAGCACAACCATTTTTGGATCATAGAAAAAGTCCAGTAACAAAATTTAGAAAAGAAAATATGGATTAACTTAGTTTGATAATTTATACATGGTACAATTTATTTAATTTGAGTAGTATACAAATAGAAACTCATACACTTAACACATGAAGAAATCCTTCAACTTGAACATTATCATCTCAAAATTCTTGGTAATGTTTATTTATATCACTGGATAGTAATCACCTACTTACTAATGAACTTGATGTTGGTGGTAGATACAAACTCAAAATAACAATCAAATATCGTAAGCACAAGTTTTCTTCTCCCTCGCTAGTATTCATTTCCAATATGCCTTGTGTAAACGTTTTAGGTTTTAGACTTTGGGAGAATGTAGTCCATTTTATTTCATCAACAAGTTTATGTACATGAACTTTCATACCCCCATAAGGTAACCCAAGAATATTCTTCACAAACAACTTAACTTGTATGGATTTTCCATTTGTGTCCAATCTTTCATTTTTACAATTCACATATTAACAAACCATGGGCTAATTTTTTCAACATGCACTCCTTCATTGTAATCATTGTCTCAAAGTTAATCTTCTGTACAAAGTGCTTTTGCTCTTTACTGCGTACACCAGCCATCAATGGAGTTCTCTCTGGACCACATCTATATGAAATAGTAGCATCATGCATAATTTAAGAAACACATTTCTTGTTCTTAGTTCGTACTACAAACTGCTAAGAAATTATGAGGTGCAAAGCACATACCTTGTCAGAATCTAAACCAACATACATTGAATATTGACCTATGAATTTTAGGACCTTGTTTGAAATACATCCATTTTTAATTTCCGTTCTCTTTCAAGGAATTTGAGCATACTCCGTATTTATTTACTTTGTAACCTTCTTAACCATAATATATGTTTCATGTGTAGAATCCAAATAAGAAGTGCAACTCATTTTCATAATATTTGTATTATCTGTACACAAATCAAATATCTAAGTTTCTAACCTACAGACTTAAATATTCAAATACACTAAACACTTTCAAATCTCAAAATTGTAAAAATTACCAGTCAAGTTGTTAACATACGTTATGGTATTCTGATTCCTTAAAAGAACAGTTGAAGCACAAGTAACAAAATTCTACAAACTAACAAATATATATTATTTAAAACTGAATTCATTCTACATTGTATGTTTATTTATTCTACATACCAAGCAAGACATACTTGTACCAACATCTATATTGATGCTCATCACATATACTCCCTCCGTCCACAATGTCATGGAAATAAATAAAAATGAATGCATCTAAAACTAAAATATGTCTATATATATCCCTTTTTCTGACAAATATTTAGGAAAGATGGAGTAAAAAATATCCTTGTTTATAAAAAATAATACTGTCTTGTGACTAAATCAAATCATACCTCAAAATGAAATCTTCAATCATTGCTCCCTAATCCTACAAATAAGAATTCTGCGAACGTTCGTTATCCTCGATTGCAACAGTGTTACCAAAAAGTCGGAAAGTTATGAGGAATTTCCTAGCTGCCCATGTATTTCAAGTTAAAGGTTCAACCAAACATTGGACAATAACAGCAAAAACACCAACATAAGGTTGAATCGATGTTTATCAAGTTGTCGTCCAAGGAGGAATTATAGTATTGTCATATGAACTCTTGATGTTCATGCGTTTTTTTTGGTTTGTGATACGTCTCCAACGTATCGATAATTTATGAAGTATTATGCCATATTTTCCTATGTTTACAATACTTTTATATGGTTTCGGTACAGTTTATATGATTTATTTAGAACTAACCCGTACTAGCATTGTTTTTAGCATAATTACCGTGGTGTTGTTTTTGTATAGAAAATAAAAGTTCTCGGAATCGTACAAAACTTTTTTATGTTTTTATGAATATAATAAGAAAGATCGGAGTGAAGAACCACCGGAAAGGGCCACTTGTGGGCCAGAAACCAACAGGGGCGTGTTGTGATGTGTGATAGGGCCCACATGGCTCCGTTTGGTGTGATGCCAACACTGAAAAATCCTATATATACCAAAACCCTCAGAAATAAATAGTGAACTTCCGCCCTGCCGCTACAACTCTCTATATCAAATAAAAAAGCCATCTAGAGCCTTTCGAGTACGCTGCTGCAGCGGGAAATCATACTCGATGGCTATCTTCATCAACCCAGCAGAGGCCATGATGAGGAGGGAGTAGTTCACCTTTGAGGCTAAGAGTATGTACCCGTTACTATGTTTTAATCTCTCTCTCTCTCTCTCGTGTAGTGGGGATGGCACGATCTTGATGTATCATGGGCTTTGTTAATATAGTTGGATCATATGGTTTTCTTCCCTTGTCATCATGTGGTGATGAATTGAATCTTTCACTTTGATATCTCGTTATGTTGGATTGAATATTTTAGGTTTTAGAACACTTGATATATGTCTTGCATGAGGATACCCATGGTGACAATGGGGTATTCTATGGATTCACTTGATATATGTTATGGCGTCATGTTGCAGATTCCGATGACCTTTGGTATCTATGCATAAGGGTTGATTGCAAGATTTCTTCCTACTTTCTCCGACAGAAATCTTGGGGCACTCTTTGAAGTTCTTTGTGTTGGATCAAACATGATGAATATGAAATTGTTTGATGCATGTCGAATAATTAACCCATGGATACTTGAGGTGACATTGGAGTATTTGGCGACATTTGGGTTGATTGATATGTATCATACCTGTTATTCTAGTACGAACTCTAGGCTGTTTGTGAAACCTATAGGAATAGACAAAAAGATTGATCGGAAAGGAAAACTTTGAGGTGGTTCGCTGCCTACAACAACTTCTTATTATGTTTTGTGCTAATAGGAACCTTGGAGTGATTCTTTGTTGCACGTTAAGGGGTGATCATATGATTCTACTATGTTAACATTGTTGAGAGATTACACTAGTAAAATATGAACCCTAGGCCTTGTTTCTAGTTGTTAATATACCATTTTGCTCGTTGTTTACTACTTGTTACCTCAATATTTTTATATATTTAGATTATGAAAATATATTTCTACTATACATACTACACTTGTATCATCATCTCTTCGTCGAACTAGTGTACGTATACAATTTGCCATTCTATTGGGTGTGTTGGGGACACAAAAGATTCCTTGTATTTGATTGTAGGGATGTTTGGGAAAGACCATATTCATTCAACACCTCCCACAGATTAATAAACCTTAGGCCATCCGCTTGATGGAAATTTCCCGCTATCCTACAAAACTCTCCATTTGGAGGGCCAACAACGTCTACAAGAATAAAGTGACATGGTAGACATCAGTCTGTTACTCAAAGTGAAAGGCCGAGGGTGACAATCGCTTTTATAAGGATGTGACCTCCGCGTCAAGAAATATCTTATTTGGGTAGGACTACGGTGAATAAAGTTTATTATCCCCGCAGACGTGCTCAATAGCATTCTCATTACCAAAGGAAAATAAAAACTTGTTCTATGTTTTGAAACATATTATAATATCTATTATAGTACATTTTTTAGAGTAATTTGTAGGAAGTATAGGTCTCTATTTTTTCTACGAACACGCTGTAATCCTTTATAGTTCAATTAACATGGGATTTCCAATATTCCTTACAAAGAAGTGTTTGCAAAAATAAACTACAATATTCTATATCTCGTTTTACATAACTATATTTTATTCAATCTATCTAAACATTCATCATAACCATAAAACAACACTATCCAAGCAGAAAAAACTAAAAGTCATAGGAAACTCCCTTCCTAGGCATTTAAATAGATTCTAGTTACACTAGTAGAAAAGGGGGCTATAGCCCCGGTTTGGTTGGGCCTTTAGCCCCGGTTCATGAACCGGGGCTAGCAAAGCGGGACTAATGCTAGCCCCGGTTCGGCCCCGAACCGGGGCTAATATTCCTCCATGTGGCGGGGCTGGGAGCGAGGGGGGACGGGTATTAGTCCCGGTTCTTATTACGAACCGGGCCTATTGCTTCGCTGCCTTTTTTAGCACTTTTTAGGGTTTAGGGTTTTGCACTAAATTGGATGGGGATATTTTGCTGCCCCCTATTTTCCCAATTAATTGTTTTGGGCAATTTTTAATTATTGTTTTGCACAAAATTGGATGGTACATACATAACAATAAAGGAACAACTATATTGCACATCATCATCACGAATATATTACACCATCTCATCCATCGTGCTTTGTCGAACATATTACAAAATGTAGACACGAGTTACACATGCACATATGCATATCTTTTACCCTTTAACATTTCATCTGAATTGCATCGACGGGAAATAATATTCTCCCTTCACATCTAGGACCTCTACATCTAAGAATCCGGCAATTTCCTCTTGACTTGCTCGTACAAGTTCCTGTGGTAGAAGACCGTCACGCAACCGTTCGATCTAATTTAAAGAAGGGCTCAATATATGTCAATGAAACATAACACAATTGACGGTAATAAAATAAAGTTGTGAGTATTGTTTATCGTACTTCAATTTTTATGTCCCGTTTTTGCCCGTCTGATGGGCCGTTTGGCGAATGAACTCGCAAACATAGTATCCACATAAATTGTTCCCCTAATCCTACATCAAGCACTTTAAAATAACAGAGTTGAATCAAAAACATAATCAGGAATGATAATGGTATCGAAACTAGAATAAAGAGATGCGCGGATCTAGCTAGTAGTTACTTAGATCCGTTTGTCTAAGTGTAAGCTCTGGCTTCCAAACACCCCGACACTTGGCGGTGAACCGTTTCCAAGCCCTGCCAAGAAAACGAAATGAACAACGGAGTTCTTTATTAATTGCTTGCTATCAGAAAATGAACGAAAAGTTGTCGATATAGTGCCATAATGATTGAAATTACCCCTGGAGGCATTCCTGCATGTTCGCCCATTCAACGAGGGGTGTGCGTTTGGGGACCATGACTTCTACTAGTCCCTCATCAGGTACAATGATTAGTAGAATCAAGTGGAACCTGCGCACGCATCACGAGTCAATTATACACTTCTAATAACATCGAGTAAGCGAAAATAGAATGTGTGTAGTAACACTCCATTGAAGTTGTAAGAAAATAGTATTTCCCTTTTGGTAGCGGAAAACCTTAACCCTTGTACCAAGTTAGTCTCTGCCTCGCGGGAATTCATTTTGAGACATTGGTGATTAATCAAATCTGGATTCATGAAGCCAATGTCATAGATTCGTCCTCTTTTGAATTCAAGAATCTTCATTCTGTGAAATTAATATAGTGATGAGTAAGATTATACATGCAAGAACGAGCTGAGTAAGACTTAATGACAGAAATTAATAATACTTACGAACAATAGGCAATGATGATAGATTTGTCAAGGGCGTCATGTTTGTATAACTGAAATAATTCATTGAATTCAATAATTAGCACGCCTTCTCCATGCCCGTAATGCTCGTCTTTATATGCACAGTAGATCCAGTTTTCCTGTTCAGCACATGCTCACATGTACCAGTCATGCAATCTTCGCATTTTTGTTGGTAGCTCGTTGACTAACTCAGGTTTGACGAGAGAAGCTCCGTGCCGGTACACATATGTTATGTTAGCAAATTCCTACATATGGTTTAAGTACTCATCAATAGACATGCCACGAGCCTTGGCCGCTTCTCCGTATAGTGCAACAAACTGCAGATCGATACCAGCTGTTTCATCATTCCTCTGCTCGATCGCAGCTCCTCGAGCACACCTTTGTATCGGAATAGACTTCGAGCGGGGGCACGATTGGTTTTTCTATTGTCCAAGCTGGGCAACTGATTTCCCACTGGACGTATTACTCTTCAACCGCTGCTTTTTTCCTAAGCCGACTTGAGAATACAACATTCATAGTATGTTGGCAACGGTGGCGGGGGATCTGCAAGAGTTTTCAGCATTTTACGCACGCGACGTGAACTTCTGGGGTGACCGGGAAATCTGGCTCTTTCGACTTCTTCTTGTTAGCCTTGTCAGCTATCCACTGTTGATGTTGGGCGTCTGCCCTCTTAATATTTTCCCCTCCAGTATAGTCCCGAGGTCTCATCTCCATATCCTTATGAGGTACTTTTGGGAGAGGCGACAACTTACGTTTCGGTGATCGGAACCTCTTTCTGCCGCCACTATTAGTGGTGGTACGTTTCCTCTTTTTGCTCTTATCCTCACTGCAGGGAGACGGCTGACGGGGCGATGGACACGGCTGCGCTAGAGACTGGTGAGGCGGCGAAGACGATGATTCCGCTGGAGACTGGTGAGGCGGCAAACACGACGGTTGCGCTGGAGACTGGTGAGGTGGAGGTGAAGAAGGATGGCTGCTCTGATGAGTCGATGTCCTTGGTGGCCAATTTGGAAGCAAGATGTGCTCCTTTGGCCATACAATGGTCTGTTTCTTGACTTCTCCAAGTTTAGTCAAATACCTATCTTCACCTGCAGGGTAGTCCAGCTTCAGCTCCTCATATTGTTTCATCACTTCATCCACCGCGAGGACAGCGTACCCTTTTGGAACCGGAGAGCAATGCCAAGTTGGATTATGTCCAATTGGTACGGCCACGCCGACCGCCACCGTCAACCATAAGTTAGCAAGTTTCACCTTTAGCTCACAAGGTGTGCTCTATGTGATATCATCCACTGGATAGCAATGAGGAGGAGCCGTCGTCAGTGCGTCATCATCACCATCATCCTGGAGTTGCGTGGAAGCGACACTATTTTTCCGATTCAATGCAGCTTCTAACATGAGCTGCTGAGATTGGCCGCTACCTTATTGTCTGTCGATTTGATCGTGCTGCAGCCACTATACTACTTCTTCTATATTCTGCAGCCAGTCTACAGAAACCGCTTTCTCAGCTTCCTCTTTTTCTTTCTCCTCTGATGGCTTCTATCGGGAAATCTCTTCCTTTCCTCGGAAAACGCAAGCATCCACGGCGGGGAGCCTGGTAATCCTCGTGCTCGCCCTTTGTGCTCATCATTCCCAAGGCGAGTGAGAGCTCAACGTTCTCTCTGTCGGGAACAAACCGTCCCTCTTCAACATCCTTTACTGCACGTCTAATGTTCTCGATAGGTAGGGGATTATCTTTGTGTCTTTGGTTATATATTGCCTTCCCTTCTGCATCCAACAAGCCCCCATGCCCGTAAAACCAGTTTCTTGTCCGTTCGATCCTTCTTAAGGGCTCTTGAGTGATATTGTTAGCCAGAAATGATGCCTCAAGTGCTTCCCACATAGCCATGTGACCGGCGTAGCCACCAGGCCCCATAAGATGGTGGTACTCCTTCATACGTGCATAACTCTTATTTGCTGCAGACTTTTTCAAGGCGTCCTCTGATTTCTTGTACGCCACAAATTCGCCGAGTAGTATTTTATCTTCTCATAGCCGTTATCAAAATCTGGAGTCTTATCATGCAAGATAAATTCCTGGTGCAATCTTTTCTTCCAGCCCCTGATTAGATCGGCCATCTTCTTAAGAGACCACTCCTTGACTTTTTTCTCTAGGACCTCTTTTCGCCTATTCATTTCCTCTTCATTTGGGTCCTCCTCAGTTGGATCTACCTCTGGCGCCGGCAGGGAGAAATGAATCATGAGCTTTCTCCAAAGGTTTTCTTTGGCTGTTATGCCGACATATGAAACTCCTTCCTCCCTTAACTTATTCCATTCTCGAATGGTGATAGGGACGTGGTCCCTAACAACAACTTCGCATACCTTCAAAAACTTCTGCTTTACATCTGGGGGAGCAATTGGTTGCCCAAAATTTGAGACGCTTTCGATCATGCACCTCTCACCGTCATCCATCTTCCTAGTTGGGCCTCGTTTCGTCCGTACTGAAGTTTGGCTCGATCCAGAGATGTAAAATAAATAGCGTTAATATATGTATATAGACAACAGAGGATTAATTTATTAATATATATGAACCTTGACGGAGCCGTCGGCTTCTCCCTCGTCGGCTTCTTCCTCATTGGAGCCCCCGAGCCCTCCCTCGCCCGAGGCGTGGACGTCTACCTCACCGGAGCTTCTACCTCCTGTGTTGAGAGACTCATCTCCCTCGTCGGACTCATTCAAAAACTTATTGGTGACATCGTCAACAATAAAATCATCCCCGCGAATGACACCATGCATCACGTCTTCCTGATATTCGTTTCTGTCGTGTATTGGATCCATAGTACGTGTGAATTAATTAAACATAAAAAACTAAATTAACTAACAACTAAAACTCCCGCTTATATATACATCGAATAATCCACTTAATTAATGCATCACCGAATAATCCACTTAATATTATCGAATACATAATCTAGAATACATCAATAATACATCTCTCGAGTACAGTAATACATCTCTGGAATAATATATAACTGATCAACCAACAAAGAGTCGTCGCTGTACTGGGTCGTGGGCGGTGGACGCCCAAAGAGTAGGCACCATCACCGGATCATAGCTCGGGTGAGATCCTGAAGAACCTGCCATGTACTGGAGGACCTGGCATCCAACGCCTCCATGTAGCGAACAACGTGCTCGTCCTCCTCCCTGACACGGCGACGTACCTCCTACTCGGGGGCCGGCACCCTCGGCACCGAAAGTGGCCCCCGTGACAGCCACCAAAGAAGCTCCGGATCGACGACGGGAGCCCGGTTTCTCACCAAGCTGCGCGTCCTGGAAGTAACTCCTCCCAGTGCCAGCCCGGCGGAGCCCAGACCCGCACATGCTAGTGCCTATCAAGCAGGTGGTCGCCGCCGAGTCCACGACGAGGATGCGGGCTAGGCATGGCATGTTCTAGTATTTAAATTCCTAATATTTAATAAAATTTTCTAAACTTGTACTCCCTCCGTTAAAAATATATGACCTTTTAAAGATTTCGTCAGAAAACTACATACGGAGCAAAAGGAGTGAATCTATACTCTAAAATATGTCTAACAAATTCTCTTAACCTTTAAGGGATTTAACAAAATGGCAACATTCTGGATGTGTTCAGAAAATGATCCATATTTTTTCTGATCTCATGGACCCTTCTATATGTCACATTGTCTACTATCATAGGATTCAAGAAAACCATGACTTCATCATTACCTAGTAGTAATAGGCGCATGACGCTATGAAACTTTACAAAGTTGTTTTGTAACGGAATCCCGAATAGGATAATTAGCTTTTTGGGACGCAGTTCAAAAAGAGTCATCCGAATATCGCTATTTGGAAGGACTTTGCTGAACTCCGTACCAAAAAACGAATTATTCCATCAGGAACTCCGTTCCAAAACAACTATCGAGAGCTTCATAGCGTCATGCGTCTATTACTACCAGGTAATGATGAAGCCATTGATTTCTTCAATACTTTCACAAACAACATGACATATAGAATCTAGCTAGCTAGGTTACATAGATGAGACCAAAAAATGGAATCAACTTGTGCACATACACAATGTGACATTCTTGATAAATCCATTATTATAGGAGTAAGGAGAATCTATTGTCTACATACATATACTAATTAATTGCAAATAAATAACAAACTTTTGCAAATGTCAAAATTCACCAATCCTTTGCAAATAGTTCTAAAATATTTACAGAGAAATACGAGTAGCAAACTTAACATAAAAAGAAAACCTTGACCATTTATATGTCATTTATATGTCAAATCATTTATATGTAAAATCTACTCTAAAACCTAAATTATTTATATGTCAAATCATTTATTTGTAAAATCTACTCTAAAACCTTAACCATTTATATGTCAAATCTACTCTAAAACCTAAATCATTTATATGTCAAATCATTTATATGCCAAATCAAAACCTAACCAAAATCTTCTTTTTTGCACTAATAACCTATTTAACCTAAACTAAAAATAACCTATTTAGCACTAATAGAGCCCTAAACTAACATATTTGACCTAAACTAACACTAACAGGGCCCTAAACTAACTTAATTAACCTAATGATATATATATGCAATGAAATGAAATAAGCAAAAAAAATGAAGAACTCACGGTGGGGGAGGAGGCACCGGCGATGGGGAAGGGGGGTAACGCTGCGATGGGGGAGGGGGTGACGCCGCGGTGGGGAAGTGGCCCGGGGTGGCGCCGGAGATGGGGAAGGGGCCGGAGTTGTGGGAGAGGGGGTGGCGCCACGGGGATGCGTCGGAGGGCATCGAGGGGCTCGTCGGCGAGGGAGTCAGAGGGTATCGTGGCGTGGGGTTTGTGCGGCGCGGTGCCGATCGGAGACGCAGCCTAGTGGCGACGGCGACGACGACGACGACGAGCGGTTCGACATCGGGCAGCCTGGAGGCGTCGGGGGCAGGAGGAAGAAGGAACACGCGATGGATTGGGAAAATTGTAAATCCCTCTTATATACACAAACCTTTAGACCTCAGTTGGGGCTCCAACCGGGACTAAAGACCCCCATTTAGTCCCGGTTGGAGCCACCAACCGGGACTAAAGGCCCTTTTTCGGCAGGCCGAGAGGCGAGAAGTGAGGGCCTTTATTCCCGGTTGGTGGCTCCAACCGAGACTAAAGGAGGGGGGGTCTTTAATCCCGGTTCTAGCCCCAACCCGAGACTAAAGGTTTGGGGCTAGCATTGGCGCAGGGCAAGGCAAAGTTTCGTCCCATCTCGCCAAGCGAGGGGCACTCGCTGTTGTTTATAAGCACCACCGCGGCAGCGCATTCAAGCTCCTCTCTAAAGCAGGCCTATGGGCCTAACAATCCTCACTCTGCCTGTTTGGTCAATTGGGCATGTGGGCCTGCATTTTGGCCCACCTTTCGTGAAGGGTTTCTAGTCGTATGGAGGCCGTGATGGCCCAATAGGCGGCATATTTTTATTTTTTTAATTTAATATTTTTTACTCCTAGCTTATATTTTCATTCTTTGCCATTAAATATTTTTTTCTCTTTTATTTCAGTTTTCTACTAAATATTTTAACAAAAAAACTTTGTGAAAATTCTTTTGTGTTGATATTTTTTTGTTTCTTTTTAGTTAATGTTTTACTTGATTCTTTTTGACAAATAAACACTTTGATAATTTTAGTTCATTTTTTAGCTAATGTTTTAGCTGATTATTTTTAGTTGACATTATAAATTTTCAACAATTTCTGACTTCATTTGATATTTTTCATGCATTTACTTATTTTTTTTAGCTAATTGACCCTGAAATTGAAAAACACTACAAAGGAACTCTGAAAATGTTCAAATTTGGCACGGTATCATCATTTCACCCACATAGCATGTGCGAAAAAGTTGAGAGGGTTACGAAAAAAACTGGATGTACTTCGTGTACAAAACGGACAATCTCTTTAGAAGGATCACGGTTTTGAATGAGAACTCATCTCTTACAAAAGGATTTCATTTTTTTTTGAACTTATTTGAACTCCATACTTTTTCTGTTTTCAAAATGCACCATTCAAAGGAACATTATAAATATTTAACAATTTCTAACTTCATTTCGTATTTTTCGTGCATTTAGTTTTTTAGCTAACTGACCCTGAAATTGAAAAGCACTACAAATGAACTATGAAAAGGTTGAAAGTTGGCATGGTATCATCATTTCACCCACATATCATGTGCTAACAAGTTGAGAGGGTTACAACAAAACGTGGATGCACTTCGTGTACAAAACAGACAATCTCTTTCGAAATATCATGGTTTCGAATGAGAACTCATCCATTACAAAGGGATTTCATTTTTTGAACTTATTTGAACTCCATACTTTTTGTGTGTTCAAAATGCACCATTCAAAGCCATATCATAAATTTTCAACAATTTCTCACATCATTTGGTACTTTTCGTGCATTTACTTATTTTTTGAGCTAATTGACCCTGAAATTGAAAAGTACTACAAATGAACTCTGAAAATGTTGAATGTAGGCATGGTATCATCATTTCATCCACATAGCATGTACTAAAAAGTTGAGAGGGTTACGACAAAAAATGGATGCACTTCGTGTACAAAACGAACAATCTCTTTCGAAGTATCAGGGTTTCGAATGAGAACTCATCTCTTACAAAGGGATTTTATTTTTGAACTTATTTGAAATCCATACTTTTTGTGTGTGCAAAATGCACCATTCAAAGGCACATCATAAATTTTCAAGAATTTCAGACTTCATTTGGTATATTTCATGCATTTACTTATTTTTTGAGCTAATTGACCCTGAAAATAAAAAGCACTACAAATGAACTCTGAAAATGTTGAAAGGTGGCACGGTATCATCATATCACGCACATAGAATGTGCTAAAAAGTTGAGAGGGTTACGAAAAAACTAGATGCACTTCGTGTACGATTCGGACTATCTCTTTCGAAGTATGAGGGTCTCGCACGAGAAACTCATCTCTTACAAAGGGATTTCATTTTTCTGAACTTATTTGAACTCCAATCTTGTTGTGTGTTCAAAATGACCATTCAAAGGCACATCATAAAAGTTTCAAAAATTTCTGACTTCATTTCGTATTTTTCGTGCATTTACTTATTTTTTGAGCTAATTGACCCTGAAATTGAAAAGCACTACAAATGAACTCTGAAAATGTTGAAAGTTGGCATGGTATCATAATTTCACCCACATAGCATGTGCTATAAAGCTGAGAGGGTTACGACAAAAACTGGATGCACTTCATGTACAAAACGGACTATCTCTTTCGAAGTATCAGGGTTTCGAACGAGAATGCATCTCTTACAAAGGGATTTCATTTTTTTGAACTTATTTGAACTACATACTTTTTGTGTGTTCAAAATGCACCATTCAAAGCCACATCATAAATTTTCAACAATTTCTGACTTCATTTGGTATTTTTTGTGCATTTAATTATTGTTTTTAGCTAATTGACCCTGAAATTTAAAAGCATTACAAATTAACTCTGAAAAGGTTGAAAGTTGGCATGGTATCATCATTTCACCCACATAGCATGTGCTAAAAAGTTGAGAGGGTTATGACAAAAACTGGATGCACTTCGTGTACGAAACGGACAATCTCTTTCGAAGTATCAAGGTTTCGAACGAGAACTCATCTCTTACAATGGGATTTCAGTTTTTGAACTCATTTGAACTCCTTATTTTTTGTGTGTTCAAAATTCGCCACTCAAAGGCACATCATAAATTTTCAACAATTTCAGACTTCATTTGGTGTTTTTCATGCATTTACTGTTTTTTGAGCTAATTGACCCTGAAATTGAAAACACACTACAAATGAACTCTAAACATGTTGAAAGTTGGCATGGTATCATCATTACACCCACATAGCAAGTGCTAAATAGTTGAGAGGGTTACGACAAAAAGTGGATGCACTTCATATACCAAACAGACAATCTGTTTCGAAGTTTCAGGGTTTCGGACAAGAAGTGATCTCTTACAAAGGGATTTCATTTTTTGAACTTAATTGAACTCCATACTTTTTGTGTGTTCAAACCGCATAATTCAAAGGCACATCATAAATTTGCAACAATTTGAGACTTCATTTGGTATTTTTCATGCATTTACTTATTTTTTGAGCTAATTGACCCTGAAATTGAAAAGCACTATAAATGAAATCCGAAAATGTTGAAAGTTGGCAAGGTATCATAATTTGACTCACATATCATGTGCTATAAAGCTGAGAGGGTTACGATAAAAACTGGATGCACTTCGTGAACAAAATGGACAATCTCTTTCGAAGTATCAAGGTTTCGAATGAGAACTCACCTCTTACAAAGGGATTTCATTTTTTTGTGTGTTCAAAATGCACCATTTAGAGGCACATCATAAATTGTCAACAATTTCTTATTTCATTTGGTATTTTTCGTAAATTTACTTATTGTTTTTAGCTAACTAACCCTGAAATTGAAAAGCATTACAAATGAACTCTGAAAAGGTTGAAAGTTGGCATGGTATCATCTTTTCACCCACATAGCATGTGCTAAAAAGTTCAGAGGGTTACGACAAAAACTGGGTGCACTTCATGTACAAAACGGACAAGCTCTTTCGAAGTATCAAGGTTTCGAACGAGAACTCATCTCTTACAAAGGGATATCATTTTTTTGAAATTTTTTGAACTCCATATTTTTCGAGTGTTCAAATTCACCATTTCAGACTTCATTTTATATTTTTCATGCATTTACCTTTTTTTGAGGTAATTGACCCTGAAATTGAAAAAACCTACAAATAAACTCTAAAAATGTTGAAAGTTGATATGGTATCATCATTTCATCGACATAGGATGTGTTAAAAAGTTGAGAAGGTTACGGCAAACACTGGATGCACTTCGTGTACAAAACAGACAATCTCTTTCGAAGTATTAGGGTTTCGAACGAGAACTCATCTCTTACAAAGGGATTTCATTTTTTGGAACTTATTTGAACTCCATACTTTATTGTCTTCAAAATGCACCATTCAAAGTTACATCATAAATTTGCAACAATTTCAGAATTCATTTGGTAGTTTTCATGCATTTACTTTTTTAGCTAATTGACCTTAAAATTGAAAAGCACTACGAATGAACTATGAAAATGTTTAAAGTTGGCCCAGTATCATAACTTCACCCACATAGCATGTGCTAAAAAGTTGAGAGGGTGACGACAAAAGTTGGATGCAGTTCGTGTACAAAACGGACAAACTCTTTCCAAGTATCAGGGTTTCGAACGAAATCTCATCTCTTACAAAGGGATTTCAATTTTTTTAACTTATTTGAAGTCCATACTTTTTGTGTGTTCAAAATGCACCATTCAAAGGCACATCATAATTTTTCAACAATTTGTGACTTCATGTGGTATTTTAGTGCATTTACTTATTGTTTTTAGCTAATTGACCCTGAAATTGAAAAACACTACAAATGAACTCTGAAAAGGTTGAAAGTTGTCATGGTATCATCATTTCACCCACATAGCATGTGCTAAAAAGTTGAGAGGGTTACGACAAAAACTGGATGCACTTCGTGTACAAAACGGACAATCTCTTTCGAAGTATCAGGGTTTCGAATGAGAACCCATCTCTTACAAAGGGATTTCATTTTTTTAACTTATTTAAACTCCATATTGTTTGTGTGTTCAAAATTCACCACTCAAAGGCACATCAAAAAATTACAACAATTTTAGACTTCATTTTGTATTTTTCATGCATTTACTTATTTTTTTCTGAGCTAATTGACCCTGAAAATGAAAAGAACTACAAATGAACTCTGAAAATGTTTAAAGTTGGAATGGTATCATCATTTCACCCACATAGCATGTGCTAAAAAGTGGAGAGGGTTACGACAAAAAGTGGATGCATTTCGTGTAAAAAAACAGACAATCTCTTTCGAAGTTTCAAGGTTTCGGACAAGAACTCATCTCTTACAAAGGGATTTCATTTTTTTAAACTTAATTGAACTCCATAGTTTTTGTGTGTTCAAACTGCACCATTCAAAGGCACATCATAAATTTGCAACAATTTTAGACTTCATTTTGTATTTTTCGTGCATTTACTTATATTTTGAGCTAATTGACCCTAAAATTGAAAAGCACTAGAAATGAAATCTAAAAATGTTGAAAGTTGGCAAGGTATCATAATTTCACCCACATAGCATGTGCTACAAAACTAAGAGGGTTACGATAAAAACTGGATGCACTTCGTGTACAAAACGGACAATATATTTCGAAGTATCATGTTTTCGAATGAGAACTCATCTCTTACAAAGGGATTTCATTTTTTTAACATATTTGAAATCCATAAGTTTTGTGTGTTGAAAATGCACCATTCAAAGTCACATCATAAATTTGCAACAATTTCTGACTTCATTTGGTATTTTTCATGCATTTATTAATTTTTTTGAGCTAATCGATCCTGAAATTGGAAAGCACTACAAATGAACTCTGAAAACGCTGAAAGTAGGCATGGTATCATCATTTCACCCACATAACATGTGCTAAAAAGTTGAAAGGGTGACGACAAAAACTGGATGCACGTCATATACAAAACGGACAATCTCTTTCGAAGTATCAGGGTTTCGAACGAGATCTCATCTCTTACAAAGGGATTTCATTTTTTAACTTATTTGAACTCTATAATTTTTGTGTGTTCAAAATGCACCATTCAAAGGCACATCATAAATTTTCTACAATTTCTGACTTCATTTGGTATTTTTGTGCATTTACTTATTGTTTTTAGCTAATTGACCCTGAAATTTAAAAACACTACAAATGAACTCTGAAAAGGTTTAAAGTTGGCATGGTATCATCATTACACCCACATAGGATGTGCTAAAAAGTTGAGAGGGTTACGAGAAAAAGTGGATGCACTTCGTGTACAAAATAGACAATCTCTTTCGAAGTATCAGGGTTTCGAACGAGAACTCAACTCTTACAAAGGGATTTCATTTTTTTAACTTATTGGAACTCCATATGGTTTGTGTGTTCAAAATTCACCACTCAAAGGCACATCATAAATTTTCAACAATTTCTGACTTCATTTGTATTTTCATGCATTTACTAATTTTTTTTGAGCTAATTGATCTTGAAATTGGAAAGCACTACAAATGAAGTCTGAAAAGGTCGAAAGTAGGCATGGTATCATCATTTCACCCACATAGCATGTGCTAAAAAGTTGAGAGGGTGACGACAAAAACTGGATGCACTTCGTGTACAAAACGGACAATCTCTTTCGAAGTATCAGGGTTTTGAACGAGATCTCATCTCTTACAAAAGGATTTTATTTTTTTGAACTTATTTGAACTCCATACTTTTGTGTGTTCAAAATGCACCATTAAAAGGCACATCATTAATTTTCAACAATTTCTGACATCATTTGGTATTTTTGGTGCATTAACTTATTGTTTTTAGCTAATTGACCCTGAAATTGAAAATCACTACAAATGAATTCTGAGAAGGTTGAAAGTTGGCATGGTATCATCATTTCACCCACATAGCATGTGCTAAAAAGTTGAGAGGGTTACGACAAAAAGTGGATGTACTTCGTGTACAAAACGGACAATTTCTTTCGAAGTATCAGGGTTTCGAATGAGAACTCATCTCTTACAAAGGAATTCCATTTTTTTGAACTTATTTGAACTCCATATTGTTTGTGTGTTCAAAAGTCACCACTCAAAGGCACATCAAAAAAATTCAACAAACTCGGACTTTATTTGGTATTTTTCATGCATTTACTTATTTTTAAGCTAATTGACCTTGAAATTGAAAAGCACTACAAATGAAATTTGAAAATGTTGAAATTTGGCGTGGTATCATCATTTCACCCACATAGCGTGTGCTAAAAAGTGGAGAGGTTTACGACAAAAAGTGGATGCGCTTCGTGTACAAAACGGACAATATCATTCAAAGTATCATGGTTTCGAACGAGAACTCATCTCTTACAAAGGGATTTCATTTTTTTGAACTTATTTGAGCTCCATAATTTTTGTGTGTTGAAAATGCACCATTCAAAGTAACATCATAATTTTTCAACAATTTCTGACATCATTTGGTATTTTTCATGCATTTACTAATTGTTTTGAGATAATTGACCCTGAAATTGGAAAGCACTACAAATGAACTCTGAAATGGTTGAAAGTAGGCATGGTATCATCATTTCACCCACATAGCATGTGCTAAAGAGTTGAGAGGGTTACGACAAAAACTGGATGCACTTCGTGTACGAAACGGACAATCTCTTTTGAAGTATCAGGGTTTCGAACCAGATCTCATCTCTTACAAAGGGATTACCTTTTTTCAACTTATTTGAACTCCATACTTTATCTATGTTCAAAATGCACCATCCAAAGGAACATCATAAATTTTCAACAATTTTTGACTTCATTTGGTATTTTTGGTGCATTTACTTATTGTTTTTAGCTAATTGACCCTAAAATTGAAAAGCACTACAAATGAAATCTGAAAAGGTTGAAACTTGGCATGGTATCATCATTTCACCCACATAGCATGTGCTAAAAATTACATAGGGTTACGAGAAAAAGTGGATGCACTGCATGCACAAAACGGACAATCACTTTCGAAGTATCAGGGTTTCGAACGAGAACTCATCTCTTACAAAGGGATTTCATTTTTTAACTTATTGGAACTCCATATGGTTTGTGTGTTCAAAATTTACCACTCAAAGGCACATGAAAAAATTTCAACAATTTCAGACTTCATTTGGGATTTTTCATGCATTTACTTATATTTTTGAGCTAATTGACCCTGAAATTGAAAAGCACTACAAATGAACTCTGAAAATGTTGAAAGTTGGCATGGTATCATCATTTCACCCACATAGCATGTGCTAAAAAGTGGAGAGGGTTACGACAAAAAGTGGATGCATTTCGTGTACAAAACGGACAATATATTTCGAAGTATCATGGTTTCGAACGAGATCTCATCTCTTACAAAGGGATTTCATTTTTTTGAACCTATTTGAACTCCATAATTTTTGTGTGTTGAAAATGCACCATTCAAAGTCACATCATAAATTTTCAACAATTTCTCACTTCATTTGGTATTTTCATGCATCTACTAATTTTTTTGAGCTAATTGATCTTGAAATTGGAAAGCACTACAAATGAAGTCTGAAAAGGTCGAAAGTAGGCATGGTATCATCATTTCACCCACCTAGCATGTGCTAAAAAGTTGAGACGGTGACGACAAAAACTGGATGCACTTCGTGTACAAAACGGACAATCTCTTTCGAAGTATCAGGGTTTTGAACGCGATCTCATCTCTTACAAAAGGATTTTATTTTTTTGAATTTATTTGAACTCCATACTTTTGTGTGTTCAAAATGCACCATTAAAAGGCACATCATTATTTTTCAACAATTTCTCACTTCGTTTGGTATTTTTGGTGCATTTACTTATTGTTTTTAGCTAATTGACCCTGAAATTGAAAATCACTACAAATGAATTCTGAGAAGGTTGAAAGTTGGCATGGTATCATCATTTCACCCACATAGCATGTGCTAAAAAGTTGAGAGGGTTACGACAAAAAGTGGATGCACTTCGTGTACAAAACGGACAATCTCTTTCGAAGTATCAGGGTTTCGAACGAGAACTCATCTCTTACAAAGGAATTCCATTTTTTGAACTTATTTGAACTCCATATTGTTTGTGTGTTCAAAAGTCACCACTCAAAGGCACATCAAATAAATTCAACAAACTCAGACTTTATTTGGTATTTTTCATGCATTTACTTATTTTTAAGTTAATTGACCCTGAAATTGAAAAGCACTACAAATGAAATCTGAAAATGTTGAAATTTGGCGTGGTATCATCATGTCACCCACATAGCGTGTGCTAAAAAGTGGAGAGGTTTACGAGAAAAAGTGGATGCACCTCGTCTACAAAACGGACAATATCTTTCGAAGTATCATGGTTTCGAACGAGAACTCATCTCTTACAAAGGGATTTCATTTTTTTGAACTTATTTGAGCTCCATAATTTTTGTGTGTTGAAAATGCACCATTCAAAGTAACATCATAATTTTTCAACAATTTCTGACATCATTTGATATTTTTCATGCATTTACTAATTGTTTTGAGCTAATTGACCCTGAAATTGGAAAGCACTACAAATGAACTCTGAAATGGTTGAAAGTAGGCATGGTATCATCATTTCACCCACATAGCATGTGCTAAAAAGTTGAGAGGGTTACGACAAAAACTGGATGCACTTCGTGTACAAAACGGACAATCTCTTTCGAAGTATCAGGGTTTCGAACCAGATCTCATCTCTTACAAAGGGATTACCTTTTTTTTCAACTTATTTGAACTCCATACTTTATCTATGTTCAAAATGCACCATCCAAAGGAACATCATAAAATTTCAACAATTTTTGACTTCATTTGGTATTTTTGGTGCATTTACTTATTGTTTTTAGCTAATTGACCCTAAAATTGAAAAGCACTATAAATGAACTTTGAAAAGGTTGAAACTTGGCATTGTATCATCATCTCACCCACATAGCATGTGCTAAAAATTTCATAGGGTTACGAGAAAAAGTGGATGCACTGCATGCACAAAACGGACAATCACTTTCGAAGTATCACGGTTTGAAACGAAAACTCATCACTTACAAAGGGATTTAATTTTTTAAAGCTTATTTGAACTCCATATTGTTTCTGTGTTCAAAATTCACCACTCAAAGGCACATCATAAATTTTCAACAATTTCAGACTTCATTAGGTATTTTTCATGCATTTACACTTTTTTGAGCTAATTGACCCTGAAATTGGAAAGCACTACAAATGAACTCTGAAAATGTTTAAAGTTGACATGTTATCATCATTTGACCCACATAGCATGTGCTAAAAAGTTGAGAGGGTTACGACAAAAATTGGATGCACTTCGTGTACAAAACGAACAATATCTTTCGAAGTATCAGGGTTCCGAACGAGAACTAATCTCTCACAAAGGGATTTCATTATTTTGAACTTATTTGAACTCCATAATTTTTTGTGTTGAAGATGCACGATTCAAAGTCACATCATACATTTTCAATAATTTTTGACTTCATTTGGTATTTTTCATGCATTTACTTTTTTTTGACCTAATTGCCCCTTAAATTGGAAAGTACTACAAATGAACTCTGAAGAGGATGAAAGTAAGCATGGTATCATCATTTCACCAACATAGCATGTGCTAAAAAGTTGAGAGGGTTACGACAAAAACTGGATGCACTTCGTGTACACAACGGATAATCTCTTTCAAAGTTTAATACATTAGTACACATCATATAAAGTTTAATACATTACATAGATTTATATTTCTATCCCTTATCTATGATCGCTTTGGCCGTAACCATGGAGCATCTTCATTATTGAACGGGATGCTTGGATCAATTCTCACTATGAAGGGCGGAATTTCATGAAACTTATTATAATCTGCTGACATGTCTGTCTTGTCGTCGACTCCCACGATGTTTCTTTTTCTTGAAAGAACTATGTGAAGCTTTGGCTCATCGTCCGATTTATCCACTACGTTCTGAGATTGATGTAACTACTACTTTGCCACGCTTAATGCTTGTCACTAGGGCCGATTGCCATGATTTCAGATCTGAACCTATTATGTTGTCGCCAATATATGTGTGTTCTTGATCCTATCTTGCAAGTTGTAGTCACCTACCATGTATTATGACCCGGCAACCCCGGAGTGACAATAGCCGGAACCACTCCCGAAGATGACCATCGTATGAGGAGTTCATGTATCCACTAAGTGTTAATGCGTTGGTCCGGTTCTTTATTAAAAGGAGAACCTTAATATCCCGTAGTTTCCATTAGGATCCCACTGCCACAGGAGGGATGGACAATAGATGGCATGCAACTTATTTTCCCTAAGCACGTATGACTACATACGGAATACATGCCTACATTACATTGACGAACTTGAGCTAGTTACTTATCTCTTCGTGTTATAACTGTTGCATGATGAATAACATCCGGCATAATCATCCATCACTGATCCAATGCCTACGAGCTTTTCCTACTCGTCCTTGCTACGTTACTTTGCTGCTACTGTTGTCAGTGCTACTACTATTACTCTGTTGCTACTTTTGTTACTCTGCTCCTACTGCTATCACTTTGCTGCTAATGGTTACTGTTGCTACTGCTGCTATCATACTACTCTGCTACTGATACTTTGCTGCAGATACTAAATCTTTCAGGTGTGGTAGAATTGACAACTCAACTGCTAATACTTGAGAATATTCATTGGCTTCCCCTTGTGTCGAATCAATAAATTTGGGTTGAATACTCTACCCTCAAAAACTGTTGCGATCCCCTATACTTGTGGGTTATCAAAGCACATGTCATTCACGTAGAAAACCTGAGCCACGTCATTGGCTAGGACGAATGGCTCGTCTCTGTAACCAATATTCGTGAGATCAACTGTTGTCATTTCGTACAACTAGTCTACCTTTATACCTTCTCCTTTCATGTTCAGCCAACTACACCAAAACAAAGGGACCTTAAAAGTAGGTCCATAGTCAAGTTCACATATCTCCCCTATGTAACCATAGTAGGTGTCCTTTTTCCCATTCTCGTATGTCGCATCATAGCGGACACCACTATTTTGCTTGTGCTCATTTTATCTTGGGCGGTCGTGTAAAATGTATTCCCGTTTATCTCGTACCCTTGGAAATGTAATACAGTTGAAGAAGGTGACGCGACCAAGAAGTAGAGTTGATCTCCGACAGTGTTGTCATTCATGAGACGTGCTCGCAACCAACTGCCGAAAGTATCCATGTGTTTTTCTTCAATCCAGGAGATAGCCTTCCTCGGGAACTCAGAGCATACAAAATTCTTGTGTGCCTCGATATACGAAGCCACGAAGGTGGAACTTTTTAGAACTGTGTAGTGTGCTTGAGTGAAAGAGTGACCGTCCCTAAATATTATTGCTCTCTTTCCTAGCGTGCCTTTTCCACTCAGTCTCCCCTCATGCCGCGATTTAGGAACACCAATCGGCTTAAGGTTAGGAAGAAAGTCTACACATAACCCAATGACCTCTTCTGTTCCATAGCCCTTAGAGATGCTTCCTTTTGGCCTAGCATGGTTATGAACATATTTCTTTTAGACTCTCATGAACCTCTCGAAGGGGAACATATTGTGTAGAAATACAGGACTGAGAATGGAAATCTTGTCGACTAGGTGAACCAGGAGATGCATCATAATATTGAAGAATGACGGGGGGAACACCAACTCAAAACTAAGAAGACATCGGACTACATCCTTCTTTAGCCTTTCCAGGTGTTCTCGATCGATTACCTTCTAAGATATTGCATTGAGGAATGCACATAGCTTCACATTGGGTAATCGAACATTTTCTCGTAGAAGCCCCCTCAATGCAACCGGAAGCAACTGCGTCATAATCACGTGGCAAGCATGAGACTTCAGGTTCTGGAATTTTTTCTCTGCCATATTTATTATTCCCTTTATATTAGACGAGAAGCCAGCGGGGACCTTCATACTTCTCAGGCATTCAAAAAATATTTCATTCTCTGCTTTAGTAAGAGCGTAGCTGGTTAAGTATTGACGCCCTTTATCAGTCTTCTTATTGTATGGGTCTTTCATACGTTGATGCTCCTCCCATGCTTCTGTTGTATCTTTTGTCTTACCATACACGCCCAGGAAGCGTAGCAGGTTCACACAAAGATTCTTCGTCACGTGCATCACGTCGATTGCAGACCGGACCTCTAGGTGTTTCCAATAGGGTAGCTCCCAAAATAAATATTTCTTTTTCCACATGGGCACATGTCCGGTGACATCGTCTTTCGGAGCTGATTGACCGCCATGACCCTCTCCAAAGATTACTATTTGATCCAAATCCTTGACCATAGCCAATAACTCATCACCAGTAAGGACTTCAGGCTTCTTCCAGTGATCTGCCTCACCGTTGAAATGCTTGCCTTTCTTTCTTATGGGATGATTGGTCGGAAGAAATGATGACACCCCAGGTAGACAACCTTCTTAAATTTTTCCAAATATGTACCTTTAGATTTATCTAAACAGTGTGTGCATGCATTGTATTCCTTGTTTGATTGTCCTGTTACTAAGAGCAGGCTAATCATTGATGGTTACGAACAACAATGCTCGTAGGTCAAATTCCCGTTGTTTGTGCTCATCCCACACACGTACACCTGGTTTGGCGCACAACTTCGAGAGTTCATCAACTAATGGCCTTAGGTACACATCAATGTCAATGCCGGGTTGCTTCGATCCTTGGATGAGCACTGGCATCATAATGAACTTCTGATTTATGTACAACCAAGGAAGAAGGTTGTAGATACATAGAGTCACGGGCCAGGTGCTGTGACTGCAGTTCTGCTCCCCAAAAGATTCATGCCATTTGTACTTAGACCAAGCCATAAGTTCCTTGGGTAATCTGCAAAGTCCGGCCACTCCCACTCGATTTTCCTCCACTATGACCCATCTACGAGGTGTCTCAACTTCCCATCTTTCTTACGCTAGTCTTTGAGCCATCGCATCAAGTTGGCATGTTCATTGTTTCTGAACAGACGTTTCAACCATTGTATTATAGGTACCACATAACCTTAACGGGAACCATCTTCCTGGGGGGCTCGTCATCGCCCTCTATATCACCAGGGTCATCCTATCTCATCTTGTACCAACATGCAGTGCATACCGGGCATTTGTCCATATTCCCGTACTTCTCACCATGGTACAGGATGCAGTCATTAATGCATGCATGTATCTTCTTAACATCTAATCCAAGAGGGCAGATAGCCTTCTTTGCTTCGTACGTAGTCTCGGACAATTCGTTATCATTTGGAAGCTTTGGCTTCAATATTTTCAGTAGCTTCTCAAATCCCTTGTCAGATAAACCAGTTTCAGCCTTCCATTTCAACAGATCCACTGTAGTACCGAGCTTTGTGCTGCCATCTTCGCAATTTGGGTAAAACAACTTTTTATCATCCTTTAGCATGGCCTCCAACTCCAGCTTCTCCTTGTCTGTATCGCATTGTCTCTTTGCATCATAAATGACCTGACCAAGACCATCAGAGTGATCATCTGATGCCGGTTGTTCTTCACCTCCTTCTTCTTCATTATCTTTCGTTGCAGTATCACTGTATTCTTCAGTGAACATAGGATAGTTGTCATCATCATCTTCTTCTTCGTTGTCTTCCATCACAAACCATCTTTCTCCGTAAATGGTCCAACAATAATATGTGGGCATGAAACCTCTCCGAAGCATGCGACCTTGAATGGTTTTCGAGCTAGAGTACTCCTTCATGTTTCGACATTCAACACATGGACAAGGCATAAAATTATCCACTTTGTTTGCCTCAGCCACATCGATAAATTTATGGATGCCTTCAATAAATCGGGAACCGCGTCGTTCGCCGTACATCCATCGCTTTTGTGCATCGATCTCCATCATACATGAATAGTGAAATGACCACCGTACATGGACACATGCAATATTTTTGTATCTATTACAGATGAGAAGGATTAGGTTGCTAACCTCGGCCGAGGATACCATTTTTTGTGAACTTAAGTGTGACTCGGGCATTAGACCCGGTTCGTAATGTACTCCGAAGTGCGTCAGTCACCGTACATCCATTGGCGGTTCATCTGTATTATGAAATTAAGTATATCAAAAAACCATTGCAGAACATCATGAATAGAGAAATGACCAAATTAATACAAGTTCATCATCACATTAAAACCAAAGAACAGTAGTGATCAAATGTTATTATTGCAAAAATAATTACATAAAGTTCTCTCATAAAACAACATACAACTATGTAAAATATTTAAATGCAACAACAAATGCGATCAAAATCACAACTAAGGTAACAATTGACCCAACAACATAATCATACCAAGCCTCTTTATCAATGGCATATTTTCTAATATTCCTAATCTTCAAGCGCATTCCATCCATCTTCAAGCGCATTGCATCCATCTTCATCTTGCGATCATCGACGACATCGGCAACATGCAACTCCAGTTCCATATTCTTCTCCTCAATTATTTACAATTTTTTCTTCAAGTAATTGTTTTCTTTTTCAACCAAATTTACCTTCTCGACAAGAATTTCTATATGGGTTGGAATTTCCGGATCACATACCTCCTAGATTAAAATATATATGTCACGTTGGTCGTGATAATTGTCATAAACACTAAATAAAAAAAAGTTATAAAAGACAATATATATCACAACCGAACCATAGAGAGGACGAGGGCCAACGGAGGCGGATACAAAAACCATCGCACTATATAATAACAAAAAATAATAAAACAAAGTTATTTATACTAGTATCTATCTAAATCATACAAGTAAGAATTTTTTTTCTTCCAAAAAGAAGATAAGAACAAGAGGCTCACCACGGTGCTGCTCGCGACGAGATCGGCCCGGGCGATCGACAACGGTGAGGACGGGCACGGGACGACACCCTACACATGTGCAAACTCTAAGAAGTTAATTTGAGCTCAAATTTTGCATCTAAATCAAAATAATGGTGAGGGATGAAAGGATGAAGTAGCTAACCTTTTAGAACACTTGTGTAGTTGGTGCACCGCCAAACCTAGACAAATATTGAGGAAAATGGAGCTTGGAGGTCGAGCTTCAGAGAAGAAAACTTAAGTAGTGTGGCTCGGGCATTTCATCAAACACCTCATGTGCATGCATAGAAGGGTGGCAAGAGCATGACATCACTAGTAGAAAATGGCCTATTTGTCCTGGTTCCAGAGGCCCATTAGACCCGGTTCCAGAACCGGGACTAAAGGGTTGGGACTAAAGCCCAAAACCTTTAGTCCCGTTTCCTTTACCAACCGGGACAGAAGGGCCTACACGTGACCTCCGCGGGGAGCCCACGCAGGAGGGCCTATAGTCCCGTTTGGTAATACCAAGAGGGACCACGAGGTGGTTTTTTTTGAATGGGGGGTGTCTTGGGTGTTTTGAAGGGTTAATTTAGGGGTTTCATATTGTGTTTGCTAGCTAATAGAGAGAAGTCTCCTCTCTTTTTCCGTGATGTAGAAGTAACGACTTTAGCAAGTTATCCTCGTTCTCTTAGATATTCTGGCGTACCGACCATTCATTTACAACATCTGGGCTAATGAACCCAACATCGAAGATTCATCCACACATGAATCTAATCCGCTTTCCTTCCCCCAATGATATAATAATCAATCATGATCATAATAACAAATCATCATGATAATCATGATCAACATCATCATCATATTAATATAAAAACTCTTGCATCAATATAGCTAATAATCATCATAGTCATTACCGCCAACATTATTTAATCATCATTTTCGTCAATGAGACATCATATATATAACAAAAGTTGGTCACTAGTCAAAATCACAACTCCTCCCCCTCATCATCATCAATTGTAACACATTGTAGCACATAATAACACATTGTACCTAGGACCTACTCCTCTCTCATAGGACCTACTCTACCCTCTCTTAGGTAGAATATCATAAAACAAGATAGGCCCTGACTCTCTGTTATGGAGAATGGAGATAACCTTGTCTTCCATTCTTGGCCTATGCAAAATGTTGCTTCCAAGCAGCTCTCTACGATTGACCATACATTTTTCCAATCTTTGATTATCATTTCATCGGTTTTAGAAATCCGGTATGGACATGAGTGATGCAGATACCTAGGCTGACCCGGCCGTGCTGGTCGTATGCTCATAACATCAACGCGGCCTCTTGGAAACATCAGATGAGGCACACAATCTTGCGGTATTTTCTGTTGAAAAACATAGTATTAACTTTGTAGCTAGCAATGTAGTTTAGTTTTACAAGAATTTATGCAAAACATGCACGGATGTCGTAATAGTAGAAAATCTTTATATGCAATCTCCATGCATGTTACTGTAGTTCACCACGTGTACTAGTGGCATGTATTGACCATAATGTGGGGGAGTTTGCTGGTAGATATTGTAATTCTCAAGATCATTGATGAATGCGACAAGATGATGTTTCTCCTTACAAGTTAATTCCGCTTCATCATTGTAGTAATAGGTTCTGTGTACCATCTTCCGTACATTTTTTGAAGAATGAAAATAAGTTGTCAATGGAAATAAGTTGTTCCCCCATCGCCATTGTATATCCTAATCCTCTCATGTATAGATAATCTCTTACTAGAATAAAAGAAAAGCTGTGGGGTGATTCCCTACAGTAGCTGGTCAAAAAAGAGTTGTCAACTATTTTTAAATAAACAATACAAATTACTTAATAAGTATGGTTGAGAAACTCACATAATGGTACAATTGGAGGCGTGTGCATGATACGTCTCCGTCGTATCTACTTTTCTGAACTCTTTTGCCCTTGTTTTGGACTCTAAGTTGCATGATTTGAATGGAACTAACCCGGACTGACGCTCTTTTCAGCGGAATTGCCATGGTGTTGTTTTTGCGCAGAAATAGAAGTTCTCGGAATGACCTGAAAATTTACGCAGAATTTTTGTGGAATTTATGAAAAATACTGGCGCAAGAATCAGCGGAGGAAGTGGAGTTGTGAGCCCACAAGCCCACCAGGCGCGGCCCCCTGGCCGCGCCTGGCGGGCTTGCGGGGCCCACAACGCTCCACCCCTTCAAATCCAGCTGTATTTAGTCCCTTTTGTCCAGAAAAAATCAAGGAGAAGTGTTCATCGCGTTTTACGATACGGAGGCGCCGCCACCTCCTGATCCTTCCTCTGGAGGGCAGATCTTGAGTCCGTTTTGGGCTTCGGAGAGGGGAGACCGTCGCCATCGTCATCATCAACCTTCCTTCATCGCCAATTCCAAGATGCTCTTCACCGTTCGTGAGTAATCTCATCGTAGGCTTGCTGGATGGTGATGGTTGGAGGAGATCTATCATCTAATCAAGTTAGTTTTGACGGGGATTGATCCCTAGTATCCACTATGTTCTGAGATTAATGTTGCTACTACTTTGCCATGCTTAATGCTTGTCATAGGGCCCGAGTGCCATGATTTGAGATCTGAACCTATTATTTTTTCGCCAATATATATGTGTTCTTGATCCTATCTTGCAAGTTGTAATCACCTACTATGTGTTATGACCCGGCAACCCCGGAGTGACTATAGCCGGAACCACTCCCGAAGATGACCATAGTATGAGGAGTTCATGTATTCACTAAGTGTTAATGCGTTGGTCCGGTTATTTATTAAAAGGAGAACCTTAATATCCCGTAGTTTCCATTAGGACCCCGCTGCCACGGGAGGGATGGACAATAGATGTCATGCAAGTTATTTTCCCTAAGCACGTATGACTACATACGAAATACATGCCTACATTAGATTGACGAACTGGAGCTAGTTTCATATCTCTCCGTGTTATAACTGTTAGATGATGAATAGCATCCAGCATAATCATCCATCACCGATCCAATGCCTATGAGTCTTTTACTACTGGTCATTGCTACGTTACTTTGCTACTATTGTTGTTACTGCTGCTACTGTTACTCTGTTTCTACTGCCATTACTTTGCTGCTACTGCTGTTACTTTGCTGCTATTGGTTACTGTTGCTATTGCTGCTATCGTACTACTTTGCTACTAATACTTTGCTTCAGGTACTAAATCTTTCAGGTGTGGTTGAATTGACAACTCAACTGCTAATACTTGAGAATATTCTTTGGCTTCCCCTTGAGTCGAATCAATAAATTTGGGTTGAATACTCTACCCTCGAAAACTGTTGCGATCCCCTATACTTGTGGGTTATCACTGCACATTGACCCAGATGTCGATATTACCTTCAATTTCATTTTCTGGACGAATATCAAAGGCGAAAAACATATTAGGCTCAAATGCATAAGCCTTGCATAGTGCTTGCCAATTTGTGCATTCAAAATAGGAGTAGGTGTATGCATTGTACAACTTTATGGCAAAAGTATAACCATGCTCGGTCCTCAAGTGAAATCTCTTTACATCCATAGTTTTTTTAGTACTGAAACCGATCTTATCCAAGAAGTAAATTCTTGCATGGCAGGGGATACGCTAGTAGAATAGTAAAAAATAAAAATTATAAGTTGAAGCTAAAGAAGTCATGCTTAGTTACGAAAAAAGACTTGTCGTTGTGACATACTGTATCCACTTCGAAGTCCTCATCCAGCATGAAGCTGAAGTGCCTATCATCAACTAGGTGAGGCGTGTCGCACATGCCACGCTTGTCTTGGTAGTATTCGTACATAGAGAATTTCCTTTCATCGTCAGCCATTTCCTTCCTAAAACTAATCAACACAAAGATCACTATTACTCAATATACAACAGGTTGACATTAGGTTTGTCGAGTCTTTCCTTCCTAAACTCTCATCTCACGTATATGGTGAGCACTCCCTTTGATATTTCGACCGTCGGTGATGGTCGCTACTCCTCCTTTCCCTAGTGAATTACAAATATCTAGCACAAGGAAAAGAAGGAGAAGCGACCCGTGATAAGTCTCCAACGTATCTACAATTTTTGATGGTTTCATGCTACTATCTTGTCAAACTTTGGATGTTTTTTATGTCTTTTATATATTTATTAGGACTAACTTATTAACTCAATGCCAAGAGTCAGTTCTTGTTTTTCCCATGTTTTTGACCCCTTTCAGAGGATGATTTTTAACGGAGTCCAAACGGAATGAAACTGCCAAAAAGATTTTTTCCGAAACAGAAAAAGATCGGGAAGCCGAAGAATCAGGGCAGGGGGCCTGCAGGGACCCCACAAGCCCGCATGGCGCGGCCAGGGGGGCCCACGCCCCCCTCTCTTGTGAGCTCCCTGGGCAACCTCTGCCCTAGGTTTTGGCCTATATATTGCCTAAAATCCCAGAAAAAAAATCAGGAAATGATCGAAAGTACTTTTCCGCCGCCGCAAGCTTTTGTCTCCGCAAGATCCCATCTGGGCATGTTTTGGTGCCCTGCCGGAGGGGGGATTCGGATACGGAGGGCTTCTTCATCAACACCATGACCTCTCCGATGATGCGTGAGTAGTTCACCATAGACCTACGGGTCCATAGCTAGTAGCTAGATGGCTTCTTCTCTATCCTAGATCTTCAATACAAAGTTCTCCATGATCTTCATGGAGATCTATCTGATGTAATTTTCTTTTGCGGTGTGTTTGTTGAGATCTGATGAATTGTGTATTTTTGATCAGATTATCTAAGAATCTTATTTGAGTTTTTCTGATCTCTCTTATGCATGATTTCATATCCTTGTAATTCTCTTCGAGTTGTTGGTTTTGTTTGGCCAACTAGATCTATGATTCTTGCAATGGGAGATGTGCTTGGTCTTGGGTTCATACCGTGCGGTGACCTCACCCAGTGACAGAAGGGGTAGCGAGGCACGCATCGTGTTGTTGCCATCAAGGGTAAAAAGATGGGGTTTTCATTATTGGTTTGAGATTATCCCTCTACATCATGTCATCTTGCTTAAGGCGTTACTCTGTTCGTCATGAAATCAATACACTAGATGCATGCTAGATAGCGGTCGATGTATGGAGTAATAGTAGTAGATGCATAAATTATCAGTCTACTTGTCTCGGACGTGATGCCTGTATGTATGATCATTGCCTTAGATATCGTCATGACTTTGTGCGGTTCTATCAATTGCTCGACAGTAATTTGTTCACCCACCGTAATACTTGCTATTTTGAGAGAAGCATCTAGTGAACACTATGGCCCCCGGGTCTACTCCACACCGTATTTTCAGCCTTACACTTTTTACTTCGTTGAACTCTCCGCCTTCTTATCTCACTTTGCAATGAATCCTGAAGGGATTGACAACCCCTTTAAAGCGTTGGGTGCAAGCTCTTTTGTGTTTGCGCACGTACTCTGGACTTGACGAGATTCTCCTACTGGATTGATACCTTGGTTCTCAAACTGAGGGAAATACTTACTGTTCCTGTGCTGCATCACCCTTTCCTCTTCAAGGGAAAAACCAACGCAAGCCCAGTCTCCGTCAACATGTCAATTTCTGGCGTTGTTGTCTGTTGCCGTGGCAACCCCTATGACAACAGTCGCGATTCTTCCTCTATATAGCACACAAGGAAAAGAAGGAGAAGCGACCAAAACGACACCTAAAGTCAACCCGTTCCATACATCAAATAAATGACATATAATTCATCATCATCTTACTCATTTAACAACTCATGAAAGTCATACAAGGAGCAACGACAAACCGAAACATAACCGATATTATCACTAATACATCTCGAATATTATCGAGTATTGGAGAACCTGGCACCAATGCAGCCATGTAGCGACAGACGTGCTCGTCCTCCTCCCTGACACGGTGACGTACCACCTGCGTTTGGGCCAGCTCCCTCGACACCGATAATGGCCCCCGCGACCGCCACCAAAGAAGCTCCGGGTCAACTATGAGACCCGGATTCCTCACCAAGGTGCGCCCCCCAGAAGGTATCACCTTGATGACCCACAACTGTAGGGGATCTACCGTAGTCCTTTCGATAAGTAAGAATGTCGAACCCAACGAGGAGCAGAAGGAACTGACAAGTGGTTTTCAGCAAGGTTTTCTCTGCAAGCACTGAAATTATTGGTAACAGATAGTTGTATGGTAAGATGATTCGTAGCAAGTAGCAAGTAACAATAGTAACAAAGGTGCAGCAAAGTGGCCCAATCCCTTTTGTAGCAAGGGACAAGCTTGGACAAACTCTTATAGGAGGTAAAGCGCTCCCGAGGACACATGGGAATTTCTGTCAAGCTAGTTTTCATCATGTTCATATGATTCGCGTTCGCTACTTTGATAGTTTGATATGTGGGTGGACCAGTGCTTGGGTGCTGCCCTTACTTGGACAAACATCCCACTTATTATTAACCCCTCTCGCAAGCATCCGCAACTACGAAAGAAGAATTAAGACAAAGTATAACCATAGAATGAAACTAGTGGATCCAAATCAGCCCCTTACGAAGCAACGCATAAACTAGGGTTTAAGCTTCTATCACTCTAGGAACCCATCATCTATTTATTACTTCCCAATGCCTTCCTCTAGGCCCAAATAATGGTGAAGTGTTATGTAGTCGATATTCACATAACAACACTAGAGGAGAGACAACATACAACACATCAAAATATCGAACGAATACCAAATTCACATGAGTACTCATAGCAAGATTTATCCCATGTCCTCGGGAACAAAAGTGACTACTCACAAAGCATAATTATATTCATGACCAGAGAGGTATTGAATAGCATCAAGGATCTGAACATATAATCTTCCACCGAGTAATCCAACTAGCATCAACTACAAAGAGTAATTAACACCACTAGCAACCTTACAAGTACCAATCGGAGTCGCGAGACGGCTATTGGTTACAAGAGAAAAACTAGGGTTTGGAGATGAGATGGTGCTAATGAATATGTTGATGGTGATGAGTCCCCTCCGATGAGAGGAGTGTTGGTGATGACTATGGCGACGATTTCCCCCTCCGGGACGGAAGTTTCCCAGGCAGGGCGACCCTGCTGGAGCTCTAGATTGGTTCTGCTCAAGTTCTCCCTTGTGGCGGTGGCGATTCCTCCCGAAAGCCTCCTCTTGATTTTTTGTGGAACGAAAACCTCATTAAAGCAAAATATGGGAGCGAGAGGGCCAACAGGGAGCCCACAAGCCCCCTAGGCGCGGCCAGGGGGAAGGCCTTGCCTAGCAGGCTTGCGGCCTCCTCGTGGCTCCCCTCTGGTACTTCTTCCACCCAGTATTTTTTATAAATCCCAAAATAATTCCTCGTTGATTTTCATGTCTTTTGGAGTTGCGCAGAATAGGTATATCAAACTTGCTCCTTTTTGTAGTTGATGCTAGTTGGATTACTCGGTGGAGGATTATATGTTCAGATCCCTATGCTATTCAATACCTCTCTGGTCATGAACATAATTATGCTTTGTGAGTAGTTACTTTTATTCCCGAGGACACGGGATAAGTCATGCTATAAGTAGTTATGTGAATTTGGTATTCACATAACCTCTATCAGGATGCTTAAAGAAGTTATTTTCCCTAGATTTGGAGTCCCTAGATATCTGATGACTGATGGTGGTTCACATTTCATTCATGGTGCTTTCCGTAAAACGCTTGCTAAGTATGATGTCAACCATAGAGTTGCATCTCCCTATCACCCTCAGTCCAGTGGTCAAGTAGAGCTAAGCAATAGAGAGATTAAACTAATTCTGCAAAAGACTGTCAATAAGTCTAGAAAGAATTGGTCTAAGAAGCTCGATGATGCACTGTGTGCTTATAGAACTGCTTATAAGAATCCCATGGGCATGTCTCCGTACAAAATGGATTACGGTAAAGCATGTCATTTACCTCTTCAGCTAGAGCATAAGGCTTATCGGGCAATCAAAGAGCTCAACTTTGATTTCAAACTTGCTGGTGAGAAGAGGTTATTTGATATTAGCTCACTTGATGAATGGAGAGCTCACGCATATAAAAATGCCAAGTTGTTCAAAGAAAAGGTTAAGAGGTGGCCTGATAAAAGGATACAAAAACGTGAGTTTGATGTACGTGATTATGTCTCAGGCAAGCTTCTTTCTAAATGGGAAGGTCCTTACATTGTTGAGGAAGTATATCGTTTCGGTTCCATCAAGATCAACAACACGGAAGGTAATTTTCCGAGAGTGGAAAATGGGCAAAGAATCAAGCATTATATCTCAGGTACTCCCATAAATGTTGAAAGCAATATTATCAATACCATAACTTCGGAGGAGTACATCAGGTATATTTATCAGCCTGTTTCAGACTCCAAAAACAAAGAGGTGTGTGATTCGGTAAGTAAACCGACTACAAAACTTCTCCAGTAGGAATTTTTCTCCGTTTTAGAATTTTTCGAAAAATAGAAAAATTTAAAGCAGTCCAGAAGGCGCACGAGGAGGCGACAAGCCTGCCAGGCGCGGGACACCCCGTGGCCGCGCCTGGGGGGCTTCTGACCACCTCGTATGCCTCCCGGCCTCCGTTTTCTTGTAGAGTACTCCTTCTGGTCGGAAAAAAATTATTATATATTCTCCCGAAAGGTCTGACCCTCGTATCACGCAAATTTTCCTCTGTTTTCGTTTCGAGCCTATTTCTGCTGCAGGTTTAGGGCAAGATGTCTTCTAAAGATCCAGAGTGGGAGAGCTATGTGGCCGATTACCTTGCTAATCCCAAGGTCTATGGAGACTTGGATCGCTATGGTTGGACCACTAATGAGGAAGAAGATTATGATCCAAAGGGGAAGGAAGGAACAAGTTCCGATGAAGTGGAGGCTCCTCTACCCCAACCTGGAGACACATATGTGGAGTTCAAAAAGTCAAGCCTCCCCGACTCAAGGAACAAGCCTAATATTTTGTTTATCCCTTCTCGTCTTTTGCAGGAGAGTAAGCAAGAATTATGCCAAAGGGTGTTGATGATTGAAGAGGAAATTAACGATATGAAGGAGAAGAACTTTGTGCTCAAGAGGAAATTAAACAAATTCAAGAACTCTGCAACAACTCCACCACCATCACCTCCAAAGGAAGACAACTAATCACGGGTATGGGCAATCCCTTTGGCTTGTGCCAAGCTTGGGGGAGTTGCCCGGTATCATATCAACATCACATCTTTTGCCTTTACCTTTTCTTTGTTCGATCCTTTTTGTTTTTATCTTTCTCTAGTAGAATAAAGTTCTTAGTGTTTTAGGCTTGAATTTTGCTTTGTGTCACTCCCGATGTATTTGAGTTCATTAGTCATATAATAAAGAGTGTTTTATTTAAGCTCCTTTCTTCTTGTCATGATCTAAAGAAAAGAATGATAAAAGCACAAAAGCATGAAAGATCATGTAATGATCTTATGGGAAGTGATGACCTCACATATAAAAAGATTGTTGATTGAAACTTGTTGAGGGTGGACAAACGTAGACCTTGGTCATTGTTGCAATTAATAGGAAGTAATAAAGAAAGACAGGTTCACATATAAATATATCATCTTTGACACCGTCTATGATTGTGAACACTCATTAAACTATTGCATGCTTAGAAGTAGATGTTGGACAAGGAAGACAACATAATGTATTATGTTTGCTTGGTTCAGAGCAATGTTATATTACTAGAGATCCCTTAGCATGTGATGATTTCTTCCACCTCATATCAGCCAAAACTTCCGCACTAAGTAGAGATACTACTTGTGCATCCATAAACCTTCAACCCAGTTTGGCCATGAGAGTCCACCATACCTACCTATGGATTGAATAAGATCCCTCAAGTAAGTTGTCATCGGTGCAAGCAATAAAAATTACTCCCTAAATATGTATGATCTATTAGTGTGTGGAAAATAAGCTTTGTATGAACCTTTGATGAGGAAGACATAAAAGCGGCAGACTACATAATAAAGTTCTTTATCACAGGACACAATATAAAGTGACGTTCCTTCACACTAAGAGGACACACATCCAAACCTCAAAAGCGCATGACAACCTCTGCTTCCCTCTGCGAAGGGCCTATCTTGTACCTTTACTTTTTGCCCTTGAAATAGTCATGGTGATCTACACCAATTCCTTATTTCGCCTTTATCTTGGCTAACGTCATATGCTAGGGAAAGATCTATATTCATATGTCAACTTGGAAGTAAGTACTCATGAATTATTATTGTTGACATTACCCTTGAGGTAAATAGTTGGGAGGCGAAACTATATGCCCCTATCTTTCTCTGTGTCCGAATGAAACTTTGATCTCATGAGTACCACGTGAGTTCTAGCAATTGTAGAAGACAAAAGGATGATTGAGTATGTGTATTTGCTTTACAAGCTCTTATTTGACTCTTTCCGATGTTATGATAAATTGCAATTGCTTCAATGACTAAAGGCTACTGGTTGTTAATTCTCAATAAGGTTCTTGATCCTTACTTTACTTTGTGAAGGAATTATCACTTTAGCATAAGAGATGATATGATGATATTGCTATTCTAACTATGATCATGATGCCTGCATGTCCGTATTTTATTTTGTCGACACCTCTCTCTCTCTCTAAACAATTGGGCATATTTATTGATCTCGGTTTCCGCTTGAGGACAAGCGAAGTCTAAGCTTGGGGGAGTTGATACGTGCATTTTGCATCATGCTTTTACGTTGATATTTACCGCTTTATGGGCTGTTATTACACTTCACGGTACAATAATTATGCCTTTTCTCTCTTATTTTGCAAGGTTTACATGAAGAGGGAGAATGCCGGCAGCTGGAATTCTGGCCTGAAAAAGGAGCAAGTTTGAGATACCTATTCTGCGCAACTCCAAAAGCAGTGAAAATAAATGAGGAATTATTTTGGAATTTATAAAAAATACTGGGCGGAAGAAGTACGAGAGGGGAGCCACAAGGAGGCCACAAGCCTGCTAGGCGCGGCCTACCACCCGGGCAATGCCTAGGGGGCTTCTCGGCTCCCTGTTGGCCCTCTGGCTCCCCTCTTTTGCTATAAGAAGGGTTTCGTTCCAGAAAAAATCAAGAGGAGGCTTTCGGGAGGAATCGCCGCCGCCACGAGGCGGAACTTGAGCAGAACCAATCTAGAGCTGTGGCAGGATCGTCCTGCTCGGGAAACTTTCCTCCTCGAGGGGGAAATCGTTGCCACCGTCATCACCAACACTCCTCTCATCGGAGGGGACACATCACCATCAACATCTTCATCAACACCATCTCATCACCAAACCCTAGTTCATATCTTGTAACAATCTCCATCTCGTGTCTCCAATTGGTACTTGTACGGTTGCTGGTAGTGTTAATTACTCTTTGTAGTTGATGCTACTTGGATTACTCGGTGGAAGATTATATGTTCAGATCCTTGATGCTATTCAGTACCTCTCCGGTCATGAACATAATTATGCTTTGTGAGTAGTAACTTTTGTTCCTGAGGTCATGCTATAAGTAGTTACGTGAATTTGGTATTCGTTCGATATTTTGATGCGTTGTATGTTGTTTTTCCTCTAGTGGTGTTATGTGAACGTCGACTACATAACAGTTCACCATTATTTGGGCCTAGAGGAAGGCATTGGGAAGTAGTAAGTAGATGATGGGTTGCTAGAGTGACAGAAGCTTAAACCCTAGTTTATGTGTTGCTTCGTAAGGGGATGATTTGGATCCACTAGTTTAATGCTATGGTTAGACTTGTTCTTAATTCTTCTTTCGTAGTTGCGGATGCTTGCGAGAGGGGTTAATCATAAGTGGGATGTTTGTCCAAGTAAGGGCAGAACCCAAGCACCGGTCCACCCACATATCAAACTATCAAAGTAGCGAACGCGAGTCATATGAACATGATGAAAACTAGCTTGACATAAATTCCCATGTGTCCTCGGGATCTCTTTACCTCTTATAAGAGTTTATCCAGGCTTGTCCCTTCCTACAAAAGGGATTGGGCCACTTTGCTGCACCTTTGTTACTATTGCTAGTTGTTACATGCTACTTGCTATGAATCATCTTACCACACAACTATCCGTTATCGATAATTTCAGTGCTTGTAGAGAATACCTTGCTGAAAACCACTTGTCAGATCCTTCTGATCCTCGTTGGGTTCGACACTCTTACTTATCGAAAGGACTACGATAGATCCCCTATACTTGTGGGTCATCAGTACACCGGGAAGAAGGCGGTGATCGTGCCCGTGTTTGAGGAGGGCACCCGCGACCGCCCCTACGGGCACTGCCTGTTCACCGGCCTGGCCAAATACCCGAAGAAGGTGATCCACAAGGACTCGGCCAAGAAGACGACCAAGAGGTCATGCGTCGAGGTCTTCCTCAAGCTCGTCAAATTCACCCACCTCATGCCCACCCGCTACACCCTCGACGTCGACCTCAAGGAGGTGGTCTCCGGTTCCTCTGACTCACTCACCACCAAGGACAAGAAGCTCACCGTCGCCAAGTCCGCCAAGGCCAAGCTCGAGGAGAGGTTCAACGCGAGCAAGAATAGGTGGTTCTTCACCAAGCTCCGCATGATTCGACATGATTCAAGAAATTCCAACAGGATCTATTCTTCACATGCTTCGACATGATTCTACCGGATTTGACATGATTCAAGAAATTCCAACAAGACCTATTCTTCACATGATTCGTCACATGAAACATAACATCTCATATAGATGCACACTAAAAACAGAGTCTTCATGAACCATTGAAGGCCACATCATCAATTTTCAACACTTTCTGACTTCATTTGGTATCTTTCCTGCTTTTACTGATTTTTGGATCTAAGTGACCCAAAAATTGAAAAGCACTACAAATGAACTCTTAAGAGGTTGAAGGTTGGCATGGTACAATCATTTCACCCAGATGGCATGTGCTAAAAAGTTGATAGGGTTGCCGCAAAAACTGGATGCACTTCGTGTACAAATCGGACAATCTCTTTCGAAGTATGAGGGTTTCATACGAAAACTCATATGTTACAAAGGGCATTTCATTTTTTCGAACTTATTTGAACTCCAGACTTTTTGTGTGTTCAAAATGAACCATTCAAGGCCACATCATCAAGATTCAACATTTTTTGACTTCATTTGGTATTTTTCATGCTTTACTGATTTTTTGGAGCTAAATCACCCAAAAATTGAAAAGCACTAAAATGAACTCTTAATAGGTTGAAATTTGGCATGGTATCATTATTTCACCCACATAGCATGTGCTAAAAAGTTGAGAGGGTTGCCGCAAAAACTGGATGCACTTGGTGTAAAAATCGGACAATCTCTTTCGAAGTATGAGGGTTTCATATGAAAACTCATGTGTTACAAAAGGCATTTGATGTTTTCGAACTTATTTGAACTGGTCCAGTATTTTTGTGTGTTCAAAATGAACCATTCAAGGCTACATCATCAATTTTCAACACTTTCTGACTTTATTTGGTATTTTTCAAGCTTTTACAGATTTTTGGAGCTAAATGACCCAAGAATTGAAAAGCACTACAAATGAACTCTTAATAGGTTGAAAGTTGGCATGGTATCATCATTTCACCCAAATAGCATGTGCTAAAAAGTTGAGAGGGTTGCCGCAAAAACTGGATGCACTTCATGTACAAATTGGACAATCTCTTTCAAAGTATGAGGGTTTCATACGAAAACTCATCTGTTACAAAAGGCATTTAATTTTTTGAACTTATTTAATTTTGTCCACATGGGTGCGTGTATTAAAAACCATTACAACATATCATGAATAGAGAAGTGACCAAATTAATAGAAATTCATCATCACATTAAAGCGAAAGTACAGTAGTGACCAAAATAAATACATAACGTTCTTACATAGTTCTCATTATTGAAGAACATATAGCTCTCTAGAGCATCTAATTAGAACATACATTGAAACTACTAAATTTAGATGCAACAACACATGCGATCATAACCGCAACTAAGGTACAAATTGATCCAACAGCATAATGATACCAAGCCTCAATATGAATGTCTTATTTTCTAATGTTTCTAATCTTCAAGCGCATTGCATTCATCTTGATCTTGTAATCGTCACGCACATCGGCAACATCCAAGTCCAATATCATCTTCTCCTCTTCAACACTTTGTAATTTTTCTTTCAAGTTACTAGTTTCTTTTTAAACCAAATTTAACTTCTCGGCAAGAATTTGTATGTCGGTTTGAATTTCCGGTTCACATACCTCCTAGATAAAAAAATTATGTCAAGTTGGTCGGCATAATTTTCATAAACACTAAATAAAATAAATAGTTATAAAAGACAATATATACCACTTCCGAATCATAGACAGGACGAGGGACGACGGAGGCGGATACCAAAACCATCGCACTATATAATAACAAACAATAATAGAAGTAAGAAAATTACACAAGTATCTATATAAATCATACAAGTAAGAACATTTTTCTTTTAGAAAGAAGATAAGAAGAAGAGACTAACCACGGTGGTGCCGACACCGAGATGGGAGCGGGCGATCGACGGTGGTGAGGACGGGGACGAGACACGGACGGACCGCCAAAGCTACACAAAACTAGAGGAAAATGGAGCTTGGACAAGGAGCTTCGAGAGGAGAAACCTTAAGTGTGGCTTGGGTATTGCATCGAACACCTCATGTGCATAGGAGGTGAGCTAGAGCACCACAAAGCTCTCCCACGGCCAGCCAAAAAAAAAACAGAGCACTGCACTGTTCTGCTCGCGGCCGGGTGGTATATATATGCCAAGCATTGGTCCCGGTTTGTGGACGGAACCGGGAGTGAAGGACAACATTTGTTCCGGGTTCCAGCAAAAAACTGGGACCAATTGTTTTGGGCCAGGAGTGAGGCACATTTGTGTCGGTTCATGTCTGGAACCGGGACCAAAGGGGCCACACGAACTGGGACCAATGGGCCACGAAGCACGGCGGGCATGGCCTCACGAACCGGAACAGATGCCCCCATGGGTCCCGGTTTGTAAGTGAACCAGGACTAATGGGATTTCATCAAGTGGACCAAAGTCCTCTTTTCTACTAGTGCATGTACACCTCACGCAACCAAAAACAGAGGAGAGGGGCGAGATATATATGCATCTCTTTGTTCCTGGTTTGTGGCCAAAACCGGGAGAGAAGACTAAATATTAGTCCCAGTTCTAGCCACAAACCAGGACTAGTGTTCCGCGGCACACCACGTGTCAGTTCCTGGATCAATAGTCCCGGTTTTAGCCCCAAACTGGGACTAATGAAACAAACCAACCGGGACTATTGGACTGGCAACTCGAACCGGGACCAATGCCTGGCATTGGTCTGGCTTTAAATTTGAACCGAGGCTAATGGTCTTTTCTGCTCCGACCAAAAGGCCCATTTTCTACTAGTGTTAGCATCTATTTCCTTTTTAAAGTTGTCTTAGCTGACCACAACTTCAATGAAAGCAATCTGCAAAACTAAATGATATGCATGGCAAGATCTGTATGGTTTCGATATCCAGCCAACTAGCGAAGATCATGGTTTGGAACATAAAACTTAGAGCAACTAGATGACACCCCGCGCGTTACTGTAGGAGTTTGTTGCGGCCAAGATGATAACAATTGGAATCAGTTATATGGTAAATTTTATTTACATGCAATAAAAAACACAACACTTAAACTATTGAAAAGAAAAGGATATTGGAAATTCCAAGAGATGGCTCCTGGCTTCCTGCATTGTACTTCATAGTCCGCTTCCAAACATTGTCACATGGACATACAAAACAAATAATTTAAATATCTAAATCACTCCATATAGTAACACTTGGTACAAAAATAAAAATAAAAATCAGAATAGCGATCCTATTACAATTTAGTGCAAATTACAAAAAAAATCTACAGAATCAGATCATATATGTTATGGTTTGAATTTTCCTTGTGATTATTAGTACCAAAAACCACAACTATTGACACCGTACACTCGTACAACTACGTCTACAGTGTTTCCGAGAAAAACATGTCTTTGAGTCCACATATCTATGTATATATATCCAATAAATCAAATTGCGAAGTCTAAAATACTAAACAAATCAAATAACGTGGCTAGGCTCAGATGGAATGGGCAACATAGTGTAAAATAATGGACTGAAACAGGAAGCTCACATGTGTGCCCTTGCTTGGCGGTCACGCGTAAGTTGTTGTGGGTAGAGGCAGCAATGGAGCATGATGACTAGGAGAAGAAGCGGACGACCTGACACGCATCGGCCTCTACAACGATGTACAACACGAACTTCTTGGTGCCCATCAACACGACAACGAGCGATGCGCTAGATTAGGATGGGATGAGGTCCATGTGTCGGACGGTGTGGCGAGCGATATGATGGGGTCGGACACCTCATCGACGAACATGATGTGATTTACTGTGTTGCTTGGCGGCTTCGATGAAGGAGTCAGTATCGAGGTGTCAGTGAAGGGTAGTGAGAATATGAGAGAAGGCACATGGCCGGTACGTGGTTACCTCCGCTATGATGTACACTACAAAGTAGACTAACCGGTGTTCATGAATCAAACATGGTAGCGAGCAACACACGTTGGAGTCGGAAGCCTCGGCATCGGCCAGGATGGGACGGCATCTCGGATTGGACGGTGGCAAGTGTCGCACTGGGTCAGACACTAAGCATCATGTGCCGAATGATAACCCACAAGTATAGGGGATCGCAACAGTTTTCGAGGGTAGAGTATTCAACCCAAATTTATTGATTCGACTCAAGGGGAAGCCAAAGAATGTTCTCAAGTATTAGCAGTTGAGTTGTCAATTTAACCACACCTGAAGGATTTAGTATCTGCAGCAAAGTATCAGTAGCAAAGTAGTATGATAGCAGCAATAGCAACAGTAACGAGTAGCAGCAAAGTGACAACAGTAGCAGCAAAGTAACGGTAGTAGCAACAGAGTAACGGTAGCAGCAGTGACAGCAGTAGCAGCAAAGTAACGTAGCAAGGAGCAGTAGGAAAAGACTCGTAGGCATTGGATCGGTGATGGATGATTATGCCGGATGCTATTCATCATGTAACAGTTATAATATAGAGATAAGTAACAAGCTCCAGTTCGTCAATCTAATGTAGGCATGTATTCCGTATGTAGTCATACGTGCTTAGGGAAAATAACTTGCATGACATCTATTGTCCATCCCTCCCATGGCAGCGGGGTCCTAATGGAAACTACGAGATATTAAGGTTCTCCTTTTAATAAAGAACCGGACCAACGCATTAACATTTAGTGAATACATGAACTCCTCATACTTTGGTCATCTCCGGGAGTGGTTCCGCCTATTGTCACTCCGGGGTTGCCGGGTCATAACACAAAGTAGGTGACTACAACTTGCAAGATAGGATCAAGAACACACATATATTGGCGACAACATAATAGGTTCAGATCTGAAATCATGGCACTCGGGCCATAGTGACAAGCATTAAGCATGGCAAAGTAGTAGCAACATCAATCTGAGAACATAGTGGATACTAGGGATCAATCCCCGTCAAAACTAACTCGATTACATGATAGATCTCATCCAACCCATCACCGTCCAGCAAGCCTACGATGATATTACTCCCAAACGGTGAAGAGCATCATGGAATTGGCGATGAAGGAAGGTTGATGGTGAAGATGGCGACGATCTCTCCTCTCCGGAGCCCAAAACGGACTCCAGATCTGCCCTCCAGAGGAAGAACAGGAGGTGGCGGTGCCTCCGTATCGTAAAACGCGATGAACTCTTCTCCTTGATTTTTTCCCGGACGAAACAGACTAAACAGAGCTGGATTTGGAGGTGGTGGAGCGTGGTGGGCCCCACAAGCCTGCCAGGCGCGGCCAGGGGTCCTCGCGCCTGGTGGGCTTGTGGGCTCACAGCTCCACTTCCTCCGCTGATTCTTGCGCCAGTATTTTTCATAAATTCCACAAAAATTCTTCGTAAATTTTCAGGTCATTCCGAGAACTTTTATTTCTGCGCAAAAACAACACCATGGCAATTCTGCTAAAAACAACGTTAGTCCGGGTTAGTTCCATTCAAATCATGCAACTTAGAGTCCAAAACAAGGGCAAAAGTGTTTGGAAAATAAGATACGTATCAACGCCCCAAGTTTAAAGCCTTGCTTGTCCTCAAGAAATTCAGTTGACAAACTGAAAGAGACAAAAGAAAAACTTTTACGAACTCTAGTTGATCTTGTTGTTGCAACTATGTCTAACTCATAACCAGAATTTCAGCAAGATCACAAGCAAACCACATAAGAAAATGACATCTAGATCTCACAGTAAACTCATATCAATGGCATAATCAACTAGCGAGCAAATAATAATAAGTCTCAAACCTCAACACTTCAATCAAAACAATCATGAAGCAACACGAACAGATGGTATCTCGCTATCTCTTTCTGAGACCGCAAAACATAAATGCAGAGCACCTTCAAAGACCAAGGGCTGACTAAACATTGTAATTCATGGCAAAGAAGATCCAGTCATAGTCATACTCAATCACAGTTAAAATCAAAGCATAAAAATGAAAGAGGTGCTCTCTAATTGGTGCTTTTATAAGAGGAGGATGACTCAACAGGAACATAAATAGACATGCCCTTTGTAGAGGGAAGCATTGATTTGCAGAGGTGCCACAGCTCAAGCTTTGAAAACAGAGATAATAATTTTGGGTGGGATGCTTTCATTGTCAACCCAATGACTAAGAGCTATCACCATCTTCCACGCTACACATGCTATAGGCGGTTCCCAAACAGAAAAGTAAAGTTTTGACTCCCCCACCACCAATCAATCACACTCCACGACTAGCCGAATACTCGGGTGCCGTCCATACCAACAACAATCCAGGGGGAGTTTTGTTTGCAATTATCTTTTCAATTTGAGCATGGAACAGGGCATTCCAATTACCGGCCCCTTTCTCGTGAATGATAGTGAATAAACACATATCGAGGATAACACGCCTAGCATGGAAGATACTGATAGCCCCCTGTCACCACATGAGCGGTTCGGGCATGCAAAACAGACTATTTCTTGAAGATTTAGAGAGTGGCACATGCAAATTTACTTGGAACGACAGGTAGTTACCGCATATAGGTAGGTATGGTGGACTCATATGGAATGACTTTGGGTTTATGGAAGTGGATGCACAAGCAGCATTCACGCTTTGTACAAGTGAAGGCTAGCAAAATACTGGGAAGCGACCAACTAGAGAGCGACAACAGTCATCAAAATGCATTGGGATTAATCAACATTGAGTGCAAGCATGAGTAGGACATAAATCACCAAGAACATAAATATCATAGAGGCTATGTTGATTTTGTTTCAACTACATGCGTAAACATGCGCCAAGTCAAGCCACTTGAATCATTCAAAGGAGGATACCATCCTATCATACTACATCATAGTCATCTCAAAATTCATGTTGGCATCCAAGACAAACCATTATAAGCTCCTAGCTAATTAAGCATGGAATGAGAAAGTATGATCTCTAAGTTGTCATTGCAAACATTTTTCTTTCACAACAAAGCTGAATCTGGAACGATGAGCTGGTCATATTTACAAAACCAAAATATATCGAGTTCATACCAGCTTTTCCAGGCTCATTCACTTCATCATATGTAGTCATTATTGCCTTTCACTTGCACGACCGAATGATGTGAACAATAATAAGAGTGCTCGTGCATTGGACTGCACTAGAATCTGCAGGCAAACATAAAGGAGAAGACAAAGTAATATGGCTCTTTAACAGATAAACAGATATGCATGCGAGAGCCACTAAACATTGTATCCATAGTCTTCTACCTTGACCCAAAGAAAAAGAAAACTATTTACACGGGAAAGCTCCCAACAAGCAAAAGAAGAACAAGAAAATCTTTTTGTGTTTTCTCAAACTAGACAGACACACAAAAAGAAAACGAGAAAAATAAATAAACTTGCATGGATGATACAGTGGCGAAGTGTGAACACCGACAAACAAAGTGAAAGCGTAAGCAAGAATATAAAGTCCGTGAGAAACACGTACTCCCCCGAGCTTAGGCTTTTGGCCTAAGTTGTTCTACTCCCAAGGATGATCCAGGCAATACCCAAAATCATAATGGGGGTTATACGCGAGCACTGCAGCCACTGCCTGAATAGCTGCCTCACGGAGACGAGCAGCCTTTGCCTCCCTCTCATACTCCTCTGCCTCTCCTTTGGTTATGTAATATCTCCGTTTAACCTGAAAGTCAAAGAAGGCAGGAGCAGGAAGTGTAATATGGAAAACATGCTGCCGGTTAAATATTAAGCGGTATAGGAGGGATTCATCATCCCTCTCAAGGAACTAGTAGCGTGTCGAAGCGACGCGGTCAAGGAAAGCTGTATGGAGCGGGGGATCTCTTTCGCGGATGGGTACTCCAAGAAAATTTGCTATGCGAGTGGCATAGATCCCACCAAATAAATCCCCTTCATTAGCATTATTATTCAGCCTCCTTGCTACTATACCTCCCATGTTGAAACTTCTATCACCCGTAACTGCGCTCTTAAGAATACTAAGGTCTGGTGCGCTGAGGTGACAATGCTCAATCCTGCCATTAATGCATCTGCCTATGAAGAGGGCAAAGTAATGCAAGGCAGGAAAATGAATGCTCCCCATGGTAGCCTGCGTAATATATCTAGTTTCTCCAACAGTTATACCAGAGAAAAAATCTCTAACCAAAGATTTAGGAGGATCATTGAGACTACCCCAAATAGGTATCGTGGAAATTCTATTGAAATCCTCTAAATCCATGGTATACGATTTGTCATAGAGATCAAACAGTACATATGTATCACGACCAACTGAAAATTTGAATCTACGAACAAAAGAGGTAGTGAGAGCAACATGTTGTTCACATTTATTGGAGATGAATTCTTCGAGTTCAACGTTGTGAACAAGTGTATCAAACTTGTCTTTGAAACCTGCCTCAATCATGAATTCATCAGAAGGCCATTCACATGGTTGTACCTATGCGTTCCTCGGTTGGTAAGGATCGGGTTCCCGAATCGCGAGACGGGGACCTCTCTTGCTTCAGGAACCTTCATGATAGTTTCTCCTGAACATCTTCCTTTTCTGAAATTTTCAGTGACTATAAGGAAAAGTGAACAAGGCTCAACTAAACTTGTAGCAACTACTCCAACAAGTGCCTAGAAGCCATATTACGCATCAAAACTACTTGGGACCAGCTAAAATTAGCATACAAAGCTCAAGAATAGGGTCACCAAGGAAGCAAAAATACGCGATGTATAAGGCACTAGAGCAAAAACTAATTGGACCAATGGAGGATTCACTTACCAAGGAGTAATTTCCCCAAAACAATTCGGAGAATGGTGCTTTGAGCAAGGAGATCGAAAATCCCAACAAGAAGAGCAAGAACACGGGTTTGAGCTGCCAAACGATTTTTTCTTGAGGTAGGAGAAGCACATGGGAGCTAGAATGAGTGGAGGGGCTACACGTGGGCCCCACAAGCCTGGTAGGCGCGGCCAGGGGGGTGCCCGCTCCTGGTGGGCTTGTGGCCCAGTGGTGGAGCCCCCAGACTAGGTCTTCGTCTGAGTATTTTTCAAAAATTCCAGAAGAAATCATACTTGATTTTCATGGTGTTCGGAGAACTTTAATTTTCGGGGTACTATTCTACGGGACGCTAAAAGCAGAAAACAGGGAAAACTGAAGCTAAATCTATCATTTTTCTTCTAAGCAACCGAAGGTGAAAGCTTGGAACAAACGTTTCTAACTCCTCGATTCATCCATCTCATGGTCATCGAAAGAAATCTATCAATGAGGTTGATCAAGTCTCCTTAACAAACCTTTTCGAATCGCAAAAGAGAACGGAGAATTTTCGAATAGCCACTAGGTCACCTCAATGGCGATGTGTTTCTTCCCAACAAGCAAATCATACTTCATCTTAACAGGAGGTATAGGGCATTCAATGGTCCCAACAAGAATCGATGAAGTTTTTCGATAGCATTGATGCAATGCACTCGATATTGTTTGTTCGGAAAGTGCACCGTATGCTCATTACCGTTGACATGGAAAGTGACATTGCCTTTGTTGCAATCTATAACAGCCCCTGCAATGTTTAAAAAGGGTCTTCCAAGGATCACCGCCATGGCATCGTCCTCGGGAATATCCAGAATAACAAAGTTTGTTAAGATAGTGACATTAGCAACCACAACAGGCACATCCTCGCAAATGCCAATAGGGAAAGCAATTGATTTTTTGGCCATTTGCAGAGAGATTTCAGTGGGTGTCAATTTATCCAGTTCAAGTCTACGATAAAGAGAGAGAGGCATAATACTAACACCGGCTCCAAGGTCGCATAAAGCAGTTCTAATGTAGTTGCCTTTAATGGAGCAAGGTATAGTGGGCACTCCGGGATCACCTAGTTTCTTAGGAGTTCCACCCTTGAAGGTGTAATTAGCAAGCATGGAGGAAATCTCAACCTCAGGTGTCCTCCTCTTATTAGTCGCAATATCCTTCATGTACTTAGCATACGGAGACATTTTGAGCATATCTGTCAAATGCATTTGTACAAATACAGGTCTAATCATTTCAACAAATTGCTCAAAATCCTCGTCATCCTTTTTCTTGGATGGTTTAGGAGGAAAGGGCATGGGTTTCTGAACCCATGGTTCCCTTTCTTTACCATGCTTCCTAGTAGTGAAGTCATTCTTATCGTATCTTCTATTCATAGGCTGTGGGTTATCAAGATCAACAGGTTCAATCTCCACATCCTTTTCATTACTAGGTTGAGCATCTTCATGAAAATCACAAGTGATATCATCATTAGGCTCATGTTCATCACCAGATTGTGTCTCAGCATCAGAAACAGAGGGATCTTTTCGACTCTCAGGTGTAGCATCATCTGGGTTGCTAGCGTACAAGTTCCTATCATCTTTCTTCTTTCTAGGATGACTAGGTGCATCAGTGCTAACTCCTTGAGAATGTTGTTCAATTCTCTTTGGATGACCCTCAGGATACAAAGGTTCCTGAGTCATTCTACCCCCTCTAGTGACGACTCTAATAGAATTGTCATTCAACACATTGAGCAAGTCATTTTGAGCCTCAAGTACTTGTTGTAACTTAGTAGTAACCATAGAGGCATGTTTACTCAAGAGCTTAAGATCATTGACATTTCAGTCCACACAAGCACTGAAATGACTAAGCGTACGAGCATTCTGTTCCAATTGTCTGCTAACATAATCATTGAAACTCTGTTGTTTGGCAACAAAGTTATCAAATTCATCCAGACATAAGCTAGCAGGTTTATCAAAAGGAATATCACTCTCATCAAACCTACGCACAGAATTTACTTCTACTACCTGTATCGGGTTATCAAGACGGTGGATGTCTTCGATAGGTGGTAGATTTTTGACATCTTCAGATTTAATACCTTTCTCTTTCATAGATTTCTTAGCTTCTTGCATATCTTCAGGACTGAGGAATATAATACCTATTTTCTTAGGAGTTGGCTTCGGAGGTGGTTCAGGAATAGTCCAAGCATTCTCATTGCTCAAGATGTTATTCAATAGGATCTCAGCTTGTTCTACGGTCCGTTCCCTAAAAACACAACCAGCACAACTATCTAGGTGGTCTCTAGAAGCATCGGTAAGTCCATTATAAAAGATATCAAGTATTTCATTCTTCTCAAGAGGGTGATCAGGCAAAGCATTCAGTAGCTGGATCAGCCTCCCCCAAGCTTGTGGGAGACTCTCTTGTTCAACTTGCGCAAAGTTGTATATTTCTTGCAAGGCAGATTGCTTCTTATTGGCAGGGAAATATTTTCCAGAGAAGTAGTAGACCATATCCTGGGGGCTATGCACAAAACCAGGAGCAAGAGAAGTGAACCAAGTCTTAGCATCATCCTTTAGCGAGAAAGGAAACAACTTGAGGATATAGTAGTGGCGGATGTTTTCCTCACTCGTGAATAGGGTGGCTATATCGTGCAGTTTGGTAAGATGGGCTACACCCGTTTCAGACTCATACCATGAAAAGTATCATATTCGACTAGAGTGATTAACTCAGGGTCGACAGAGAATTCATAATCCTTATCGGTCACAAAGATACGCGAAGTAGCAAACTTTGGGTCGTATTTCATCCTAGAGTTCAAAGATTTTTCTTTCCACTTGAGCAGTAATTTCTCAACATCATAGCTATCCTCGCAAGCAAGAAAGTCCTGAGCTATCTCTCCCTGCATAACATAACACTCAGGCATATCAGGAAATTCATGTCTAGGAGAGCTAGTTCAAGCAGGCAAAATAGCAGGTTCTACTCCAATAGTATCAGCAGTTTCATAAGTATCATCACATCTAGCAGCAACTCTAGCAATTTGTGGATCACGGAATGCACCTAGTGGCAAAGAAGTATCAAGCATAGCATCGTCATAAGCATCATGGGCAGCAGAAGTAGCATCGTCAAGCACAGGCGACATATCAAGATTTCTAGCAGGAGGTGGTGTCGCAAACTTACTCATAACTGAAGGTGAATCAAGTGGAGAGCTGGATGGAAGTTCCTTACCTGTCCTCGTAGTTGAGCGCAAGACTTTAGTTTTTGGATCTTTCAGATTCCTCATAGTTATCAGCAGACGCAAATCCCAAGTGACTCGGAGAATATAGGTGTGCTTCCCCGGCAATGGCGCCAGAAAAAGGTCTTGATAACCCACAAGTATAGCGGATCGCAACAGTTTTCGAGGGTAGAGTAGTCAACCCAAATTTATTGATTCGACTCAAGGGGAAGCCAAATAATATTCCCAAGTATTAGCAGTTGAGTTGTCAATTCAACCACACCTGAAAGATTTAGTATCTGCCGCAAAGTATCAGTAGCAAAGTAGTATGATAGCAGCAGCAGCAATAGTAACTAGTAGCAGCAAAGTGACAGCAGTGGCAGGAAAGTAACGGCAGTAGCAAGAGAGTAACAATAGCAGCAGTGACAGCAGTAGCAGCAAAGTAATGTAGCAAGGACCAGTAGGAAAAGACTCATAGGCATTGGATCGGTGATGGATGATTATGCCGGATGCTATTCATCATGTAAGAGTTATAACAGGGAGAGATAAATAACTAGCTCCAGTTCGTCAATCTAATGTAGGCATGTATTCCGTGTGTAGTCATACGTGCTTAGGGAAAATAACTTGCATGACATCTATTGTCCCTCCCTCCCGTGGCAGCGGGGTCCTAATGGAAACTACGGGATATTAAGGTTCTCCTTTTAATAAAGAACCAGGCCAACGCATTAACACTTAGTGAATACATGAACTCCTCATACCATGGTCATCTCCGGGAGTGGTTCTGGCTATTGTCACTCCGGGGTTGCCGGGTCATAACACATAGTAGGTGACTACAACTTGCAAGATAGGATCAAGAACACACATATATTGGCGACAAGATAATAGGTTCAGATCTGGAATCATGGCACTCGGGCCCTAGTGACAAGCATTAAGCATGGCAAAGTAGTAGCAACATCAATCTCAGGACATAGTGGCTACTAGGGATCAATCCCCGTCAAAACTAACTCAATTACACGATAGATCTCATCCAACCCATCACCATCCAGCCAGCCTACAATGAGATTACTCACGAACGGTGAAGAGCATCATGGAATTAGCGATGAAGGAAGGTTGATGATGACGATGGTGACGATCTCCCCTCTCCGGAGCCCAAAACGGACTCCGGATCTGCCCTCCAGAGGAAGAACAGGAGGTGGCGGCGCCTCCGTATCGTAAAACGCAATGAACTCTTTTCCTTGATTTTTTCCGGATGAAACAGAGTAAATAGAGCTGGATTTGGAGGCGGTGGAGCGTTGTGGCCCCCACAAGCCTGCCAGGCGCGGCTAGGGGGGCCCGCGCCTGGTGGGCTTATGGGCTCACAGCTCCACTTCCTCCGCTGATTCTTGCGCCAGTATTTTTCATAAATTCCACAAAAATTCTCCGTAAATTTTCAGGTCATTCTGGGAACTTTCATTTCTGCGCAAAAACAACACCATGGCAATTCTGCTGAAAACAACATTAGCCCGGGTTAGTTCCATTCAAATCATGCAAATTAGAGTCCAAAACAAGGGCAAAAGAGTTTGGAAAAGTAGATACGACGGAGGCGTATCAACGAACTATGTTGGCTTCACCGAATCTGACATCATCATTGCCTGGTGGGAGATCGAATGGATATCCCTTAGTGACCAGGCGAGTAAGCGACTGCGTGTGGTCTTGTCGACCACCACTGCTACTGACTTGTGCATGTCGAATCGGCAACTCATCCTTACTTTAATGGAGCAAGGTGCAGAAGGTGAATTCAAACAACAAGGGAACAAGTAACAATTTGAAGAGGAAATTGTGGAGAATATAAATAGGAGGGAGGGAGAGGGAATCATATGTTCCATCACTCTGTTAAACTACCCAGCTGGAGGGGTGAAAATTGGAATTAATACTTAGAAAGAATGGTGCGGCTCCATGTGAGATCCCAGCTACAATCATGGTAAGGGTTCTTCATTGCACTAGTAGAAAAACTAGTTTACGTGAGATAGATTAGTCCTGATTTATAAAGGGACTAACACTAATGTGACCATTAGTGTTGGTTCCAACAACTAGGGGACGGGCATCATTAGTCCCGGTTCGTGTTGAACCTACATATGGTTCGTGCCATGAACCGGGACTAAAGGGGTGGTGTCAGGCTGGGGCCCCACTAGCACCTTTAGTCCCGGTTCATGGCACGAACCGGTACTAGAAGCTCAAATTTAGTTCCGGTTTGTGTCATGAACCGGGACTGAAAGTTTACCTATATAAATCCTTCGTCCAGCCCGCGATCGAGCTCTCTGTTCTTTCCCTTTCCTCTGTTGGGGAACGTCGCATGGGAAACAAAAATTTTCCTACGCGCACGAAGACCTATCATGGTGATGTCCATCTACGAGAGGGGATGAGTGATCTACGTACCCTTGTAGATCGTACAGCAGAAGCGTTAGAGAACGCGGTTGATGTAGTGGAACGTCCTCACGTTCCTCGATCTGCCCCACGAACAATCCCGCGATCAGTCCCACGATCTAGTACCGAACGGACGGCACCTCCGCGTTCAGCACACGTACAACTCGACGATGATCTCGGCCTTCTTGATCCAGCAAGAGAGACGGAGAGGTAGAAGAGTTCTCCGGCAGCGTGACGGCGCTCCGGAGGTTGGTGATGACCTTGTCTCAGCAGGGCTCCGCCCGAGCTCCGCAGAAACGCGATCTAGAGGAAAAACCGTGGAGGTATGTGGTCGGGCAGCCGTGAGAAAGTCGTCTCAAATCAGCTCTAAAACCTCCGTATATATAGGTGGGAGGGAGGGGGGCCTTGCCTTGGGGTCCAAGGACCCTCAAGGAGTCGGCCGAGCCAAGGGGGAGAATTCCCCCCCCCCAAACCGAGTTGGACTAGGTTTGGTGGGAGGGAGTCCCCCTCCCTTCCCACCTCCTCCCTCTTTTTTTTTATTTTCCTTTGATTTCTTATCCTTGGCGCATAGGCCCCTCTTGGGCTGTCCCACAAGCCCACTAAGGGCTGGTGCGCAACCCTCATAGCCTATGGGCTTCCCCGGGGTGGGTTGCCCCCCCCGGTGAACTCCCGGAACCCATTCATCATTCCCGGTACATTCCCGGTAACTCCGAAAACCTTCCGGTAATCAAATGAGGTCATCCTATATATCAATCTTCGTTTCCGGATCATTCCGGAAACCCTCGTGACGTCCGTGATCTCATCCGGGACTCCGAACAACATTCGGTAACCAACCATATAACTCAAATACGCATAAAACAACGTCGAACCTTAAGTGTGCAGAC